>NC_138867.1:63631158-64231158 GCF_965194805.1 Balaenoptera borealis
GTTCTTATGCAGAATATTCTAGGTAATAAAATGAGCTTCACAGTTAGTTCTTACATCTCATTGGTCCATACCATTTGAAATGTTCCACGGTCTTTCTATGAAGTCATTGTTTAGATTTTCAGACCAGAAGATTTTATCACAGTAGCTGCACAATTCTGTTTGTATTGACTACTAAAATGCTTACTCTTAATTTTATATTTGAACTTACTCTGATCAAAGATGTTAAGTGGCAATCTCTTTTATAAGCTAAGACATTTTAACAGTAAACACAATTATCTCTTGAGTACCTCCTTTGAACAAGATGCTGTGCTAGGCTCTGTAAATAATACAAAGATGAAATTTCTCCCTGCCTTTAGAAGCTCACATCATGGAGAGAGACAGATACATTCATTCACTCCAAATATTGAGAGCTACCGTACGTGCTGGGCATGTACTAACAACTTTATACCCATAGGAGATGGTACATTGTGAGTTCTTTAACAAAGATACAGAATTGTTTAGATACTATGGGAAAGGAGAGACAAGTCTGGATTAGGGATAGCCAGTAAGGATTTATTCAAGGCATGTTATTTGAAATTGGCCATGAATGATTGATTGGACTTTGACAAGTGAGAACTGAGTGGGAGAAGGACATTCTTCAGAGCAGGGACTGTATGTGCATGTATAGTCATAGGTAAACTGAGACTCAAAACATACATTTATTTTTGGTAAGTGTTTTGTGTTTCCATACGACACAATACTTTTATCCAATGAATCATAAAAGAATGCCACTATGAAATAATTATCTGAAGGATACTCAGACCATCAGCCTCTTCAACAGTGTATAATCACAGGGGAAAAGGTGGTAAGAGCGAGCTGGTTGGGCTGGGTTTAGCTTAGGTGGTGAGTTTGGAAGGCAGTGAGCTGGATAATGGGTGGCGCTGTGAATATGTTTATGGGTCTCATGAGGCTATAATCAAGGTGTCAGCGGGGCTGGGTTCCTTTTTGGACACTCTCAGGGAGAATTGTTTCCTTGCTCATTTAGGTTGTTGGCAGAATTAGTCCTCATGATTTTAGGACTGATGTCTCCATTTCCTTGTTGGCTGTCAGTTGAGGGTTGTCCCCAGCTTCTAAAGGCCACTCACATGTCTTGGCTCATGAACACCTTCCTCCACATGCAAAACCAGCAACTCTTCTTCCTTCCCCTTCCACGTTTAAGGACTCATGTGATTCCACTGGGCTTACCTGGATAATCCGGGGTAATCTCCCCATCTCAAAGTCCTTAACCTTAATCGTAAAGTCCCTTTTGCCATGTAAGGTGACATATTCACAGGTACCAGAGAGTAGAGTGTCAACATCTTTGGGGGATCATTATTAGGCCTACCACACAGTGCCTTCAGCTGCTTGGATAACTCATGGAAGTGTAGCCAGTGGCAGAACAGAGGGCCACATATGTTCCTGTTAGTGTGTGGTGGGTATCAGTGGCAGCAGTCACAGCAGCATGGGTGGAGACCGTCTTCTGCAAGAGATGATGGATTTCAGTTTTAACCCATTAGTGAACCCAGAGTCCAGTGCAACTTTTGAGGTAAGAAATATAACTTTCTAACTTGACGTTTTCTCAATACTCACCGGCTGTCAGTATAGAAAACATAGAATTCAGATTACAGCCCTTGCCCAAAGGATTCACAAATTAAATTTGTCAGACTGAGGGAGAAGCAGCATGATGGTGGGGTGAGGCACACCCTAAGGAGAAAAAGAAACAGAGTTAGGGAGGGGTGGGTCACTGGCACAGATTAACAGAATGTTCTAGCTGTTTAAAGGACCCGAGATACCATTTAGCTATGTTCTGGGCCTTTTAGGAAGTTTCTTGGGAACAGAGCCTCCCCTTACAGCTTGTTCACTGCTTTATCCCCAACACTTAAAACAATGTTCACCACTTTGTAGGTGCTCAGTAAATACTTGTTGACTGACTAGTGCGGAAACTCAGGTCAGAGAGGTGAACTGATATGATCAAGGTCACTCAGCTGGTTTATGGTAGAGCTGGATCTAGCAAGTAGTTTTGACTCTTCATTCTTTGCTCTATCAAATTTAGGAGGCAGCTCCTAAAAAATGAACTACTCCAACCAATGAAGCCTCCTGTATGCTTTCTCTCTACCTTGCACATAGCATTTCTTCTTCCTATATGAACTATTACCAACCAAATATATCAATTTAATGTCTGAAATGTGAGTTGAGAGACTCGAGTTTCTGTTCCTAGTTCCTCCATTCACTTCCTTTGTAACTGAGGCAAATGACTTAACCTGTTCAAACTCAGTTTCTTTTTTGGTCGTGAGAGGGGCTAAAGGTTCTTTCAGTTCTCCTGTCCTGTGATTCTAAATTTCATGAAAGGTTCTAATAAGCTCACCTGTGGACTGTATGTCTGAATATCTTTATATCAGTGTCCTTGAAGCGTGGTCATTGCATCACCGCTATCAGAATCACCTGGGGTCCTTTAACTATGCTGATTTTGTAATTGTTAAAAAGAATAAATTAGACACGTAGTTGTTGATTTGGAGGGATTTCCATTAAGCTATGCTTCCTAACAGTTTCCACCTTTATAGTAATGGAACACATAAAAAGTGATAATATTTACGTGGTGTACTGGGGTAAGAAACTTTAGACTGTCTCTTTGTCAATTCCCCTCTCACTGAGAAACTGCCACTGAGTGAGAAAAACAAGTTGCAAAAAAAGAAAAATGATCCCTTTTTTTTCAAGACAATACCAAAATTCTGTATGACTATGTATAAGCATGTCTGCATGAATATGTATTATATGTTTGTATATGATTATGTGAGTTATGTTATGTGCTTGTAGATATACAGTATTATAAGAATATTGAAAGGAACATACTGGGTTGTTAACATAGGGAAGAGAAGAAGGAGGACAAAAAATAAAAAGATTTTTAAAAAGGTGAAAACACTAGTGTGTATGCTATGAACCCATTTATGCATTTATGTAAAAGAATATATTCATATATAAAGACATTTAAAAATAGAATAAAAAGTGCAGATCCATGGCCCCTACTGTAAAGTCAAATCTCAGGGATAGGAGATATGGAGAGGTGCATCATTAACAAATATTCCAAGTGATTCTGTAACAATGAAATCTGTAAATCTTTGCATTAAGTGCTAATATCATTAGCTGTAAACACAGCATGGTTGGAAATTTCCATCCTGCAATGCAGGCTCAGCTGATCTTCATTGTCTTGGAACATAGTAGATGCATAATAAATAGCTGTTGATTATTTGAGTCATTTGGAGGACAGGTGGAGGGAGTGAGGGCCAAAGTGGTGGGAGAAGTCGATCAGCTGGGCAAGGTCAAGCTCAGGAGCCATGAGGAAAAACACATAAGAACAATGGACTGGGCTCCCTTGGCATTTTCAAACATTCAACAGTATTTGTTAGGCACTATATACATGCAGGACACTTTTCTCTCTCTTATTTAATTCTTAAATAACCCTTTACAAACTCAGAGAGGTGACGTGGGTAGCACAACTAGTATCAAAATTGGGATTTGAACCCCACGCATATTTTGAGCACTCAGCTATAAACTAGACTCCTGGCAGCTGCTGAGGATAGGAGGGCAAGCACAATAGATGGTTTGCTCTTTTTCATGTCCACAATCTTGCAGCTCGGCCACGATCATTCCAGTCTGTTGTCACTTATTAGTTGACAGTCCTAGTCGGCTGCCTAGAAGCAGCTTCTTTGTCATATATCCCAACCTGGATCCCGCCAAAGAGAGATTACAGCAAATGTGCTTTTTTGTCTATCGTCACTAGCTAGTGTTTTCACAGTGGGGAGAAACTATTTCCCAGATAATTTTGAATAGTGCAAGAAGACCAAGAAGACTAACTCTAGTTCCTTCCAATTCTTAGGTACCTATCAAGTGAAAATAATTCTGGCTTTTTATAGCTTTATCTGCTAAGTGTTTTGCTGTTAGAGCAAAAGGAAGGTGGCGGGGGTGGGGGGGGTAGTGGGGGGAAAGAGATGCCCCCTCATTAAGTTCAAGGGGGGGGCAATGAATGGTACAAATAAATTCCACACACATACTCATTTTTTGGTAATCTCTGGTGTTGGGTAGTGGATAGGAAAAAATCAGAAGTGTATATTTTGCGCCTGAATGCTTGAAAGAAAACAAAAACGGCATCTTTTTGTCATCCACTAACATTAACTTAAGGGCCTTGATCTTTAGACCTGTGCCACCCCGCGATCATTTCTGGAGAAGTAGCCATTTTGCAGATTCTGGAGAATGGTACCAAGGGCCGGACCCTGGTACTGAATCTCTCTTTCCCAAACGTCTGCGGAGCCAGTCCGAATCGGTAGCACCAAGGCTGGTCTCCGTGATTTAGCAGCAACCTAGAGTCGGAAAAAACCGGAAGACGGGAGGCAGGGATTCCCAGGTGGAATCAGGGGTGTGCGAAATTCATTAGTGAGAACAAGGCCCCAGCGGGCGTTATCTGTGGATACAGGTGCGGAGCTTCTCTAGGTCTCCGCGCCTCTGAGCCCAGTTAAGCTGCCACTCCTTCCCCAGGTGTGCAGCCTGCGTCCCAAGCTGCCTTCCCAACCTGGGGAAGTGGTCTCAGTGTACGTCTTTCTTGCCCACAAAGTGCCACCTCTCCCCTAAGTCATGCTCGGCCACACGGCGCCGATTTTAAATCGATAACACAACCAAGTCCAGCTAGACGCTCCGCTCTTCAAAATGCGCTTAGCACAGAACACATCCGCGCTCCTCCCACCGTTCCCAGCTTCCTCCGCCCCTAGTTCCTACTCGGTCGTACTTAAAGCCCGGAGTGCTGGAGTACGGCCCGGAGGAACGGGATGGCGAACTAGGAGCGGCGCCGGCGTCCGGCAGCCCGTCGCACCGGGCATGCTCAGTGGCACGGCCGGCTGGGTGGCCTCGCGAGCTGCAACCGGATCTGCTCGGCGGCGGCTGCGGCGACGTGAGCGCGCAGGGGGGCGGCGGCCTCGCCTCCTCTCTCTCTCTCTCTCTCTGCGCCTGGGTCGAGTGGGTGACGCCGAGCGCGAGATGTCGGATTTTGATAGTAACCCGTTTGCAGACCCGGATCTCAACAACCCTTTCAAGGTGAGCGTCGTCCCCAGCATTTCCCGCCACCGTGACGCGTCGTTGTTTGTTTAAACCGACAAGTTCCTTCGCGCCCGCCACTCGGCCCCCTTCAGCCCCTTAGACAGGGGCTCGGGGCCGCCGCACCCCTCTGGGGGGTTGCGCTAGGGCCCACGCGTCACTCGTTTTGGGGTCGGAGTGGAACCTACCAAGCTCCCCATACGGCCGGCCCTCCCCGCGTCCCCGACTGGAGAGGGTCGTGCCCTGGCCCGGGAGTGAGGGTTCCCAGGGCTTCGGGGTTCCCGGCCCGCCTCTCGGGAGCGGGGAGAGTGAGAGCTTAGAGCAGGTGGAGTTGTCACCTGTCAGGTAAGTGTGGCTGGCCGGGCAGGGGCGGGGGCCGGGACGCGGCGGAGGGGGGCTCACCCTCGGGAGGGGTTGTCATGGGGACCCGAGGCGGCGCTGAGAGGAGCTGCGTGGGTGATGGCAGAGATGTGGAGGAGAGGTGAGGGCACCGAGTACGCTGCAATTAAAAATAAAAGGTTTTTGTTTTTATTTTTTAAACTTGTGTTGCGCCCAGGTGCCACCAGCGGCGCTGCCATCCCTCCTCCCCGCCATTTCCCTGAGGTTGAGGGTACTGATATCAAAGCATAAGTTAAATATAAATAAACACACCTGGAAACAATAGTGCACGTGGACGATCATCTTCCTTCCTAACCGCTCTTAGTAAGGTAAACGACGGGATATTTTCCAAGCTCCTTGTGCGTCAGCTGTTCTCTGGGCTGTATGAGGATACCATTTCCCACATGAGCTTCTTTCTTTCTTGGAGTCTACCTTTTGGATCCCAGCTTCGAGAGGGCTTGGCATAGAAACCGGCAAAGGAAGACGGCTAAGGTGTTCATTATCTGCGCCTAAATTAATGCAACGTCTATATAAATATCTTAAAAAGTACCACTCCAGGTTTCTTAATGAGTGCTGTTGTTTAGCACGTGTAATTTGTTTCTAGTGCTCGAAGTTGGTTAATTTCCCCTGGTTATGTACAATAGTAACTTTAATTTGTGGTCATACAAGGGTCACTTCTGGCTTGTTGAGTTTACATCTCTTCTTTTTACTCCTGGTTTTATCTCTTATTAAGAGTTCTAGAAAAGGAAAAACATCCCTCTTCTGATTGTTCGCCTGTTAATTTCATGGAGGATTATCTTAACTAAATGATTATGATTATTATTGATAGCTTGACTCACTGTAGAAATGTAGAATAGACTCAGTCAACTATTGCTTTGCCTCTAATATCACTTAAGAAAATTCTCTACACCTGGCCTGAAACTTTCAGGTTTTAAACATGATATGGTTATACTTTGAGTAGAATTTTTTTCCCCTCAGAAGTTTAATATTTAGTATTCCATCATCCCATGTTGTGGAAAATCGGATTATTCTTAAATCATAAACATTCTAAAGAGACATCTCATAACTTGCCAAATGGGTTTTATTTTAGAATATTTTGAGGTATAACATTAAGAACCTGTTAGCTCTTCCTAATTCGAATAATTCATTGATGCTGTTTATTCAGCATCTGACAGTTTGGCTATTTTCTGTTCTGTCATTCCATTTCCTGGCTTAATTTACATAGCTAGTTCTCTTGTTAGGGCAAGACATTGTCGGCTTCTCAGCCCAGACCGCTTTTTTGTGACATGTAATGTTGCCATGACACTTTCCTCTTCTGCTGTACATATGGTTGCTGTAATAATTCTAAACCCAAAAGTAGCTTTAAATATTCATTCATTGTGGCATAAAGTTATAAACTTTTTTGTTTTTTATAAGTGGGTGCATTCAGAGGACAGTGATTATTTAGGTTCATAAAATGCCTCAAAGGATGGATAATTTAGGCCTAAAGAAGACTTCGTTGTACACGTTTCTGTTTATGATCTTTCCCTATTTTCGGTGACTGTCAGAGCATTGTGTATCTGACCTTTTTCTACTTAAATTCAGCTGCCCTTCCTCCTCTCAAAGTAAAGCTTTACATTTATAGCATAGTCTTTCTTCTTTCTACTGTTGGTTTCCTTCTATGTAAATGTGATTTTTGAAATAGCATTTCTGGTCCTCTCTACTTAAATATAAAAAGTTCCCAGGTGCATCTTTGTGTTACCTTATTGTCATCTTTCTTTTCAAATCTGTTCTTATTTTCAATATTTGAAATATTTCAGTATTCAAAAGTAAAGTTCATATTTTCAAAATATATATTTCACATTTGGCAACCATCCTAATTTCTTCTTGATTAAAAACTATTTGATTTCCATTGCTAACTTGCTAACTTGCCCATTGTCTTACATCGAAGTGTAGGTAGTGCAGAATTGGCATTGGAATTTAGATCACCTGATTCCTAGTCAGTTGCTGATGGCACTATATATTCTCTCTGTTTGCATTTATTTCACCAAAATTCTTGTTTTGTGTTTGGAGCTTGGACTTGAGGCTCTCATGTAGTATTTAAAAGTTTTGGCTCAAGAGTTAAAAAACAAACAAACAAACAAAAAACCCAAAACTGCATTTAATCTTGGCTTTGTCACTGACCAGCTGTGAAACCTTGGAAAGTTACTTAGCCCCTCTATACCTTTAGTTTACTATTATGTAGAATAGAATAATATCAATAGTACCTGCTCCATAGGATTGTTAATAGGATTAGGTGAACATACATTTAGTGTGTTATCAGTGCTCAGTGCATGGTGCCTTTAATTAGATAACAATAGGTAGTATTAATAGGAATTCAAGGAACTGTATTTAATTATAGTTGACGATATTGTTCTTAGCTTATTAATTTGGTGAAGTTCATGTTACCTTTGAATCTTCTAGAGTGCTAATAGCTGTTTGGCGGGTCATAGTTGAGGAATCAAGGCTAAAAATAATTAAGTGGTTTGCCTAGGTCACCCTACTAAGAGTAGACCCAGGTTGTCTGAATCCTAGTGCTTTGTCACTTCACATGCTTCCTCCCTAATAAAAGAACTCTATATTAAAATTGAGCAACTGTCCATTTTATTTTGGCCTCAAAAGTTATTTCTACTCTATTGAAATAATCTATTTAAAATGGCGTACAATTCAGTGTTCTTATTTATCTTTTTAGTTGCAGTAATATCAGTGGTATCCTAAGAGTTTAGTTGAAGTTGAAAATTGAAAACTTTGTCTTAAAAAGAGACCCATGGGCTTCCCTGGTGGTGCACTGGTTAACAATCCACCTGCCAATGCAGGGGACACGGGTTCGAGCCCTGGTCTGGGAAGATCCCACATGCCACGGAGCAACTAAGCCTGTGCACACAACTACTGAGCCTGTGCTCTAGAGCCCGCAAGCCACAACTACTGAAGCCCGCAGGCCTATAGTCCGTGCTCTGCAACAAGAGAAGCCACCGCAATGAGAAGCCTGCGCACCGCAACGAAGAGTGGCCCCCACTCGCTGCAACTAGAGAAAGCCCGCGCGCAGCAACGAAGACCCAACGCAGCCAAAAAAAAAAAAAGAGACCCATAATTCAAGGATGCTACCCATTTTGTTTTCATTTACAATAAAGTGGATGCCACTCTTCCCTTAGCCATTTAAAATTTTAAGACTGGAGATTGGATAGCAACAGGAAAGGATTTTTTTCTTTATCTTTCAGCATTAATCTGGAGCATAGTGGTAGTAATTTATGGTCTATGGTATTTTATGTTCATGTGAACTGCATGAGTTCCCACTCTGTTTTCCTCAGGTCGATATTTTATATATATATATTTTTTTATAAATTTATTTATTTATTTTTGGCTGTGTTGGGTCTTCGTTTCTGTGCGAGGGCTTTCTCCAGTTGCGGCAAGTGGGGGCCACTCCTCATCGCGGTGCGCGGGCCTCTCACTATCGCGGCCTCTTTTGTTGCGGAGCACAGGCTCCAGACGCGCAAGGCTCAGTAGTTGTCGCTCACGGGCCTAGCCGCTCCGCGGCATGTGGGATCTTCCCAGACCAGGGCTCGAACCCGTGTCCCCTGCATTGGCAGGCGGATTCCTAACCACTGCGCCACCAGGGAAGTCCTCAGGTCGATATTTTAAAAAGGAGTCCATTGAGCTGCTGATTATATTTCATCAAATTAAGATGCATCATTATTTAATTTACCTCCGAGTTATCTATTGGTGTGTAACAAATACATGCAAAATCCGCAGATACGGAGGCCGACTGCATTACACCAGTTTATATAAGGGACTTAAGCATCTGAGGATTTTGGTATCCAAGGGGGCTCCTGGAACCAATACCCTGCTTATAACAAGGGACGATTGACTGTAATCCCAAAATGTAGTGGCTTGAAACAAAAATTATTTGCTCAGTATTTTGTTATTTGAGCTACATTTAGCTGGACAGTTTGTTTTTAAATGTTATTGTCTAGAGTCACTCATGTGGCTTCAGTCATCCGGCAGCTTGACTAGGGTGGGATGGTTTAAGATGTCCTTGCTCAAGTACCTGGCAGTTACCTGGGGCTGTCAATAGGGGCAGCGATTGGTGCTCTTTCATGTGGCCTTTCCTAGGAATAGCCTGGTCTTTTTACGTGGTAGCGGCAGTGTTCCAAGAGGACAAGAGTGAAAGCCACAAGGCTTCTTGAGTCAGTTCACTTCTGCTACATTCTTTTTGTCGAAACAAGCCACAAAACCAGCCCAGATTCAGAAAAGGAGTGGGAGGATTAGACTTCACATCTTGATGAAAGGAACTCTGTCCCTCTTGATATAGACCTAGGAACTGAAAAGATAAACCCAGTGTAAAATGGTGAGACAGGTACAGGATAACCTCAGTAGAACTCCCATCAAATGGAGGAGGAGTGGGAGGCACGTAGCAGTCGCTGGTGCAAATAGCAGGTCTGAAATCCAGCCAGCCTCATTAGTCAGGGTCCCCTGCTTTGGGGGGCATTGAGAGTTCTTTGATTAGGCCCCAGTTCTACTGCCTTGGAAGTCTTTTTCTAATCTTATTTTCTTCTGCTTTTGGCTCTACCCTCTGAGAAGTCCTTCTTTTCTGTAAATTACCCCAGTTTGTAACTGAGTAGTATTTTCAGTCTGCTTCCTTCCCATTGAAAATTGGGAGTCCAGAAACCTCTTTTCAATTTGAAATGTCTCTGTTTCTTTTAGTCCAGGCTGATACAACTCTCTTAACAATTTGTTAATCTTATCTGGGTTCACACTATCGCTTAAAACACATCTGTAATTCTTTTTGAGACACTCTTCTTTATTTAGGGTATAGTGTCAGGGTGCTGTGGATCAAAGCTCTTAAGATATGTGAAAACCTTTTGTCTAGATTGAGTATCTCCTACGGCAGTGTAAGCTCCCAGGCAGGTACAATGGGAGGCTGCTAGTGTGGGCGGGGTACCTCTCACAAATGCTAAATGACAAACAAAACTAGTGTTTGAGCATGTTTTATTTAGGTCCTTGGCTTTAACAATAATTGTAGCAGAAATGATGGTGAGTGTGAAAATTTTGAATATAAACTGTTCTTTTGCTGATGCCCACCCCCACCACCAAAGGTTTTTTGGAGTGCAGTTAATATTTACTAGTGTCGAATGCAGATCCAGGAAACTTACTGGATATTTTCTTAATATGAATCACAGTGTTATGTAGTTCCTGAAAATATATATTGGATTAATGAAGTTAGTGACCAGTTCTTAAAAATGAATCTACAGTATTCTGTTCTTGTCCATCCAGTGAATATTGTCTTCAGTTCCAAGTGCATATTTAAGGACTGGTTTGAACAAGATAGGTTGTTCCCAAGAAGAAGACAGAATGACCATGGGTCTGGAATCAAGTCCTAGGAAAATTAAGTTTACTCAATGGGTTTAGTCTACAGAAGGCTAAAGGGAAGTTTGAGATATACAGATGCTTGAAGGGTTCTTAGTTGGTTGAATGAATAAATTTGTTCTTGCTTCAGGAAAAAAAGGCCAATTGGCAGAGTTTATGTGAAAATAGATTTTGTCCTAACATAAAGATTTTAAAAAATCTATTAGAATAGCCTGACAATGCTCTTTTGGTATGGAGTTCCCCAGTACTTGAAGGAATTCAAACAGAATTTCAATGACCTGTCACAGATGCTAAGGCAGAGATTTGTGTCTCAAGTTTTTTTTCTACTTTAAAACTCTCTAATTGTTACATTTTTGTACCCTTATGGACCATTTTGTGAATGCATAAATTCTCTCATGTTTTAATCTACTGGATATTGGAATTGAGTCTGATCATCTCAGGGAAGAGGGTTTATGTTCTAGGACGCTATGCTCTGAGCCCCAGCATCTATTGAGGGAGCAGCCTGAAGTGATTACTTACACATAGGCGATCATGTCCTTTACCGTGTGATGCTTGCCATGCTGGGCTTAGCTGACTGATCTTATCAAGCAGAAGCCAGTCTTTGAGCTGATCAGGAGCAGATAAGATCGCTTGGTCCAAAAACTTTGCCCCAACAAGAACAGTGATAGTTAACTGAGCTATCTTTCTCAGGAACGTGAACTGAGAGCACAGAGAAAAAGTCAGGTAGTTGTAGTGGGAATAACCACGGAAAGACATGAGGAAAGAGCCAAATTATCTATCATGCAAATCATGAAGCACTGGAGTAGGAATCGTCTGACCAGGGCTTCTGAGGTCATTTTATAGAATTCCAGTCCCTTATTCGAGCTGCTCTTGAACTACAAGAGATATTGCCATGTTTTGAAGAATTCCAGCCTCTGTGAAACCTGGCATCCTTCTTTCTGTGTGCAGAGTCTGTTTCTTTCAACCAGAATTGCCTAAAGGTAAATGCAAAGTAATATCTTCTTGCCCAAATAGTGATAGAATCAAACCTGCAGGGACTTCCCTGGTGGCTCAGTGGTTAAGAATCTGCCTGCCAGTGCGGGGGATATGGGTTCGATCTGTGGTCGGTGAAGATCCCACATGCCGTGGAGCAACTGTGTCCATGCACCACAACTACTGAGCCTGCGCTCTAGAGCCCACGAGCCATAACTACTGAAGCCCGCGCACCTAGAGCCCGTGCTCCACAACAAGAGAAGCCACCGCACTGAGAAGCCTGTGCAGCAGAGTAGCTCCCGCTCGCCACAACTAGAGAAAGCTGCGCACAGCAATGAAGACCCAATGCAGCCAAAAAAAAAAAGAATCAAACCTGTATTTAGGGAATTCCCTGGTGGTGCAGTGGTTAAGAATCCACCTGCCAATGCAGGGGACACGAGTTTGAGCCCTGGTCCGGGAAGATCCCACATGCCACAGTGCAACTAAGTCCGGGCGCCACAACTACTGAGCCTGTGCTCTAGAGCCCGCGAGCCACAACTACTGAGCCCACGTGCCACAACTACTTAAGTCTGTGCGCCTAGAGCCCGTGCTCCACATCAAAGACAAGCCACCACGAGAAGTCTGCGCACCGCAACGAAGAGTAGCCCCTGCTCACTGCAACTAGAGAAGGCCTGCGCGCAGCAACGAAGACCCAACACAGCCAAAAATAAATAAATAAATTTATGAAAAAAGAAAAAAACCTGTATTTAGACCGAATACAGATAAAAATGATAGAAGAGCTCTACATGATATAATTAAAGTTGTACTTAGTTTTTGGTGGTAATGAAAGTCCAAACGCTATGGGATGTTTTTAAATCACAAGAAGGAAATTTCCCAACTTTTAATAGGTATGGGCACAAAAAACGATGTGATGTGGAGGTTGGTTGGATTTGACTTTGTACCAAGTTTCTTCCCTGTGCAAGAAATGCCACAAGAAATCCTTTTAAGTGTGTATGCAGATAGCAATCTCAATAATCTCCTTCTCCCTGGCGTTTGGCATGGGGTGCTTATAAGAATTAGTAATGCCAGTTCATCAGTTGATGGACATTTGGATTGTTTCCACCTTTTGACTATTATGAATAATGGTGCTATAAACATCTGTATACAAGTTTTTGTTTGAACACTTGTTTTAATTTCTGTTGGGTATATACCTAGGAGTAGAATCTCTGGGTCTTCTGGTAACAATGTTGAATCATTTGAGGAACTGCCAGACAGTTTTCCAAAGTGGCCGCACCATTTTATATTCCCGCCAGCAGTGTATGAGGGTTCCGCTTTCTCTACATCCTAGTCAACATTTGTTGTTACCTGTTAATAATTCTAGCCATCCTAGTGAGTGTGAAGTATCTAATTTTGGTTTTGATTTGCATTCCCCTGATGACTGTATGATGTTGAACATATTTTATGTGCTTATTGGCCATTTGTATATCATCTTTGGAGAGATGTCTATTCAGATCCTTTGCCCATTTTAAAATTGGGTTATTTGTCTTTTTATTATTGAGTTGTAAGTGATTTTTTTAATATATTTTGGATATAAGTCCTTTATCCAGATATACGATTTACAAATATTTGCTCCCATTTTGTCGATTACCTTTTTACTTTCTTGTTAATGTCCTTTGAAGCACAAAAGTTCTAAATTCTGATTAAGTTCAAATTATCTATATTTAGTGGCTTTTGTTTTGATATTGTATCTAAGAATCCTTTGCCAAACCTGAGGTAATGAACATTTATCCTTGTGTTTTCTTCCAAGAGCTTTATAGTTTTAGCTCTTACGTTTAGCTTTATGATTCATTTTGAGTTAATTTTTGTATAGGGTGTGAAGTAAGGTCGAACTTCATTCTTTTGAATGTGGATATCCAGTTGTTCCAACACCATTTGTTGAACAGACTGTTCTTTCTCCTTTGAATGATCTTGGCACCCTCGTTGAAAAATCTCTATTCTTAATCTGTGTTCTTGCAAAAGAAATGAAATATTTTAGTTAAAAAAGCCCTTCGTATTTCATGCAGAATGGCTCCCAAATACCTGCTGAAGTCCCTTGAGTATATTTATTAGCTTTCCCAGCTTCCCAAATTGCCAGAGCTAGTGTTGCAACTCCTTCTAATCTCTGCTTGTTTCAAAACTTAAAAAAAAAAGTGTAATAGTGGGTTTTATACTTGTTTTTAGAATGTAATTCTAAATACATCAATATTACCAACTTGATACTTTTCTTTTTCTTTAAAAGAAACACTTCCATTTATTTTACAGAGTACAGATGAATTACTGAATTTTTTTTTGCATATCAGCAGAACTGTTGGAACCTCTTAAAAGAATAAAGCAAGGAATAAGTGTATATTATAAGGTGTAGTGCATTTTGAGTATTGGTGAGATCAAACTAGGAAGAAAGGATTTGTGATAGGTATGCATTATAATTCTAAATTTATTGTTAATAGAAGAAAAATAAATCAGACATTTGAATGCAAGTGATTTAGTATATGTAGCTATTAAAGATTTTTTCTTATCAAACACAGCCAAAACAATGCATATCATAGAAAAAACAATATATACACAACAAATACTGGATGTTTCCACTTTGTTCAAGAGAAATAAGCAAAGGCAGAGTTGTATATATGCTACTGGCAGTCATTTTATCTGTGGGAACCCTCCAATGGTGGTTAGAATTCTCATATAGTGATGTGGAATATATGTGGAAGGTGGTCGGTGATAGGAAAAAAGCATCAAGAATATGGGCCAGTCACGGCAGGGGCTGGTGTACTAGTGTAATTTTACTACCATTTAGCAATTTTCCTGAAGCTGTTGATGCTTCTTTTGGGTTGATTTAGCCAGTCTTGTGGTTTTATTTATGGCCTAGCATACCTAATTTTTGGCATCTCAAATAGTCATAAATTTTAGTGAATTGCTTACAAGTAAGTGGCATATTATAAAAATGTAAATTAATGTATTCCCTAAGCTTCAAAGAAGTATGCTTTTTCTACTTGATTAAAAAAAATTTTATGGAAATGTTTATATTTGAATCTCAGGGGAACTTAACCACCATTTACAGTTCAGTCCATAAGAAAATATTCTATGAGCTATATATATTGCAGACAAACATTTCTGTGTTCT
This sequence comes from Balaenoptera borealis, assembly GCF_965194805.1. Lineage (NCBI taxonomy): Eukaryota > Metazoa > Chordata > Mammalia > Artiodactyla > Balaenopteridae > Balaenoptera > Balaenoptera borealis. Next base: position 63,646,129 of record NC_138867.1, read on the forward strand.
TAGCCTGGTGCTGGGGACTTAGAGGAAGAAGTTAATGAAGTTTACAGAGGTGGCCCCGGGGAGTTGGTAAAAGGGTGGCTTTGGAACCAGGCAGCCTAGATTTACTTGTCCGCCTCCTAGCTAGGTGACCTTAGGCAAATTGCTTAATTTTTCTGCTTTCAGTATTTATTTTTTTATTTTTTTACATTTCTTATAGTTCCAGAAGTTTAGCTTTTGAATTAAGACAAAGATGGGAAGCTCTTAAAATAACAGATAAAGGAAATAAATTATGGTGCAAGATTATCTTTGGTTGCAACATGTGATTATTTATTCTTCTCGTTTATTTTATTCCTAAATTGCCTATGTTTCCTAAGGCAGACTCTAATTTTTATTAACTTTTAAACTTTTGCTATTAACAGAAATAGCAACAAAAACAAAACATAGAAATTACTGGTTGTCTTACAAAGTGTGGGGATTTTAGAAGCTATTATATATCACAACTTGAACTGAGGGTAATAATAATGAGAGCTCATTTTATTTTTATGACAAATCACCTTGTGATGTAAACTTTGTTTAAATGTTGGAAAGTTGTACACTTGGTTGTTTAATGTTGATGATTTTTGAAAAGGATATCTAGTGTTCTTTTTATTATATTTGAGTCTAATATTTTTTAAAGTTGTGATTATGATTACTTTTTGACATCATGGGAAGCTAGCAGGAGATGAATCCCTGGTGTCACAGTTGGAACTCTGAACATTTTCTCCTCATGGATATATTGTTGTAGATTTGGATTTGGTGGTATGATTTTAAGTACTGGTCTGAAGAGCTTAACCACTAAGTTAACAAGAGTAGGTCATTTAGCCAGAATTCATTTCATAAGAAAATGTTCTGGGGGCTTCCCTGGTGGCGCAGTGGTTAAGAATCTGCCTGTCAGTGCAGGGGACATGGGTTCGAGCCTTGGTCCGGGAAGATCCCACATGCCATGGAGCAACTAAGCCCGTGTGCCACAACTACTGAGCCTGTGCTCCGGAGCCCACGAGCCACAACCACTGAAGCCCGCGCCTAGAGCCCATGCAACAAGAGAAGCCACTGCAATGAGAAGCCTGTGCACCGTGATGAAGAGTAGCCCCCACTCTCTGCAACTAGAGAAAGCCCGTGCACACTACATTTAAAAGTTGACTGCCGCAGCTCATGCAGCTCAATATCAAAAAAACAAACAACCCAGTCCAAAAATGGGCAGAAGACTTAAATAGACATTTCTCCAAAATGTATTGTATTGGCAACAAACACATGAAAGGATGCTCAACATCACTAATCATTAGAGAAATGCAAATCAAAACTACAATGACGTATCACCTCATACCCGTCAGAATGGCTATCATCAAAAAATCTACAAACAATAAATGCTGGAGAGGGTGTGGAGAAAAGGGAACCCTCTTGCACTGCTGGTGGGAATGTAAATTGATACAACCACTATGGAGAACAGTATGGAGGTTCCTTAAAAAACTAAAAATAGAACTACCATATGACCCAGCAATCTCACTACTGGGCATATACCCTGAGAAAACCATAATTCAAAAAGAGTCATGTACCACAGTATTCACTGCAGCTCTGTTTACAGTAGCCAGGACATGGAAGCAACCTAAGTGTCCATCGACAGATGAATGGATAAAGAAGATGTGGCACATATATACAATGGAATATTACTCAGCCATAAAAAGAAATGAAATTGAGTTATTTGTAATGAGGTGGATGGACCTAGAGTCTGTCATACAGAGTGAAGTAAGTCAGAGAAAAACAAATACTGTATGCTAATGCATATATATGGAATCTAAAAAAAAAAAAAAAAGTTCTGAAGAAGCTAGGGGCAGGACAGGAATAAAGATGCAGATGTAGAGAATGGACTTGAGGAAACGGGGAAGGGTAAGGGTAAGCTGGGACGAAGTGAGAGAGTGGCATGGACATATATACACTACCAAATGTAAAATAGATAGTGGGAAGCAGCTGCATAGCACAGGGAGATCAGCTCGGTGCTTTGTGTCCACCTAGAGGGGTGGGATAGGGAGGGTGGGAGGAAGACGCAAGAGGGAGGAGATATGGGGACATATGTATATGTATAGCTGATTCACTTTGTTATGCAGCAGAAACTAACACACCATTGTAAAGCAAATATACTCCAATAAAGATGTTAAAAAAAAAAAGTTGACTGCCTTTAATATGACCAAAATACTGAGACGTCTAAAATTTTTTCACAGGTCTTTGCTTGCCACATTTAGCGGTAATTGTTTTGCTATTTCAGTATTTAATATGAATGACAGAAAACTCATTAATCTTGGTGGAGAACCACTATGTATGATAAAACAAACTTTTTGTTGCAAAAATCTCTTGAGAGTTTATTGGAAATAAAGGATGTCCTCCCATCCTTAGGATATCAGTTCAGTGGCTCATTCATTAGTGGTCATTTGAGCTTGGCAGTCAGTTGAACAGACATATGACCAATATTTTCCTGTTCTTTGTGATCAGCCTTTTTCTTTTTATGTCTGTGCATTAGTATTGGGGCACCTAGCTCTTTTAGCTACCCAATTTCTCAAATTTCAGAAGAAATTTTCATGATTCCATATAATAGAATGCTAAAATAAAGTATCCAGTTTGTAAGTATTCAAACTCTGGTGTCAGTGTAGTCTCCGTTTGCCAATCCCCCTACCCCATCCCTTTTTACTTTCCTAATGAGCGTTTCTCTATTTAATGAGGGCAGTGAGTGATTTGGTACTTAGATTTTGAAGACATATGGATTTATAGCTGGTTGGCAACATTTCTTCCAAGAAATGTTACATCTGATTATCTTTTTAAAACACAACTTTGAGATATAATTTATATACCATACAGTTCACCAATTTAACGGGTACAGTTTAGTGATTTTTAGTATTTTCACAGTTGTGCAGTCATTACTACTATCAATTTTTGAACATTTTCATCACCCCAAAAAGAAACCCCATACCCTATAGCAGCCATTCCCCATTTCCCTCCCAACTTCTCCAGCACTAGGCAGCCACTAATATTCTTTCTGGACATTTCATACAAATGGAATCATACAGTATGTAGTCTTTATGACTGGTAGCTTTCATATAGCATCATGTGTTTAAGGTTCATCCATATTACAGCATGTATCAGGACTTCATTTCTTTTTATTGTCAAATTATAATTCCATTGCATGGATATACTACATTTTATTTGTGCATTTGTCAGTTGATATAAATTTGGGTTGTTTCCAACTTTTGGCTGTTAGGAAACATGCTGCTATGAATATTTGTACAAGTTTTTTTTTACAAGTGGACATATGGATATATACCTAGGAGTGGAATTGCTAGGTCATTTGGTAATTGCCAAAGTATTTTCCAAAATGGCTGTACCATTTTACATTCTTACCAGCAGAGTATAAGGATTCTAGTTTTTTGACATCCTTGCCAATACTGTCTTTTTTATTATAGCTATTCTAGCAGTGTGAAGTGGTATCTCATTATGGTTTTGATTTGCATTTCCCTGATAGCTAGTGATGCTGAGTGTCTTTTCATGTGCTTAGTGGCCATTTGTACATTTTCTTTAGAGAAATGTCTATTCAGATCCTTTGCCCATTTAAAAATTGTTGTCTTTTTACTACTGAGATGAAGGTATTTTATATATATTCTAGATACAGGTCACTTATCAAATATATGTGAAAATTTTCTCCAATTTTGTAGGTTGTCTTTTTACTTTAAAAAAAAAAATTTTATTTATTTATTTATTTTTGGCTGCGTTGGGTCTTAGTTGCTGCGTGCGGGCTTTCTCTAGTTGCGGCGAGTGGGGGTTACTCTTCATCAGGGTGCACAGGCTTCTCATTGCGGTGGGCTTCTCTTGTTGTGGAGTACGGGCTCTAGGTGCACAGGCTCAGCAGTTGTGGCGTGCAGGCTCTAGAGCGCAGGCTCAATAGTTGTGGCATACGGGCTTAATTGCTCCCGGCATGTGGGATCTTCCTGGACCAGGGAACGAACCTGTGTCCCCTGCATTGGCAGGCAGATTCTTATCCACTGTGCCGCCAGGGAAGCCCTCTTTTTACTTTCTTGATGGTGTACTTTATAGCAGGAAAGTTTTAAATTTTGATGAAGTCCAATTATCTGTTTTTTCTTCTGTTGCTTGTGCTTTTGGTGTTATATCTAAGAAGACATTGTCTAACCCAAGGTCATGAAGAGTTACTCCTGTGTTTTCTTCTAAGAGTTTTATAATTTTAGTGCATGTATTTTGGGCTTTGATTCATTTTGAGTTAATTTTTGTATATGGTCAGAGGTGTCAGTTCTTTATTCAAAGTTACTTAACTTTTAAAATCTTTCTTAAGGATTTATTATAAATGTAGGACACTTTGATACTATCTTAATGTTCAGTTCTTTACCCTGTTGGTTTAAGAAGTCATTTGTTCAGGTTTCTAGCCACTGCTCTATCTTTAGACATATTGTCTTTTTTTGTCTGGCTTTCATGTAGTTCATGTAGCTCAAAAATGGTGCCACATAATAAATATGCAATTTGGAATTGTAGGACCCCTTTACTTTAGTGATATCTTAAGGCATTTGCTAATTCTTTTGCCAGTGGACTGTTTTCTGTTATTTTGGTTAGATGGTTAATGTGGATCCAGTGGCATAATTTGAAAAACAAGTCAAGCATAGTCTCAGTCTTTATCACCATTATATTTAAACTGTAGTATTTTCCAGTTTGATAAGGTCTTTATAGTTAAAGTTTTTGTGTAATTGCTGTGATCGTATTAGAGATTAAACAGTTTCAAATTCAGTTGTCTTCAAGAGGTTATTATCATTGAAGATGGAACAAGAGTAGGTTATTTATTTAGCCAAAAATTTATGGAGCACTGAAAGTGAATCAGACACTGTGATAGTCACTAGGAATAGAGAGATGAAGAAGTCCCTTATGTTAAGGATCCACACTTGAGTTGGGAGACATAATGTGCGATTAAGTGCTTTGAAGGAGAAAGAAGAATTGGTCAGTATTATAGCCTCAGTTCCCCTGAATGCAGAGTCGGAGGCAGAAAGCTTAGGTGTTGTTATAGTTTGCCTCCCTCATTTTATAGGTGGGAACATTCAGACACAGAGGTTAATAGTTCTAAGTTTAGTCAGGAATTACAGAACTTGGACGAAAACTATTTCATGAATGGCTTTAATAAGGATAGAGGATTTCTTAAAGCAACTGTTCAGAGTGCTGTTGGCAATATAAAATAGAACATATATATACACAATATAATATAGAATAGAAAACACCAGGTCTCTTACTTTCATTTTGACTGTGGGCTAAGAAACTAGAGTTTCTTGCTTTCTATATTATTTAAGTCCCTTCCATAGATCATTAATTATCTGGGTGAAATTTTCACCAAATTATATTAATGTTCAGAAATTAGGTTTTGTTTCCAAAGAATTCTTCCTTTAGAATGTAGAGGGGCTAGGTAGTGAAATAATATTTTTTTTTGGCACTTAATGCTGGTGTTAACATGGACAAAAATTGCAATTTAAGGTGTGGTTTGTTAACTTTTAAGTTGCACTTATGAGGTAAATCTGCTTGGGTGTGTTTGCTTCAGTTGTTTCTAATTTACTAAGGAGCGATTTGGTCCATAAAAAATTAGTTTTGAGTTTCTTTCAGGTTTGAGTTAAGATTGTCATGACTTGCAGTGAAAATGAATATCAATTTTTCAACATCATGATTTATTGAATAATTCCTAGTGATTATTAAGCACTCCTTATAATGAGTTATAGAAGTTTTGCTAAATGTTGTTTTAGAATCTTGCTGAGATTTTTAATGGCTTCTTGTAGTAGTTCCCCCTCCCCCCTTGAAATTCTTAGTGTCTTTTAAATTCATATGATTACAATAGCTTTGAGAAGTATAGAGTAGGAAAAAAATTTTATTCTCTGAAGGTAGCACTTCTCATAGCCCCTAGTTTGGGACTTTTCTCGTTTAATCAAGTTGCCTAGTCTAGTGTGTAGTATTGATTGGATTAAGCAGAGCTATTGAGTATTTTAATTAAGTTTTGTGGAGCAATGCAGCGTTTAATTCAGCCTTTTTCTTTTGAAGACATATTGTTTGAAACATAAATTTGTATTCTTTATCAGATTTTCTTCTAAAAACTTGGTCTTTGGAATCAGATTTGAAATTGAATCTTGACCATGTCACTTGTTAACTATATGACTTTGGGCAAATTACTTAAATATCTCTGAGCTAGTATTCTCAGCAGTGAAAGAAAGGATATAGAATCTAAGTCATAGGGGTGCTCTGAGGATTATATGAGATAATTAAAAAATCTAGTATTGTGCTAAACTAGATGAATTCTTTCTCCTTCAGTCTGTCTTTGCTTTAGCTGTCTTCAATTTCCCATAGGTTTCCTTGATAGAATTGTAAATATTCATTTTTTTTCTAAATTTTTAAAAATATTTAAATTATTGTCTTCTGGTATCTCGTGAAAAAGTGTGAGGAAAGTGAAAAAGTATGGTGAAAGTCTGCTACTGTGTTGTATAAAAACGTTGGCTTGGAAAACTTCTGATCAGGTCTCTTGTCATCTTTTGTAATTTTGAAAAACTTCGAGGGAATTTAGCTTTAAGTCTGAGTTTGTTTTCCTTTTTGTAACATACTGAATTTGCCCAAATGGATGAAAGTGAAATTATTAGCCATTCTTGAATAAATTATAATGACTAGATCAGCACTGTTGAATGCAAATATTTGTGCCACATGTAATTTAAAATTTTGCAGTAGCCATATGGAAAAAAATCAGGTGAAATTAATTTTAATAATATATTTAACCCCGTATATACAAAATATCTTTCAACACATAATCAACATAACAGTTATTGATATTTTACATTGTTTTGTGCTTTGAAGTCAAAAACATGGTATGTTTTATACTTTCAGCACATTTCAATTTAGACTAGATATATTTCAAGAGCTACATGTGGCTAGTGGCCACTACATTATATAGCAAAGGTCTATGTGAGTAAAATATAATATTACAGCAGTAGTGGGCTTTAGCTGTGTGTGATAAAAATGTCAATGGTTATCACTGGTTTAAAGCTTGTCTTCATGCCTTAGCAGTCACTCATGTGGATGGTAAGAATTTACCCATCTTTGCAATCTCTATCCCATAAGTGATTTTACTAGTTATTCATTGTCCATTCCCAAAGATTTGTAAAGTTTCATAGGCCCAAAATATGCTCTTCGATTATTGAGAGCATAAACCAAACTTAATATATGTTTGTTCTCTTCACATTCATCAAATCTGTAGGTGTGACATGGGCAAGATTGTATTTTGAGAAGCTCATCCTGGATCACTGTGAAGAATACGTTGGGGGAAGGGGTCAGAAGATGGGGGGGGAACAGTAAGAAGGCCATTGCAGTTTACATGTGAGAAATACTGGCAGCTAATGGGAAGGGAGTGTGGGGTGGGAGTTGGAGAAGTGGAAAGAAAGAAGGGGGCTGATAGTAGCTTGAGAGTGACTGAAGGAATGCTTTTGTTTTTCTTTGCTTGTGTGCATTTTAAAGATGATTGAGACTTGAAATGTAGATATGAGGCATCCTGTTGAGAGGAAGCAGATGAACATATGAGAGAAAAGGGTAACTGATAGGGTAATCCTGAGAAAAGATGGGAAGAGATGAAACTTGTATATAAAGAGAGGTTTGTTGTTTTTTTTAAATAGGTTTTGTCAAGTTGGCTTAAACTTTAGAACTGTGGGGAATATCTATCACTAAGAAAAATAAAGGCTAAATTAGAGTTGTACTCTCCTCCCTCTCTTTTAAATTGGAAGGGAGCGAGAAGGTGAAATTAGAGTTAAATTAAGAAGTGATAGAGAACAGACTTGTGGTTGCAAAGGGGGAGGGGGTTGGGAGAGGGATGAGTGGGAGTTTGGGATTAGCAGATGTAAGCTATTATATATGGAATGGATAAAAAACAAGGTCCTACTGTATAGCACAGAGAACTATATTCAGTATCCTATGCTAAATCATAATGGAAAAGAATATTAAAAAAAGAATGTATATATATATATATATATATATATATATATATATGGGTAACTAGATCACTTTGCTGTACAGAAATTGACACATTGTAAATCAACTATACTTGAGTAAAACAAAAGTGATTTAGCAGCAGTTTTGGATCAATAAGTATGTTTGAGATCAGTATGTATACTAGGCATCAGTAAATATTTATACTTATTAAAATCTTTCTCACCCAGATTTTATTTAAATATAGTTAATGGCAGTAAACTGTTTTTCCATAAAGTGTTAATGGAATACAAAATGGCAAAGAACATTGGTTCCACCTGTTCTGGTTTTAAGGCATGGAGATGCACTCTTGTTACCTCAGGTGATGGAGGTTTTTTTGTTTTGGATTCTTGGGGAGGGAAGGAAGCCCAACACAGTCGATATCTGCAGTTGTGATGAAACAGTTTCTGAGAGCTAACAAGGTGTTTCCTCAATCCATAGCCCCTGCCCTTTACCTCCCTCCTGCCAAGCAGTGGAAACCATTTTCAGGGGAAATCAATATTTATAAAACATAAAAATTGAGCTTCACTGATTCAAGTGAAGGTTAGGGGGCCGATCTCTGCCAGCCTTTTCCCCCTCTTCTGCCCCTCTGACACTTCCTTCTCCTTTTCCCTTCTTCCCGAGGCCCTTCTGAGGATCTATAGGAACATGTGTAAACTCCTGTAACACCAGTCATTCCTCATCAGCTAGAAGAGCAGTAGCTCTCTTGGCCCTCTTTTTGCTTTGGTGACTCACTGGCAACTCTAGTAAATGCCATTCCCCTCAGGTGCTGAACCTCCTGCCGCTTTTCTGGTCACCTTCTTATGACTTAGCTTCTATTTGTCTGTCTTTATACCATGAACTAGTGTCATCTTCTGCTGCTGCTACTGATTATAGTACAGTCTTTATGCCTCATATTCAAGTGCCTCAACAAATAGGCTCTAATTGGATTGATTAGTGATTATCCAATATAGAGTCACTTCTCTTGGGGTCTGCTAGGCTCCCTCATGTTCAGTTCTAAAAATGGCTGCCGTTGGCACAGAGGCCCATTCTTCATCCTTTCTCATGTAGCTAAGCTATTGGGGTCACATGACACAAGGCTGGGTGGAGAACTTCCCTCAGATTCCCTCAGAACTTCCTTGGATTGCTTCCCTCAGAAGGTGGCTGTGGTTGTTTTTTGGCCTATTCATTACATAGGATGCTCTATACGTTCTTGATACCTCAGCTAATCAAAAATGGACAGCTTTTTTTTGTTTGATCCTATTTTGTTGGTAATAATGATAACAGCCTTGGCTATCACTCAAGTGTTTTCCTTGTGCAGGAGCTGTATTAAGCATTTTACATGTAGTAGCTCATGAGCTATGTGATGCATTTTACTGATGAAAAAATTGAGTCACGCTGAAATATGAAGTGCCTGTTCAACGTTTACAGCTTTTCATTAGTGGGGTGGGGAGGGTTGAATACAGGCAGTCACCTTTCCAAACAGTAAAAGACTTATAGTCTATAGCATAACATTTCAGAGCTGCAACTGACCAGGGCAATCATCTGTCATATTTCTCCTATTTTACATGTGAGACAATTGAGAGTTTAGGTGACTTGCTTAAGGTTGCAGAGGCCAGTCATTTCCAGCGAACCCAGAGTTTCTAATTCCTAGACTAGTCCTCTTTCTGCTTTAGAACGAGTACCTAAGACACAAAGTTTTGAATGTTAATCTTGAAACCCAAACCTATTAAGTGTTAGCAGATACAGTAAGTGGATACATAATGTATGGTTGTACACAATCATCCATGTAGGCTTTTTTTTTTTTAGCTTACTCTTTAGCTTGAGGATGGTATATATATACAGAGAAGAGACTGGAGTTGATTATTCACAAGAAATATTTATTGAAGAAACTTATTATTATTATTTTTGGCTGAGCTAGGCGGCATTCGGGATCTTAGTTCCCTGCAGAAACTATTATTGAATTAACGTCCTCATGTCTAGCTGAAGGTGAAAGTACTTTCTTGCCAGGTTGGAATCTTCCTGTGAGGTTATATGTGGCAGTGATTGAGAAAGTCCAACATAAAGCATGATGGAGGAAATCAATTGAAATACAGTGAAGGTGCACAACCCTGGAGGGTTTGGTAAAGAAACTTGGATTAAAGATAGAAAAGAGCTAATTATGCTAGATGTAAAATATTTACTTATTCCCTTCTTTGAAAAAGCGTTTACTTTTGTAATGCATCTTGGTTTTTAATGAAACATGACCATGGAGTTAAGTTGCTTACTAAAGGGTTAGCAGAATAGCCCCGGCTTGACTAAATGACATAACTTTATGGATAGTCAGGTCCAAAAAGGATATTTAAACTCTAAAGAATGTCTTGACTCTTGAAAGTTAGTAAAATACAGAAGCCTAGTACATTCCTCTAAGTCAATAAAATAAGACCAGCTCAGAATGTTTTCCTTGGTAGAAATGCAGATTCTCAGCCACCATCCTGCACATCAAGATACGTTCAGAGCGGGCCTCAGCAGTTTGGGTTTTAACAAGCGCTCCAGGTGATTCCAGTGCTTGCGAAGTTTGAGAACCACTGTCATAGAAGCAACCAACTTAACAGTTAAAACAATTTCATTTTGATCGTGTTGGAGAAGAAGTGAGATATTTTCCTGCTAAAGTTTTAGAATCAATAAACAACGAGCTCAACTAGTGTCTTCTCTGGATAAAGTTACGATTGTGGTAAACTGTTTTTCATATATCTGATGGAAAGAGTATATATAGGCATTGGAAGTCCTGGCTTCGTAGTTTATCTCAGATATATGCTAATTAACCTTGAGGAAGTTTCTTTTTTAAGGCCATAGCTGCTGCTTCTGAAAAATGGGACAATACCATCCACCAGGGAGGATCATAGAAAGGGTTGGAAATAATGTAAACAAGTGCTCAATACTTAATAGGCATTGAAAGACCATTCATTATTACTTAAATCATCAGCTTTGTTGTTTTTCTCCCAGTTTAGAGACTATAGCTCCCTCAACACTGTTTACATTTATTAAAAAATAATTTGAAATGTTAATTCAGAGATATCAGTTCTTTATCTTCCTAAATCATCCTTGGCTAGATCATTCTTGGCATATAGTCTACTGCTTGGTCACCTAATACTATGTTAGGGGAAATTCCAGACCAACTAGAATTGAACTCAGTTCACTTGGGACCGTGATTTTGGCAAACTGCCAGTTAACTTTCAGCCTGGATTAAACTTTTCTAGAATCTAAAAGGAAACAAGATCATTTAAATTATTGTAGTCACAAGTAGAAAATTGGAAGAATGATTTCATTCTAGGCCTCTTTAGAACTAAGTTATACCTTATGTAGGATTAAAAAAAAAGAATTTAATGTGAATTTGAATTTTAGGACACTTGATAATTGGATATACGTATTTGTAGAATGAAAGTTGGAACTCATTGTACTTAAGTAGCGCTGAGAGAATGACACTGATGGGATGAATGTTGGCTAAGCAGGATCCATCTTTCCGACCCTACATTTTGCCGCCCCCCCTTTTTTCTTTTTGAATTAATTTTCTTCTGTAATTGTGGAAAACATTTTTATGGTTCCAAAGGAAAAACTATAAAAGACGGTACATTCAGAGAAGTCTAGCTTCCAAGTTTATGCTGTCTGCTAACTGTTCTCTTCCTCTCCCTATAGGCAATCATTTTTGTTTGTTTTTGGTTTATTCTTTTTTAAAAATAAACACATTCATTTTTATCTTCCTTTGTGGATAAAGGCAACATTATATTTACACTGTTCTGCACTTTACTTTTTTCACTATTCTGTAGCGTGTAGATCTTATACCACTTTACAACTGCATAATACTCAGCTGCATAGTACTTTGTCATATAGATGTATTGTAGTTTATTCAACCATCTTCTGTTGATAGACATTTAGTTTGCTTCCATTCTTTGCTATTACAAATAGTATTTTGCAGTATATCTTTGGAATAAGTTCCTAGAAATGAGATTGTGGGTCATAGTTTAAATGCAGATGTAATTTTGCTAGCAGTTGCCAACTTTCCCTCCAAATGAGGTTTGTAACAGTTTCTGTTCCCATTAGGAATGTGTGAGAATCCTTATTTCCTTACAGCTTTGTCAACAGAGTATGTCAGACTTTTGGAGTTTTGCTAATCTGATACGTGAGAAATGATTACATCAGCATCCAGTTGACTCTTGAACAACACAGGTTTGAACATTGTGGGTCCACTTATATGTGGATTTTTTTCAATAGTAAATTTTACAGTACTACACGATCTGTTCTTGCTTGAATCTGTGAATGCAGAACCATGGATGTGGAGTATAGGGAGGGCCAACTATACTTATACAAGGAGTTTTGACTGAGCCGAGGGTTGGTGCCCCTAACCCCCGTGTTGTTGAAGGGTCAGCCGTAGTTTTAATTAGTGTTTCTCTTCTTATGAGTGAGAGTAAACATTAATTAAACATCTTTTCACTTAAACTTTTGAATTAACTTCATATTTATGTTTATTTTTTAAGGAAGTATTTCTTGGTTATTACTGCTGCTACTGTTGCGAATAATTATTCTGGATTTTCCCCCCCAGAGGTCGTAATAATAATCACTCAAGAAACAGTGTTACCTCGCACGTATGATTAAATAAAAAAGACCTATTTACATATTTCTTGTATTCAGAGATGTCACAATCTAATTTGGGAAAAAAGACTTGCATGAAGATCATCATGGTTCAGTGAAATAAATGCTGATGGAGATAAATACCAAGTTCTGTGGGAGCATTGAGATTGGGATGGAGTGACTTGGATATCAGGAAGGTATCAGGAAAAGATTATTGGTTAGCATATGAGGTAGTCTTTGGGTTGAGTCTTTAAGGAAGAGGAGGAGATTTCTAGGCTGACCCTGCCTGGAAGAGTATTACTGCCAGAGGAAGCAATGCCAAGGAAGAATGTGGTGTCTGAGCATTCACAGGTCACCTGGTTTTGTGGTGGGTTGTGGTGGGCTGGGCGTTGTGACGTGACTGCAGCTGGACCATCTGGATTTGCTAGGTCTCCACTTCTTGACCCTGAGCCCACTTCTAAATTTAAGCACAACAATGCCAACTTGATTAAAAATTTGATTAAAATATTCATGTTTCTATTTTCTTAATTTTCCCCCTGAAGCATACATCCCCTCTTGATAATCTTCCTACTCATTTTTGAATAAACTGGGAAGGGTAACCCTGAGAGGAGGTAGAGTGATTTCTTTGCCCGCTTCCCATTTTATTGTTGAGCAAGCCTAAAGACTTTATTTTTCATCTCTGCTGTACTTTTGATTTATACTTACTGCTTGCTTATTGCCAAGTTCGAGGCTCCTTATATAGTAGCTTGTTGTTTTTTTAAATTAATTAATTAATTAATTAATTTTTGGCTGCATTGGGTCTTTGTTGCTGCACGTGGGCTTTCACTAGTTGTGGGAGCCGGGGCTACTTTTCGTTGCGGTGTGCGGCCTTCTCATTGTGGTGGCTTCTTTTGTTGCGGAGCAGGGGCTCTAGGCACGTGGGCTTCAGTAGTTGTGGCCTGCGAGCTCAGTAGTTGTGGCTCATGGGCTCTAGAGTGCAGGTTCAGTAGTTGCGGCGCACGGGCTTAGTTACTCTGTGGCATGTGGGATCTTCCTGGACTAGGGCTCGAACCCATGTCCCCTCATTGGCAGGCAGATTCTTATCCACTGAGCCACCAGGGAAGCCCAGTAGCTTGTTTTGTTCGCTTAAGGGAAAGGACTGGCAAGGTGTGAGGGTGGTTATAAGAGAGTTGATAAGGCTGGAAAGGTAGGCAGGGGCTAGTTGGAAACTTTGTGTCTCATTTTGAGGAATGTGTATTTTATAGTTGAGTCTCTAAAAATCTGAAATGGATAAGGGGCAGAGGAGAGGGATTGGAGGAGGGGAATGACAAGATTAGCTTTACATTTTTGAAAGGTAACTTTGATGACTGTGTTGAGGAAGATGGATTGGACAGTGTACAGTGTAGACAAGGGGGCAATGGTCCCCAGACCAGCAGCATCACCTGGGAACTTGTTAGAAATACAGATTCTCAGGTCCCACCCCGGACCTACTGAATCAGAAACTCTGGGAGTGGGGTGCAGCAATCTGTGTTTTCATTTGATTCTGGTGAATGTGAAAGTTTGAGACTAGGGATATGAAGGCTAATGAGGCTGTATATTATGGTTTGCAAATGCCTTTCACATTAATTATGTAGTTGATTTTGTTGAGATGATCATTATATTTGTGTCTTACTTTCACAGTCAAAGAGAAATAGAATAACTAGGATTTTGTGATTTAGTTACTTATACGAAAGCCTAGTATTAAGATTTGAGAAGCTGGGATAATGTGGTAATATATTATACTTGGAAGAGGGAGACAGTCTAGGATCATGTGGAACAATAAATACAGTCATGGGGAAGTACTGTAGTAGAATAAAACAAGTAAGAGGTGCTTAATCTTCAATGCTCTAGATGTTGCTTGCACATGACATTGATTTGTATCGTGGTACTTAAATCTGCAGTGGGGAAAAGTGAAGATATTATTTTTTAAAAAAGGGGAACATGAACTCTTTGTGGAGCCCAGAGGAAAGGATGGGTTTACTCAAGATTTGCTGAGATCCCCTGTGCAATCGGTTCCACACAGCTGTTATGAGGTGGTCTATTTTCATTCTTTAAATAATAGCTAGCAGCTGATTTGCATCTAACCCAGTTTTCATTTGTTTTTCTTTGAGAGTGTGAGGGCTGTGGGTTTAAATTTCAACTTTCTGGAAGTGGGACTGAGTAAATCTGATAATCTTCTTTATTTTCCTCTGTTAGCTTTGCTGGGTGACCAAAAGGACAGATAAAGCAAATGCTTTGTAAATATCATAATTCTATCTTAAAGGATAAGTAATCTTTTTTTTCTCCTTCGAATTTTATTCCAGGACCCATCAGTTACACAAGTGACAAGAAATGTCCCACCAGGACTTGATGAATACAATCCATTCTCGGATTCTAGAACAGTAAGACTATTCTTAATTGGACTACTTTTAAATATTAAAATGGAAATTAAATAGGATTTATATTTCAATTGTGGTTTCTTTTTAGTTGATTGGTTAAACTTATATAAAATAAGCTGTTAGTGTTTTATTTAGAATTTAGCAAGTTTATTAAAACAGGAAGGAATATTTCTAGTAATTGAAAATTACCATGATGGTTCTACAAATTAAATTGCTAATAACCCCTCTAATATGTTAAAATTACTACAGTTCTTTAAACAGGAGAGGTTTTTTGGTATACATGTTAGTTTCATGGTACTACAGGGTGATGTTTTCTTACAAAGAGAGATGTTCGTCTGGAACTGTACCATGAATATTTGTATGATTGTCATTTGAATTAGGTGATTCTGAATAGGACTACCTTTCTACTCTGGTAGACTAGAACCTCTGGAACCTGGCCTAGGAGCATATTCTTCTCAAAATGTAGTATTGGTTTATAAAATGAAGGAGTATGGAAAAAACCCTTAAAGGATAGGGTTCGCTACCCTGAGTGCATATTAGAAGCACCTGGAGAACTTTATTACAGTATCTGTTAGGGCTCTAATCTCTCACAGGGCGGTTTTGTTTTTTGTTTTTGCTATAGCGCTTTTGATGATTTTATTGTGAGCCAGTTTTGAGGACTACTGAAGGTAGGTTCTGTTGAGAATTCTCCCTCAAAATTTCTCTGGCAAATAATTTTGTCTCCTGTATTTGAGTTTTTAGCTCAAATATCCCACTCATGAGGCACCTAATTTTAAACATTGTTGGCTCTTGAACTGTTAGTCATCCTCTTAAAGATTATTAAAGTTCTTCAGTTATGTGCTTGGATTTACATGTCATTATAAGGATCCTTACTTGATCATCTCTTCCTGATGCATGTTTTTCATAGTCTAGAAAATAATTCTAGAAGATCGTGTAGGCTTTTGCTTGGAAATTTCTTCAAGATGTATTAACTTTTTAGTTTTAAGAAGAGCTTTGTACAAAGTAAAAGCACTAAAATAAGAGTGAACTTTAAAATTTCACTTTATTTCAAAGCCCTCATTTATTTTAACAGCCTCTGTTTATGTGTAGCAGCTGCAACCCAAACTGGGATCATCAGGTGTTCTTTGAGCATGTCAGTTTCAGATTGAACCCTGTGAAATGGCCAATAAGTTGACCAGTTTTGACATGTAAAGATGGCAGTGTCGTATGGCTCAACCTTATAGTAACTGAAAATGTATGAGATTGCAACTTGGTAGGAGTTGAAAGGGAGAAAAAGAAAAGCCCGGTATATTTTATTCCACTATATGTAGTTTGATAATTTCTGGGGGGGTGGAGATGGGAACAGGACTGTTAAAGTTTGTTGGTAAAGAATAAAGGGAGGTTTTTATATATATTTTTGGAAGATTTTACTAGGAAAAAATGTTTAACCTTTTTACAGTAGCAGCTTTAGATATTCTTTTTAGAAGTAGTAATGTTCTTCAACAAGTTGTCTGCTCTATGCTATGTGCTTTACCTGTATTATCTTATCGAATTCTTATAACAGCATTCAAAATGGATATTTTTTGTTTCCTTTTACTGATAAAGAATCTTAGACACAAGTCATCCAGCTAGTAAGTGGCAGAACTGGTTTATGTAGCTCATCTTTTTTCTGTAAAGCTTTTGCCTTTTCCATTTTGTTAGTGCTCTTTAGAGACAGATGCCTAAGAAATAGAAGATAATGTCCCGGTCTATGGAAAATTTCTCACCTAATTGGGATTTTAAAAAATTACATGAATTAGATATATCCAGGAAGAATAAAACAAAAATGTAAATTATGGTTCTAAATGTTGAGACTTTACAGTCAAGGAAAGGTTTTCTGAAAGAGAGTAGCTAGGCAATAATGAAAAGCCAGCTTACAACGAAACACTTCTCTTAGATTTGATGAGTAAGATAGTGTCAGAACCAGGAAAAATACTGTTACAAGAGCACTTAGGCATTTTCCACTGAACTTTTTACATGATGGAAAATACAGATGCAATAATTTAAAAATTCAAAATTCTTTTGTTTCCTGTATGTATGATTTTAGAAATTTGTCCCACCACTCCCCCCTCCCTGCCTGTTTTTGCAGCTGTGACTGTTTTCTAAGAGCAGACGTACTTGGATAATTGATGTAAGTGATATGTCAGAACTCAGTCCAGATACTATTTTAGTTGATTGTTGTTATCCATATTTGTCTTAGAAAAGTATTTGTGAAAATGAAGCTTCTAGATTGTTGCAGAAGGGTGTGGTGAGCTACTTGAGGTCAAGTAGGAAGATCCTTCAGCAGAATGAGCATATAAACTTAAGATTTTAGAAAGTTCCTGTCTTTTTAATTTTTTTATTAGGTTTCCTTTTATATTTAGTTTTCTGTTTGAATGGAAACTTTAAGGAAAGTAACAATTAAATATTTAAATAATTTTAATAATTTACATATTAATTCATTCTGTATTATAAATTCAGAGAAAGGAATCCTCATAAAACACCACATAGTTTAGACTTAGTCTGTTGGTAGTACACTGGAAAGCTATTCAGCAGTCGAAATGTGGTGGTCTGAATTGAGATGTGCTATAAAATGGAGGGTAGTCTTTGGTTATGAAATAATTTTTTTCTGTTTGAACTCAAAATGCATTTTACCACTGGAATTATGTTGAGCTTGGTGGGTAGCTTCCCTGGCCTGCCCTCTAAAGCTTAATGCATAAATTACTAGAAGGATTAGCTCATCCTTGAGAACTGTTATGTATTTAGGGGGAATGTTTTCCTTTTAAATTAGGCAACAGTTTAAAATGCCTACTGCAGCTTGATTCTCACTCATTTCAGCCACTGGTGATGGCATTCACGGCTTCAGACAGGATGTCTTCTGGCGGGTGTTGAAGTACAGGGATAGGGAGACCTATGTGTGCTGGGGGGGGAAGTGTGGTGCTGTTGATAAAATCCTTAGTGATGTCTCTCAGGGCCTAGTTTACTGTCATATTTTTTTTCCTTCAGGAATAGGTTGCTTGATTCCTTTTCTGTTCTGCTAGTTGTTGACATATATGATTTCTGTCATATAAAGCAGCAAGATCTGCAGAAGAACCAAGAGAAGAAAATTCCAAGTACTGGCACGCTCAAGTGGTCATTTCTGACCATAAAGGACATAGATAAATGATTTATGTAAGTAAGAACTGCCTCTGACTAAGTTAATTCAGGACATGGAGTAGACTGAGAGTCATAAGACCCGGATTCTAATCCAGGCCTCGCCACTAATTAGCTGGTACTTTAGACAAGCCATCTAACCTCTCTGGGCATCTTTTTTTTTTCAATGTGTAGCAGTGGAGGCAGAGAGGAAGATGTTGAGTTAAATAATTTCTGATGTCAGCTTTTGTTTTGAAAATGGATAAAACTTTTAGCTCCAGGCACTGACTGGATAGTACATAGTAGCTTGCCTATTTTTAATACCACAAAAGCAATTCCTGTACTGTAATATCTGTCTTTCTTTTCCCTTGGCATGCATTTCCTTTTTTCTTTCTCCTTTGCTTCTCATCTTTCTTGGAGCTCATTATCAGTCCCTTCCGAAACCAGTCTTCTTTGTTTCTTGTCTCATTTAATGATAACTATTGCCTTCTGTTCTTCTAGTGTCATTGCCTGGAAGTACTTGAGTCATCTTTGGCTCAAACAGCTTCTTTTCCTACATCTAATCAGTAGCCACATCCTGTCATTTATACCTCCAGGAGATATTACCTGTCTGTCCTTTTCATTCCTACTAAACTGTCCTAATTCAGGTACTCATGTGAGATAATACAATGACCTGTCTACTTACCTGTCTCCAGTTTCTCTTCTTCAAATTAGTTTTTTGCACTATGACTAGAATTATTTTTTTAAGGCAAAGTTCAGATTAGGTCCTTTCTCCTTAGAAATGTGTGTATTGATTATGCATTGCCTACATAGTTAGTGTGCCATGTGGGGCCTCCATGATTTGACTTAAGACTATCTTTTTTTATTTTTAATTTTTTGTAGTCTTTATTTTTTAGAGCAGTTTGAGGTTTACAGAAAAATTGAGCAGAAAGTAGAGAGTCTCCATAGACTTCTTCCCCAGACTGTCTGTTTAATCTTATCGTCTAAGGTGCCATTTGCTCCAGCTAAAGTCATCTACTTTCTAACCCACAACCCCATTGAGACCACCTCCCTTAGGGCATTTATTGGTCATTGAATGGAGTAAAGAGACACTGTGTGTGGTCATAATGCCTGGCTTCCCTAGGTTATCCTTACCTCCTTTAATGGGCCAAGATGAACCTCTCATACTAGGTATATTCATTTTCTATTGCTGTGTAACAAATTACTAAAAATTTAGCAGCTTGAAAAAGCACACATTTATTATTTTATCATTTCTGTAGGTCAGGAGTTTGGACACAGCTTAACTGGGTCATTTGTTCAGGGTTTCACAAGGTTGTGATCAAGGTGTGATCTGGGCTGCATTCTCATCCAGAGGCTGGACTGGGGAAGAATCTGTTTCCAAGCTCATTCAGGTTGTTGCCAGAATTAATACCCTTGTGATTGTATGACTGGGGGCCCCAGCTTTTGGCCAGCTATCAGCTGGAGGCCACCTTCAGGTCATCGATGCTGTCTACAGTTCCTAGAGGCTGCATGGTTTCTTGCCACACAGGCTTCAACATCATGGCCACTTATTTCAGAGAGTCTGCAGAGAGTCTCTCACACTTTGCTACTAAGATGGAGTCCCTATGTTACATAATGTAATCAAGGGAATGATATCCCATCACTGTTAACCGAATTCTGTCGATTAGAAGCATGTCACAGGTCCTGCATACACTCAAGGAGAGGGTATTATATTAAGACGTGAACACCAGGAGGGTAGAATCATTGAGATTCACCTTAGGGTTTGTATGCCACGCTGGGAATAAGATGGCACATTATGGTTAGGACTGTATAACTTCATATCTCTTCATGCCCATTTAAAAGGATCAAAGTGGAGCCTGCAGAACACTTATCCCTCCCTACCGTCAACACTTGACTGCCCTAAGTTTATCAGGACTAATCTCATTATGCCTTCGATTCCTGTTTATGCCATTCTCTACGAGAAGCCCCAGACTCCTCCTCATCTCCTGGATTTTAATCCTCATGATGCATCTGCACATTTCTTATTCTGAGCCCTTCTATTTCCTTAATTCCTGAAACTTGTGCTTTCTGGAAGTCAGAGTCCAACTTCATCAAAATCCCCTATATCTTTATCTTTTTCTCTGAATGTTTTATCCTTTGCTCTGTGGAAACTGGCCTTTCTGTGAGGACACTGCTTCCCCTGTAACCTTCTCCAAAACTAGCTGCTTTTTCTCTCACAGTTCTCAGACAACTGGGCATAAAATTGGGGTAGGTATTGTCTTTGTTTCTAGTTGCTGCTTCTAGACAGTCTTCCTCCTTCCTGTCTAAAAAAAATCCCATGTCATCATTTGAATCTCATGTCATCAGATTATAATTGGGTCCCAGGTCTCATTGTGGCTGTCATCTACTGATCTCTGAATTACTACACCTTATTTCTCTTTGTTTTCATTTCTTAATTTTAGTTCTTGGTTCACTATTACTCTTTCCAACACTATTCCTATTTTGTAATTTTTAAAAACATCTTTTCCCTACTCTATTTTCCCCATCCACCATTATGTATTTCCTTTTCTTTTTTTTGGCTGTGCTGCACGGCTTGTTGGATCTCAGTTCCCTGACCAGGGATTGAAGCTGGGCCATGGCAGTGAAAGCTCGGAATCCTAACCACTAGGTCACCAGGGAACTCCTCCTGAATGTCATAATTTTTTTTTTTTTTTTTGGCCACACCACGCAGCATGCGGAATCCTAGTTCCCTGACCAGAGGTCGAACCCATGCCCCCTGCAGTGGAAGCGTGGAGTTTTAACCACTGGACTGCCAAGGAAGTCCCCACTGTCCTATTTTGAATTCTTAGTGATGATCTTTCCAACACCCTGCCTGTCATTGCCTTGACCTCATCTCTTCCATTGATTTTTGCATTCCATGTTATCTCAAGTCACTCACTCCCATTTCTTATATCTTTTCGGTTACTCTTCTAGTTCCTCAATTTCAACACATCTTTCAATTCCACCAGGACCTCTGGTTTGTTGATCCTACTATGTCACTGCCCTTTATCTACATCTTACTCTCTTCTCTCAGCCTAAATTCCACATCCAGTTGTCATAATCACTCTGCATGTACTCTCAACTCCCTTGCCTTCCCCTCTCCCCCTTACTTTGACATAATCTTTTGGCTAGAAGCCAAGCCCTGGTTAAAGACAACTCTGTATACTCTCTGCCCTTACCTTGCAGCTAAATATGGAGAAACACATGTAAACATACTGAATGGCCTCATTTTTAGTTCATAACCAGCTCTAAGTTGTACTGAATGTCCTAGTTATTTAATTGTCCACTCTCTTCTTCTCTCTCCTCATCTTTAAAATCTGTCCTCCTATCCTCATTCTCAGTTGATGACCTTACTTCTTATTTCACTGAGAAAATTGAAGCAACCAGTAGAGAACATCCACAGACTTCCCCCATCACGTCTACCTACCTACCAGCGTTTATACCCATGTGTTCTGTTTTCCTGCCTTTTGCTTATAGATGAACTGTCTGTGCTTCTATCTAAAGCCATTCCCTCTATTTGTGCAGTAGATTCCATGTACTTTCACTTAAGAACTTTGCTGAATTGCTCCTCTCCAACATCACTAGTTTTATCACTTTCTACTGGATCATTCACATCATCATAAAAACATGTTTTCTTCTATGTTAGGAAAAAAAAAAAATCACAAAAATTTATTATTCATTTAACAGCTTTATTAGATAATTAATATACCATACACCCATTTAAAGTGTACAATTAAATGTTTTTAGTGTAGTAATAGAGTTGTACAACCATTACCACATTCTAATTTTAGAATATTTTTGTCTCTTCTACCCCTGAAAGAAACCCTGCATCCTTTATCAGTTACTTCACATTCCCCGCTCCCTCTCCAGCCATAGGCAAGTATTATTTACTTTCTGTCTCTATAGATTTGCCTATTCTGGACATTTCATATAAATGGAATCGTAAAATGTGTGGTCTTGTGCAACTGGTCCTTTTACTTAGCATAATGTTTTCAAGGTTCAACTGTGTTGTGGCATATATCAGTACTTCATTCCTTTTTTATGGGTTTTTATACCACATTTTATTTATGCATTCATCAGTTGATGGGCAGTTACATTGTTTCCAACTTTTGGCTGCTCTGAACCTTTGTGTACTAGTTTTTGTGTGGACATATGTTTTCATTTCTCTTGGATATATACATAGGAGTGGAATGGTAGGGTCATATGGTAATAATATGTTTAACTTTTTGAGGAACTACCAGGCTGTTTAACAAAGTGGCTGCACCACTTTATAATCTAATCAGCAGTGTAGAAGGGTTCCAATATCTTCACATCCTTGCCAAATTTGTTATTGTCTCACTTTTTGCTTACAGCCATCTTAGCGGATGTGCAGTGATATATCCTTGTGGTTTTGGTTTGCATTTCCCTGATGGCTAATGATGTTGAACATTTTTTTTTCATGTGCTTATTGGCCATTCGTATGTTATCTTTGGAGAAGTGTCCAGATTCTTTGCTCATTTTAAAATTGGATTTTCTTTTTGATATTGAATATGTGATATTGGATACAGGTCACTTATGAAATAAGTGATTTGCTTATACAGTTAACCCTTGGACAATGCAGGTTTGAACTGTGGGGGTCCACATACATGTGAATTCCTTTCACTAAATAGTACAGTACTACACAATCAGTGGTTAATTGAATCCCCGATGCAGAACCTCGGATATGTAGGGCCGGCTCTAAAGTTATACGTGAATTTCTAGCTGTGCGGAGGATCAGTGCCTAACCCTTGCATTATTCAAGTATTTTCTCCGATTCTGTGGGGTGTCTTTTCACTTTCCTGATAGTGTGCTTTGACACACAGAAGTTTTAAATTTTGGTGTCATATTTATCTATTTTTTCTTTGGTTGCTTCTGTTTTTGGTGTCATATGTAAGAAGCCATTGCCTAACTCAAGGTCATAAAGATTTACTCCTAAGTTTTCTTCTAAGAGTTGTATAGTTTTAGTGCTTACATTTAGGTTTATGATCCATTTTGAATTAATTTTCATGAACGGTATGAGATAGGTTTACAGCTTCTTTCTTTTGCATGTGGATATCCACTAGTTCTAGCACCATTTATTGAAAAGACTCTTCCGCGTTGGATTATTTTGGCACTCTTGATGAAAATCAATTAATGGTTAATGTAAGGGTGTATTTTTGGACTCTAAATTCTACTCTGTTGATCTGTGTCTATCCCTATGCCAGTCTCACACTGTCCTGATTACTGTAACTTTGTAACAAAACCTTATGTTAACCTTGTTTCCCTTTCGAGTCTAATTCTCACATCTCTGTCATTGAAAAACTTTCTCTGCTCCCAGTTGCTGCAGAGCTCCTCTGAAGAGCTGTCTACTTCTCTTTCCCCTCAGCCCTTTCTCCTGTAAGGTATTTCAGTAAGTCTTTTGCTCCCAACACTCCACCAAAACACACTCTTCAAGGTAGCCAGTGACTTCCACGTTGCTAAATCCAGTGGTAAAATTGCAGTCTTACTCCATCTATCAACAGCACTGACAGTTGATCACTATCTCATTCTTAGAAAACTTTTTTCATGTGGCTTTCAGAGCACTTAAGTTTTTC
This sequence comes from Balaenoptera borealis, assembly GCF_965194805.1. NCBI lineage: Eukaryota > Metazoa > Chordata > Mammalia > Artiodactyla > Balaenopteridae > Balaenoptera > Balaenoptera borealis. The sequence goes on from NC_138867.1 coordinate 63,669,893, forward strand.
CTTCTCCGTCTCCTTTGCTGATTTCTCTCCTTTCCCTGCCCCTTCAGTCCCAGTATTGGAGTGTGCCAGGAGTTAGGCTTTGCTTCTCTTCTCTATCTATGGCCACTCAAATGGTTATTTCATCCAGTCTTCCAGCTTTAGATATCATCTACGTGCTGGTGACTCCCAAATTTACATCTCCAGCACAGAACTCTGCTCTGAACACCACACTCATGTATTCAGCTGCCTGCTCGGTAAGTCTACCTTGGATGTCTTAGAAACTGCAAATTCAGCTTGTCCAGTACTGAACTGAGCCCCCTCCTTAGAAACCTGCCCGTTTTCAATCTTTCTTATTTCTCTCCTGTTAGTTGCTTAGGCCAAAACCTTGGTGGTATTTCATTATTTCCATTTCCTTACACATCACATTTCTGTCGGGGAATCCTCTTGGCTCTCCCTTACAAATACATACAGATCTGATGCCCTATCTCCATAGCCAGCACTTGGCTTGAGCTGCCATCATCCCTTGCCTGGATTACTGCAGTGGTGGTTTCCTGACTACTCTCTCTCTTTCCACCTTTAATCTATTTTCAGCTCAGTAGCCAGAGTGATACCTTGAAAAAAAAAGTTGATCATTTCAGTCTCCTGCTTAGAACTCTTCACTAGCTTTTGATTTTTTTCCACAGTAAAACCAAGAGTCCTTAAATAGCATATAATCTGGTCTCTAATATCTCTCACTCTTATCTCCTCACTCCTTCTTTGTGTATTCTTTCCCAGCACCCTGGTCTTCCTTAGGCCAGGCATTCTCCTGACTTTGTATTGGCTATTCCTTCTGCCTTAAATGGTCTTCCCCCAGATATCTGCAAAGCTGACTTGTTCACTTCCATAAAGTTTTTGCTGAAATATTTGCTTTCTTAACCACCTTTGTAAAATTATCCCTACTCAGCTTATACTCACGACCCGTTTACCGTGTTCATTTTTTTTGTTCCATAAAATTTACTGCCTTCTAAGATACTCTATAATGTATTTATTATATGTATTGTTTATCTTCCATTGCTAGATTGTAAGCTCCATGAGAGTAGGGATGTTTGCCTGTTGTGTTCATTAATGTCTCCCAAACTTCTGTAATTGTTTGTGGCACATTGCAGTTGATCAATGAATGTTTGAACGTATGAATAAATATGTCTGGCTGCACCTCTCTTCCTTCATGTGCCTTTCTCTATTTGGGAACTCCCATTCTTGTATATCCCTTCTTTCCTCCTATTACGTACCTCCTCCCCCAGTTACTCTAATCTTTAAAAGCCTTGTTTTGAAATGGTCATCTATTCAGATAAAATTATTTCTACTTGTCCTGATTCTGACATTAGTATGTTTAATTTTCACCACCCTTAATAACAAGGGAATCTGTGTTAGGCAGAGCCAAAATCAGTTCTGTCTGCTCTATCAGAGACTGATAAGGTCAGTGGAAGCTGCAAAAAGTTTAAGGTTTCTTTTGGCAGTCTCTCCATTAGGTGAAAGAATAGACAGTTTATAGAAACTGTAAACTTTGTTGCCTCAGAGGGGAGTTCTCAAATTTCAGGGTGTATAAGAATCACCCTGGAGAGCTTATTTAAAATGTGACCATCTTGAAAATGCAAACCCCTTCTCTTCAACCCCTGAGTTTTTGAATCAGTATGTCCACAGTGGGGCGTAGAGTTTGCATTTTCAGTAAGCACCAGGGCTTTCTGATGCAGGAGATCTATGAACACATTAAGAAACATTGCTTTAGACCTGAGTATACTTAGAAACATTATGGGTTCACAGATGGAAGAGAAAGAGCCAGGAAAAGCAAGGAGAAGTTTTCTTGAAGAGGTGTTTCGAATATGGAAGAAAACCAGGAAGGAGAACATATTTGTTGTATACGTGAGAAAGACAACTTGTGGACGTCTCATTCCTTGAAGGGATCTTATATGCTCATTTATTCAATAATGAAACACCTTTAGAACTTCAATGCAGAGAGCTCACTATATAACAGAAAAGTCTCTCCATAGTTGTATTTCTTTGATTGTTATAATGTTCTTAATTCTATTGAGTGAAAATATATCTTACTATAATTTTTAATCTGTTGATCCTGGTTGAGTTCTCCAAAGCCACACAGATAGGCAAACATAGTAATGTAATTTGTGTTAAAATATAAATAATTATAACCATGTAAAGTATAAAAGAATAACTTTTACAGAGATTTAAGAAATGTAGTCTGTTCCTAACTTGTGAAATTTCATCTGCCATGGGAGAAGGACGTACAGCCTTGCTCTGGCCGGAGCTCTGCCCCCGAGGTCACTCTCCTATTCTCCTGGCTTCTCTAAAGTTTTTTCTCTGTCTCCATCTTTGCACCTTCTGTACTTTTCTAAATACTTTAAGTTTTTCCCAGGGGCTGCCATAGCAGTGACAGACACAGTTTCAGGATTGTCAGGAGAAGAGTCTATCTTACTCTAGTACATCTAGGTGCACTAGAGTACTCTTTTTTTCTACAGATAGGTTGACTTTCCTTCTGTATCTGCAGTTTTGATGAGTGTAAAATGAAGATGATATACTCAGGAGTGTCCAATGAGGCAGAAAGATACCACTTCTTACATCTCAAATATTTCTTCTGGTACTAGTTTTCCTGTTCCTAAAGTAGAAGTTCCTTTAGTGAGGGTCTGTTGGTAGTAACTCTTTTAATATTTATAAATATTTATTATTTCACCTTAGTTCTCAAAAGCTAATTTCACTGGATTCAGAGGTCAGCAATGACAGTTACTTTCTCTCATCAGTTTGGCACATTCTACTTGGGATCCCATTGTTGCTGTAGAGAAAATAGCTGTCAGTCTTACTGGCATTCCTTTGTATAGGTATTGTGTCTTTCTTTCTTTTTTTTTTTTTTTTCCTTTTTCTTCCAGTTTTATTGAGATATAATTGACATACGCCACTGTATAAATTTAAGGTGTGCAGCATAATTTGACTTACATAATTTGAATTCCCTGGTGGTCCAGTGGTTAGGACATTGCACTTCCAATGTAGGGGGCACAGGTTCAATCCCTGGTCAGGGAACTAAGATCCCGCATGCGGTGTGGCCAAAAAAAAAAAAAAATTGACTTACATCATGCATTGATTAGCACATCAAGTTTAGTGAATATTCATCTCATATAGATACAAAATGAAATAAATAGAAACAAATTTTTTCCTTGTGATGAGAACTCTTAGGATTTACTCTCAACAACTTTCATATATAGCATACAGCAGTGTTAATTATATTCATCATGTTGTGCATAACAGCCCTAGTGCTTATTTATCTTACAACTGGGAGTTTGTACCTTTTGACTACTTTGATCCAATTCCCCGTCCCCCACCCCCTGCCTCTGGTAACCACAAACCTGATCTCTTTTTCTGTGTGTTTGTTTTTGAAGTATAATTGACCTACAACACTATTTTAGTTCCTGTTATGCAACATAGTGATTCAGTATTAAATGATCACCACAATAAGTCTAGTTACCATCTGTCACCACGTAAAGATATTACATAGTTATTGATTATATTCCCCACACTGTACATTTCATACCCTGACTCATATATTTTGTAGCTGGAAGTTTGGACCTCTTAATCTCCCTGACCTTTTTCTGTTTTCCCCCCCTCCCCCCTCCCCTCTGGCAACTGCCTGTTTGTCCTCTGTATTCATGAGTCTGTTTCTATTTTATTATGTTTGTTCATTTGTTTTGTTCTCTAGATTCCACATATAAATGAACTCATACTGTATTTGTCTTCCTCTGTCTGACTTATTTCACTTAGCATGCCAGCCTCTAGGTCCGTCCATTGTCACAAATGGCTAGATTTCATTCTTTTTTATGGCTGAGTAATATTCCATTCTATATATGTACTGCATCTTCTCTATCCATTCGTCTGTTGATGGTTCTGGGCCTTCTGGTGGGCTGGGCTGTGTCCCATGGCAGCTGGCCTACTGGTGGGCAGGGCCAGGTCCTGGCACTAATAAGCTAGAGAGAAGATTCCAGAATGGTGCTTGCCAGCACCAGTGTCCTCGTGACAGAATGAGCTCCCCAAAACGGCTGCCACCAGCGTCTATTGATATGTCCCCAGAGTGAGTCCCAGCTGCCTCCTCCCTCTCTGGGAGGCTCTTCAAGAAGTAAGTGGGTCGACCCAGGCTCCTTTCAATGACTGCTTTTGCCCTGGGTCTCAGAGCAGGTGACATTTCGTGTGAGCCCTTTGAGAGAGGGGTCTCCGTTTCCTACAGTGCTCTGTCTCTCCTGAAAGCAAGCCCTGTTGGCCTTCAAAGCCAAGTGTTCTAGGGGGCTCGTCCTCCCAGTGCAGGACTCCCAGGGTAGGGAGCCTGAGGTGGGGCTTGGACACCTCACTGCTCGGGGAGAACCTCTGCACTGTGATTATCCTCCCGTTTGTGGGTTGCCTACACAGGGGTGTGGGTCTTGACTATACTGCAACTCCGCCCGTGCCCCATGTCTTGCTGTGCCTCCTTCTTTATATCTTCAGTTGCAGAAGATCTTCTTTGCTGGTCTTCAGGTCATTTCATCAATATCTGCTCTGTAAATAGTTGTAATTTTGGTGAAGCTCATAGGAGGAGGTGAGCTGAAGGTCTTCCTACTCTCCCATCTTGGTCACACCTCCTTTCTCTTGATGGTTTTAAGATCTCTTATACTTAGGATTTGCTCTTTCACTATCGTGTGTCTAGGTGTTAACTTTTAAAACATCTGGTTTGGGTTTTGGAGTTTGGAGTCTGAGAATTAGTGTCCTCACGTTCCCTTTGAACACTGACTCTCCCTCATTCTCTCTGTTTGCTTCCTGTGGAACTCTCAATTGTACCTTCTCACTCTATTCTCATTTCTCTTAAGCTCTCGTATTTTCCTTTTTTTTCGTCTTTCTGCTACATTCTGTGCAGTTTCTTTTTTTTTTTCTCCTTTTTTTTTTTTTACATCTTTATTGGATTATAACGGCCCCACAATGTCACGCTAGTCTCTGCTGTACAACAGAGTGAATCAGCCTCATGTATACATATATCCCCTCCTTCCTGAACCTCCCTCCCACTCTCCCCATCCCACCTCTTTAGGGGGTCGCAAAGCACTGAGCTAATCTCCCTGTGCTATGCAGCAGCTTCCCACTAGCTATCTGTTTTACACATGGTAGTGTATATATGTCACTGCTACTCTCTCACTTCTTCCCAGCCTCCCCTTCCCCCCCGTGTCCTCAGGTACGTTCTCTACAACCTGTGCGGTTTCTTTAGACTCACTTCTGTTTCCCTAATTATCTCTTCATCTTTGTGTAGTCTTCTGTTTCACACTTGTCTATTAAATTTATAATTCTAATTATTATAGTTTTCATTTCTGTAAGTTCCATTTGTATCATTTTAAAAGATATTTGGTCAATTCTTATAGTCTCTTGTTGCTTAGTCATGCTTTTATTACCTTCTTTTATTTCTTTATTAAGCATATCTATTTTATATTTTGCATCTGATAATTCCAGTATCTCTGATCTTACTTTGTAGTTTGTATGTCTGTGGATCCTTGCTCATGGTGGCTTGCTTCCTTCTGTGTTTAAGTCATGAGCCAATGTTACTTGGAACTTGAGCTGTGAAAATTCTTTGAAGCCTGTTTTTTTTTTTTTAATTTTTATTTATTATTTTTGGCTGTGTTGGGTCTTCGTTGCTGCGCAGAGGCTTTCTCTAGTTGCGGCGAGCGGGGGCTACCCGTCGTTGCGGTGCGCGGGCTTCTCATTGCAGTGGCTTCCCTTGTTGCGGAACATGGGCTCTAGAGTGCACGGGCTTCAGTAGATGCGGCGCGTGGGCTCAGTAGTTATGGCTCATGGGCTCTAGAGTGCAGGCTCAGTAGTTGTGGCACACAGGCTTAGTTGCTCCGCGGCATGTGGGATCTTCCCGGACCAGGGCTCGAACCCATGTCCCCTGCATTGGCAGGCGGATTCCTAACCACTGCGCCACCAGGGAAGCCCTGAAGCCTGGTTTTAAAGTGTGTTCCTCTACTTTTGCCAGGTACTTGAGGTCACTACCAACCTGGGATATCTGGAAATGAAAATTTCAACTTGGAATATTTTGTCTGTATTTTTAGTGTGAAACCTGGCCCCAAGTCTGCAAGGTGGTAGGTTTATGATTAGGAGTTCTCAGGGAAGATTTCTATTTTTTTTTTTTTTCTCCTTCCTTATCCAGAGTCAAGGGCAAGACAGGCAGGTATTCATACTGTTTCTTTCTGTGAAGCTGCTTTTCTGCTTATCCACTGAGAATGTTGCTTTTTAGGAAGTCCTGGCTTTATGGGGTGATCACAGATTGATTTTACCTTATACGGACTCCCAAGCTTTGTCTCCAGCTTATTGAATCCTGGTGATTTTGTTAATGGCATGGCATCAAGGCTCTTCTTTGGATTTGTGGCTTTTCCTACTTTCTGCCCTCTCAGGATTTCCTATCAGCTTAGTCATGTATTTACAATATTATTTAAATGAAATTTGATTCAGCATTTTTAGGTACTGCGTATCAGGGGTGTCACTACAGATGTGTGGTCTGCTGTGTTGCCATACATGGAAGTGTTTAGTGGATTGTTTTAATTTTCTTTTTGTTCATATGTGCAGAAGTGAAAAGTTGGAAAAGAATTTGGAGCCATCATTAGAATAGGTCTTTCATAATTATGACAAGAGCTATACTTGGCTTGAGGTGGCTAATCAAGCATGTTGTGGCTGATGAAAATACTGGGTTCCAGAGCTGGACAAAGATTTAGCTTGCATTGACAAATTTGAAGAAATTGTCAGCTGTCAGGTTAATATCACTGGTATTAGAGATTTGTGCTTCTCCAATAATTCTCATCATTGCTATACCACAAGCAACTATTACCTCGAATATATCAAATACTAGCTCTAAACGAGCCTTCATTCTTATCTGGTAATTCTTTATACTTAATACTTCATTTGTTACTTAAAGCAGTAAAGAATTTATAGTATGGTTTCAACTGGGTGAATTCTTGAGTAATTTCTGTGTGCTTTTCCTGAAGTGTGCTGCCAGACTAACTTTGCCAGGCGTTTTATTCGGTCATTGTTTTGTTGTTGCTACTTATCTAAACCAAGGGAGTGATACTTTAGGGCCATAATTTTCTAGTTGGAGAATAGTTAGGATTGATCAGCTTCAGTTTTTCTGCCTATTGATATGAAATATTGGAGTGGGGGAACAGGCAATTGGAATAGAGAATTTACAGTTCTTTCGGTGATAAAAATTATAGTGGAGATAAAAATACAAGAAAAAGCTTTACATCCCACTATTCAGCAACAATCACTGTTAACATATTGATACATTTTAAAATAAAAAATTGGGATTATACCGTATATACAGTTTTGTTTTATAACTTATAATTTTTTAATGTATTTATTTTATTTTTGGCTGCATGGGGTCTTGGTTGTGGCATGCGGGATCTTTTGTTGTGGTGCGCAGCTTCTCTCTAGTTGTGGCACGCGGGCTCAGTAGTTGTGCTCAGTAGTTGCGGCACGTGGGCTCTCTAGTTGTGGTGTGCGGGCTCCGGAGTGCATGGGCTCTGTAGTTGTGGCATGTGGGCTCTCTAGGTGTGGCTCGCATGCTTAGTAGTTGCGGCATGCGGGCTTAGTTGCCCCATGGCATGTGGGATCTTAGTTCCCCGACCAGGGATCGAACCCGCATCCCCTGCATTGGAAGGCAGATTCTTAATCACTGGACCACCAGGGAAGTCCCATAACTTATAACTGATACAAGCTTTCCCCATTTCATATTCTTTCAAAACTTTTAAATAGCTGCATAATATAGTCTCTTATGGGTGGATCATAATTTATCAATTTGTCTATATTTTATCTACTCTTGGACATTTGGGGGTATTTCTAACTTTTTTTTGCTTTTACAAATAATGCTGTAGGGAGTATTTTGGCATACACACATTTGTGCATACCTTGGATTATTTCTGTATATTTTTTAAGAGTAGCTATTTATGGGGCTTCCCTGGTGGCGCAGTGGTTAAGAATCCGCCTGCCAGTGCAGGGGACACGGGTTCGAGCCCTGGTCTGGGAAGATCCCACACACTGTGGAGCAACTAAGCCCGTGCGCCACAACTACTGAGCCTGTGATCTAGAGCCCGCGAGCCACAACTACTGAGCCCATGTGCCACAACTACTGAAGCCCGCATGTCCAGAGCCCGTGCTCCACAACAAGAGAAGCCAATGCAATGAGAAGCCCGTGCACAGCAACGAAGAGTAGCCCCTGCTTGCTGCAACTAGAGAAAGCCCACACACAGCAATGAACCCAATGCAGCCAAAAATATATATATATATATATATTTATTAAAAAAAAGAGAAGAGTAGCTATTTATGGGTCATAGTGTATAAATACTTAAATGGCTCTTAAACATGATGTCAAATTGTGCTCCAGGATTATTATATGAACTAGTTTATATTCCCATTATCAGTGTGTGAGAAATACCCATTTTACCACATCTTTCCCAAAATGTGGTAGTAGTCTTATGGTAATAATCATTTAAAAAATAAATTAGGTGAAAGTTGCATTTCTTTGATTACTGGTGAGGTTGACATTTTGAATATATTTTTTGTTTTTATAAATTTTTTTATTAATTATTTTTGTCTGCGTTGGGTCTTCGTTGCTGTGTGTGGGCTTTCTTCTAGTTGCGGTGAGCGGGGGCTACTCTTCGTTGCGGTGTGCGGGCTTCTCATTGAGGTGGCTTCTCTTGTTGCGGAGCACGGGCTCTAGGCACGCGGGCTTCAGTAGTTGTGGCATGCAGGCTCAGTATTTGTGGCTCACAGGCTCTAGAGTGCAGGCTCAGTAGTTGTGGCGCATGGGCTTAGTTGCTCCGCGGCATGTGGGATCTTCCTGGACCAGGGCTCGAACCCATGTCCCCTGCATTGACAGGTGGATTCTTAACCACTGCCCCACCAGGGAAGTCCAGTCGTCTATATTCTATGTACTGTATTATTTCTAATATCTTTATAGTTTCCTTGTTTTTTTCTTTTTGCATTGAACTTTAATCCATTTGGAATTTATTCTGATAAGATATGGGATCTGATTTTTTTTTTCTCCCAAACATTTAAATAATTGTCTCAGCACCATTTATTGATATCTTTTCTTTTCCCACTGATTTGAAAAACTATCTTGATCATATGCTTTAATTTTTATATACATCATCATTGTGTATATACAGTGATGAGTGATATGTCACTGTTTTTTTATATTTCTTGATTACTAGTGAGGTTGAACCATTAGTTCATATGTTTATTGGCCATTCCTGTTTTCTCTTCTTTGTTTTGCCTGTTCAGATATTTTGCCCATTTTCCTATTAGTAGTTTGTATTTTTATGGATTTGTAACAGTTCTTCCTGTACTCTGAGTAGCAATTTTTTTGGTTAAATCTATTATAACCAATTTTTCCCAGTCTGTGATTTGACTTTTCACTTTGACAAATTCAACTATACTGAAATTTAATAACAATCTTAACTTTATGGTTTATGTGCTTGCTAACCTTAATTTTACAAATACTTATTGATCATTTACTGTGTTCCAGGCACTGTTTTAGGTACTTGGGATACATCATAGATAGGATACACAAAGATTTCTATAGCTTATATTTGAGAAGCTCTATGTACCCTGAGTTCATGAAAATATTCATGTATATTTTTTTCCTAAAAGTGCTTAAATTTTGCTTTTTCACTTTTAAGTCATTCATCCACCTGGAATTTATTTTTGTATGTAATGTCAAGTAGGAAATCTAGTTTAATTGTTCCATCTGGTTAACCGGTTATCTCAGAACCATTTATTGACTAATACATTATTTCTCCACTGTTTTGTGGTGTGACCTCTGTTGGGTATCAAGTTTTTGGGGGTTTGTTTCTGTCTCCCTACTGTTTATTGGTGTATTTCTTATCTTTGGCATCTGTACCACACTGTTTATTACTATATTAAGTCTTGATATTATAGGTCTGCCTACCTTATTTACTCTTCTTCAGAATTGTTTGACCTATTCTTAGCTCTTGGCATTTCCATATGAATTTTAGAATCAGCTGTACTCCATTTATATCTTTGGTTGTGTTTGGCTTCCTTTTCAGGGCTGCTGTTTGCTGTGTCAGAATAAAATAAAGCTGCATTGGTGGTGTCTTCTGACTTTAATAGTTCTTCTGATCTTTGAACTTCCCTTTGCAGCTGCTTGCTTGTATGTTTTCTCTTTTTTTTTTTTTTTCTTTTCTTTTCCTTTCCCTTTCTTCTTGTCCTCTTTTTCTTATGGCCATTTTAAAGAATGCTTACAATTATTTTCTAACTGAAAAAAAGTAGTATAATGGGGAGAGAAGGCAATTAATAGAGAAGTGTATAAAGCAAAAGGTGCAAATCCCTTTGATAGTTTGCTAAGACATCCCAGATATTTTTCTGGACATATACAAATGTGTGTTCATAAAAGAAAAAAATTTGGTCATATGTGTGCTGTTCTGTAGTTGGCTTTATTTCATTTAGTATTTAAAAGGGCATTCTCCTGTAGAACTAACTAATTCCTTTTGATGACTGCATTGTATGTATATATAGTAATTTAACCAGTTCCCCTTTGATGGATTTGTAGATATCTACCTACTTTTTGCACTTGCAGCTACTTTCACGTACTGTTGATCGTCACTGGCAAAGTGGAGGTTGTGCAGTTTATTTTCCATCTCCCTAATGTCTCCCCTCTTATTCTTTTCAAGGAGTATTAGTGGGGTTCTGCCCAGGACCTCTCCTATTTACTTTTTAAGGGCACTGACACATAGCTTTGTTAGGTGGGAAGAGCTGACAGCCTAGTTGACAGTTAACCTTGGTGTAAATTCTTCAGTTTGGTGCTATCTGTATTTTACTAAAAAACATACTTGAAGGTTTTTTGTTTTCGTTGTGTTTTGTTTTGAATGCGTAGTGTTCCGGAGGAGAGTGCTACCAGTGCCGTGTTAGAGGTAGCAGCCACATTGAAGAGTTAAGAAATGCGTGAGCTTGAGAAAATGGAGATGGTGAGCTTCACTAGCTCTTTACCACACACTGGATTATGAGAATTCAGGGGAGGAAGTGAGGCAGTTCTTGCCATTTTGGTCTTTATTGGTGTTACACTTTTGGAAAGAAGTTGAAGTTGGATTTCTATGTTACGTAATTTGTCCTTTTCTTAATCTTTCTAGCCTCCACCGGGCAATGTGAAAATGCCTAACGTACCCAGTACACAACCAGCAATAATGAAACCAACAGAGGAACATCCGGCTTATACACAGATTGCAAAGGTTAGTTCATGTTACATGTGTAAATTCATATTGGAAATTACAATATCAATAACATTTGCTTTCAGAGCAAAATAATTCTTTGTATAGTGCATTCCTTATTGTTTAATTTTTAACTCACTTTTGAGTCTGGGTTAGCTAGCTTCTCAATCCTATAATACTCATACCTCTTTTTCAGCTTATAGCATTTGCTTTACTCCATTATTAGCAGTTATTGAATTCATACATCATCTTGGTGTATAATTTGTGTGGAGAAATTTTTATTGCTTTTGGTCTCACGTTTTAACGCACAATTTCATTAAAGTAACAATGATATATCAATAGATATTATTGGAAGAGAGTTATGATGGCTAAGCAAAGCACAGTGGTAGGAAGTAGGAGGTGGCAGACATACCAAGAAAAAAGGAGGTGAATAGGATGCCTGGTATTACGTGAAGTCAGATGGAGTTATAAACCAGAATTTCTTAACCATATCCTCCTCTCACTTCATTATCTTATGAAATATAAGATATTATATAATATTCCTGCAGTGGGAACCTTATGTACCATTTAACCCAGTTCATAAGAGCCAATTCAGTTGCCCTTTTCTCCATCTGTCTCTTTTCCTCAGCTGTTCTCTTTGTCTCAGTCCCTCACTCTCGTTTAGGCACAGAGTTCACCTTAATTTCATTTTCCCAATTACCTTACGATTTTTTTTTTAACATCTTTATTGGAGTATAATTGCTTTACAATGGTGTGTTAGTTTCTGCTGTATAACAAAGTGAATCAGCTATACATATACATATATCCCCATATCTCCTCCCTCTTGCGTCTCCCTCCCACCCTCCCTATCCCACCCCTCTAGGTGGTCACAAAGCACCAAGCTGATCTCCCTGTGCTATGCGGCTGCTTCCCAGTAGCTATCGATTTTACATTTGGTAGTGTAAATAAGTCCATGCCACTCTCTCACTTCATCCCAGCTTACCCTTCCACCTCCCTGTGTCCTCAAGTCCTACCTTAGGATTTTTTTTTTTTTCTCACCCAATTATTCTTTTTTTTTTTTTTTAACATCTTCATTGGAGTATAATTGCTTTACAATGGTGTGTTAGTTTATGCTTTATAACAAAGTGAATCAGTTATACATATGTTCCCATATCTCTTCCCTCTTGCATCTCCCTCCCTCCCACCCTCCCTATCCCACCCCTCTAGGTGGTCACAAAGCACCGAGCTGATCTCCCTGGGCTATGCGGCTGCTTCCCACTAGCTATCTATTTTACGTTTCTACCTTAGGATTTTAACTGCTTTTACTGAGAGAATTTTTTCTTGTCCTAATGGGCCCAACATTTCTACTGTGGGTTTTCATAACCAAAAGGCCAAAATGGGCCAGATATTTCCATAGTATTTTCTGAAACTGTAATCTTTAGTGAATTCCTATATTGTGGAAAGAGCATTTGAATTAGGTTTCTAGCATAGTAGAGAAGTAGGAGTATAGTAGAAGTAGAAGTAGAAATGTTACTGTATTTTATACTGCTGACAATGTATTCCCTTATTTTTTTGTTTAGGAGCATGCTTTGGCCCAAGCTGAACTTCTTAAACGCCAGGAAGAACTAGAAAGAAAAGCAGCAGAATTAGATCGTCGAGAACGAGAAATGCAAAATCTCAGTCAACACGGTACTATCCAAAGAAGTTTCAAATAAAAATAACTTTAAAATTCTTTAAAATAGGCCTGCACTAGCTCTAGATCATTTGGTTTGTGGATAAAACTCTGCCCTGTTATTCTAGCAAGGAGGTGAGACATGGCAGATTTCCTACCTGATGTTCTGTGGCTCTCTGATCTTGACTGATTTACATAGTGTTTTGATAGATTAGAACAGTGTTAGCCTCTGAATGCAAATATGGTGATTTTGGTTTATTGTAAGGTGAGGAGTCTTTGATTCTGCTCTTGGGCCTTTACCTCGGTCTGTTAAAGCTTTATGAGTACGTGGGAGTGTGCCCTATGTTTGACTGCATTTAACTCTTAACTTCTGGTTTATTCAGACCAGCTTCAAATTAATCTGCCCCTGTCCTCACAAGTATATCCGTATATGTCAAACCATGTTAAAAAAAAAAAAAACAACAAAAAGCATCTGTGGTGAGGTGACTCTAGGAAGCCTGGGGTATTCTGATGATGCCAAAGAAATAAGTAAGTGGTGAGTTTTGATTATGTCCTATGAAATTCATTCACGCTGTGACTATCAAAGGTCACTTCAAGGGAGTAGCTTAGGGAAAGCTAGCAAGTCTCTGGGTAAGAAGGGATGAGAGAACTAGATAAGTCATTGTGAGTATGTCTGGATAGTGATGGAGTGACAATGTTAGGACAGTGATAACATTCAGTGATACTGAACTATTTCTTCCTTATCCTGGAATGTGTAAGTCTAGGGCCTCATGAGGACACATTTATCCTGGGCCATTTTCTTGCTTGCAACATCAGAGACAGCATCTGTGAAAGGAGAAACTAGAGGTTTAATTGAGATCAATGTTTCTAAAATACATGTAACGAAAATCTGTCCTGTTCCCTTAGCTTTGATTAATACAAATTACTTCTGTGAGAGATGTTTTAGTAAATGAAGTAGTTATGAAGTGTGGTAAATTAGGAGACTTGCCGTATGTTATACACTTAAGTACTTTTCATCTGTTAGCTCATTTCATCCTCAGTACAATTCTGTAAGGGTGGTGAGTTCTTCTCACTTTACAGATGTGGAAGCAAAGTCTACAGCAGGTTGAATAAGTTGCCCAAGGCCTCCTAGCCAGTAAGTGTCTAGGTGCTTCTATTGATAGTTTCAGAGCCTTTGTTCTTTACTACTCTTCTCTGCTTCTCGAGTAGTATGAGACTTGTATGAGAAATGAAAGAACAACATGTAGTTTGAAAAGAATGATAAAACAGTGGAGACATGTTGGGAAGAATCAGAAATAGAGGACGCTTTTTTCCCACTATGAAGAATTTCCTGGCCTATGAAAAAGTATGTAAAATCTAATCTTTGAAAGTGTGGGATATAATATCTAAAATGAGAAAATGGCCTTTAGGTGCTATTTTTACTCTCTGTTTTCAATGTTTTGACTTCTTCTTTAATTTATTTTTTTATTTCCCCACACCACTTCCCAAGCCTTATTTTCAGTCTAGTTTCTTTAAATAGACACATTTTCTCTCCTTACAGTTGGAATTTGTTTTTTCTCTAGGTTTTTGAAGGTGCTATAATTCCTCAGCTTCTTTCTCATGACTGTTTTGTGTTTTCACATAGTTTTATGCTTTCCTTACATGTGTCTTTTGGACGTTATTTTTTTCAGACTTGGAGATTTCCAAATTTGATTCTTTGGTACTGGTTATCTTATGTCTCTTTATGGAGTTAACAGGAGAAAACTTGAAAGATTCAGAAGCTGGTCTTCCCTCTCCACATGCGTTAGGAGTTATATTTAAAGATTGAAGACTTGGAGGAGGAAATTTTTAGAGACTTAAAAACTTCATGGCCTTCATGTGAGAGCCAGAGTCTTGGGACTTTGAAATAAATCTCTTTTTAGGGCAGAGTCACAGGATACGTCCCTGTGCTCTTTTTTCTTTTCTTGTTTCAACTTACATAAGTGGCATGACACTGGAAAATTATTTTACCATGTAATGAGTTCTAACTTGATATTCTGGGAAAATTTTTAAAAATAAAAATCTTGGTTTTCAGAGTTGTAGGAATGTAGAGATACAGTGTTATGTTTTTGAAACACCTATTAAAAGAATAGATAATATTCTTCTTTATTATGAAACAAATAATTACATGTAAAAAGAATAGCACATATTTGTCCTTATATAAATAACTTTGTTTTTTTATTTGCAGGCAGAAAAAACAATTGGCCACCTCTTCCTGACAATTTTCCTGTGGGACCTTGTTTCTATCAGGATTTTTCTGTAGACATTCCTGTAGAATTCCAAAAGACAGTAAAGATTATGTACTACTTATGGATGTGTGAGTATAGAACAAATTATATATTTATTTGAAAAAGTTTATATTTTATTTTCAAAATCCACTTTTTTAAAACTCATGTAAGGGTAGTATCATAAATTGGTCTTTTCCTATAGATATTTTAATTTTGAGTGAATCATGTCATATTTAGGTATGTCAAAATTGTATACTATGTGACAATCTAAGTTCTTAGCTGAGGAAGACCTATATATTGAGAACTGGTATTCTTTTGAGGAAGGGACTTCCCTATCATACAGTAGAATTTTCAATGATCCTTTCTCCCTGCAAAATGTTATCAAGGCAATATTTGCTTTGAAAAAATTACTCATATGATTTTTATGCAAATGAAGGCTATTAAAGCATTATGACTTTTTAAAAGGGGGCATAAAATATTGAAATATTATAAACTATTTTTCTTAGAGCTTTGAGCACAATTTACTTTTCATTTTCGAGTGGTGAGGAATACTTTTATTACTGAAAGTGCCTAATTAATATAGGATGTTTCATTAAATAGAAAGTTAGGACATACATTTTGGGCTGTGATGTTCACATTGCTTTGAATATAATTATGACACATGGAATATTAAAACTAAATGTCCAGCTGTTACCAGTTTTTTGTATGTACGCAGAATTCCCACTTATTCTGTTGCATTTTTATTCCAAACAGCAGTCTCAGCCCCATTTAACGTCACTGTGTCCGTAGGAGAGGTAGCTGTCATGACTTCTCATCTGCACAGTTGCTGGGTTAATGGACACATCGTGGAGTAAACTCTCGTTGGAGGAAATTTGTGTGTTCTTACTGTATGATTAGGGAGCCTCCCTCCACCAAGTATATGAGATCATTTTCCTCAAAATCTTTTAGGAGTATTCTTCACATTTGTGAAGCTGCTTTGGAAAATGAGAAGTGATTCCTTATGGATAGTACATTTTTAACTCTTAGTTTCTTTTGAGTTATGTTGTTAATCTGATTTCTTTGGTTAATCCTGAGTGTCAGTAGTATTACATATTTTTATTTTTAAAGGTTTTGATTCCATATATGTCCATACTAAACAACTCGTATTTTATTTAATCAATATATCATAAAATATCAGCAGCTTATAAAATAATTAATTTCTTAATGAGCAGAAATTGGCCTCACATTTTAAGTATAAGTTCTTTGACTTTAGTGAAAAAACATATTTTAAATGGGGGAGATGGGTGTTGGAAGAAAATTCTATAAGGAATTTAGTAAATAGAGATTGAATGGGGAAGATGATTAATTTGAACTGAATGGCTAACTGCTTTACCAATGCTGATTGTTTCAAAATAGGCCTGTTTTGTCTTAGAAATATATAACTTTCTGAGGTTCTTAGAAATAATATAATTGCCTATAGTTTTTCCTAGCCCTATTCAGTTGGCAGATCTGTTAACTGTATTCAAAGAGGGCTCAAGATTCCATCCAGTTAAGGTTCCAATTTGAAGAAGCATTACCTGGAATAAAGTAAGATCTAGTGCTAGTTCAGAACTATCTCTAAATTTCATAAAATATAGGTTGTTTTAATAAATTATTTTCAAGAAGTGTCATCTTGTTACTGATTTTGGAGTTGACTAATGCTTTCACATTGTACTAATAATTATAACAAGAGATAACATTTATGGAGGATTTATCAATACTTTGTATCAGGCACAGATCTAATCACTTTATATACATTATGTTATTAAATCTTAACCATGTTATGAAGCAGCTACTATATTATCTAGTTTTATAGATTGGGAAACTAAAGCTTAGAGAATTTGAAGTAACTTGTCCAAGATTACACAGCAAGTAAGGTTGGGGTTGGATAGCTTGACTCTAGATCCCAGAGTCTAGATTTCCATGTTATACCACCTACAAAGTACCAAAATAAAGAAGTAATTTACATTTTAAACCCAAATATATGGTTTCAAAGGTACCTTACCTGAAGCAAATAATTTTTACTCTAAAGGAACTGAAGCAATTAGAAATACTGCTATGAAATGAATCTCAACCTCTTTGAGTATACTCTTGAATTTAAAGAGAAAGAAAAAAAAATCCAGCTACATTAAAGACCACTTAGTGAGGAAGATAATATATTGTCCTAAATTTGTTTATTTTAGGTATCTATATTGTAATGCAGAACTTAGCAAGAAGAGTGATAGTTGCAAATTTAGATTCTAGTGATAGTTGGAAATTTAGGTCTGCTAATACCAGATTTGAGTGCTTAATAAAGCAAATTGAAATTTTATAAGAAGGAGGTTCATTCAACTTGGAAATCATGTAAACGAAATGGCCTAAAATTTTCTTTAGTGTTTTACCTACACTTGGAATCCACCAAGTGGATTGGAATTGGATTGAAATTAGCAACGTAGAATCATGCATTTCATATTACCTTGCCTTTCTGTGTGTTTTTTGATCTCTGTGTAAGTGGACTGATTGTTTAGTAAGTAACCCTAGACGTTTACTCTTCATTGGGGTACAAATAAATGACCTATTATTGATCATGGTTGTTGGTTACTATGAAAACACATATAGAAAAAATTTTAATAGATTACACAAAATTTAATTGATATTTTTATCTATACGTGGAAGAATTTTTGTGAACTTTAAAATACACATACCGATATAGTCTGTCTTTTTTTTCTTAAGCAGATTAGGAGATAAACCTTGAAAAGTTATTTCTTTGGAGGTTGAAATTTGAGTTAGAATGTTCTGAACATTTAAAACATTTTTAGGCAATTGGATGCCATTTAATATTACAGAATAATATCTCACAATCTCTTGAATTCTGTTTTTAAGCGCTTAACAGAACTACTTTTATTTCTAGGCAAAGGATTTTGAGTAAATTTATTAGTAAGCTAGCTTTCATGAGTTAGAAATCCTAATGGGAATAAGTAAGAGTCTTTCCTGTGTAGTAGAATGGGGTGGAATTTTAAAGCTGGAAGAGCTCCTGCATTTCTCCCGTTGAAAAATTGAAATGCACAGAGGTTGATTAGCTCGATATTATGTCACTATAACCCAGGTGTTTTCATTCCTCCTCTGGAGCTCTTTCTCTTTCTGTGGAGTTTGTGTGTTTATCTGGTTGTTAGATGAGAGCAAATTTAGAGGCATCCTAGAATGTGTTTATACCTTGTTTCATTAAGTATTAATTTTATTTGATTAATAATTTAAAGAGATTTTAAAGGTTTTTTAATGTATGTTGATTTTTAAAATTTACATTCACTAGGTTTTCCCTTTGTTATTTTTAATTAAAGTAGTAGCTTGTTGGTATATTTTTATTGTATCGGTAGTTTACATTAAACAGTATTTTAACTTTTGAAATAATTTATTTCTTGTAATAAATTCAGCCTGTGAATAAATTAAAAAAAATTCTTTAAAAAGTTATTAATTATAATGGGTAAATGTTGTTCTTTAGGATCATAGTGTCCTTAGATGTTACTCAGATTTTTGGGTTTTAGTCTGTCAGGGAAAGTAATTACTAACAATATAGGAAGAATTTGCCAAGATCTATTTGTGTTAACGAAAAGAAAGATCTGCCACAGCAGGTAAAGAGCATCATAGTAAACTTTTTTTTTTTTTAAATAAGTGTAATCCTCTACCAGAACATTGTTTTTAATCCCAGGACCTTAAATAGTGGACAGCTTTATGAAGATGAGTTAATAATCCTTATAGATTGACTGTATAGTCACTGGAAGTTTCTGCTGTGTTAGTATGTTTAGTCCAATGATTCTAATTAATTTTGTTGCTTAAAAATGTTACAGTGAGATTGTGCAGGGCACTTCTCTATTTTCTCTTCTCTTGTGTAGTTCACACTGCGAGGAGCCTGCAGCCCCATTCTGTAAAAATTATAGTCCTGAGTGTAGGATCTTTTTCCTCTAAGTCCTGGTTCTTTTCCTGGCAGCCACTATTTTTCTGCTTGGGCCTTGAATCAAGAGACACGACACATGTCATCACATGTTTCCTTCCCAGGGGAGAATCCCTTAAGGTTGTGCGTCTCTGGTTTAGCTGTGTAATTGCCCATTAGGGGAGGGCCAAAAGAATTTTTGCCAAACAGTGCATGTATTAGGACTCTTCTACCTGTGAATACTCTGTTTTCAAATCAAATGTGTAAGAAATAGCAACAATGTTTTGAAAAATACTAAATGGAAACATGAGGTAGAATACACTTGCTCTTAGGAAGTATTTTTTCATTTATAATTCTTGTTGAATGAACACATAAATTGAATGTAAACATTTCTTTTCTATTTTGTTTTTTGATTCCACAGTCCATGCTGTAACACTGTTTCTAAATATCTTCGGATGCTTGGCTTGGTTTTGTGTTGATCCTCCAAGAGGGGTTGATTTTGGATTGAGTATCCTGTGGTTCTTGCTTTTTACTCCTTGTTCATTTGTCTGTTGGTACAGACCACTTTACGGAGCTTTCAGGTAAAATGTGTGTACTTTAAAATATGCTCTTTAAAACCTGTGAAGTAAACAATTTGTAGTACACCTTAAAGGGAAAAGTGACATATTTTCATTTTTCAGATTTTTTATTATTGTATAATATACCTTCAGAAAAGTCCATATATAACATCTCTGTGTATTAAGTCTGTATATAACATGCTCGTGTATTCATTTGACTTTGTAACAAATAATATCCCATTCTTTTCTCCCACTTGAGAAAAAGATCAAACATGAAAATGAATGAGGGAAAAATGAGAACAATCTTAGGTCTTAATATTTGTAAAAGATTCTATTCCATATGATACACTTGACTTTAAAGAAAATTTTACTTTTTATTCTCCCCTTCAGAAAAAATCGGAAGTGGTGATTACAGCCTAATTTTTAAATGAACCTAGGTAGCCTAGGTAAGGGTGAATATACATGTGATATTTAAAGTGAGTCACTTTTCACCTAGCAACTTGGTAATTATTTTCTGTGTAAATTCATTTTTGGTTTTTCAAAATTCAGTAACGTTTTAAAACTGTTTAGACTATAAGATTAACTATACTACTTTGCATGGTATATTTTAATCAATGGTTAGGATTAACATTTCTTAAATGCATGTTCTGTGGGGTATTACTAGGTGTTGTAGAAAAAAAAGTTCATTAGCTTAAGTCTGGGAACAGTGGGGATAATAAAATTAAATAAGGTTCTTCATTTCAGAATTTCTTAGACTTCTTTAAGAGCCTTGTGTGCTTTGTGATATGACCATGAAACCATTATTTGTGCGTGTGTGTTGAGTACCTTGTTGGACTCTTGCTTTAGGAAATAAACATTGGGAAATGCTGATTTAGATGATAGCCCTAGATGAGTCCATGTATTCAATTGTTTATCAACTTATTTGAGTAAACTCATTTATGAATAACAAACCTCTTTCAACTCTCGTGTATGAGGAGCAGCATTACTAGGAAATAGGCATGTATTGTGCAGATGATATATTAGGGAAATTAGAGGGCCACGTTCAGTTGTTTAACTTTCTTTTTTTCTATTTGAACAAAAAATTTCTTTGATTATTCAGAATGTGTATCACCACCCCCATCTCCCAAAGCCCTGCCAAATGAAATGAGAAACGCAGATATGTAAACAGAAAACAAAATAGAAGGAAAAGGGGGAAGATTAGGGAATTTGGAGGAAAAAGATGTCATTCAACAGAAAACTAAATTGGTTAGAAATGGAATGAAGGGAAGAAAATAGATGGGAGGAGGGAAAGGGAGGAAAATTTTTGGATCTAATGGAACGTGAGAGGTTGGTTGTCAAGGAATGGGGAGGAGCACCCCTATAGATGTAGGTTGGAGAAGAATAAAAGGGACCTATTTACTCCTTGCGTGAACAGGAGAGTTACTGCTGCTCTTTTCCTTGTTATCTAAGTCTGGCTCACAAAGTTTTTTAATTTTTAATTTTTTGACATGTGGCCTCTGCTTGCCTACTTCTATCATGTTACCAGTGTATCTGTAATGATGCTTGTGGGTGGGAATGGGGATGTCTTTGAGACTTTGAAAATGACCTGAAACTAGAGACTTTGAATTTTAAGCCTTCTGTGACAAATGTAGCCAGAACAAACTATAAAAAGCCAGTTTTCTGCCATTTATTACTTGAAGTCACTTGGTTCCTTTTATTCCCTTTCTTTGCCAGTGGAAATAAAAATGCTTTGTGGAACATTTTTACTTCTGGCATTATTAACCCCTGGGCTAAATTCTTAGCTGCATCTCAACCCTTTAGAGTATATGTATCACGAATATGTTAATTATCTGGGCTTTACTGTTTGGAGCAGAACTGAGAGGAATAGTTTTTTTAGGGGAAAGTTGAAAGTATTTTAAATCATTAATTAATATACCTTCTCAGTGTATAACTTTGGCATTTTCTTCACCCAGATTGCCAGTGGTTTCTTCTGAAATATCTGGTAAAGTTTTTTAAACATTTACTGATGACAGATTTCTCCCTTAAATATGGAGATCTTAAACCAGATACATTGGATATGACTATTTATATTAAATACAGGGTTTTAAATAGACTTTACGTATTCACATAAGTGCTTTATTTGAGATCGATTTTGACAGGGATTACTGCCTTTTGAGAAGGGGCAGAGTCACAGGATGTGCAAGTGTTTCATATTCTGTTTCAAGACTGATGATTAAGAAATGAAACACAAGCATCTGAACATATTACGTAAGTCAGTAGAAAATGGGTAACTAAAATCTTTTAGGCCAGATTCACGTATTTCTTAAAAGAAGTTGTTATTGAAAGCATTTAGTTTTTATTAATCAGACTCTGGAGTGAAACTAAAGTGCTTTTTAAAAGTTTTTCAAGTTTTATTCTTCTCTGGCTAATGATGTATTTGCCTCTATTGCCATATTTAAATACCTACTGTGAACTTGATTTCTTCAGGTTTCCCTAGAAGTGAAGAAAAAGAATGGTAAGCAATAAGAAAAACATGGCAGGGATTGATTTTAGAATAAACCAGTCATTGCAAGCATACAAGTTAGAGGGACATTAGATCTGAGAATGTGATCAGATTTTTTTTTTAGTTGTCCGGTGAATTTTTTTTTCCCCTCCTTGTAGATAGGTGGTAATTCCAAGTTTCTAGAGTAGCTGTTAGCTTTGTCGTGGGGTGCTGAAAATAACTAGAGGGCATATTAGGAAGTCTTTATTCTAGAATGATCAGTTCTTTGTTCTTTGTCCCTTAGTCAGTTGAAGTTGCATTTTTAATTGCCATATATAGTTTATCTCCTTCTTTGCCTCCCTGTTGACCCATAGTCTAAAAGTAAATCCTTTTTAAAGGTTAATAGTTAACTTTGTTATCAAGAATTTGTTGTAGTTTGCTTAATAACATGATGGCTGAGTAAACCTTCTTTGTATATTAACTCTTAAGCTGGGAAGAAAAATATAATTGTTTTAACTGAATTATAAAATGCCTTTAGATTGAGTTAAAGTATTTGCTAATAGCTTTAGAGCCTACTGAAAAAATTTAAAGCTTCATGTAAGTGATTATAATCAATAATCTCATATACTAAATCATACTGATAATTACATTTAATGATTTTAAAATGTGATAAAGGTTGATTCTCTTTAGGAATAATCATTTTAAAATTAGTTATCATGCATGAGAAGTTGGTTTTCCAGTGTCATCTGAGTTTCTGTTTCAGTATTTCATTTGCAAGTTTGTTATTGAGTTCACTTGATGCTCTTAGGGAGATGTTAAGATAAATAACTTATGATTGCAAAGCAGTTAGAAAATAAGTACCTAAGGTTAAATTAATCACTCACTGAATACAGACAGTATATATTAGGCTGGAGATACAAAGAAGACATGGTACTTGCCCTGTAGAAATATATAATATATAAATGAGTTTAAAAGTAGGCATTACTGAAACTTTGGCTAGTAGAATTTATACATTAAAACAGAGTAATATTCAAACACCCCCAAAATTTGAAATACAGAGTAATTTAATACTGACATCATACCTGTGATATATCTCTAAATAGAAGATTAGTTATTTTCAAGTGAGTCTTCTTGGATTATCTTTTTGAGGACTTAGTTTTTAATAAACATTCTTCTCTGAAATCAGAAAAAAAAAACCCAAAAACCTTGTTTTTACTAGAACCATTGAAATATCAGAATGTCCATGAAAAAGATGAGTTTTAAACTGTATAAAATACTGTCCTATATGAATGACTTCTCTTAGTGTTACTAAACCAAACTTGGGTCCACTCACCTGTGTGCAGTAAAGCCAATCTACTGACACCGGGTTGTGGTGAAGGAAAGTGCAGCATTTATTGTAAAGGTACCATACAAGGAGAATGGGTGGCTCATGCTCAAAAACCTCTGAACTCCCTGAAGTGTTTCAGCAAAACATTTTGAAAGGCCAGGTGAGGGAAGGATGTCCCAGGGTATGTGATCAGCTCATACACAATTCTCTGACTGGTTGTTGGTGACATAACAGGGGTTAACGTTATCAATCCTTAGGCGCCAGTAGGTCTGGGGCCTACATGCTCATGCTTGTCAAGTAGTTAATTTCTTCTATTTGGCGGTAGTTTTAGCATCTATAAAACAACCCCAGAAGTGTGCATCAGATATTATTATCTAGGTACTTCAGAGAGGAGCTATAGTGGAAGATATGAGGGAATGAATGGTCTGTCCCAGGAAGGCCCCATAGGGTCCTGCTCAGTTACATTAGTTTTCAACCAAGAAGCTCCTTTTACTGATATATGCAAAGGACTTTGACCTCCCTGAATTAATCCCATTGCCTGAATCTGAAGGAGAATTTTATAGAGAAGTTTCAAGCGTATGTGATTTTAAAAGTTAGGTTTATTAGGTATCAGAATTAAACGTAGAGTTGTCATTTTGTCATTTACATATTTTTAAAAAGACTAACTTTGTTCTTAATTTTATGCTTCCACAAATCACCAAGCCTTATGTAAATACTTTAAAATATTAGGTAATTACTAATGAAGCAGTGTTTTGTTGAAAAAGTATGCTTATTGGAAACAGACTGAGAAAGGGTTAGAATTCTGGCTTCCCCACTTAAAAGCTGTATGCTGTTATGAAAATGCAGTAAAACCTCTCAGTGCCTCAGATTTTTGAGTGTAAATTGGGCATAACATTTGCAGAGTTGATAAGATTAGAGATAATATGTGCAAAATATTTGTCTTTAAAGGTGGTCAACAATTGGTAGCTGGAATGTTTTATTTTTTTGTTTTTGTTGGGTTTTATCATTTACTTTTGATGATCCATAAAACTGTTACTTGTTGTGTTATTTTTTGTTGCTTTTAGTTCATTGTTCTTTGGTACCCCAGTCTAACCTGGAGGAAATCATAATGTACACTAAAGTGTATGTAGGTTCTTTGTATTGCTTGATAAAAATAAACTTTAAAAAATGTTGTCTGGAGCAGAAGCAAGAAAAACTACAGTCCTGCAGCCTGTGGAACAAAAACCACATTCACAGAAAGATAGACGAGATAAAAAGGGAGAGGGCTATGTACCAGATGAAGGAACAAGATAAAACCCCAGAAAAACAACTAAATGAAGTGGAGATAGGCAACCTTCCAGAAAAAGAATTCAGAATAATGATAGTGAAGGTGATCCAGGACCTCGGAAAAAGAATGGAGGCAAAGATCGAGAAGATGCAAGAAATGTTTAACAAAGACCTAGAAGAATTAAAGAACAAACAAACAGAGATGAACAATAGAGTAACTGAAATGAAAACTACACTAGAAGGAATCAGTAGCAGAATAACTGAGGCAGAAGAACGGATAAGTGACCTGGAAGACAGAATGGTGGAATTCACTGCTGTGGAACAGACTAAAGAAAAAAGAATGAAAAGAAATGAAGACAGCCTAAGAGACCTCTGGGACAACATTAAATGCAACAACATTTGCATTATAGGGGTCCCAGAAGGAGAAGAGAGAGAGAAAGGACCCGAGAAAATATTTGAAGAGACTATAGTCGAAAACTTCCCTAACATGGGAAAGGAAATAGCCACCCAAGTCCAGGAAGCGCGGAGAGTCCCATACAGGATAAACCCAAGGAGAAACACGCTGAGACACATAGTAATCAAACTGGCAAAAGTTAAAGACAAAGAAAAATTGAAAGCAGCAAGGGAAAAATGACAAATAACATACAAGGGAACTCCCATAAGGTTAACAGCTGATTTCTCAGCAGAAACTCTACAAGCCAGAAGGGAGTGGCACGATATACTTAAAGTGATGAAAGGGAAGAACCTACAGTCAAGATTACTGTACCCGACAACGATCTCATTCAGATTCGATGAAGAAATCAAAAGCTGTACAGACAAGCAAAATCTAAGAGAATTCAGCACCACCAAACCAGCTCTACAACAAATGCTAAAGGAACTTCTCTAAGTGGGAAACACAAGAGAAGGAAAGGACCTGCAAAAACAAACCCAAAACAATTAAGAAACTGGTCATAGGGACATACATATCGATAATTACCTTAAACGTGAATGGATTAAATGCTCCAACCAAAAGACACAGGCTTGCTGAATGGACACAAAAACAAGACCCATATATATGCTGTCTACAAGAGACCCACTTCAGACCTAGGGACACATACAGACTGAAAGTGAGGGGATGGAAAAAGATATTCCATGCAAATGGAAATCAAAAGAAAGCTGGAGTAGCAATACTCTTATCAGATAAAATAGACTTTAAAATAAAAAATGTTACAAGAGACAGGGAAGGACACTACATAATGATCAAGGGATCAATCCAAGAAGATGTAACAGTTATAAATATATATGTACCCAGCATAGGAGCACCTCAATACATAAGGCAACTGCTAACAGCTATAAAAGAGGAAATCGACAGTAACACAATAATAGTGGGGGACTTTAACACCTCACTTACACCAGTGGACAGAACATCCAAACAGAAAATTAATAAGGAAACACAAGCTTTAAATGACACAATAGACCAGATAGATTTAGTTGATATTTATAGGACATTGCATCCAAAAACAGCAGATTACACTTCTCAAGTGCATGGAACATTCTCCAGGATAGATTGCATCTTGGGTCACAAATCAAGCCTCAGTAAATTTAAGAAAACTGAAATCATATCAAGCATCTTTTCTGACCACAACACTATGATATTAGAAATCAGTTACAGGGGAAAAACATAAAAAACACAAACACATGGAGGCTAAACAATACGTTACTAAATAACCAAGAGATCACTGAAGCAATCAAAGGGGAAGTCAGAAAATACCTAGAGACAAATGACAATGAAAACACGATGATCCAAAACCTATGGGATGCAACAAAAGCAGTTCTAGGAGGGAAGTTTATAGCTATACAAGCCTACATCAAGAAACAAGAAAAATCTAACATTACACCTAAAGGAACTAGAGAAAGAAGAACAAACAAAACCCAAAGTTAACAGAAGGAAAGAAATCATAAAGATCAGAACAGAAATAAATGAAATAGAAACAAAGAAAACCATAACAAAGATCAATAAAACTAAAAGCTGGTTCTTTGAGAATAAACAAAATTGATAGGCCTTTAGCCAGACTCATCAAGAAAAAGAGGGAGAGGACTCAAATCAATAAAATTAGAAGTGAAAAAGGAGAAGTTACAAGAGACACTGCAGAAATACAAACCATCCTAAGAGACTACTACAAGCAACTCTATGCCAATAAAATGGACAACCTGGAAGAAATGGACAAATTCTTAGAAAGGTATAACCTTCCAAGACTGAACCAGGAAGAAATAGAAAATATGAACAGACCAATCACAAGTAATGAAACTGTGATTAAAAATCTTCCAACAAACAAAAGTCCAGGACCAGATGGCTTCACAGGTGAATTCTATCAAACGTTTAGGGAAGAGCTAACACCCATCCTTCTCAAACTCTTCCAAAAAGTTGTGGAGGAAGGAACACTCCGAAACTCATTCTATGAGGCCAACATCACCTTGATAGCAAAACCAGACAAAGATACTACAAAAATAGAAAATTACAGACCAATATCACTGATAAATATAGATGCAAAAATCCTCAACAAAATACTAGCAAACAGAATCCAACAACACAGTAAAAGGATCATACACCATGATGAAGTGGGATTTATCCCAGGGATGCAAGGAGTCTTCAATACACTCAGATCAATGTGATACACCATATTAACAAATTGAAGAATAAAAACCATATGATCATCTCAAGATGCAGAAAAAGATTTTGACAAAATTCAACACCCATTTATGATAAAAACTCTCCAGAAAGTGGGCCTAGAGGGAACTTACCTCAACATAATAAAGGCCATATACGACAAACCCACAGCAAACATCATTCTCAATGGTGAAAAACTGAAAGCACTTCCTCTAAGATCAGGAACAAGACGAGGATATCCTCTCTCACCACTATTATTCAACATAGTTTTGGAAGTCCTAGCCATGGCAGTCAGAGAAGAAAAAGAAAAGGAATACCAATTGGAAAAGAAGAAGTAAAACTGTCACTGTTTGCAGATGACATGATACTATACATAGAGAATCCTAAAGATGCCACCAGCAAACTACTAGAGCTAATCAATGAATTTGGTAAAGTTGCGGGATACAAAATTAAGGCACAGAAATCTCTTGCATTCCTATACACTAATGATGAAAAATCTGAAAGAGAAATTAAGGAAACACTCGCATTTACCAGTGCAACAAAAAGAATAAAATACCTAGGAATAAACCTACCTAGGGAGACAAAAGACCAGTATGTAGAAAACTATAAGACACTGATGAAAGAAATTAAAGATGATACCAACAGATGGAGAGATATACCATGTTCTTGGATTGGAAGAATCAATATTGTGAAAATGACTGTACTACCCAAAGCAATCTACAGATTCAATGCAATCCCTATCAAATTACCAATGGCATTTTTTACGGAACTAGAACAAAAAATCTTAATATTTGTATGGAGACACAAAAGACCCCGAAAGCAGTCTTGAGGGGAAAAATGGAGCTGGAGGAATCAGACTCCCTGACTTCAGACTATACTACAAAGCTACAGTAATCAAGACAATATGGTACTGGCACAAAAACAGAAACATAGATCAATGGAACAAGATAGAAAGCCCAGAGATAAAACCACGCACCTATGGTCAACTAATCTATGACAAAGGAGGCAAGGATATACAATGGAGATAAGACAGTCTCTTCAATAAGTGTTGCTGGGAAAACTGGGCAGCTACATGAAAAGAATGAAATTAGAACACTCCCTAACACCATACACAAAAATAAACTCAAAATGGATTAGAGACCTAAATGTAAGACCGGACACTATAAAACTCTTAGAGGAAAACTTAGGAAGAACACTCTTTGACCTAAATCACAGCAAGATCTTTTTTGATCCACCTCGTAGAGTAATGGAAATAAAAACAAAAATAAACAGATGGGACGTAATGAAACTTCAAAGCTTTTGCATAGCAAAGGAAACCATAAACAAGATGAAAAGACAACCTTCAGAATGGGAGAAAATATTTGCAAACGAATCAACAGACAAAGGATTAATCTCCAAAATATATAAACAGCTCATGCGGCTCAGTATTAAAAAACAAACAACCCAATCCAAAAATGGGCAGAACACCTAAATAGACATTTCTCCAAAGAAGACATACAGATGGCCAAGAAGCACATGAAAAGCTGCTCAACATCACTAATTATTAGAGAAATGCAAATGAAAACTACAATGAGGTATCACCTCACACCAGTTAGAATGGGCATCATCAGAAAATCTGCAAACAACAAATGCTAGAGAGGGTGTGGAGAAAAGGGAACTCTTTTGCACTGTTGGTGGGAATGTAAATTGATACAGCCACTATGGAGAACAGTATGGAGGTTCCTTAAAAAACTAAAAATAGAATTACCATAAGACCCAGCAGTCCCACTACTGGGCATATACCCAGAGAAAACCATAATTCAAAAAGACACATGTACCCCAATGTTCACTGCAGCAGTATTCACAATAGCCGGGTCATGGAAGCAACCTAAATGCCCATCGACAGATGAATGTATAAAGAAGATGTGGTACATATATACAATGGAGTATTACTCAGCCATGAAAAGGAACGAAATTGGGTCATTTTTTGAGATGTGCATGGATCTAGAGAGTGTCATACAGAGTGAAGTAAGTCAGAAAGAGAAAAACAAATATTGTATGTTAATGCATATATGTGGAACCTAGAAAAATGGTACAGATGAACCGGTTTGCAGGGCAGAACTTGAGACACAGTTGTAGAGAACAAACGTATGGATACCAAGGGGGGAAAGCGGCAGGGGGTGGTAGTGGTGGTGTGATGAATTGGGCGATTGGGATTGACATGTATACACTGATGTGTATAAAATTGATGACTAACAAGAACCTGCTATATAAAAAAAAAAGTTGACTGAAATGATATTTGCATTTCTGTACATGGTTATGTGCATGTGATCAATGGGAAGAAATATACAAAAATACAGCTAATAAAGGGAGTTGTAAAAAAAAAAAAGTCTGATAATCTAGTCTTTTAAGTGGAGTTTTTTGTCTATTTATGTTTGATGTAATTACACTTATGTAATTACATTAAAATTATATGTAATTTAGTTACATTTTTGTTTATCTTTAATGATGTACATGGATTTATATCTAATATTTATAGCTACTACTTACCATATATAAAGCATATCTGTTAAATACCTTTTTCTTTCTTTACCTTTTAGATTAATAAAGTATTATTCTATTTTTCATATATTCTTTTTATCATTTTCTCTTTTATTATAGGTCTACAGACAATGAATTCCCTCAAATTTTGTTTGAAAACGTTTTCATTTCACCTTCATTTTTTAGCTTTATTGAGGTATAACTGACAAAATTGTAATATATATAAGGTATGCAACATGGTGCTTTGATATTCATACACATTGTGAGAGCATTACCACAATTGAGTTAACACATCCATCTCTTCACATTATTTACCTTTTCTTTCCTTACAATGTACTCTTCTAGCAAATTTCAATTATACAATACAGTATTATCTACTATAGTCACTAGGTTCTGCATTAGATACTTAGACCTTATTCATCTTAAAAGTTTGTATCCTTTTACCAACTTCTCCCCATTCACTCCAGCCCCTGGTAATCACCATTCTACTCTGTGTTTCTATGAGTTCTACTGTGTTTTTTAAAAATTCTGCATATAAGTGATACCATGCACTATTTATCTTTCTCTGTCTGGCTTACTTCACTTAGTGTAGTGCCCTCAGGTTCATTCATGTTGTTGGAAATGGCAGGATTTCCTTCTTTTATTAAGGCTGAATAATATTCCGTTTTATATATATACACACTATACACACACACACACACACACACACACACACACACACACACACACACACACACACACACTGCATTTCCTTTATCCATTCTTGCATCAGTGGACCCTTAGGTTGTTTCCATACCTTGGCTATTATGAAGAATGCTGCAATGAAAATGGGATTACAAATATCTCTTCCAGATAATGATTTCATTTCCTTCAGATAAATACCCAGAAGTGGAATTGCTGGATCATATGGTAGTTCTATTTTTAATTTTTTGAAGAACCTCCATACCCTTTTCCACAGTGGCTGCACCAGTTTACATTTCCATCAACAGTGCCCAGGCGTTCCCTTTTCTCATCTTCCTCACCAACACTTCTTATTTCTTGTCTTTTTGATAATAGCCGTTCTAACAGACATGAGGTGATATCTCATTGTGGTTTTGATTTGCTTTTATCTGATGATTAGCGATGTTAAGCATCTTTTTGTGTATCTGTTGGCCATCTGTGTGTCTTCGTTTGAGAAATATCTATTCAGATTTTCTGCCCACTTTTTAATTGGATTGTTAGGGGTTTTTCTGCTATTGAGTTTTTTAATATATTTTGGATATTAACCCCATATTATTATATGATTTGCAAATATTTTCTCCCATTTGGTAGATTTCATTTTGTTGACAATTTCTTGTGCTGTACAGAACTTTTTTTTTTTTAAGATTTCTTTTAAAGGTCAGGTCTTTTATTTATTTACTTATTTTTGGCTGTGTTGGGTCTTCATTGCTGCGCGTGGGCTCTCTAGTTGCGGTGAGCGGGGGCTACACTTCATTTGCAGTGTGCGAGCTTCTCATTGCGGTGGCTTCTCTTGTTGAGCATGGGCTGTAGGTGCACGGGCTTCAGTAGTTGTGGCACTTGGGCTCAGTAGTTGTAGCTTGCAGGCTCTAGAGTTTAGGCTCAGTAGTTGTGGCGCACGGGCTTAGTTGCTCCATGGTATGTGGGATCTTCCTGGACCAGGGATTGAACCTGTGTCCCCTGCATTGGCAGGCAGATTCTTAACCACTGCCTCACCAGGGAAGTCCCGAGAAGATTTTTTATTTGATGTAGTTCTACTTGTTGATTTTTGCTTTTGGTGTCAAGTCCAAAAAATCATTGCCAAGACTGATGTTGAGGAGCTTACCACCTGTGTTTTCTTCTAGGCGTTTTATGGTTTCAGGTCTTATGGTCATGTTTTTAATCCATTTTGAGTTAATTTTTGTGTATGGTTTAAAATAGTGGTCCAATTTCATTCTTTTGTATGTGGCTGTCCAGTTTCCCCAACACCATTTATGGAAGAGACTGTCCTTTCCCCCATTATATATTCTTGGTTCCTTTGTAGAATGTTAATTAACCACATATGTGTGGGTTTATTTCTGGGCTCTCTATTCTGTTCCATTGATCTATGTGTGTGTCTTTGTGCCAGTACCATACTGTTTTGATTACTATAGCTCTGAAATATAGTTTGAAGTCAGGGAGCAGGATTCCTCCAGCTTTGTTCTTCTTTCTCAAAGTTGCTTTGGCTACTCAGGATCTGTTTAAGTTTCATACAGATTTTATAATTGTTTGTTCTATTTCTGTGAATCTGAAAAATGCTATTGGTATTTTGTTAGGAATTGCATTGAATCTGTAGATTGTCTTGGGTAGTATGGTCACTTTACAATACTAATTCTTCAAATCCGTGAGTGTGGAATATCTTTCCATTTATTTATGTCTTCAGTTTGTTTCATCAGTGTCTTATAGTTTTCATTGTGTAGGTCTTTTACCTCCTTGGCTAAATTTTTTCCTAGGCATTCTATTATTATTCTCTTTTTGGTGCAATTGTAAATGAGATTTTTTTCTTAATTTCTCTTTCTATTAGTTCATTTTTTGTGTATAGAAACATAACAGATATTTGTATATTGATTTTGTGCCCTCTAACTTTACAGAATTTGTTTATTCGTCCTAACAGTTTTTTGGTGGAGTCTTTAGGGTTTTCTATGTAAATATCATTTCATCTGCAAATAGTGACTATTTCACTTCTTCCTTTCTGATTTGGATTTTTTTTTTTCCTTGCCTAATTGCTCTGGGTAGGACTTCCAATACTATGTTGAATAAGAGTGGTGAGAGAGGGCATCCCTGTCTTATTCATGATCTTAGAGGAAAAGCTTTTAGCTTCTCACCATTGAGTATGATGTTAGCTGTGGGCTTGTCATATATGACCTTTATTATGTTGAGGTATGTTCCCTGTATATCCTCTTTGTTCAGAGTTTTTATCATAAATCGATGTTGAATTTTTGCAAATGCTTTTTATGCATCTGTTGAGATGATCATATGATACTCATCCTTCATTTATTTTGTTAATGTGGTGTATCATATTGATTGATTTGTGGATGTGGAACTGTCCTTGCATCCCTGGAATAAATCCCACTTAATTGTGTTTTATGATCCTTTTCATGTGTTGTTGAATTTGGCTTGCTAATATTTTATTGAAGGTTTTTGCCTGTATGTTCATTAGGAACAATGGCTTGTAATTCTCTTTTTTTGTAGTGTACTTGTCTGGTTTTGGCATCAGGGTAATGCTGGCCTTGTAAAATGAGTTTAGAAGTGTTCCCTCCTCTTCTGTGTTTTTTGAAAGAGTTTGAGAAAGATTGTTATTAATTTTTCTTTAAATGTTCGGTAGAATTCACCAATGAAGCCATGTGGTGTTGGACTTTTGTTTTTGGGAGGTTTTGGTTACCGATTCAATCTCCTTACTAGTAATCAATCTGTTCAGATTTTCGATTTCCTCGTGATTCAGACTTGGCAGGTTGTATGTTTCTAGGAATTTATCCCAGTATAAACTCATGTATTGAATTCTTAATTTCAGTAGTTTCTTTCACTTTTGCCATGTGTACTTGAACATTTTTTGAAGATTTTATTCTCTTACGAAATTTTGTTAATGTCTTTGTGTGCACACTTCAGTATCTAGAATGCTCTGTGAATTTGTTTTGTGTTGTCCATATTTTTCTCTTGGTATTTAATCATATGGTGCATCTCTTGGTATACTTAACAAGACTTGATTGAATCTGGATATGGTGAATAAAGAATTGTGGAGGCTTCTGATGATGTTCAGTTGTTTCAGAGCAAGTTCACCTTTGCCGTGCTTGTCAGCTAGAGTATAAGTCAGGGGCTAAGCTGAGTTAAGGCTGAGTTGCAGTTTTGTTTAATTTCTGTCTGTGTCTGGTTCTGCCCCAGTCATAGAGGTTAATCCTCTAGGTTTTGTTTTTTTGTTTTTTTTTTTAATACAGAAGTACTCATTTAGTTTTTTTTTTTTTTTGGCTGTGTTGGGTCTTCGCCTCTGTGCGAGGGCTTTCTCCAGTTGCGGCAAGCGGGGGCCACTCTTCATCACGGTGTGCGGGCCTCTCACTATTGCGGCCTCTTCTGTTGCGGAGCACAGGCTCCAGACGCGCAGGCTCAGCAGCTGTGGCTCACGGGCCCAGTTGCTCCGCGGCATGCGGGATCCTCCCAGACCAGGGCTCGAACCTGTGTCCCCTGCATTGGCAGGCAGATTCTCAACCACTGCGCCACCAGGGAAGCCCAATCCTCGAGGTTTTTAATTGAGAACCTGATATGTTCACTTGGGCTCCTCCCTCAGCAAGTCCTGGACTCACACAGTATAGTCCTGTGATCCCTAGAGGGGAGAAGGGAGGGAGGACAACATCCTTTTAGAGGGTCCATGACATGAAAACTATTTCATAATAACATTAAGATGTTGTTCTCTTACAAGTATACAGTGGAGTTTTCCAGAGGCTTACATGACTTGCAAAGAGTTTGAATGTAGAAACAGAAAAGAGAATGCAGCTATCTTCTATTAAACCAGACATTAAAGAGGTTTGCAAAAATATAAAGTAATGCTACTCTTTTTGCTGGTTTTTTTTTTCAGTTTTCATGAAAATGTTATTTTATTGTAAGTAATTTGTTATCTAAAAAATTAGTTAAATGCTTTAAATATTTCTCAATTTTAGTTTCTCATTTGGTAAAGCAAGAGCTACAACCCACATAAGCAAATGTTCCTTGAGATGCTCAATAATAAAGATGTCCTGAGACCAAAAGTTTCAGAATTGCTGTTCTAATCCTTTTCCCATTAGGGAACACTGCAGAAAAGTCTACTCTGCTTTCAGAGGCTCTGCTTATCTCTTTAGCTTCTGTATTTGGTACATGCTTTGAGAGAAAAGTTGGCTGCATGTTTGGGCCAGTTTTATGCTTCTCACTTCTCATTTCTCATCAGTATTTTGTTACAGTGCATGCTTAGTTTTGTGTCGCGAGTCCTGTGAATCTGCCATATCTCAGTTGGTTTGTCTGTTCCCTGGCAGCAGCGCTCTCTGCAGGCAGAATCTGAATTTTCAACTTACTGTCTTGCATTCAGGAAAAATGAATTGAGGCCGTAGAAAGTCAGCTTACATTTCTGTAGTTCTCTTCCACTCCAGAATCATGGTCTCTCTATTCCTGGATGCTTCAGCAGATATAAGCAGATTTTTTTTTTTTCCCCATTTTATCCTACTGTTCTAGTTGCTCTTGGTAGGGATGTGTTTGACACCAGCTTTTCTGTCATATTTGGAACCGTAAAAATAAAATTAATTTATTTGGTGCTTAGAATTTCCATCTCTGCTTACATTGCTAATCTGTTCTTGCATACTGTCTAGTTTATCCATTAGAACCCGTAGCATATTAATCATAGTTGTACATTCCTGATCTGGTAATTCCAACATCCTAGTCATATCTGACTGTGGTTCTGACGCTTGTTCTATCTCTTCAAACTGTTTTTTGCATTTTAGTATGTCTTGTAATTTTTACTTGATAGCTGGACATGATGTACTAGGTAAAAGGAACTGCTGTAAATAGACCTTTAGTAATGTGATGGTAAGGTGTGGGGGAGGGGAAGCGTTCTGTAGGCCTGTGATTAGGTCTCGGTCTTTTAGTTGGCCTGAGCCTCTGGACTGTGAACTGCACCAGTGCTTCTCAGTCCTTCCTTCTCCTCAGGTGGGACAGGCTGGCCTACAGTGGGCTAGAGTTGGGTATTTCTGTTTCCTCATGTAGGTTAGGCTCTAATAAAACCGCAGTAGGTTGGACTCTGGTTAGTTTCTCCTGAGGGCAGTCCTTGTTAAGAACAGAGTGCTCTAGAGTATTTGCAGATGGTTCCGTTTCCCCACCTCCTCCCGGAAGCATGAGGGGATTTTTTTCTCTAAAGAATTCACTCTCAGAACCAGATTGAGCTGTCGTTGGTAAAATTCACAAATGTGTGGGATTCCTCGTATGACTAGGTCTCCCTGGAGTTTTTAACTCTTCAGAGTTGTCCACTCTGAGCCTCTTGTCAATTACAGTTCGGAATTCCTCCCCTGGCAATGGTTGCTGCAGAGGTTTCTGCTTATGGGTTTTTGCTCTAATAACTTTTGATTCTCTGTATTCATCTATCTGTCTCCCAGTTTTGGGGTTGCAGTTTGCCCTCTGGCTTCACTTCTCTTTCAGATCTAAGAAGAGTTGTTGACTTTTCAGTTTGTTCAGCTTCTTACTTGTAGTTAGGATGGTTTGCTACCTCTAAGCTTCTTCCAGGTATTTAAGATTTATTTTTTATTTATTTATTTTATTTTATTTTTGGTTGCGTTGGGTCTCTTAGTTGCGGCACGCAGGATCATTCATTGTGGTGCGCAGGCTCTTCATTGCAGTGTGCAGGCTTCTCTCTAGTTGTGGTGTGCAGGCTCCAGGACGCGTGGGCTCTGTAGTTGTGGTGCGTGGGCTCCAGAGCGCATGGGCTCTGTAGTTGTGGTGCATGGGCTCCAGAGCGCATGGGCTCTGTAGTTGTGGTGCGTGGGCTCCAGAGCGCATGGGCTCTGTAGTTTGTGGCGTGCAGCCTCTCTAGTTGAGGCGTGCAAGCTCAGTAGTTGTGGCACGCGGGCTTAGTTTTCCCGTGGCATTGTGGGATCTTAGTTCCCTGCCCAGGGATCGAACCTGCATCCCCTGCATTATAAGGTGGATTCTTTACCACTGGACCACCAGGTATACTTTTTAAAAGTAAGCTATCTCTGCGCAGTAGACAGTATATTTTTGATCCTGTTTCTTTAGAACATACTTAGTATCCGTAGGGATGTTGCACCTTTTATGTTGGAATATTTTGCTAATTGAAATTAAAAATTAAATATAATTGAACTATAACACTATTTTAACATCTTGAAAAGTGTTATACTAGTGTATGAACCAGAAAGTCAATCAAATTTTTTCTGTAAAAAGATACTTTATATTTGATTTTAAGTGTAAAAACATTCAAAGCTCAGGAATTGATATTAGTTCATTTTTATGTTGTTTAAATAGTCTTTCAAGTTAGTTTAATGTAAGTTAAAATACTGCCTTTTGTAATTAACTTGACTCTATTTCATCCTGTTTGTATAACCAGAAAAAGAGAATTTTTCTTTTTTGATTCCAAAGCGAAGTCTCAAATTAAATTTATCTTAAGGAAGGATAATATTCTTTCTATACCTGCAAGAGGAACCTACTGTTTAGTTTCTTACATGTGTATATAAATATATAGTGCTTTAGAGTCTACAAGTCTTGTTCAGTACTTTATATTGTTTAATGTTTAGAATCTTTCTAGTGGATCATTAGTTGCTGAGATTTTCACCTAGGCCTTCAGACTGGAAATTTAGGGCTCCTGTTTTCCTTTCTACTTTATTATGTTTACATTATTATTTAATTTGCAGAGAATCTAGGTAACTCAATGATCTCTGTTCAGTGGGTTAATTAATCTTAGAATACAGTTGAACCTTGAACAAATGGGTTTGAACTGCTTGGGTCCACTTATACGTGGATTTTATTCAATAAATACTACTACAGTACTACATGGTCCATAGTTGGTTGAATCTGTGGATGTGGAACGATGGTTACAGAGGGCTGACTGTAAAGTTCTATACGGATTTTTGACTGGGGTGGGGGTGGGGTCCGTACGCCTAACCCGTTGTTCAAAGGTCGGCTATATTTACTGGCAATGTTTTTTTCTTGGATAGTTCTTTAACCACAGTAGTTAAGAGCTTACTATTCATTACAAAGTTCTGTACCAGCTGGGTGTTGAGAGTGAGGAGAAGGAAAATGGCCTGTTAATTTTCATGTGGCTTATTTTATAATAGTTTTTCTAGTGTGATGGAAAGACCCTTGCTATTCTCCTTTCAGAGAGCTTAAGGTTCTCCCTTTTCTAACTATATATCTGTGTAAAGCTGATTTTCTTAATTTTCAACCATAATGATATATAATAGATTGAGGGCAGAAGCTGATATGAAAATCCATAGAGAATGTAGCAGTGCTGGGGATTTAAAAACTCTGAAACTGACACCTCCTTCTGTGTGCACTTGAAAGAATATATATTCTACTTTGGTTGGATGAAATGTTCTGTTAATATCAGTGTGGTCAAAATGGTTGATAGTGTTGTTCAGGTCTTCTGTATTCATACTGATTTTTTGTCTGCTTGTTTTGTCAGTTCCTGAGAATTGACAAAATGTTGAAATTTCCAACTTTAATTATGGATTTTTCTCTTTCTTCTTTTAGTTTTACCTTCATGTAGTTGGACATTCTTATTAAGTAGATATATATTTATGATATGTTTTCTTTGCGCTTTGAATTCTTTATCATTATGTAGTTTCCCTCATTATCGCTGGTATACTAATCCTTTTTTGTCATCTATTTTATCTGATATTATGACAACTATTCCAGCTTTCTTTTAATTCATGTTTTCATATTATATCTTTTTCTATTCTTTTACCTTTAACCTACTAATGTTTTTATATTTATAGTGACGTTTTTTGGTAGGCAATCTTTATTTGGGTCTTGCTTTTGCATCCAAGTTGGCAGTCTATCTATATTAATTGTGCATTTATGCCATTTACATTTATCGATCTGATTAGATTAGAATCTGTCTTTTTACAAACTATTTTCTGTTTGTTCCAACTGTTGTTTCTTTTTTATTCCTTTTTGTCTTCTGGATCAATTGAGTATTTGTAAATAATTTTATGTTCTCCTATGACTTCATTATTTCTGCCTCTTATCAAAATCTTTTTTAGTGATGCCTGAGTTTTTATAGTATACATTTTTAATTAATCTTGGTCTGTGTCCAAATTATAATATTCCTATTCATGTGTACTGTAAGGACCTCCCAAAAGATTACTCCCATTTTCTTCCCCAATTGTTTGTGCTATTTTTGTTAGGTATTTTATTTTTACATACACTAGAAATACACAATGCATTGCAATTACTTTTGCTTCAGACAGTTGTCTCTTATAAAAATTAAAAATAGAGAGAAATGAATTTTATAATGGACTTCATTAAAGCCATTTCAGCACTTTTCATTTTCTTATTTAGACCCATGTTTCTGTCTCATATCATAATTGTTTTGCCAGAAGAATTTTGTTAAATATTTCTTTTAGTACATGTCTGCTGGTAACCAGTCCTTTAGTTTTTCATTTTTGAAAGATATTTTTATTGGGTATAAAATTCTGAGTTCAGGTTTTTTTTTTTTTTTTTCCTTTCTGTATTTTAAACACATCACTTTGATGTATTCTGGCTTGCAGAGGTTTTGATGAGATGTCTGCTATAATTCTTGTTCTGTTTTTAAAGTATTTTTTTCTCTTTCTGCCTTCAAGTTTTTTTCCTTATTTCTGATTTTGGGCATTTTGATTATGATGTGCATGTTTGTGTGTTCATTTGTGTGTGTTTTGGTGTGTATCTTTAGTGTTCTCTAATGTTCTTGGATTTGTCATTTGGAGTATTTAGTTAATTTTGGAAAATTCTCAGTCATTATCTGTTCAGGTAATTCTTCTGCCACTTTTTCTTTTTTTTTTTTTTTTTTCTGAAATTCCTGTTATACGTATGTCAGGCTGCTTGATATTGTCCTTCAACTCTTAAGATGCTCTGTTCTTGTTTTGTCCACTCTTTTTTTTTATCCTTGCATTTCAGTTTGTATAGTTTCTATCTTCAAGTTCACCCTCAGCTGTACTGAGTGTATTGATGAGCTTGTCCAAGGTATTCTTCATGTCTATTACCATGGTTTTCATTTCTACCATAGTCATTTGGTTATTTTCTATAGCTTACTTATATGCTGAGAGTCCTCTTCATTCATGGTATCTACCTTTTTGACTGGAGTCTTGAACATATTAATCATAGTTATTTTAAATTTCTTATAGTGCTAGATACCTCAAAACTCAAGCTGTATTATTGTTCTGTGTTCTTTGTTGACAGAAGTGTCTTAGAGGCATATTTGTAGGAAAAAAATATATGTTCTTAAGTTTTCTCTTTGATAAGAGCATAACCTTGTGTAATATGATGAAAACAGTTTAATTGTGACCTAGAGTCTAACCAATGTTCACTTGACTTCTATTTTGCTTTAAATTAATTAGTTTTGCTGTTCAAAGGTAATTTGAAAATGGTTGGCTATTGGCTGAGTTTAGCTGTTTAATGCTTTCTAAATTGAATGGCAATTCAACTGTGAGATTTTAGTTGTCACTCAAGAAAATGTTTGACTAATCAAGTAAAAGTTTTAGTAAATTTTAGTCCTTATTTTCTTATTAGCTGCAAAATACTATTCTGTCAATTGTATCCTCCCTGACTTTTTCTAAAAGGAAGTATTTTAAAGAACCTAAATTATTACAAATGAAAAAATTTATAATCTTCTCATATAAGAAAGACTGAGCATTTGGGATTAATTTAATGTAAATAGTGGTATTCTATTGATTGATGATTAGCTTTCTTGGACAAGATGGAATTAAGATAATATCCTAGAGATAGTTTTATCACATGGTTAAAAACATCAGGATACACAGACAGGTCTCAGCATTTCTGTTACTAGCTCTGTTTTTGGATCATTTAACCTCTCTAAATCTGTTTATTCATCAGTAAAATGGAGTCAGTATTAGTGTCTACCTCATGGGGGTAATGTAAGCATTAAATGGGTTATGCATGTGTTTGCCATGGTTCCTGGCACATAATGTTGAACAAATGTTAACTTACTCCCTATTTTGTAATATCAGCTAAGTATAGAAGATCCAAAGCTTGAACCCAGGTTGTGGACTAGGTTTAAAATTGTCCAAGTTTAAAATTTCATTACATACAAACTTTATATTATGCCCCCTGCTTTTAGCAGAACACAGATGGAAAGAAGACAAAGTCTAGGGTCCCTTCCACCCTAGTTCTATGTATTTTAGTTTAGGCTAGTGAGTGTTCTTAATAGATTTTGTATCACAGACTCCACTGTGAATCTAAAATTTGTGACTCCTCTTCCTAAAAAGATACAAACATGCAAAATATTATGCACAATTTGGGTGGGTTCGTGGTGCTGCCTTTTAAAGCCTACTTATGGAACCCTGTTCTTGGGGAAAGAATTGATTTTGGCACAAAAGCATTAGGAGGAGAATGAGGCTGGTTTAGATAGCCTTGCATCTCAAAGTGACTAAGACAAGGAAAGCAGCTGTATT
Organism: Balaenoptera borealis; assembly: GCF_965194805.1. NCBI lineage: Eukaryota > Metazoa > Chordata > Mammalia > Artiodactyla > Balaenopteridae > Balaenoptera > Balaenoptera borealis. The sequence continues at coordinate 63,710,886 of NC_138867.1, forward strand.
TCTTAGGTTCCTTTTTATTCTATTGCCTTTACATCATCTGCATCATCAGGAATTTTATGTATTACTTGATTCTGGTAGTAATGAAGTTACCAACCATGTCCCAGAAATTTTCAAGATTTTATCAGAAGCCAAATGTCACTTCTGTAAGCAGAATATTACTTCTGTGAGCAAAATTGTTTGCAGTGCAGTACTGTACTGGTGTAAGAGAGGTATCAACAAGTAACATTTATTGATTGTTTCCTATGTGCCTGTACATCCCCCACTAAGCACTTTACATGTATTATTTCATCCATATAAAGGTAGATTCCACTGTTATTCCTATTTTGCAAATAGAAAATCTCAGATTTAGGCCTAAATTTTCTTTGAAGTTACACAACTTTAACTGGAGGAGTCAGGATTCAAACTCAAATCTTTCTCTAAAGCTACATGCTCTTAACTACTATGGTGAGTTACCAAAGGTAAAACGTTTAGTACTTAAGTTGTACCCATTTATTGTGGTTAAGTGTAAAATTTCTGTTCTCCCTTTTAAAATAATGAAATACTTTGTCTTCCCTGATTCCTCAAACTGTAGTTGTGATTAATCTCTGTTATTGATATGTACTGTGAAATAAAAGATTTATGTGATCTTTATACAGTTTTTCTGAGATTTTTAATAATAATTTAGGGAAGGACATTTTTATGAAAGGTGTACTATAACTTGTCAGTATGTTATTTGAAGACAATTAAACCAAAAACAACTGGCTTATTTGAGATTAAGTTTTCCAATAGGCTTTGATCTGGAAGAGCCAGGATGGCAAGCAATAGGAAGCTTTTATTATTTAGTTATTTATTCTGATGAAGAAATTGGTTACATAGTTGGATCTATTATGAATAAATATTCAAAATACCACAAGTACTTCACTGTAAACTGAGGTGGATTACAATTTAAAACTACTTAGCTTAAATCAATTGATAGTGTTTTTCTAACTGTAGTTCTACTCTTTCTTCTTCGGATTAAAATGGCTGTGTACAAGCTGGGTTGTTTAAACAGTCTGCTTCGTAACCTCTTTCTATATACAAGACCCATCGCCTTTGCTTTTGGATGCCAATAGACATTGTCTACACCCGCAATGATGTTTTTTCTTCTGGACCTTTTCTGATTCTGGCTCTGGTACAGCCCTCCACTTGAGGGGTGGGGAGTGGTTATCTGGCCCTGTAAGAGCTTCACAGCCTTACCTGGCTCTTAAAGCAACTCAAATGAACTTGAAATTCATGTGATGATTGTATTGTTTAAGTTTACATTTTACAGAGTTTTCTACTATTTCGTATATGGGAAATTATTTATACTTAATGTGCTTTCTAGCATTATGACTACCTCAGTTTTTTTGCATATGTCTTTAATAAATTTTAGGCTTTTGGCAGGGAATTGCAACCCGGTATTGTAAAATCGTTTTCACAGGGGAGTCAGATTCACTTTTTTATATTGTTTTGATGTGAAGAACTATATTTTCAGTGACTGCTTGTGTAGTTAAAAACAAAGTAACCTTTTAAAAATTTGAATTTGATTTTACATTTGTAATAATTTGGACAGATTAGATAGAGGAAGATTTGTGCACTCTTGGAAGAGTCCAGATAGTTGAGTAAGTGCTGGCACATAGAGTTTAAATCTCAGAGAAAGTTGAAGTATTTTTAAAATAATCATTTATATTAGCATGGTAAATGTACACAAAATGAATTTTACTGTCTCCTTGTCCAGAAACAGGAAAGTTGGTTGATAAAATGAGGTAAACAAAGTCTTTTGAGAAAGATATTTAGCCTCCTTCAATAGTAAAAGTAGAAAAAATGAGTTTTAAAGACTCCGAGGTTTCCATTTCATCAACTTAGTATACTAGCTGTGCTTTTATAGGTACTAACTGTACCTATAAAAGAGGAAGGCGAACCAATTCTTACATTCCTCCATTTGTATTTGAGAGCAATGTTTTAGAAGCAGTTCCTTTTTAGTAGGACAGCTTAAGTTTTAAAACATATTCTGTACCTTGTAATAGATTTCTTAGAGGTTGTTATTAGGCAGTTTCAGCTTCTAGACTATATCTGTGAGCTTGGAACTAAGTAGAAAGATCCCTCTTGGGTAACTGAAATAGCTGTTGTGAAGCCTTTAGAATTAGTCTATTTATGAAGCCCTTATTCAGAGAATGTATTACATATATAATTTTAACCATTCTGATATTCTGGTTTCTTGGTACATAGATAATAAAGCAAGATAATAATTAACAAGAAAAAAGAAAATATCTATGAACCATGCTCATATAAACAAATGATAAATAAATGAAGTGGAAGGGACAAATCTTCTCTAATGAAGACTTCCAAAAATGTGTTTTGGGGTTGGAATAGTCACTGGGATGAACAGGAATGGAGTAAACTTAGGACATTTGAAAATCTTGCCAAACAAATCAAATTCAACAGTATGTTTAAAGATACTGTGTTATGATCAAGTGGGTGCAGCTTATTCTTGGAATTCAAGGTTGGTTTAATATTAGAAAATTAGTTATTGTAATTCACCATATTACAAACTAAAATAGAAAAACCATATGATCATCTTAATTGATGCAGAAAAAGCATTTGACAAAATCTAACAACAATCACTTTGATGATAAAAACAATAAACTGGGAATAAAAGGTAGCTTTCTCAACTTGATAAAGGGCATCTGTAAAAAACTGTAACAGCTAACATCATACTTAATGGTGAAAGACTGAAAGGGGTTTCTGCTTAAGATCAAGAACAAGACACGGATGTTCACTCTCACCACTTATATTCAAATTGAAATGGAAGTTCTAGCCAGTATAAACAGGCTGGAAAACCAAGTAACAGGCATCAAATTAGAAAGGAAAAAGTAAAACTGTCTTTATTCACAGATTACATAATCATCTATGCAGAAAATATAAATGGAGAGATAATATCTTGTTAATGGATTGGAAGACTCAACATTATGATGATGTGAATTCTCTCAAAATGGATCTATAGATGCAATGCAATCCCAATAAAAATCCCTGCATGTTGTTTTACAGAAATGAACAAGGTGATTCTAAAATGTATATAGAAATGTAATAGTCTAGAATAGCCAAAACAACTGCGAAAAAGGACAACAAATTTGGAAGATTAACACTACAAATTTGAAGACTTATTAGAAAACCCAGGTAATTGTATTGACATAAATGTTGAAATATAGAACAGTGAGACAGAATAGAGTGTCCAGAAATAAATGCACCCATATATAGATTACTGATTTTTTAGAAAGGTACAAAAGTAATGGCAGTATAGAAAGGACAGTCTTTTTAAGAAATTATGCTGGAATAATTGCATACCTGTATGCAAAAAAGAACTTTAATCCATACCTCATACTATATTTTAAAAATTAACTAAAAAAGGGACATAGACTTAAATGTAAAACCAAAAAATATAAAACTTCTGGAGAAAGACAAGAAAAAGAACTTTGTGTCCTTGTCTTTGGCACAGATTTCTTAGATACAGCAATAAAATCAAGATCCATAAAAGAACAAATTGATAAGTTTTGTCTTTTTATGAACTCCAATTTTTCTTCTTTAAAAGACACTCTTGGGATTTCCCTGGTGGCACAGTGGTTAAGAATCTGCCTGCCAATGAAGGGGACACGGGTTTGAGCCCTGGTCCGGGAAGATCCCACATACTGCGGAGCAACTAAGCCCCACTCACCACAACTACTGAGCCTGCTCTCTAAAGCCCATGTGCCACAACTACTGAAGCCCACATGCCACAACTACTGAAGCCCATGAGCCTAGAGCCCGTGCTCTGCAACGAGAGAAGCCACTGCAATGAGAATCCCACGCACTGCAACGAAGAGTAGCCCCCGCTCGCCGCAACTAGAGAAAGCCCACACGCAGCAACGAAGACCCAACACAGCCAAAAATATAATTAATTAATTTTAAAAAAAAAGTTAAACTTATACCTATGTGTTCTAGCCATTCCACTTCTAGATAGTTACCCAGGAGAAAAAGAAATATATGTTCACATGTAGACATATGCATGAATGTCCATGGCAGCTTTATTTATAGAAGTAAAAAACTAGAAACAATCCAACTGATCATCAACAGGTGAATGAATAAACAAACTGTGGTGTACTGTACAATGGAATACTACTCAGCAATGAAAAAGAATGGACTTTTGTTACATGTAGCAACATGAGTGAATCTGAAAATGTGCTGAATGAAAGAAGGCAGACAAGAAAAAAGTGTATACTGTATGATCCCATTTAAATAAAACTCTTAAAATATGAAACTGTAGTGACTGAAAGTAGTGGGTGGGGAGGGAGGGATTAACCAGGAACACAAGGAAAATTTTGGAATATGTTCACTGTTTTGATTAGAGAAGGTTCATAGTTATATACTTATGTCAAACCTTACCGAATTGTATATTTTAAATACTTGCAGTTTATTGTATGTTAATTATAATTCAGTGAAGCTATTTAATAAAAAATAAAAGGAAAACAAAATAATTTTTCTTTTGCCAAGATGTTTTGTTGGGCAGTTGGAAATTGAAAGGACAAAGTGAGGCTGGAATAATAATAACAACATTGTCTAGTATTTGGATAAACGGTTCACATACATTATTATGTTATTATTTTAATTTCAAGTCTCAGGTAGTTGCCACTGATATTTTTAAAAATATTTTTTAATGTTTGAATGTCAGTCTACAAGTGAATGTAAAGGCATTGAGAACAATGACATTTTCCCCTTTCTTTTTCTCCCTACTCTCTTTCTTTTTAAAAACAGGAGTGACAGTTCATTCAGATTCTTTGTATTCTTTTTCGTCTATATTTGTCAGTTTGCTGTGCATGTACTCCAGGCTGCAGGATTTCATAATTGGGGTAACTGGTAAGTCATTTACTTTAATTACTCTAGTTATAATCTGTTCATCTAGTATCTTAATATAATTTTTGGATTCCTAAAAATATTTGACATAGAAAAACCAGATTAGCAAAAGTATACAAATAATAAAAAATGCAATTTTAAAGTTTCCTAAGGAATAACCTTTGAAGGAATTTAAGAAAAGGGTACCTGTTATGTGTAAAGTGCTATTTTAGGTATACAAACATATTTTCATACACACACAAATGCGTGTGCGCACACATACACACACATCTTTGAAAAGTGGAGTCACTGCATGCACATATATGGATATATCTTTAAACAAATAGAATCGTTCTTAGCATGGCAAAATGCTTACTCAGTGGGGGACCCTTAGAAACTGAGACTATTTGGACACAGGTTAGAAGGTCATAGATTTATATCTTTCTTCAGACACTCTGGAGCAAACATTCCTTGAATGAAATGGTGCATAGAAGAGTACCTATGTATAAAATCATCCCTCCCTCTCTTCTTTCTCTTACAACCATTGCGAACAGTTGAATTTTTATAAGCTAAAAGCATGTGCGAGGCAACTTTGCTGCGCTACATACATAAACTGAAATGATCATGTAACTAGAGTGTATTTGAAGACTTACATTTAGTATGCTACTACTGAATTAGAGTAGTCACTGGAAGTCAGACAACTGTTGATAGCTTTGCAGATCTAACGGGCATATATACATGCAGAGAATTTATTTGGGTATTTTAAATCAGTTCTAGGAAAGAGTAGCATTCATTATGATTTTAAAAAGTGTTTAGTCTTTAGCATTTGAGAGAAAGAAAATGTTTTAAATGTTTAATTTAAAACATACACTGCTTATGTTAACAGCACTTTTTGTATTCTAATGAAACGTAAATAATTTCTTTTGCTTTTTTTTTTTTTTTAAATAAGTTTATTTATTTTTGGCTGCATTGGGTCTTTGTTGCTGTGCGCAGGCTTTCTCTAGTTGTGGTGAGTGGGGGCTGCTCTTCGTTCTGGTGCACGGGCTTCTCATTGCGGTGACTTCTCTTGTTGTGGAGCACAGGCTCTAGGTGCACGGGCTCCAGTAGTTGTAGCACGCGGGCTCAGTAGTTGTGGCTTGCAGGCTCTAGAGCGCAGGCTCAGTATTTGTGGCGCACAGGCTTAGTTGCTCCGCGGCATGTGGGATCTTCCCAGACCAGGGCTCTAACCCGTGTCCCCTGCATTGGCAGGTGGATTCTGAACCACTGCGCCACCAAGGAAGCCCTTCTTTTGCTTTTTAGAACAGACTTAGAAAAAAGTGTTAAAATTGAGCACAGCAGCATGTGAGGTGACTAAATAGCACAGGAATCTGCTAATGAGGGTGCATACAAGGTGACCTGTTGTAAGGTAGACCTCATGTAATTTAGCAGACTTTAAAAAATTAGACTCTTTATTTTGAGGTAATTGTAGAGTCACAGACAGTTATAAGAAATAATGCAGAGAGATCCCAGGTATCCTTTATCCAGTTTTCCCCAGTGGTAACGTATTGTAAAACTATGGTATAATATAAAAATCAGGATCTTGACAATGATACAGTGAAGACACAGGACATTCCCATCACCAAAGGATCCTTTATGCTGCCCTTTATAGCCACACTCACTTCCCTCCTGAACCCCAGCAATCACTAATCTGCTTGTCATTTCAAGAACGTTATATAAATGGAATCGTACAGTTTGTAAACTGTAGCTTTTTTCGCTAAGCATAGTGCTCTGGAGATTCATCCAGGTTGCTGTGTCTCAGTAGTTCATCCCTTTTTATTCCTGAGCAGCATCCATGGTATGGATGGACCACAGTTTGTTTAACCGTTCACCAGTTGAGGGACCTTGGACTGTTCCTGGTTTGGGGCTATTCTGCTAAAAACATTCGTGAACAAGTTTTTGTGTGAACATAAGTTTTCATTTCTCTGTGATAAATACCCAAGAGAAGAGTGTAATTGTTGGTTCATATGGAAGTTGCATGTTTAGTGTTTTTAAATTTTTATTTATTTACTTATTTATTTTTAGATGATTTTTTTTTTTTTTGGCTGCACACTACAACCTGTGGGATCTTAGTTCCCTGACCAGGGATTGAACCCGGGCCCTTGGTAATGAGAGCCAAGGGAGTCCTAACCACTGGGCCCGCTAGGGAATTCCCTGTTCAGTGTTTTTAAAAAACTGACAGTATTTTCCAGAATGGCTGTACCATTTTACAGTCCCAACTACAACATATGAGTGATTCAGCCTCCACATCCTCACCAGCCTCTGGTGTTGCCAGTACTTTTTTTTTAAGTTGTTCTGATAGGTGTGTAGTGGTATCTCGCTGTGGTTTTAATATTTATTTCCTTAATGACTCATGATGTTTTATCTTTTCACGTGCTTATTTGTCATCTGTATATCCTCTTGGTGAAACGTCTCTTCATGTCTTTGCCCATTTTCTTTTTTTTTGGTTGCGCTGGTCTTCATTGATGCGCATGGGCTTTTCTCTAGTTGCGGCAAGTGGGGGGTTACTCTTCGTTGCGGTGCGCGGCCTTCTCGTTGTGGTGGTGGCTTCTCTTGTTGTGGAGCGCGGGCTCTAGGTGCGCAGGCTTCAGTAGTTGCAGCACGCAGGCTCAGTAGTTGCGGCACTCGGGCCCCAGAGTGCGTGGGCTTCAGTAGTTGTGGTGCGCAGGTTCTAGAGTGCGTGGGCTTCAGTAGTTGTGGCATGTAGGCTCAGTCGTTGTGGTGCAGGGCTTAGTTGCCCTGCGGCATGTGGGATCTTCCCGGACCAGGGATCGAACCCGTGTCCCCTGCATTGGCAGGTGGATTCTTAACCACTGACCACCAGGGAAGTCCTTTGCCCATTTTCTAATTGAAACTTTTTAATTTTAAGAATTTATTTTTACTGTTGAGCTTTGAAGTTTCTTTATATATTTTGGATACTAGCCCTTTGTTGAATATGTGGTTCTCAAATATTATTTTACATAATTCAGCAGAATTTAAAATGAACTTTAAAAAATAATAATGAAATCATAGGCTTAAAAAATGTAGAATCTCGTGGTACACACTTAAGGCTCTGGATTTTGGTGTTTAGGTTTGAATTCAGACTGTGCTGTTTTTATTAGCTGTGTGACCTTGGGCAAGTTACTGAATAATCTTGGTGACTCAGTCTCTTATCCTTCAAATAGGGATGAAAAATAGCATATATCATAGCGGGTTGTTGTGAGAATTAAATGAGTTAATACACGTAAAGAACTTGGATGTTGCCTGGATCATAAGTGCTGAAAATGTGTTAGTTATTATGCTGTTTTTAAAAATTGTGCGTTAACTTATTTGCCTAATTTTAGTTTTCTTCTTTTAATTTCATAGCGGTTGGATTTCATCCCTTACTGGTCTCAACAAAAGTATTCCTGTTGGAATCATGATGATAATCATAGCAGCACTTTTCACAGCATCAGCAGTCATCTCACTAGTTATGTTTAAAAAGGTAAGTGAAATTTTATGTCTGTAAATTTTTTTAGTGAACCTGATATTCAGTTCTCATTTTCCCATTTTGCTCTTTATTTAGTGTAACCTCAAGCCATTTGGTTGTTGTTCTTATGCAGGTTTGCTCTCTGAGGATTACTTTTTACAATTAAAAGTTATGCATAGATAAATTTTAGAGAATTGCATCACATTTAATGTTTCCTGTAGATAGGGAATATTTTTAAATTCCGTTAACTGAAGGCTTCTTTTATCAATTGAAGAGTCAATCTCATTTTTAAAATTTGTACCTTTTTATATATTCTGATTTCTTTTTTTGAATATGAAACATAGTAGACCGATTAGTAAATAGAAGTAAAACTCTTGTGTGGTATGTGCATTTTATTTGTACTTAAAATTTAAAGACACTAAATTATTTTATCTAAGAGTATAAAGTGAGCTGGTAACAGATTCAGGCTGGATTATGGACTGAATTTTATTTTTAGTAACTGCCCAATTATCTTAGCTATACAGTTGGCCCTCTATATCCACATGTTCCACATCCTCTAATTTGAGCAACTGTGGATTGAAAATACTAGGGGAAAAAAAAATTCCAGGAAGTTCCAAAAAGCAAAACTTGAATTTGCCACACAATGGCAACTATTTACATAGTATTTACATTGTTTTTACAACTATTTATATAACATTTACATTATATTAGGTTTTATAAGTAATCTAGAGATGATTTCAAGTGTACGTATGGGACAGATGTGGGGAGGATGTGTGCAGGTTATTTGCAAATACTATGCCACTTTGTATAAGGGACTTGAACACCCTCAGATTTTGGTACCCATGGGCGTGGGGATGAGGGTATCATGGAACCTATACCCACAGATGCTGAGAGACGACTGCACCTCCTCCTGTAGAATTCCCATGGCTGTTTTCACTGCCTTAAAGAAAATCATTCCATAGGGTAGGAGAAAGGTCAGGTTTTTTTATATATAAAGTTTTATCATGCCTTGGGTATGTGTTTTTGATATTCTGCACATGTTCCAACATAATATAGAGACCCTGTGAATAACACCTATGTTTTAAAATAATACTTTTTGGTGGGTCTCACATTAAGGAAAATAAGTCCTTAAAACATTTTTTCTTTGTTTTTTTTTTTTACTCTATGGCAACTTGAGAATATGTACAAGGATTGCACAGAAATAACTGTACCTTATATTTAAGAAAACTGCGTTCTTGAAATATTTTGCTTGTACATTTGTCTTTAATCCTTCCTAAAACTCTGTGAAACCTAGGCTATGTTCTTTCTGTCCATATTTTGCTACTCATTTTCCCTCTTAAAAGCTTTTACTTCTTTTTAGAAATACCCATATATAACTATTGAAACTCCACTTTCTAAAGTTACTAGATCCTATACCAGCCTTTTTTTCCGTTTTCCTCCTCCTTGGACTCTGAAGCCTTCTATTCTACAGGTGGCCCCTCCTCCTCAGCCTTTGTGGTTATGTTCTGATTCTCCTGCCTCTGAGGCTAGTCTTTCTCCTTCATTTCTTTGTTCAGCTCTTAAGTAAAAGTCTTCTTAAATGCAGTCAGGTCTCTGCTCTTTGTGCTTGCTCTACAGTATTTTTACCTTGGGAATTTCAACCTCCCTCATTGTTTCAGTTTCTTCCCTACATGCATGAACTAGAATGTTGGAGTTGAAAGACAATGCTTTACACAGACATTTAGTTGCATCTTCAGGTGGCTGTTTATATCTCCAGTTGATTGGTATCATCATCTCACAGTAATGCATCATAAACTCATTCTTTTCTCAGAACCAGCACTGCTTCCAGAAGTTCTGATTCATATTCAAGAAACATTTATTAACACCACATATTGTATGATTCCACTTATATGAAATGTCCAAAATAGATAAATCTATACAGACAGAAAGTAGATTCGTGGTTGCCTATAACCAGAGGTGGGGTAGATGGTGACTGCAAATGGTTATAGAATTTCTTTTTTGGGGTGATGATAAGAAAGGTCTATGAATATACTAAAAACCATTGAATTGTACACTTTACAAGGGTAAATTGTATAGTGTACAACATTTATCTCAATGAAGCTGTGTTTTAAAAAGGAAATTTATTAAGTACCTTTTATAAATGAGTGGTTCTAAGTACTTTTTCATGTGATTCCATTTAAAACTTGTCAGTACTTTGTCAGTGCTTCCATTACTTTTTTACTCACTTTCCTAGATACTTTCTTAGTGTCTGTTTCATCTTTCTCTTCCTTTCCATTTCCAACCTCAGCTAACCCAGAGATCTGTTTACAGGTCGCTCATACCCCACTCCCACTTCTTTCAGTTCACTTTATGTATAGTTACTATTTTAATCTAAAAAAAATCCCAAACAAACCCAGCACTCTGAAGATTTTTTTTTTTTAATTTATTTATTTAATTTATTTATTTTTGGCTGCATTGGGTCTTTGTTGCTGCGTGCGGACCTTCTCTAGTTGCTGTGAGCGGGGGCTACTCTTCGTTGCGGTGCGCGGGCTTCTCATTGCAGTGGCTTCTCCCGTTGCGGAGCAGGGGCTCCAGGCGCGCGGGCTTCAGTAGTTGTGGCTCACGGGCCTAGTTGCTCCGTGGCATGTGGGATCCTCCCGGAACAGGGCTCAAACCCGTGTCCCCTGCATTGGCAGGCAGATTCTTAACCACTGTGCCACCAGGGAAGCCCTGAAGATTTTTGAAGTGGACTTCAGGTTGGGGAATGGGATTGTGGTGGTAGTGGTAGTAGGGCTGGTGGTGACCTTTCACAACTCCCGGATCCAGACTTTAAACTCCATTCAAAGTTACTGCTTGGTTTCTTTAAATACATCACGTACATTCCTTTGTCTCAGTTTTTGTTCATGGTATGCTTCTTGACCTCTGGGTTACTGTATCTTCTCTGCCAGTTGAAGACTTACAAGTCCTCTTTCAAGACCTAGTTCCAGTCTCATATTCTTTGTCTGTGAAATAAGGAATTTAGATGAGATGATTTTATGAAGTACAATAAATGGAGATAATATAAACTAAAATGTAGTTTGAGCCAGCTTTCATATTTGTAACGGCAAGGATTTCTTTTAATTTGATAGAAATTGAGATCCAATGAAAACACCTGATTTTTCTTTTTATTTTCTTTTCCATACTTGCTCAAAACTTGCTGTTTTTTTCTTCCCTTCCAATTTCATTGAGATATAATTGACATACAGCACTGTATAAGTTTAAGGTGTACAGCATAATGATTTGACTTATATACGTCATGAAATGATTTTTAATAAGTATAGCAAACATTCATCATCTCATATAGATACAAAATTAAAATTTTTAAAACGTTTTTCCTTGTGACGAGAACTCTTAGGATTTACTCTCGTAACAATTTTCATATATAACATACAGCACTGCTAATTATATTTATCATGTTGTGCATTACATCTCTAGTACTTATTTATCTTGTAACTGGAAGTTTGTACCTTTTTGACTATCTTTATCCAATTCCCCTTCTCCCACCCCCTGCCTCTCATAACTACAAATCTGATCTCTTTTTCTATGAGTTTATTTGTTTTTGAAGTATAATTGACCTACAACACTGTGTTAGTTTCTGGTACACAACATAGTGATCTGATATTTCTGTATGTTTCAAAATGATCATCACAGTAAGTCTAGTTACCATCTGTCATCATATAACGGTATTCTATTATTGACTATATTCCCCACACTGTACATTTTAAAAGAAAAAAGTCCTTTGGGGCTATGTAGCCATAGTTTATAACCACTAGGAGTCAGGCTTTCCATAAGCAGTTAATGCCCTCTAAAAGTTATCTGTGCACACTGTTTTGGCTCTAGAATAGTTGCTTTTTATTAGGCTATTCTGTGTCTCCAGTACCAGCTAAACGGTGCTCTGTGGTATATATTTATTTCGATGGCAATGAATACAATTTTGAGAATTTTGTTGACATTCTGAAGTCCTGCATAATTTGGAGTTAGCTAATCACTGGTGTCTAAAGTGCCCAGTATGAGCACTATGGTATCTTTGTTTTCCCCATAGTGTCATCTTATAATCCAAATTTAAAATAATTGAAATGCAAGAATATCTGTCTCTTGTACCTCTTCATAGATAAGGGAATAGTTTAATCCTTACCTTTCGCAGATAGATTTTTAAAATTTTCTTTTAGATTATTCCCAAACAATATTTTTTTACAGGCCCATCTTTTTATAGTAAGCTATTAGAAAGAATTAAATAATAGTTTTGGGCTAAGGGAGAGGTATTATAAATGGGTCAAATAACAAATGAATGAGTCATAGGAGATTATATATCAGGGGAATACAAAATTTCCCCCATCCTTTATTTGATATAAGAGCTAGAATAACTTAGTATGGTAGAGATAAATAGATAATACATAATTTGTATTTCCTTTGGGACCTAGTTTTGAATGGTTATTTTTCTATGAAATTAAAAAAATTGTTAATAGACTTTGTCCACATTAATAAAATAATTGTTAGTAGTGATTTTTTTGCACTTCAGAAGAATTTTAGAAAAAAGTTATTTCACTTCTTTAAAAAACAAGTTTTTAAAGTACTTAAAAATTTTTTTCTATACCAAAATATCTGTTTTGCAAATAATCTTTTATTTTGTGTGAGAGTATAGAATTGGGGTATATGATCCACAATAATGAAAAGTCTCATTTATTAGTTAAATTGGTGTTTTACAGTAAATGCTTTGTGAAGCTATCCTACTGTATATAAAGTGATAGTCTTCTTAGATTAAAAGTGAATTTCTCTTTCTTTGAAAGCATTGTAGTTGTTCACTACCCTCCCTCCCCTTTTCTTTCTGATTTATTTTGGATCTAGGACAGAATGCTGATAATTTTACTGTAATATGTTTCTGTACTATCACAAACAGGTATGCTGCTTCTGTCTCTTCCTCTCTCTGAATCGTCCAACACTGAGGTCTTTTCTGATTAGGTATCAATTTCAGATGATTCACTTTGCTTATTAAAATGCTAGTCCGCATGCTGCTTATCTTCATCCAGGGGACACAGAGTAGGTACAGTAATACTTCTGAATCCCTGGAAAAATTGGCACTCTGAGCAGGTTGTTTATATCTGTCATCAGTTGGTATCCTTAGTATGTTCACTTTTTTTTTTTTGATTGCCGAAATCTTAATTTTGTTATCCTTTTCTATAAATACTAGGCTAGTTACTTATTAGATCCCAAACCTCAGTTAATATAACTAAATTATTGTGAATTATCTTTACCTAGGCATCTTCAAATTCGGTGGATCTGCTAGTTTATAATGCTGTACATATGATATTTTCATCCAAATAATCTTTATATGCATATTTTAAGAGCTTTATTACTGAGATGTAACTCACATATCATGCAGTTTACCCATTTAAGTTGTGTAAGTCAATGCTTTTTGGTATATTACATTATTTTTAAAAATTGTGGCTCTACATAAAACATAAAATTTGCTATTTTAATAATTTTTAAGTGTACGATTTAGTGGCATTAATTACATTCACAATGTTGTGTAACCATTACCACTATTTCCATTTTTCATCACCCCAACAGGAATTCTGTGGTCATTAAGCAGTAACTCTTCAATTCCCCCTGCCACCAGCCCTTCATAACCTCTAGTCTATTTTCTGGCTCAATGAATTTGCCTATTCTAGATATTTCATATAATTTTTTTTTCAATATTTTCCTTTTGTGTCTGGCTCATTTCACTTAACATAAAGGTTTATCCATGTTGTAGCATGTGTCAGAATTTCATTCTTTTTTGTGACTGAATAATATTCCACTCTATGTATATACTACATTGTGTTTATTAGTTTGTTGATGGACACTTAGATTGTTTCCACCTTTTTTCTACTGTGAATAGTAGTGCTACTATGAATATTGGTGTACAAGTATTGCTTTGTCTCTGCTTTCAGTTCTTATGGGTATATACCTAGGAGTGGAATTGCTTGGTGGTCATATGGTAATTCTATGTTTAGCTTTTTGAGGAGCCATCAAACTGTTTTCTGCAGTGACTGCACTGTTTTACATTCCTGCCAGCAATGTGCAATGGTTCCAATTTCTCTACATCCTCGCCAACATTTATTTTCCATTTTCTGATTATAGCCATCCTAGTAGGTGTCAAATAGTATGTTCACTTTTAAAACAATTAACCGCTGAGGTAATTGCAAACTAAGAAGCATTTTACATTGTAACACAGGTATAGTCTGCTAGAGTAGTACTGAACTTATTTGGTAACTTTTTTTAAATAATGAGGATGATTTGGAGCCATTTGTTTAATCCATAGGAGATATAGAAACAAATAATTGTTCAGTGACTTCTACCACAAGTTACTATGTGTTCTGGGGGTATAACTATGAGTGGAAATTGCCACTTCCCCTCAAGGAACTTAAAAAGCATGTAGAATATAAGACATGTGAATAAACCCTGCAAAAGAAGAGTCACAATATACATCCCTAAAAGTCTTGGAAGTGCTGGCAAAAGGGAGAGCCACAGCTAGTTCAGGCAGAAGGAGGACAGCAATATTTAAGATAGACCTCAAAGGATGAGTGGAATTTCAATAGTGTGAATCTAGAGTAGTAGTTAAAGAGGTTACAGAAAGGGTATCTGACCCAGATCTATGGGCAGGAGGGTTCATAGAGAGTTTCTAAGAAATGTTTAATTGAAAAAATTAGGCTTCGAGGTCCAGAAGTTTTTTCAAAAACTCAAAATGAGAATGAAACAGTTTTCAAAAACTCATTTTTCCCAGCTTTAAAAAATGTTGAAATCATTTTGGTGTGACAGGGATCTTAAAAGCATGATTTCTTTTTTTTTCTTCCAGTTTTATTGAGATATAATTGACATACAGCACCGTATAAGTTTAAGGTGTACAGCATAATGGTTTGACTTACATACGTCATGAAATGATTATCACAGTGAGTTTAGTGAACATCCGTCATCTCATATAGATATGAAATGAAAGAAATAGAAAAATATTTTTCCTTGTGATGAGAAGTCTTAGGATTTACTCTCTTAAGAACTTTTGTATATAACATACTGCAGTGTTACTTATATTCATCATGTTGTACATTGCATCCCTAGTACTTATTTGTCTTATAACTGGAAGTTTGTGCCTTTTGTGCCTACTTTCATCCAGTTCCCCCTCCCTCCACCCTCTGTTTCCCATAACCACAAATCTGTTCTCCTTGTCTATGAATTTGTTTCTTTTTGAAGTATAATTGATCTCTAACACTGTTAGTTCCTGTTATACAACATAGTGATTTGCTATTTCTGTACATTTCAAAATGATCACCACAATAAGTCTAGCTACCAACTGTCACCATACAAAGATATTACATAATTATTGACTATATTCCCCACACTGTACATGTCATACCTATGACTCATTTATTTTGCAACTAGAAATTTCTAATCTTAATCTCCTCAGCTATTACTCTCCTCCCTCCACCCCCTCCCCTCTAGCAACCACCTGTTTGTTCTCTGTATCTATGATTCTGTTCCTGTTCAGCTATGTTTGTTCAATCGTTTTGTTTCTTAGATTCCACATGTAAGTGGAATCATACAGTATTTCACTTAGAATAATACCCTCTAGGTCCATCCACGTTGTCACAAATGGCAAGATATCATTCTTTTTTATAGCTGAGTAGTATTCCATTGTGTGTGCATATGTGTGTGTGTGTGTGTGAGTGTGTGGGTGTGTGTATGCCACATCTTCTTTCTTCATCTATTGATGTGCACTTAGGTTGCTTCCATATCTTAGCTATTGTAAATAATACTGCAATGAATATATATCTTTTCACATTAGTGTTTTCATTTTCTTCAGATAAATACCTAGGAGTGGGTTTGCTGGCTCTTTTGGCAGTTCTCTTTTTAATTTTTTGAGGAATCTCCATACTGTCTTTGATAGTGGCTGCTTCAATTTATATTCCCACAAACAGTGCACAAGGGTTTCCTTTTCTCCCCATCCTTGCCAACACTTGTAATTTGTTGTCTTTTTGATAATAGCCATTCTGATAGGTGTGAGGTGACATCTCATTGTGGTTTTGAATTACATTTCCCTGATGATGAGTAATGCTGAGCATGTATTCATGTGCTTGTTGGCCATTTGTTTGTTTTCTTTGGAAAATGTCTATTTAGGTCTTCTGCCCATTTTTAAGTGAGGTTGTTTGTTTTTTTGATGTTGAATTGTATGGCTTCTTTGTATATTTTGGATATTAACCTCTTGTCAGATAATATTGTTTGGAATATCTTCTCCCATACAGTAGGCTGCCTTTTTGTTTTGTTGATGGTTTCCTTCACTGTGCAAAAGCTTTTTAGTTTGATGTAGTCCCATTTGTTCATTTTTGCTTTTGTTTCCCCTGCCTGAGGAGACATATCCAAAAAATATTGCTAAGATTGATGTCAAAGAGTGTACTGCCTATGTTTTCTTTCAGGAGTTTTGTGGTTTCCAGTCTTACATTTAGGTATTCATTTTGCATTTATTTTTGTTTATGGTGTTAGAGAATGTTCTAATGTCATTCTTTTACTAGTAGGTGTCCAGTTTTCCCAGCACCACTTATTGAAGAGACTGTCTTTTCTCCATTGTATGTTCTTGCCTCCTTTGTCATAGATTAATTGACCATAAGTACATGGGTTTATTTCTGGACTCTATTCTGTTCTATCGATCTATGTGTCTGTTTTGGTGTCAGTACCATAGTGTTTTGATTACTGTAGCTTTGTAGTATAGTCTGAAGTCGGGGACTGTGATTCTTCCAGTTCTGTTCTTCTTTCTCAAAATTGTTTTGGCTATTTGAGGTCTTTTGTGTTTTCATACAAATTTTTAAATTACTTGTTCTAGTTCTGTGAAAAATGCTATTGGTATTTTGATAGGGAGTGCATTGAATATTTAGATTGCCTTGGGTAGTATGGTCATTTTAGCAATATTAATTGTTCCAGTACACGAACACAGTATATGTTTCCATCTGTTTGTGTCGTCTTCAGTTTCTTTCATCAGCGTCTTATAGTTTTCCAAGTACAGACGTTTTACCTCCTTAGGTAGGTATATTCCTAGATATTTTATTCTTTTTGAGGCAGTTGTAAGTGGGACTGTTTCCTTAATTTCTCTTTCTGATAGTTAATTATAAGTATATAGAAATGCAACAGATTTTTGTATATTAATTTTGTATCCTGCAACTTTACTGAATTCATTGATGAGTTCTAGTAGTTTTTTGGTGGCGTCTTTATGATTTTCTATGCAGAGTAGCATGTCATCTGCAAACAGTGACAGTTTTACTTGTTTCTAATTTGGATTCCTTTTATTTCTTTTTCTTGTCTGATTGCTATGTGTATTGCTTCCAATACTATGTTGACTAAAAGTAGAGAGGCTGGGCATCTTGTCTTGTTCCTGTTCTTAGAAGAAATGCTTTCAGCTTTTCAACACTGAGTTTGATGTTAACTGTGGGCTTGTGATTTGTGGCCTTTGTTATGTTGAGGTATGTTCCCTCTGTACCCACTTTGTAGAGTTGTTATTATAAATGGATGTTGAATTTTATCAAAAGCTTTTTCTGCATCTATTGAGATGATCATATTATTTTTTTTCTAAAATTTGTTAATATGGTCACGTTGATTCATTTGCAGATATTGAACCATACTTAAACCCCTGGGATAAATCCTACATTATGATGGTGTATGATTCTTTTAATATATTGTTGGATTTGGTTTGTTAATATTTCGTTGAGGTTTTTTGCATCTATGTTCATCAGTAATATTGGCCTGTAATTTTATTTTTTTGTGATATCTTTGTCTGGTTTTGGTATCAGGGTGATGCTGGCCTCATAGAATGAGTTCAGAAACATTTTTTTCTCTGCAGTTTTTGGAATAGCTGAGAGGGATTGGTGTTAACTCTTCTTTAAATGTTGGTGGAATTCACCTGTGCAGCCATCTGGTCCTGGACTTTGGTTTGCTGTGAGATTTTTTTAAATTACTGATTTAATTTAATTCTTGGTAGTTGGTCTGTTCCTATTTCTTCCTGATTTAGTCTTTGGAGATTGTACATGTCTAGGAACTTATTTGTTTCTTCTAGGTTGTCCATTTTATTGGCATATAATTGTTCATAGCAATCTATTACGATCCATTATATATCTGTGGTGTCAGTTATCACTTCTTTTTCATTTCTGATTTTACTGATGTGGACCCTCTTTCTTTTTTTCTTGATGAGTCTGGCTAATGGCTTATCAATTTTGTTTACCTTTTCAAAGAACCAACTCTTAGTTTCATTGAACTTTTCTATTTTTTTAGTCTCTATTTCATTTATATCTACTCTGTTCTTTATGATTTCTGTTAACTTTGGGTCTTGTTTGTTCTTTTTCCAGTTACTTTAGGTGTAAGGTTCGGTAGTTTATTTGAGATTTTTCATTTCCTGAGGTTGACTTGTATCACTCTAAACTTTACTCTTAGAAACTGCTTTTGCTGCTTCCCATAGATTTTGGATCATTGTGTTTTTGTTTTCCTTTTTCTCCAAGTATTTTTTAAATTTCCTCTGATTTCTTCAGTGGCCCATTGTTTGTTTAGTAGCATATTGTTTAGTCTCCATGTGTTTGTGTTTTTTACATTCTTTTTCTTGTAGTTGATGTCTAGTCTCACAGCGTTGTGGTCAGAAAAGATGCTTGATATGATTCCAGTTTTCTTAAGTTTACTGTGACTTGTTTTGTGGCCTGCCATGTGATCTATCCTGGAGAATGTTCCTAGTGCATTTGGAAAGAACGTGATTCTGCTACTTTTGGATGAAATGCTCTCTATCTATTAACTTCATTTGGTCTATTGTGTCATTTAAGGCCAGTGTTACCTTATTGATTTTCTGTCTGAATGATCTGTCCATTGATGTAAGTAGGGTGTTAAAGTGTGCTAGTATTATTGGGTTTCTGTCAGTTTCTCCCTTTATGTGTGTTAGTATAGTAATTCCCCTACATACAGACGAGTTCCATTCCAAGAGCGCGTTTGTAAGTCCAGTTTGTTCGTAAGTGCAACAAAGTTAGCCTAGGTACCCAACTAACACAATCAGCTATATAGTACTGTACTGTAATAGGTTTATAATACTTTTCACACAAATAATACATAAAAAAACAAACAAATGCAAAAAATAAAGAAAACATTTTTAATCTTATAGTACAGTACCTTGAAAAGTACAGCAGTACAGTACAATAGCTGGCATACAGAGGTTGGCATCAAGTGAACAGGCAAGAAGAGTTACTGACTGGAGGAGGGAGAAGGGGTGGGAGATGGTAGAGCTGACGGATCATCAGCAATAGGAGATGGAGGGTAAGCTGCAGTTTCACTCATGCCTGACGTTGATGGAACGCATCTTTGAAAGTTCACAACTTGAAGGTTCGTATGTAGGGGACTTACTGTATGTAGTCTGTATATTTAGGTGCTCCTATGTTGGGTGCGTATATATTTACAACTGTTATACCTTTTTCTGGATTGATCCCTTGATCATTATTTAATGTCCTTCTTTGTCTCTTGTTACTGTTTGTTTTAACATCTATTCTGTCTGGTATAGGTATTGCTACTCCAGCTTTCTTTTCTGTTTCTGTTTGCATGGAATACCTTTTTCCATCCCCTCACTTTCAGTCCGTGTGTGTTACTTCAGATCTAAAGTGAGTCTTTTGTAGACAGCATATATATGAGTCTTGTTTTTGTATTCATTTAGCCACTCTGTGTCTTTTGATTGGAGCATTTAGTCCATTTACATTTAAAGTAATGACTGTTAGGTATGTATTTATTGGCATTTTGCTAATTGTTTTTTGGGTTATTTTTGTAGTTCTTTTTTCTTTCTTTTGCTCTCTCCCTTGTGATTTGATGACTATCTTTAGTGTTATGTTTGGATTCCTTTCTTTTGTGTGTGTGTATCAATTATAGACTTTTGGTTTGTTGTTACCATGAGGTTTATATATAGCAGTCTGTGTGTGTGTGTGTGTGTGTGTGTGTATGATTATTTTAAGTTGCTGATCTCTTAAGTTTGAACACATTTTAACAACCCTGCATTTTTACTCCACCCTGCCACATTTACAGTTTTTGACATCATATTTTACATCTTATTTTGAGTATCCCTTAGCTACTTATTGTGGATATAGATAATTTTTCTACCTTTTATTATTACTATTATTATTATTTTAAAAATATTTATTTATTTGGTTGCACCAGGTCTTAGTTGCGGCAGGCAGGCTCCCTAGTTGCGGCTCACAGGCTGCCTAGTTGCGGCTCGCCGGCTCCTTTTAGTTGCGGCATGTGGGCTCCTTAGTGCGGCAGGCAGGCTCCCCAGTTGCGGCTTGCCGGCTCCTTAGTTGTGGCTCACCGGCTCCTTAGTTGTGGCATGCATGTGGGATCTAGTTCCCCAACCAGGGATCGAACCCAGGCCCCCTGGATTGGGAGCACAGAGTCCCAACTACTGTGCCATCAGTGAAGTCCACATTTTCCTACTTTTGTCTTTTAAGCTTTCTACTAGCTTTATAAGTGGTTAATTTACTACCTTTACTGTTTGTTTGCCTTTGCCAATGAGATTTTTCCTTTTTTAATTTTCATATTTCTAGTAGTAGCCTTTTCTTTTCTGATTTGAGAAGTCTCTTTAACATTTCTTATGAATCTGGTTTTGTGGTGCTGAACTCTTTTAGCTTTTGCATATCTGTAAAACTTTTGATCTTTCCTTCAAACTGGAAGGAAAGCCTTGCTCAGTAGTCTTCTTGGTTGTAGGTTTTTTTTCCATTCATCACTTTAAATATATTGTGCCACTCCCTCTGGCCTGCAGAGTTTCTCCTGAAAAGTCAGGTAATAGCCTTATGGGAGTTTCCTTATGTGTAACTTGTTTCTTTTCCCTTGCTGCTTTTAATATTCTCTCTTTGTCTTTAACTTTTGCTATTTTAATTACAGTGTGTCTTAATGTGGTCCTCTTTGGGTTGATCCTGTTTGGAGCTCTCTGTACTTCCTTGACCTGGATGTCTATTTCCTTTCCCAGGTTAGGGACGTTTTCAGCTATTATGTCTTCAAATACGTTCTCTGTCCCTTTTTCTCTCTTCTCCTTCTGGGACCTCTATAAAGTGAATGTTAGTACACTTGATGTTGTTTTGGAGGTCTCTTAAACTGTCCTCATTTTTAAAAATTCTTTTTTCTGTTCAGTTTGAGTGATTCCACTGCTCTCTCTTCCTGTTCTCTGATTTGTTCCTCTGTATCATTTAGCCTACTGTTGATTCCTTCTAGTGTGGTTTTAATTTCAGTTATTGTATTCTTCAACTCTGTTTGGTTCTTCTTTGTATTTTCTGACTCTTTGTTCATCTTCTCACTATGTTCATCCATTCTTCTCCTGAGTTCTTTAAGCATCCTTATCATCGTTACCTTAAATTCTTTATCGTGTAGATTGCCTACTTCCACTTCACTTAGTTCTTCCTTTGGGGTTTTATCTTGTTCCTTTGTTTGGAACATATTCTTCTGTCACCTCATTTTGGCTAATTCACTGTTTTCATTTTTCTGTATTTGGTAGCTTGTTACATTTCCTGATCTTGGAGAAGTGGCCTTATGTAGGAAATGTCCTATGTGTCCCAGTAGTGCACTCCCCTCTGGTCACCAGAGCTATATGCTCTGGGGTTGCCCCATAGGTAGGTTGCATGGGCCCTTTTGTTGTGGTATGCTGACTACTGTGGGCAATCTGGTAGGCATGGCTAGCCCCCGGTCTGGTTGGTTGCTATGCCCTGCCTTGTGTAGAGGCTGCCAGCCACTGATGGGCCAGGCCGTGTCACGAGGTGGCTGGTTACAGAGCCCCAGGGGGTCCCAGGGCTAGTTCTGGCCCACTGCTGGGTGGAGCTGGGTCTCATGTTGGCTGGTTTGTATGCTAGGTGTCCCAGATCCCATGTTGGCCTACTGGTGGGTGGGGCCAGTTCCTGACATAACTGTCTGCCATGTCCATGGTGTGTTGAAGCTGGTGTTGGCTTTCTTTTGGGTGTGATTGGGGCCCAAGGGGTCCCAGGGCTAGTGCTGGCTCACTGGTGGGTGGACCCAGGTTCTGGGGTCTCTGGCTGCATGGCCCTGGAGATCTGGGGATTGATGTTGGCCAGTGGTTTGTGGGGCTGGGTCCTGGGTTAGCTGGGGGCTCTGGGGATCCTAAGGCTGCTGGTCTGCTGGTGGGTCAGGCTGTGTCCACCTGTTAGTAGCTTCGCCTGAGGTGTCCCAGTTCTGGTGCTGACAGGTTGGTGGGTGGGACCAGGTCCCGGCCCTGGTAAGAAGGATTCCAAAATGGCGCTTTCTATCACCAGTGCCCTTGTGGTGGCATGAGCTCCCCAAATTAGCTGCCACCAGCATCTGTGTCCCCAAGGTGAGTTCCAGTTGCCTCCTGTGTCTCCAGGAGGCTGTTCAAGTGGGTCTGACCCAGGCTTCTTTCAAATTACTGCTTCTGCCCTGTGTCTCAGAGCAGGTGGCATTTTGTGCACGCCCTTTAAAAGTGAAGTCTCTGTTTCCTACAGCCCTCTGACCAAGCCTTGCTGGTCTTCAAAGCCAGATATTCTGGGGGCGCACCTTCCCAGTGGAGGAGCCCAGTGTGGGGCTCGGACACCTCACTTCTCAGGGAGAATCTCTGTGATTCTAATTATCCTTCCGTTTGTGGATCACCCACCCAGGGGTTTAGGCCTTGACCGTACCGCATCTCTGCCCCTACTACCTGTCTTATTGCGCTTCCTTCTGTATAACTTCAGTTTTAGTAGATCTTTTCTGCTAGTCTTCAGGTCTTTCTCATCAATAGTTGCTCTGTAAATAGCTGTAAGTTTGGGTGCCCGTGGGAGGAGGTGAGCTCAGGGTCTTCCTACTCTGCCATCCAAAAGCATGATTTCTTGATAATGGTGTTCTGGAAGCATTAATGGAAACAATACATTTGGATTATTTTGTTTAAATAAAGTACCATAGTTTTTAATTTCCATAGTATACAATATTTTGTGTGTCCTTCAACCACATTGTACACTAAGATATTTTTGAAGATACATTAAGGAAGCAGGATTCTTTTCTGGAGTTGTGTCTTGGCTGTGACCTTTTGCAGATATTTTAAAGTTAATTTTAATTTTTATTAGTCTAACACATTTACATAATTCTCATTTGATCCTCAGGAAAACTCTGAGAGACAAATAGGACAAGAAATATTCTTGTTGTATGAGAAGTAAACTTGAGGTTTTGAGTGGTGTCCTGCCCTGCAGAAAGTAGTGGAATCAGTAGGTACCAAGTCTAGTGTCCTTTCTGTGGTACTCCTAGGACTAAATATGTAGGTTAGTGCAGTTCTCATAAGTAGAAGAGATAGCAAGTATTTAAGTTGTTTAGTTTTTGCTTTTTAATTACACTGTTTTATCTTAAAACTATCTCCCTGATTTCTTAAGGAGTGTGTTATCAATAGATATCAGCAGATATCACTGAAACATAACAGGGAAATGGTAAGCTTTTTGAGATGTTGATCCTTGTAAGTAGCCCATCATCTTGCTGGGACACTGAAATGAAGAATCACCCCTTTCACATGGGTATCGTGGATCTAATGCAGTATTTGAGCATTGTGCACTGAATACATATGCAGTCTTTTCCCTCTAGGTGGCTCTCTGGGTTTATATAGACACAGACTATTGAGAAATGTGTTATTCCTACCTTTATTTTACCTCTCTGTTCTGTGGGGCTATGAATTACATTTTAAGTAATTAAACCATGAAGTTCATGAATACATAACATCAGCCACCCAATTTAATACAAATTTGAAAAAAGGAATAAATTAGAACAGATGTTTGTTAATTACATGCCCATAAATTGGGGTGGGGGGAAGGGGGAGAGACAGACAATTTAACCTGTAATTACTTTGCACTGTGACTAGGTCTAGTAAGTAAAGAAGGTTTATTAGATTTCTATAATACACTTAATTTGTAGGATCTAATCATATGTACTCATTGTGAGATAAATTTCTTGAACATAGGCGTAGTAATTTATTTGTATCTTTAATTTTTTATTTTAAAAACTTGGTTTGGAAAGGGAATAAAAATATTTTATACTTCTGGTAGTGCTGTGGTACTAAAAGAATTTTAAGGTTCACCAGTATATGTACTTGTCAATGCTCTCTTTTTCTCCCTGACCGTTTTTTTCTCCTTTTTTTTTTTTTTAAATTTGTGCTTTATTTATTTATTTATTTTAAATTTTTGGCTGTGTTGGGTCTTCGTTGCTGCACGTGGGCTTTCTCTAGTTGTGGTGAGCAGGGACTACTCTTCATTGCAGTGCGTGGGCATCTCATTGCGGTGGCTTCTCTTTGTTGTGGAGCACAGGCTCTAGGCACACAGGCTTTAGTAGTTGTGGCACGTGGGCTCAGTAGTTGTGGTTCACAGGCTCTAGAGCACAGCAGGCTCAGTAGTTGTGGTGCATGGGCTTAGCTGCTCCGTGGCCTGTGGGATCTTCCTGGACCAGGGCTTGAACCCGTGTCCCCTGCATTGGCAGATGGATTCTTAACCACTGCACCACCAGGGAAGTCCCTCTCCCTGACCCTTTTTTTTTTTTTTTTTTAATTATTTATTTATTTGGCTGCACCGGGTTTTAGTTGCGGCACACAAGATCTTTACTTGTGGCATGTGGGATCTTTTAGTTGTGGCAGGCGGGATCTTTAGTTGCGGCATGTGGGATCTTTAGTTGCGGCATGTGGATCTTTTAGTTGCAGCATGCAGGATCTTTGTAGCGGCATGCAGGATCTTTAGTTGCAGCATGCAGGATCTTTTAGTTGTGGCATGTGGGATCTTTAGTTGAGGCATGTGGGATCTGATTCCCTGACCAGGGACTGAACTTGGGACCCCTGCATTGGGAGCATGGAGTCTTAACCATTGGAACACCAGGGAAGTCCCTCTCCTTGACCCTTTAAGACTTCTTTGATCCATAGTAATACGGCATTTGCTTTTGCTACTGTGTATCAGAAGAACTTGGGACTTAGACCCCTTATTTTCCCTGATAGCTCTTCATTCCTTAACTGCTTTCTTCCCTTGGCATCTGTGAAAAGGTCCCTGGTTTTACTCATTCCTCTCTTAATTTCTTGTTGCTATGGGTACCTCTTAAATATTGGTGTCTAAACTTAAGGCTTTGGTACTTGATTTTCTTCTCTTTCTACTTTATGTGTTATCTCTCCATGGACAGTTTCATTACGTCAGAGTTGTAGCTACCATTATGTGCCATTGGTTTCCAAGTCCATGTCTCTAGCCCATTCCTCTCTACCTCCAAACCAAATTTTCACCTGCCTGCTGGGGCAGGCTTAGAGTAGGTATTCAATAAACATTTGTGCAGTGGATGAATGTTTAGAACTTAGCGTCTACTCTCCCCCCAAACCAGCGTATCCTCTGTATTCTCTCTTTGTGAAACAACTTCCCAGTATCTAAACTTGACTTGAAAGTACTTGACTCCTTCTACTTTTCCTCACTCCACACTTAACTCCACAGTTACTAGTTCCTACGTATTTAGGTTTGGGAAAAGGGCTGACTTGGGTGTACTGCCCCCATCCTCCAAACCTGCTTTGATGACATTCTAGTCAGGCTTCTAATTTAGACCTAATCACAATGCAGTGTAATTACAGGTTCACTTTTCTGTCTCATCTTTCCTCCTCATCTTTTCTCCTCATCTTTCATACCCCCAAGTTTGTAGGTACATAATAAATAAATATCAATATTTGTCTTAATGTGCCTTGTTATTTCCTTTCTCAAATTTGTATTAGATGGAGTGGCTGATGTTACGGATTGATGTCCTTCATAGTTTATGCATCTTCGAGAGAGATGCTAACAGAAAGAGTATTTTTGAACCCTGCTTGTAAAAATCTAAGATTTGAGTGATGAATCAGTATGGACAGATAGCGCTCAGAAGTGTTTCTTCTTAAATCCTTTAGGACTTGACCATACACAAAAACTTAAATAGTATTCAGAGTGAATTATCTTTAAGGACACACATATTGCTCGCTACATTAAATGATAAAACGATACCATTTGATACAATAGGGGCAGTGGTATATATGTAACCAACATAGAAATAGGTAAGGTATAATTTTTTTTGGAATTGTCTAGGGTAGTAAATTAATGTATTTAAGTCAGAATGTCTCCTGTTATGTTTAAACCATTCTTTTGTAAGGCTGTAATATCTTAATTAGGTACAGTGGAAAACATAGCTTTTTGCATTTGGTTAAGAAGTCGTTTTTTATATTATTTTTGGTTTGGCATAGGCATAAATTATCTCTTCTGCATTGGGGATAAAAGGGAAAAATATACACACAGTGTGCCACTGTGTGGCTGATGTTCTTGTTCTTAGGAATCCTGCCTAGAATCTAGTCTTTTTATCTCTGAGTCATGTTGGGATTAATTGAAGAGCTATTGATAATGAACGCGTAGATTACCACTCATCTTCTCCCACTTTTCTGTGCCTCCGTAGGTACATGGACTGTATCGCACAACAGGTGCTAGTTTTGAGAAGGCCCAACAAGAGTTTGCAACAGGTGTGATGTCCAACAAAACTGTCCAGACTGCAGCTGCAAATGCAGCTTCAACCGCAGCAACTAGTGCAGCTCAGAATGCTTTCAAGGGTAACCAAATTTAGAGTCTTCAAACAATACATTGTTACCTTCTGACTGTACTTTTTTCTCCAGTTACTGTATTCTATAAATATTTTTTTTGTTCAAAACACACAGTACACACAGCACGTATATTTCCTAATCACTTGTGCATGGGCTAAAACCAGAAAAACTTCCTTGTCTTATTATTTACCTGATAGTTTCTTAATATTTCAGTGCCCCTTGCAAAAAAAAAAATTACATGCGAAATAAATATTCTCCATATTTTTTGGGGGATGAATGTTCAGCGAATTATTTCAGTGGTGACACACTGAAATTAACATGGCACTTATGATTAAAAATGCACTTAGTACTTGCTGCAGTCATTCTTTCAAGAGTCAGACGTAAGGATTACACATTGGAGCAGTAAAGCAATGCTTCATTCCTTTTCCTTATTTGTATTGAAAGAAATAGGACATCAGAGACTTAGGGATTTTTTAATTGGCTTGCTTTTTAGCAGTTTCACTCACCAGTGAAGAGCCTGTGTACATTTCATGGTAGATAATGTAAATTTTATCTTTTTATTTTCTGTTTTTAGAGTAGTTGATATTTTGATAATCAAGCTCTGATCTTGCATGGTCACCATGTTTCTTAAAAGAATTAGTATTTTGGGTTATGCACTGCTTATGGTTGCAGGATTGGGGAGTTGTTTATAGAATCATAGAAATGATTTTCTGTAATACTTTCTTTTAAATAAAAATTCACTGGGATGCAATACAAGGATATAATATAATATGCAGTGCATTATCCAAAAGAAAAGGTAGATAATTGATGGAATAGAATGTAGTGATGATAATACCTTTTTGTTTTTAATTTTCAGTATTCATATCATAGTAAAATATTACTGTATGGAAACTTTGGTATATTCTTGTGGCTACTCTTTTTAATTGAACTGAGATTGTGTGTGGCAGCTCTTTTCTGGGGTATGTGTGTGTAATTTTTAACAGAGGTATTAAAGTCTAGCCTAACTCCATGTCCAAAAAGAACATCACAGTATTTAAGAAATTTTTCTTTTAGCCTCTCATGTCTAGTTGGCATTAAAAATAAAAAGACCCTGGCACTTCACATATACTTGAATCCCTAACGCACCTCAGTCTTTGAATTTTTGAGACAGACTGAATACATTAAAATTTGTAGCAACAGAAAAAATAAAACATTTAACTTGCATCAAGCAAGAAAATACATATACAGTTGAATGCATTAATTATGGATATAATCATGTTAAAATTATTACTATGCAGCACAGGACTTCATTCTTATAGTATACTTGGGTTGAAACTTTGAGTCATTTTTAATAACTGATTAAATGACTTAAAGACATTTGTAAAGTCACGATACTGTTGTTTTGGAAGTCATTAGCTAACCTAAAAGATTGCAGAATAATAAGTATTCAACTTGATTTTGAAAAGTAAAGGTACTCTATTAGATTATATTATTTGAGACTAAAAAATTGGCTGGGTGTAAATGGTTAAATCACCTTTATTCTTTGCCCCAAATCTGGAGTTAAAATGAGTTTCATGCTGGGGGTAGGATGGTGAGTTCTCACTATTTATGAAAGAAGCTTTGTGTGATACTAGATATAGCACGGATCCATCCAGATGGTGTTTACATTTGATTTATTTGGGACTTCGTTGAAGTAATACACTTGGAAGATATTTCTTTTATTCTGATGAAAGTAGGATTCAGAGTATGAATTTAAAGCTGTTTTTATGAATATTTCTGATCAGTGATAATCTCTACCTACTTTCTCAACCAAATAAGCCAGTTCAAGTTTTTTAGAGTCTATAATCTTACTGAAAATCTGTCTCATCAGTATGCTTTGTTGAGTGTGGATTTTACAAACATTCAAAACATTAACCACAAAATACAGCAAAAGTACTTATGTCTGTCATTAATTCATCTCTCAAGTTCCTTTTGTTTTTCTTTAAACTGCAAAATGAAAACTTTATCATAGATACTTTCAAAAAATACTGAGATACTTTCCTTTAAGAATTAGAAATGCTTCTCTCTATTCTGTAGAAATCCTCTATTGCTAAATAGCAAAAGAATAATTACAGCCAACTGTACCTTTTTTTGTTTGGATGGGGGAAATGTTGTTTTAAATTCCAGTTATTTGGGTTAATACAAGCTTATAAGAGAAAAATGTTTTTTTAAAAACATAAATGTGCATTAAAATGATGGCACTGCGTAACAGTTTAATAAGGTAGAGGGGTTTTTAATTCTTATAATCTCTATTCTCTTAACAATAATTATTAGTAAATAGTCACATTTGCACTCAGTAAAAGACTGGCACTTGTTAGTGTTTTATATTTAATATTAGCATTACCCAGTATCGCAATCATGAAATGGTCTTCACATTGTAAGGATCCATGTCATTTTTCAGTTGGTAATATTAAGTTTTGGCTATTTTATTTCAAACTAAAGTTTGAACACTGGAAAATCATTGCTCAGTGGTTTTTAATTTGGGACTTGGATTATTTATCTAGGGATGTTTGTATATTTTGTCAACGAGTAATATTGCGCTGCCATTACGGTGACTGTCATGGTTCTATATAAATGCCCTCCATCTGTCCCTCTAATGTTGCATGTTTTCAGTGGTTTGGAAGTTTTGTATATTTATTGTATTAACACAGAGTGTCATAAAATAAAATGCTGTTTACTGGATGTTTGTTTGTATAGTTTTAAATACTGTATTAGCACTTCAGAGGCAGAAATTATGCTGAGGGCCTAATGTATATAGAAATAACCACATTTAATTTTTAAAAAATAATTTGTGTATAATTCGATCACGTGCTACTAAACAAAATAAGTAATATAAAAGACTTAGTTAAAAACTCTCAGCAACATAAAATGACAATTTTTCGGTTGCTTTAGACCTTTGTAGGTAGTAGAACATGAGGTTCACTCATTAAATATTTTGACCACTTTAAGGTCAAAATATACACAGACTGTCTAGCAGTTAGTGAGATTCAAAATGGAAAACCTGTTTTGTGGCCCAGATTTTTCCATGTAGGTTAACATGGATGCCTCTGTACTAGTATTGTATTGATTTGATTGAACTTGTGTTCTGTTTTCTAACCTCACTACCTGTTGTTGTTTTATGTACTGATGAAAGTACAAATTTGTGTATTGTTGGATTTTTCACTTGGCTATCTAAAGAGGATATAAAAATATAGTCTAAAATAATGTTCATGGTGAATCTTATTTGAGAAATACATGTTAAATTAAAATAGGAACAGCATTTTCAGTTTTCTGGGTGTTACCTAAAAGTGAGTTTGGATTTTCATTGGATACAGTCCTTCTATAAATCATGTTGAGATAATGTATAGTTTGCATTTTAGAGGGAGTTTATGTTTACTTAAGTTTCTTAGTTTCTGTAAATCATTTGTAGTACTATAATGCTTATACAGTTATTACTTTATCTCTTTCTGAAAACAGACATTAGCATCTAATTTTATATCTGTATTGGTAAAAATCTACGTTTAGACTGTTTATATACAGAATTTGTTACATTTTTTTGTGCAACTTTCCCTTATTAGAATGACCGTGGCCATCAGACACCATTTCACTGTTATCTCCTTCCATTTTATCTTTAAGGTAAATGTTTAGAGGAATTTGTTGATTCCATGTGGTTAAGAACTTTAGAGGGGAAATAAAAGCAGTTAATGTAAAAATAATTGAGGATGGTTAAAATCTACACTTCGATAGATTTTCAAGTACCATAGTATAAATTTATTTAGAGTAGAATAATATGTTTTAAAACACTAGAGTTGTTTTTAATACTTATTTATTAAACTAAAAGATTATATCTCAATGGTTAAATATTATGGAAAGTGAAGCATTTCTACTAGAATTTTAGGGTACATTATACAAAACAGCATGCTTTTTGTAAGGATGGGTGTTTTTAAACCTTATTTTAAGGTTTTGTCACAGTCTACAGAAAGATAGGCAGGAATCTAGAAAATTTCTAAGCCAGCCAGGCATTGCCACTAATCTATCCTAGATATATAGATATCTTTAATTTGAAGATTCCAGGAAAATAGGGAAAGGCTCCCCTCTAGTGTTCTTACCCTTCCTGTAAGTTTCATATTTACAATTTAACTTTGTGGTTTTGGTAAGACAAAGCCTTCGACTTGGAGAATTTTCATTAGCACTGTTCATGTTTTCAAATGGCAAGGGACATGGGAGCCAGCATGTAACAATGCAGCAAGCGTTAAATTTTAAGTTTATCCAAATCTTGATTTATTTTTCAGCTTATAACTTTCTGGGCTTGGCATGGCTGATGGTGTAGTTAAAATCCTTCTGCCATTAAAACCCATTTTATCTTTTCTCTACTGGGGACAGAAAGTCGTTAATCCTCTTGTGCCTAGTAGTGTTTCATATACTTGTGTAATATTACTCTGAATATTATCCTGTCTACATTTAAACAGTTGAATCTGTAGAATCGTAGCCTGCAAATTTTATTTTTTAACTCTTGTTTTTAGCACTTAGCTGTAATCCTAGAGTTCCTCCAGATCTCTTTAAAAATTTTGTGGGCCAGTGATTCTCAAGATAAATCATGGTTGTGTGTAGTTGTTACTATTGGCAATTTATAGTATTCTTCAGGTGCTTGGGGGTGAGGAAAAGAGATGCCCTGAGTAACTTTTTTATCTGGCGGTGACAGTGGTTCCTACAATATTACGGTCTCCTACACAAACACTGAGCCTACTGGGCATACATATCCCTGCAAGTAATTTTTTTTTCCAGTATGAAAAATATCTGTTGTAGAAATATTGAAAAATATGGAAAATGATAAATGAGAAAATAAAGACTATGTAATTTTATCATCTAGAGATACCACTGCTAACGTTTATTGCATTTTTTCCATTTTCTTCTATACATACATTTTATACAGTTAAGGGATATAAACAATGTGAACTTTTATCCTGTTTTCCCCTCACTTAGCATTATATTATAATGACCTGATAGTTTAGCTTTTAAAATTAACTTTAGTTTATAAAATTAAAATTACATTTCATATAAATTATAAAAAATATTTACAGCAAAAGGAGCTAAAGTTGCTTATAATTTTATACCCATAAATAACTACTGTTAAAATTTGGTTCATATCTTTCTATTAATTTTCTAGAAAGACAATTTTTTTCCTAATATTAAGAAATAAGATTTCCTTCTACATCCTTGTAATAGATCCTTTGGGGATGGCTATCTAGCTCTCACAAGCCCCATTTCTTTGGGCCCCTGAAGACCACATTGGTACTGGATGTCATCTAGCTATAGTGGAGTCATGCGTGGCTCATTAAATTTTTACTCTGAATGTAGATTTGTCTGGAATTACACTGTTCCAGAATTGGGACATGTGGATAGCCATATTCTGCTAAGACTTCAGAAGAGTTACTAGAAAGCTGATCTGTAATGAAAGTGAAGAATGAAGCAGACATGCAAAAACAAGTAGGATGAAGGACATAGAAAAGATCTTAACAGCTTTCTATTTCCTGTATGAGGCCTGACTGACTGTTCACCCATATTTCATTATTTGGATATTACATTCTCCAAGTAAAATTCTTACTCTTTTCTCTTTGAGCTATCTTGAGTTGGTTTCCTATTACTTTTTACTAGAGAATTTTAACTAACACAATGGTTTGTAATCTTTTTTTCAATGATGATATAAATATGTGGAATTTTTCACATTGATGAATTATTTCTGTAACATTAGTAGCTGTATAGCGACCTTTATATACATGTATCATATATTATTTTTCAAAGTCCTGTTGTTATTCCTTTAGGTTCTGAATTTGTTTTTTATTATAAATAATTTATCAAGGGATATATTGTTGCTAAACTTGGAGCCCAAGCTGTTGTTCTTTCCTTGGACAAGTTGTTGGGTCAAAGCGTAAGTATATATTTTAAGATCTTTGATGTGCATTGCCAGATGGCTCTCCAGAAAATTGTACCAATTTGTGCCTCCATCTGCAGGAGCAGGGCCTCTTTATTTACACTCTACGAGGATTGGCTGTTCCTTTTCTAAAAAGGCTTTGCCGTCAACAGGTTTGACAAATAATCAGGAGGTTTTCTGAGCATTCTGGTTTCCCAGAGATGATGGGCTCACCTGACACTACATTTTTATTTTTTAGCTTTGCTAAATAGGAGTGACCATGTATCTTGTATCCACAGAGAAATCTTCCACTTCCTGAAAGCACTAAGCTAAAGATGATTAGTACAGGATGGAAAAAATTGGTGCCCTTAGGTAGCCAATCCATTGAGCCTCTCTAGGTAAAACTAGATTGTGTTTTTTTTTGGTTTTTTTTGGCTGTGCTGGGTCATTGTTATGGCGCACGGGCTTCTCTAGTTGTGGCATGTGGGCTCTCTAGTTGTGGCGTGCGGGCTCAGTAGTTGCGGTGTGCGAGCTTAGTTGCCCCACAGCATGTGGGATCTTAGTTCCCTGACCAGGGATCGAACCCGCATCCCCTGCATTTGAAGGCAGAGTCTTAACCGCTGGACCACCAGAGAAGTCCCAAAACTAGATTGGTTTTAACAACAGGTTATGTCATTTTTCACAATTTTTAGAACAACTCTTAATTTTTAAGATCAACTCCAAATGATAGCAGTCTGGACAGAAGATTCTTTTCATTTTCTTCTAATAACTTATTGGGGACTTATTATATATCAGAGACTATACTAAATGCTTCACATACATCACTTACTTAATCCTCACACCAAACCTATGGTGGTATTTCTATTATTGGCCCCATTTTTATAGAGGAATAGGAAATTTTCCCAGTCACTTAGTGAGTGGTGGTGATGGGCTAGGGAGAGGCAGCTAGACCAATGTCCCATGACTCTTGCCAAGCATGGGGTTGCTTCTGCCACATGGTGCCACCTCTCTCCAATTCTCTATTTCTTTTTCATCCTTCCACATTTCCAGTAATTCATATCCATCCTTTAGGGACAGTGGACCCTAGAAAAAAATTCAGTAATCAAGAAAAAAATTACAACGTTTATTTTTGAAATCTCCAGACCAAGGCCTAGCTCCACACGTGTGGGTAAGTACCTGCTCCCTGCTCTTCACAGCAGTGCTAACTTACTAAATGGTCTTTGGCATTTGTGTGTGTGTTTGGAGAAACTTTAGTTGAAAACAAATCCTTATTTAATTATTAGATTGGCTATGAAGAAAATAGGCCTCTTATGTAATCATAATAGCTGCTTATCCTGGATGAGAGATTATTTATTAATTTAAGTATAGTTGATTTACAATGTTGTGTTAATTTCTGCTGTGCAGCAAAGTGACTCAGTTATACACATATATACATTCTTTTTATCTTCTTTTCCATTATGGTTTATCCTAGGATATTAAATATAGTTCCCTGTGCTGTACAGTAGGACCTCGTTGTTAAGAGATTATTTATAATAAGAAAACAAAACTGTCATTTTTTTTACCACTGTCATATACTTGATGAATTTTTAGTTTCTGTTTTCGGGATTGAGCAAATTGGTACGTATGTTGTCATCTTGAAAAGTATGAAAAATTACCAGGTTTTTCTCTGAAAGGGAGCAGTGTTTTCATCAGTTGTCATCTTACGGTGCGGTCTTTTTGGAGTTGAACTTGGAGGTTATTCTAAGAGTTTACTATGCAGAGATGTTGGTGTCCCCTGGGGGTTTGTGTTATATTTGCCTTCTCACCCAGTACATTCTCGGTAGAAAGCTGTTTGAGAATGTAGACTTTGGTGTCAAACCTGTAATTGAGCTTTGGCTTACTAGCTTTTTAATGTGGAGCAAATTACTTAACCTCAGTTAAGTTGCTTGGGTGATAGTTAATGTATCTATAAAATGAGGATAATAATCATTTCTACTCATAGGGTTTTGATGAATAAATGAATTAAAGGAAGTGCTTAGCCCAGTACCTGCACATGAAAAAGTGCATAATGGTTAAAAATTCTTATTGTCTGTCCATGTGTATTGAAGACTCCCAGATCTCTGTCTCCAAGCTGGTCTTCTCTCCATGGTATATTCCTAGCTGCACACAGGACTTCGCCATTGGCAGCCTAAGCTGAAGCTTCACACCTTCACTGTCTCTGTCCCCGATGGATTCCTGATCTAGGTGATGGCACCACTTTCTGCCTAGTGCCCAAACCACATGCCTGGGAGTCATCCTAGACTCTTTCCCCTCCTCCCCCAGCTGCTTCCAGTCAGTCCCCAAGCTGTCCCTTCTTTCTCCCTAACTCACTTCATCTCATTGTCTTCACTATCTCCTGCCTTAATTCAGGCTTCCTTCTCTCGAGAATAAATTTTGGTGGTTTCTCCCAAACACGGGCACTTGGTGGACTGCTTGCATATAGGTATCAGGTTTTTCAGGATATTTGGCTATAAAAAGCCAAAGAGCCACTAAGAGCTACAAGTTATTTGATAGATTTTTCTTTTCCGTGTGGTTTTACTACTTCCTCTTATTCATTTATGCTTGTATTTACATCCTGTGTATCTAAGCAAAACGAGCCGTTCATGTCTTAAAGAGTTATCTTGCAGAACTGTGCAGGGTGAGGAGGAAGCTGTAAGGGAGGAGATAGCAGGGGCAGCAGCGGGTGCCCCCAGCCAAGTGACTAAGCAACCAGATAGGGCCCTGAAATCAAGACAGTTACTGGTTCTTGCTGCTTTGGAGAGGAGGCTAAAAGGCTGCTTTGATGCTCGTACCTTTAGTGTTTGAGAGTCTAAAAAGGTACTGAATTATTGGAAGCTACTGAAATAACCCATTTAAAGGAAATGCCCAGGATAGTCAAGACTGTTATTATGTTAAGCAAAGACTTTTAAGGTGAGCTAGGAGTAAGTTGAATGCAGTGTGTTCCGGGAAGACCAGTCATGGAAAGTTGATCCGGTAGCAAAATTGCTAAGTAAAAACTAAGGATGAAATGGGAAGCACAGGTGAAGGTTACCCAGCCTGTGCCTCAATTTAAAGCCAGGGTCCTTTCTCCTGCGGATTAAGTTTTGAGGAAGATGTAACAACAGCTGAAAAAGCAACTGAAAATGTCCAATTTCGCTTGGATTATTTAGATCATAATTTGGAAGAATTTTGCCTTTATTGATTTGGGTAATTTTGTCAGTTTTAATTTTGATTCCTATTAGAAATCTGGCATGTGTCAGGTATGTTTAGAAGCCAAAGCATACATGTAGTTTCAGCTGTCACAGGCCCTAGATCAGGAAAATAGCTATTTTTGTATGTTCTATCACTAAGTGCTTCACGCGATACAGAGAGTTGAGTAAGAGTTTATGAAAAGGGTTGTTAGTGTCTTCTTTGAGTTTCTAAATTAGAATTCTGCTTCTAGATGAGGTTTTTTATGGGCAGGATTACCTTCAGGAAATGTGGATGTGAACTGCTCCATGACTGGCTTTTAATTTTGGTATTTTGGAAGGGGTGAATGTGTCCTTCTGTTGACTTTTCCCTTGTTATACACATTTCTTTACATTGTTTATAAAGCTTTTTAAATACTTTGAAGCATTTCCATATTTCTTTACTTTAAAATTAAGATACCTGTATAGTATTTGAGAGGGTTTTATTTCTCCCTATTTATAATTACATCAGTGCTTCTCCAAGAAAGAAATATATACTTATCTTGAAGTTAAAGCTAACCTAAGGTAGGTGTATATATGTTACTAGTGAATGGCATAGTTAAAATACCTGAATATCTTTTTTCCTGTCATCACTATTACATATAAGTTAGTGTTTAAAATTTGATTGGTAGATATTTTCTTGATGAAATTATACACATCATATTGAAACCAATATACTGAGACTTGAATCAGAATGAGTTTGCAAAATCTGGTTTTAATTCATATCTGGGGAGGGTAGGGGAGCATGTTGTGAAAATACATATGCACAGGAACCTAATCAATGCTAGACAAATAATGTATTAGTTTACAATATAATAGGATAACCAGAAATTCAAAGGCTCAAATTGAGTCCATCAGCGGTAATACAATTTTATATTTGGCTCAAGTGGCTGTTGAATATCAAATGGTGCTGAGTTCCTCCAAAGCACCTCATGACCCCCCAGTCTTGGAAGGAGTTTCACCACAGTCTCAGAAGAAATCCCAGTCGTGCTTTTATTTCTTTTGGCCCTTGGGAGTCATTGCTGCCCAAATACAAACGCCGGCCAGGGATTTCCAGTGGCCACATGTTATTGCACAGAGAGGTCTGTCCTAAGCAGACCCTTATGGCTAAGACGGTGTGAGATTAGCCCTTAAATAGTGGTCTAGCATTAACGTGGTCTATCAAAGCATGTTAAGAAATAGCTCCTTAGTGATTATGTACCAGCTACTAGTTATCACACAAACAGAAAAGGCAACGTGGCAGCTTCACATTTCACATGAAAGACTAGCATTAACTGGGCCTGTCTTGCTGGCTTAACTTTCACATAAATCTAGTGATTATTTTAATTTAGACCCAGGAAAAAATGATTTCATACCAGTCTTTTCTTCACATAGGTTTGTGTAGCATTAAAATTGTTATGGGTTAAAGACTAGGCCATGAAGGCAAAATGTTTAACTCTCCTTTGCCAAAACAGAAACAATCTCTGTTCTGACTCCTGTCCAGTTTCCAAAAAACGAAACATACATACACCTTTGTTATTGCACATCTTTCACACAGACTTGTGTATGTATAATATACATATATATTTTTTAAATATGCTACACATAAAAAAGACTATGGCACTTTACAGAATACATGTTTAACAAAGATCATTACACCACAGATGTTTGATAACTATACAAAAACCCTTACACAATTAATGTAACATTGTTGAATTAGCACACAGGTTTAAAAAAATCCACAGAACCCAAAGCAAACATTTCTGCCTTCTTGGAGTTCATTGAGAAGCCCAGCCCCATCACAAAACTTTAAGCACAAACGCAGGCAAAAAATAAATAAGACTTGCTGGTAGTAGTAATGGTCCAGGTATATTAGATTTTTAGACTGAGGCAATTACAAGATTGATAGAAGTTTATTAGAAAAATAGGTGCGGGTCAATGATTGTCTGTTTTTTAATCTCTTTCCTTCTAACACGTTCCTCCTATTCAGTGGTTTTTAAACAGCCATGCAGTGTTCATCTAGACTAGCATGATTTTGATATTCCATTTATCCCAACTGAAGCCTGGCTAAATGGACTAAAGGTTTAAAAGGCCCACATTACCTTTTTACTCTTTCTCTGCTAGAGAAATTTCATCTCTGCTCTGCTTAACAAATCAGTGTTTAAGCAGTTTTTAGTGGTTTGGGGTTTTGTTTGTGTGCATGTGCTGTTTTTTTTTTTTTTTTTTTTTTTTGGGTCTTCTGTAGCATTCAGACTAATGAAGTAAACACTGTCAAGTGACTTTCTTCTGGCCAAGAGAGGTCACATTTCCACTCATGACTTCTGTTATCGGAGTGACCCAGGCATATCCCACCCCCCACCGCCCCTTAGTGAAGGCACAGTCAGGCAATAAAGATGATGGACGTGCTTAGAGGATCCTCTAGGCTTATGACTTGTCTGCGAGGAGAGTGAGACTGTAAAATTAGTGTTATAACATGGGTTCTCTATCTATCTATCTCGTATAGAAGAAAAAGTAGAGTGAATCTTGTGATGATAAATTTAGGAAAAAAAATTGGGTTTTAAATTATTTGCCTGATGGAGGGAATTGCTTTTTTTTTAAAATGAAAATTCTTGCCAAGGGTTAAAAATCAATGACCGTGATGGCATCAGGACTTGGTTGGAGCATACAGATGCACAGTAAGGGACCGGAGTCCTGTACAGTGGCTGCCATAACCTATTATTTCTGTGTGGCGTCAGACAGTTATTGTTTGTGTCCTGAGCCCTTATGACAGGCTGCTGTGAGGATACATATTTACCCCTTGAAGTCACAGATGTACATCTTGCTTACTCTGAACCTTGGTCTAAGAATGGTGAGCTCATGAAGACCTGGTTCCATGCCTCCGCCTTCCTGCCCTTTAGCTCATTATCTGTGAGAGAAAACGGTTTCTGGTACAGGCCGAAGGCTAGAATGGAATTAAACTGGAATGGAACAACTAAAGCAATTACTTGTTCTGCAGCAAGGCAGGGTTTTAGACTCACGCAGCTTTAAGATGATTTACTCGGGGCAGGGTTGTAAAATCTGAATCAGGGTTCCATGCCTGGTGGTGCTTAGCACACAATACCTTGCCCAAACAAGGTTCATAGTTATTTGTTAAATTTTCAAAACAAAGCAAGCCCTCAAGTAAGCAGATTCATAAGCCTAAAGAGACCTGTCCTTTTAGTCCTTCCAGAAATTTGGCAGGTCCACTCCATTTGCTTAAGTTGCAAAGAAGTGTTTCTATCGCATTCTCCAATTCTGAAGCTCAGGATAATACCAGACTGGGTTCTTTCTGGTCACTTTGATCGTTCCAAAGTAAGTTTGAAGTGATGGCTAATATCATTTTCCTGAATCGATTATGTTGGTGATTTATAGAAACTAGATTAAAAGCCCCTGAATCCTTTTTAATAGTGGTGTTTCATTCATTTTGTAAACAGGTATAGGCAGGTGCTATGAGCTTTGTCTAGCTCTCATTTTGCATTAACTTTCTGTCTACTCTGTGCTTTCCTGAGAACGAAGCCTTTGATGCAACTCACCAGTTAGAGCAATTTAATGTTATTTCAGTCTGCTTTCAGGACCAACACCAGTAACTAGAAGAACTTAACTCCCGTCTCTAGCTCCTTTTTCTGCACAGAATGCCATCCTGCTGCTGCTGGGGGTGGGAATACAGCTGAATACAGCATGGTTACCACACAGTGGGAAAAGGTCTGCCTGCAAGCGCTGAGATTCTGGTAAGCTCTCCCAGTCACCAGATGAATGAGCCACAGCTGGCTCGGAGACCTCTGTCCCTGGAATCAGGAAACAGAGTGAGGTTTCCTTTGGCAGTCAAAGCGCAGTCCTAGCCCTAGAAGAAGAACACGTGATCTCCAGTGGAAGAGGAGACGGGGCCAGTACTGGTGCTAGCCTGGCTGCTGGGGAGTGGGATGAATCTGTCTCCACTAGCAGGATTTTGTACTTTCATTCTCATGATTGGACAGGCCCTTATTCTTCCTTTACTCAAATTTCTAAACTCTTGGAGTGACAGATCAATTGATCCACCTGACTCTGGAATTCAGCCTAGAATAAGTCCCACCACAGAATTCCACACTGTCCCTGCTGACCCCTCGGGTCAGCTAAGCAACAGACAGTGTCTTGCTCGGCCCTTTAGCACACATCCTCTCCCCGGTGGGTGTGCAGTCTTCATTGTAGTCTCCAACTGAGACAGTTTGAAAGAACTAGGAGGAAACAAAAGCACCAACCCCCAAACCTCACTCTGAGGCAGAGATGCTCACAGGCATGCAACCTGTGCAGAAACGTCTCTAAACAGCCTGCAAATCTGGCCAATGGTCTCTTCTGTTACCAGAGAAACTGCTGCTTTAATGGTTTAGATCATCATCCTTCATTGAGCCTTGGGGGGAGATGGAGTCTGACAGAACTTAACTGCATGTCAGGGTTTATGTACTATTTTCATGTTCCATCTCTTACAGTTTGCACTGTGGCCCTCCTGTGCAGTCACTTTGTGCAGCTGGGTGTTGCCTGTCGTTGGTCCTGGCAAGGCTCAGGGCTGTGGAACGTGGCTTTGGTGGGTAAAGGCTAGTTCTTCACTTGATTCAAACGACAGAACCAGAAGTGAAGTGTTTCACAAGGTTACACGAGCAAGAAAACGGCACTGATGTCTCTTCCAAACTAAAGGAGGCAGATAAGGTTTTTCCCCTCTTCGATTTCTTCTTGTACTTTGTCACTGGAGGTGGCAATTTCTGCTTGTGCGGAGAAGACGGCACAGATGAAAGTGAGGACCGTGCCCCCGATGGCGGTATAGAAGGCCCAGCCCAACGAGCAGTCTCCGGGTTTGTAGGCCGACGCGTAGTGTCCGCAGTAGCCTATGGCCTTCTGGCAGCCCCAGCCAGCAGGGTAGAGTATCAAACCCAGGATAAGGAAGAGGCCTGCAGGGCAGAAGAAAAACAGGTGAAAGCCCCACGGCTCTCCAATGGCAAGTGAGCAACTGTACCATCTGTGTAATGGCTACTTGATTTGCCTGCTCTGGGCAGTGGCATCCGTTCTGCAATAGCAAGTGTTAGGGACTGTTTTAGGCAACTAATCTGGCCTGATCAAGACAATCAATCACTTTATTGAAAATATTTTTAGCTTCTTTTGTACATGTTGGAATGTGAACCCACTAATAACTTCTCTTCTAGAAAAGCAGGTAACCTTGTTACTACTTCTTCCCACAGGGCTCTTACTGCAGTGAGCAGTTCCCTTTTGGTTTAAGGCAGAGGTCGGCAAACTAAGGTCAAGTGGGGTCTTGTTTGTGTAAATCAGGTTTTATTGGAGCACAGCTATGCCTGTTCGGTTATGGACTGCCCATGGCTGCTTTTGTGCGGGAACAGCACGGTGAGGAGTTGCTACAGACCCTGTGGCCTGCAGAGTAAGTCTGAAATATTTACTCTCTGGCCTTTGGCAGGAGAAGTTTGCCCCCCCCCGGTCTGAGGGAATTCACAGAGAACCATGGTTAAACGCGAGAGACCACATCTTAAGCTGGGTGTCATGCTTTAAAGACAAACCCACGAGGAGTCTGGTTGCTGGCATTCACCGGCCGCATACCTAGGACAGAGACCTCTGTGTTTACATGTACATTGAGAGGCCACCTGCAAACTCCCTAAGAACGTTGGTCCGAGTGCCTTCAAGTAAACTCAGCTCTGAGGAGACACTAAGAAGCTCCGCTTCCACTTTGCTGACGCCCCCACAGCACTGCCATACTAAAGGCCCACTTTTCTCTTCCTCCAGCTGCTCACTGGGAAATTGAGACTTCTTTTTCCTGCCAGCCCTGGGGGTTAGGAGCTACTCCAGGGCAGGATAAGGCAAGGCGGGTGAGGCACAGACAGTCGCCCCCAGGTGCCTGCTCTGTGCCTGCGGCAGCCTGGGAGGGAGCGCCTCCCCGACGCACGGCGGAAGCTGCCTACAAGGCCGTCCGGATCCCCGGACCACGAAGGGAACTGAGCGGCCTCAGGTCTTACCGACAAAACTTTCTTTGTAGAAAGGGTGCTGCGGGAAGAAGATGGCTTTATTCGACGTAGCAGGAAGAAATAGTTTTCTTTGAAGAATGTCACCTAAAATAATCAAGATTGCTAATTCACAGTCAAAAAGACCTGTTTTTTAGATCCATTGGACTAGCAGTTCTGTCCTCTTAATTTAAGCTTACTCTAAATTCTCTTTTCCTACCTTTACTGAAATTCTCTGGGGTTACCACACCAAAGCTTCCGAGGCATTTACAGCCACTTCCTGACAAAAAGGACACGACTGCATTTGTGCTAGTATTCGGTTTGAGGAAGATTGTGTTCCAGATCACAGCTGTCTTGGAGAGCATCTTCTCCCCGATCATGGCACTAGAGTGGGTTTTGGGGTCTGATTGTCCCTACTTCCCAAATTAATCCCCTTGTTCTCCTCTGAAGGCCTCGCGGGGCTTTCTAGCAGGGGTGGAACAGAGGGAATCCATTTACACGCTCACGGTCTGAAGAAGAGCGATTCACCAAAGAAGTTTTTCTAACTAACTGTGCAGCCCTTATTTCTCCGTAGGTCGGGGTGCTGGGAGCCGGGTGGCAGTGATCCGTAGCTAGGGAAATGCGATCCAGCGTTGGGAGGCGTAAGTGAAGGGAGCAGCAGCCCAGACACCTGGAGAGATGCTGGTGGTTAGAAATGACCGGGAGCATGGAGCAAATCCTCCCGAGGATCAGGCCGCCCGTGGAGAATGTGCTGGTGCTCTGGCATAGGCACAGTCCCGGACCAGCAATCCTGGTCTGGATGTCTGGCTAGAAGTCACATGGCAGAAAAGCCCCTGTAGTCCCTGTGTGAGGCTAGGACACAAACCAGCAAGAAGGTGGACCACAGCAGCAACTCACCAGGTGCTCGGTCACTTAGGAGTTAACGGTCTCTAGGTTTGGAGTAAGACAGAGGTCTGAATCCAAGCTCTGCCCTCTACGAGCTGGGTGACCTTAGAGAAGTCTTTGAACCTAAGTATGATTACTCACCTGTAAAGTGAGCTAATCCTGAACTCATAAGGTGGGTGTGAGTATTACACAGTCTGTAAAGAGTACTCGCTGTGTCCCTAACAACAACCTGGAACACAGACTAGCGCTAGGTAACAGGTTAAAGCCCTTGGCAGGCCCCTTCCATGCAGAAGCAGAAGCAGTGTAAAGTTTACCAGTTCTGAATAGACAGGCCGGCCTATTGGGGGGGGCGGGGCGGGGGTGGATATTTTGAAAGGTGTCATAACTGGGGGAGAGGAGGCTACAGTTAGTACCCTTGAAAGAATAAACTACTCTCCATCCGAACAAATGTAACTCAGCTGGGGGGATCTACGATGACTGAGCTAATTCTTTTGTATTTCTAAGCCTGTGATAAATCCCGATTAATTCCCACCTTGTTCCCTAGGAAACCTCACCCAAGGCACATGGAACCTTGGGAGCTTCCTGCCTCAGGCCCTAAGTTACTGCGCTGGAAACCAGAGGCACCATCGCTGGGACCTGTGTAAGAATTCAGAGGCACTTCGAGCACGCAGCCTGTGGGCAAGGGAGTATTAACGGCTCTCTCTTTTAAAAGACCATAGTGTTTATATTTGAATATTAATTGCACACATCGTTTGTATTAAGTGGCTTAAACAAGTCCAATTAGTAAAATTAATGCATTTTAATATGCATTATAACCCTTGAATTGTAAGGGTTTCTCTTTATGGCAAAATACTTTTCTTAACAACCCTTCTCTAGAGTGGCTGTTAGCAATTTACATTCCCACCATCATCACAGCAGGGTTCCCTTTTCTCCACGCCCTTTCCTGCATTGGATAGGGGCTAGGGACAGAAGACAGAAAGCACAGAGTCTGCTGTCACGTAGCAGCTCTGATACCCTGTGCTGGGCTCTGGCTTGTAGGATGCACAAAATAATGTGGCTGTCTCAGATCCTTCTGGGAAGCCAGCAGTTTTAAAATAACTATTATTTTAATATCATCAGACCCCTTTTTGCAGAACACTCAGGAACATTCACCCCTGTACTTCTCCTTAGCTGTTGTCTTTGCTGGTAGCTCAGATAAGGTTCCTGAAGTGCTTCAGGCCTTCTTAAAATCTTGTGGCTGCTACTGGCCAATCGATCTGCGAATAAGGACAGCAGGGAGACTTATCATAAAAGGGGTGCCTGCTTAAGAGACTGTCAGAATCCTCAGCTTGATTATTTATAAGCCCATAGGGCAGTCCCCCGGGAGGGTGACAGAAAGTGGCTCTGGTATGTCTGCAAGCCCCAGTGCATGTGATGTGTGCCCAAACGACAGGCTCCCAACCTGGGCAGCCTGGCTGGTGGGCCTGTCCTCCCAGCACTCACCAGAGCTGCCCCTAGCTTGGTTAATGCCATGAAAACACAGGACAGTCAGAGAGAGAAAACAGCCGGCCGTCAGGTGAGCAAGAATAGAACAAGCATTTGTCATCTTTCTAGGTATTTAAAAAAAGGCGCTTCTACCAAAGGAATTCCAGAAATTTTCACGATTCAGGTGGCCACACGCGGCCCTGACCTCACCTCACCTCGCCTCACCGGGCCCGGACTCTCCACTGCTCCCCGGGCCCGGCGCAGCTTCGGAGCAGCCTGGGCGCCGGCCCCTGGGCCCTGACAAGCGCTCCTTAGTCACAGCCGTCATCTCAACAGGTTCTTTCTGCTTCCGAGTAAAATTATCAAGAAGCCCAGAATGGCTTCCCAGCTCTCACAGTGAACTCCAGTTTTCCCCCCCTGGCCCTCAAGGTCCTGTGTGTCCCGGCTCCCCGTCGCCTGCCTCTCTCGCCCTTGCTCTCTGCTCCAGCCACGCTAGCATCAGCCACGCTCGGGCCTTCGCTCTCGTGCTCCTCTCAGCTGCAG
The DNA here is from genome assembly GCF_965194805.1 of Balaenoptera borealis. Lineage (NCBI taxonomy): Eukaryota > Metazoa > Chordata > Mammalia > Artiodactyla > Balaenopteridae > Balaenoptera > Balaenoptera borealis. The sequence goes on from NC_138867.1 coordinate 63,755,836, forward strand.
CGCCCTTCCTTCTTCCAGACAGCTTTCCAGCCATCTTCAGATGCCACCTCCTTGGTCTTCTGGTCCCGTCTATTTACAGTTTCAAACACCTACCTCTCCCTTAACTTGCTATCCCCCTTCCTTGCTTTATTATTTCTCCTTAGCATTTATTACTGAAAAATGGAATATATTACTTTGAGTCATATGAAACTGTCAATATCTGTCCACTTTTTACCTACAAAAATGGTCATTTCATGTGGTTCAACCTGATACTTCACTTAGTTATTCTGATTGTTAATCCACCTCCATTCTCAACTTTAAGCTCCACGAGGGCGGTGCTCAGAATAGTGCCTGGCACAGAGCAGACTCTTAATAAAACTTTATCAACGTCAGTGCAATCTGTTTTGCAATACAGTTTTTCTAAACCATGGCGCCCCTGGGGAGAAAGGGTAAAATAACTTTGGCAGATGCCAATCAACAAGAATGACGTTATCCCGGCAGGAAAGGAGATGCAGAGACTCTTGGTTGGCTGGCTTCTCCTGTCACACTGCCTGTTCCAGGCCTGTGAATCCCAGGGCCTAGAAGCAGACATACGCCCCAGATTCCAAATAGGCTTGATGACACCAGCTACCGAGACAGAATTAAAGTCCACGACTTCTTGGATGGGCACATCAGACAGCAGGCAAGAGAACACAGTAAGACGTATACCAAGTCTGCTGCAAATGTGGCGTGGCTTTTCTAGTCATCAACTTGGAGTGCACCAGGGACTGTCAGCTGAGGTGCGCTCTGGATTGAGTTTCATATAAGAGCCACACCAGAAAATGGTCTGCTCTCCCCCGCAGCTCCTGAAGTGAGGCCAGCCTATCTCGGGGGCCTTTCCATCTCCTTGCCTTAACACATCACAGTTTTGGTTGTGTGTGAATGTGTGTTGGGAGGGTGGCAGAGAAAATAAGGGGCTAGGCCAGTGGGCATGTGATCTTCTTCTGACTGGCATCTCTTCCTGGTGCCTGGCTGAGCTGCGACAGGCCCAGCTGGGAGGAGGAGGAAAGGCAGGCAGGCAGGATGATGCTGGCCAACTACCCAAGAAAACAGCCACCACTGCAAGAAACCACCGGCAGTTCGGAGGGCTGGTAACTTCTGCAGTGGCTCGACTTGATGATACCCAAGAAGGTACCATTTTCCCCAGCCTTAAGAGATATCCTCTCCCTTGTAGCCTGTCTTTTCTCTTGCTAACAGCCTCCCAGTTCATTGTACCAAGAGGACTAGAAGATGCCAGCATATGCTCACCATGGGGGTCACCCGGGGGATGACTCAACCTTATTTGGGGAAGAAATTAATTAAGAAAGAAATTAATGAAAGGGAACGGATGGTTAGTCACTTGGACTACCTCACAGATGCCACGCCAGGTTGGAGACAGAGCCCTGACAATTTACCAAGGCTCACCATAGGGTGCTGGCTCTCTCATGGGCACCAGCTATCACATTGCAACACCCATCATGTCCCTCTGCCATTTTAGTAATATTTTCCCCTACCTGGAAGGAGCTTTCAGACTCAACCCTGGATTCCCAGCAGTTCTATCCTGCTACACAGGAATTTTTAGAGTCTATGGGTGACCTAAACACGTGGTTTGGGTTTAATTCAAATAATTAGACTCCATGAGCTCTGAAAGGGAGAGGGTAGGAGCTGTGTTTCATGGCTGAGTTCCCAGTGCCTTAAAAAAGGTGCTAAAAAATAAAATGAATGAAACACCCTGGGAAAAGTCAAGTCATAGTCTTCCTGATCAACAGTCAGCACTGACTGTGATTAGACCAGCCACAAAATTATATATCTTAGGTAATTCTCTTGCTACTGCCTTGAAATCAAATAGTATGTTATCAAATATAAGTTTTAATCAAATCCCTTAGGTGGGGGAAACAACCTCCATAATCTTGCCAAGCCCCCAATTTTGGAAAGACTAGGAGTTGCTGAATACAATAAATAATATTTTACTTGGTCTGAAGGTGACCACACCTCCAGCTTTAAGCGTCCGGGACGCTAGGAACGGGGAAGCCGAGTCTGAGCCACTGCCCGTCAGCCTGTGAAGGAAGAGCGTGGAAGGCTCCGTGCCTACTTCCCAGGCTCTCCCTGGCCGTGTCGGCCCCGACTCCCTCCCTGCCAGTCTGTCACCCAATCACCCCACACTTTCACTACCTGCTGGCCAAGGGAACGGACGCCAGGTTTCTTGCCTTTTGTGGGTCACCCACTGTCTGTACAGAAGGAGGTCCTTTTTCCTGGCCTGACAAGTGAGAACTAGAGGCTGGCCCCTGTTGTACAGAATAACAAGCGAGTCTTTGGACATCATACTCCTGCCTCCTCTGCAGACAGGCTTCCAGACTAAATAGTAAAGGCTGACTAGACCTCAGTTTGCAAAGGAAAGATGGCCGTCTGTTAGCGCTACCAGCAGCCTGGGGAGAAGCCCCCAGTGAGGGCCGCACACTCAGCCTCCACGAGGTCGTAACAAGCTCATTCTGAAGCTCTGAAATATCCTAATATCCCTGGAGAGCGAGTTCACAGCAGACAGCGGATAGCAGGCTTAGCATCATTTGATACATTTGAGCTCCAACTAGGTCTTCCTGAGGAGTGCCCACTCCCTGAACTAGGGGTCTCACTCATGCTGACCCCTTGGGCACTCATCCACCTGGAAATACCCTCCCCCCATCCCAGCCCAAACGTCACCTCTGTGTGACATTTGTCACCACTTCCTGCCAGCATGTTATTCTCTGTGTGTTCCCACTGCCCTGTGCACACCCCTCTTCAGCTCTTTATCGTATGTTATTTTTGTATATTCAACTCAATTTACTGAGTTACCTGCTAAGTGGCAGGCATTATTCTCGGCCCTGAGGATAGAGCAATGCCCTAGCAGGACTCTGAGCCCCTTGAGGGCAGAAAAGCTTTATCCTTCTTGATTTATATCACAATTTTATCTTTAGCATTTACCATAAAACTCTGATGGGTATGTCACACAGTTGACCTTGGGTAACAGAGGTCAAGAGTTCAACTTATTTCTGGCTTTGAAACAGCCACTGACTCATTTAGGAACTCAGCAGGAAACCATCTAACTATCAAACATCCATTTCCCATTCAACATAGCTCTGGGGGAAAAAAAAAAAATTCACCTGGTGGTGTTTATCCCTATCAGGTCTACCCTGTGACTCAGACTGAGCTCCAGTCTCTGCGGTGCTCAGCTCAGCTGTGCCAGGGGGCTGCCCCTGTCACCGCACCCCCTGCCCCTCAACCTCCTGCCCAGGTGGCCATCTCTCTAACAAGAAGCAAGACAAATCAGACGGGAGAGTGACTGGCTTCCTGCATCCCATCCCCATTCTGGGACACAGCTCAGAGAGCATTCCAGGCTTACTGGGGGTGACAGCTTCAATCAGCAAGTTCAGAAAGTACTGACAATACTGTCGTGAAGGAAAGCTAAGGAGACAGGGCAGTGCTCCTTGCATGATCATCTGCCAGTGTCCTGCCTCCAGATGGGAAGCCATGTTGGTTGTCCCTTCTCGGTATCCTTGGCTGTTCTTCCTCACCTTTCCAATCTCTGAACACTGGAGGGCCCAGGGCCCAATCCTTTGTCCTCTTCTCCACATTCTCCTTATTGATCACACTCGGTCCCACAGTTTTAAATACTGCCTCTAGGCTGGCATCTCCTGAATTTTGATCTCCAGCTTTGACTCCAGATTTGCATATCCAACTGCCTACTTGACCTCCACTTGGATATCTAACAAGGTACTTGAAAACTATGTCCAGACCTAACTCTTGATTCCTACTCCCCACTTCAAAACCTGGCCTTTGCCCTGTGGACCTCATTTCAGCAAATGGGAGTCCAATTCTTAGACCTGCTCAGGTCAAAACCCTTAGAATCCTCCCTGACTCCTCTCTTAGGGCCCACATCCCTCTGCGGCAAAGCCTACTGGCCTTCATTCCAGCTGCTCCCTTGGCCGGGAGAGCTCTTCCTCCTGACTGCCCATATGGCTAACTCCTCTATCTCCTTAAAGTCTCTGGTTGAACGTCTCCTCACCGAATCCTACCCTGACGACCCTATTTAACATTGCAACTTCCCCCCCTTATCACCCCAGCATACCCAACCTCTCTTACCCTGGCTACTCCTTTTGTTTTTTCCTTCCATAGCACCCATCAGTTTTTAACATACTGTACAATTATTTGGTTTATTGTGTCTCCACCAGCTTGAATGTAAACCCCATGAGGATACAGAACTTTGTGCAGTTTTTTCTTTATGTATCCCAATTGCCTAGAACAATGTCTGACGTGTAATAGGTGTTCAGTAAATATTTGTTGGATGAATGAAAAGACAGAGTGCTGTGATGTGGATGGTTACATTTTAAAATGAAGCCATTTTAAGTTCTTGCCAAGTTTTTTAAATGGTTGGAGGAAAAGCTGCATTCGATAACGGTGAACCCCAGGGCTCGGCAGTTTTGCCTAACAGCCCACCAGCCACACTTACTAATGAAACACGCAAAGGGGCCAAACCATGGGACTGGCCTTCTACTTGACTGCAAGCACTGAATATCTCCTTTCTGGCTACAGAAAATAGATCTTTGTCGGGAGAGGACATAGAAAAAAACAGTAAGTCAATTAAATGTAATAAGTTTTCAGTAATCTAGAGATCATTTTAGCCTCAAAACTCTGAAATTGTTTCCAACTCTGCTTGGCTGCGGTAATGACATCTATAAAGACATGCTGTGGCTGACTGTGGGAACTGCCCCGGACACCAGCTGGGAAGGGAGGCGCAGTGCAGGGATAAACCTGGAGAAGTTCAGGAAAATGGCAGGTGGCAGAAGGGTACACCAGGGGGAATGAGGAGGGAGGTGGACCATGGCAGTTTGCAGAAGTGGTAAGGGCGGTGTCTAGAAGCAGCATGAGCCTGGAGAATGGAGAGACTGACAGAAAGTGCCGGCACTGAAGGCAGGAATGTAGAACTGCTGACGGCCCAGGAAAATACCCACTCCCATCAGCAGCCCTGAGGACAGTGTCATAGATCAACCGCAGGTGGAGTGATGGTGGTGGGGGGGGTGGTCAGGGGAGGGAGAGGAGGTGATTCTCTGCTTCCAAGAGGAATAACACGTTTAGTTACTTAACTCTAAGTCTGGGACCATCATGTGGTACAACTGATGTACAGAGTGATACACAACAACCTAGGCCTGCTAGTTAACATTTATCTGTATGTTTACCTCTCTTTTCTGTCTAAATTTTTATTTTTTCCCGAGTCATCTTCCATGCTGACAGCTGGAAGTCATTTTGGCAGTCCCCAATAGCTATTTGAAAGTCATCAACTGTTGCTAGGTAGGGACCTTTTCTCTTTCACAATACCCTAAGGCAAACTGTCAGGTATTATTAAGACTGTGCTTTGAGGAGGGCACCATGTCAGACCAACGAATTTGCCATCAAGCTGTTCTCTTTCCAAAGATCACAGTATGAACCTGTATACTCCTCCTGTGCAGGGACTTTGGAGACAGGCTGTAGTGATCATTCTCACTCACCAAGGCAAGGCTGAACTAGGTCCCCTACACTCTTTCAAGAAGAGAGGCAACTCAGAATTTCATGGGTAAAAAGTTTAAATAAAAAATTACAAGTAAATGGTTAACCAACTATCTGGAAGATTATCCAGAACAATGATAGTAAAAACTAGGAATCTTACTGTGACATACTATGCATTTGTCCCATAATAGAACAGCACTGGCTCCAAGGTCTCTTAGATGCCTCAAAGTACGTACATTTGGCTCAGATGAACTCCCGCTGGATTATAAACTGGACAGCAGTGGGGGGTGTGTTCTGCTCCTCGGCTGCCACCTCCATCTCCACCCCAAAGCCAGCACAGCCCTCTACACGTACTGTGCTGTCGACCAACTGCACGTGTCATTGCTGATTCCCATTTCCTTTCTAGTCTTCTCATTTTTGGAAGAACATTTTGGAAAGATCTTCTACGGTAAAAATGGGAGATTCCAAGCAAAGATGACATGGAGTTTAAGCTATAAACACCCTCCCCCAATTTTACACATTCGCAACTAAGACTTTAAAGCTGGAAGTTTCTACAGGTGATTAGAACCTTTTAGTGATCATAATGATAACTGTTATAGTAACAACGGCAGCAGTTAAGTGCTAAGCACTACAATGTGCCAGGCACCGGCTAAGCACTTTAAATATAACTCAAATGAGAGTTCTCTCCGTGAGAGGATCTTACGAGGTTGGTACTATTAATATCATCATTTGACAGATGAGGAAACTGAGGCACAGAGGGATTAAGTAAGGTTACACAGCTAATCAGTGGTGGAGCTGGGACTCAAATCCAGGCTGCTGCTTTACTGCACACCAAAGACTAGCTTCCAAAACAAAAGCATCTGTGCAGCTGAAGAGGGGAGATTGCTATATCCTCAAAAGCTGGCTTGCATGTACCTACGAGACGTTAGAGAGCAGATGACGACGAACAGCTCTCAAGTGGAAAAAACCACAGGAATGCTGTAAGGGGATGACGGGGAGAGGAAGGCTGCACAAAAATAAAGGCTCACCTATTCTCAGGCAGGTTGATTTGCTAACCCTATAGCAAGACAACAGCAAGATAAAGAATTTCCATCCACCCCTTCTCTTGCATTACAATCTGAGTGTCATCAGCCTCCTTTACTGCAATATAGATGTCACCTTGGAGTGGCTGCCATTGGCCAAAAAAAACTTCTAGAAAGAAAACCTATGAACAGGTCAAACCAACATAATGTTCGCTATGGTGTCCTCTCCTGAAGAATCTGTGTGAGCAGAAAACTGGAAATAAAGCACAAAACCCATCAGACCAGAGGGAGAAAATGTAAGCCGTATAACCTGTTTACATTTTAGTCTTTGAGATTCTGTGCACTTGAGAACCATCTGAAACTGCACATCTACCTAGAATACTAATGCCGTACACAAAATGGTCCACAAAAACCCCATATCCTATGAACTTTCCAGGAGAGACATCTGTAGCTGATTAGACAAAATCGAGCACTGAGAGCATTCTCAGACAGCCCCCAAATTACATCCCTCCTCCAGCAGCCGGGGCCATGGTTTTAACCATCCCGCCTCCTCCACGTAGCCTTTCTTAATTCACAGAACAGAGCTGAGGATCTTTGTTTTGACCTCCTCCTAACCCTGAACCCTTGCACCATTCACCATTACCTGTACGCAGTAGGTTTTAGTTAATCCTGTGCTAACAAGAGATCTGCTTGTCTCAATGTCTACATTCAGGGGACGCTGCTCTCAATCTAAGGCATCAGGCTCTCATGAAATCTTGCTTATGACAACTACAGACTCCAGGATGGGGCCCCCCAGGTCTCTTCTACCCAAGAAGAGTTCTGGTCCTTGCCTCCCAAGCCCCAAAGCTAAATTAACAATGCTATTCCAGCCTGCTTGACTTCTCCAGATGCCAAGACACTACCCTCAGTACCAAATGCCAGTTAGCCATTCAGAGTCAGGGGTATTCAAACAGTAATTTATAAATAAGAGTAATATAACAAAGTATTAGTTATACCATGAATCAAGGAGTTCTGCCCAAGAACTGCCACCTTTGGTTAATCTCTACTTTTGAAATCACTTTGCCCACTAAGGCTTTTCAAATTTTCATTGAAGATTTATTCTAGAAAACCCAAACAGAATTTGGTTTTAGTGACTGCCAGTTCTGAAATGATTCTTATTGTTTCTTTGGATGATGACTCATTTGTTTATGCTCTGTCTAGGAGGGCAGAGTACATGCTAGGATTGAGACTTAGCAGCATTTACTACATCCTTTACTCTTTCCAAATGCCTAGAAACTCACAGTTTCTAGCACGGATTAGTGAGCACAGAACAGACTATGTTTCTGTCAGTGAACAACATTCACTGAGCACCTAGTGTGTATGTAGCAGGCCCCATTCTGAACACTAGAGAGCTGTGAAAAAGTCACAATCCACACCCTTGCTCATATTCTAGAACAGTGGTTCCCAAGCTTCTGGACTTCAGACACGAGCAAAATCTCCAGAAAAATTACGGGGAGGTCAATATTTTTTCTTTTGCTAATATAAGGACACTAAAAATAACCGTTATCTCCTCTCATTATCATTTCATAAAAAAGGGTATTTTAACACAAAAAGGGTAAAGGATGTAATCTAAGAATAAAGGACAGTTCTTTAAATTGAACACATTTAGCAACTATGAAATCTTACAACATTGTCCTTATTTTTCTCGTTTTCGCTGAGGACTGGTGGAAACTAAAAATTGGCGCTTGCCATCTGCCTCTACAAGGATTAAGTCACTAGCCACTGCAGCCGCTGACCTTCAACACCCCCTGAAAGGAGTTCAGGGTGGAGATCAGGAATGAGGCACTCTGTGTTCTGGGAAAAACTGGCAGAACAGGCAGGCCTTCAGATAGATATTTGCAGGAGAAGATTTTATGAGCCCAAATTCTTGCATCTTCTCTTATCTAGAAAAGCACTAAAATCATTAACAGAGACATTTTCTCCTCGTGACTAGCAGTAACCTTCACCAGACTAGCAGCAACCTTCTGCAAAAAATGTGTGTCTGACTGCATGTACCCCCTTCACCAAAATCACATATATACTGACCTTCCCCCCCACCTCTTCGAGCAGTTCCTCAGAGCTATCTGAGATGCTGTCTCCTGGGCTATAGTCCTCATTTTGCCCCCAATAAAACTGAACTTACAACTCTCACGTTGTGCTTTTTTCTTTTTTTTTTTCAGTCGACAAACCTTAGTAGAGTGGACCCGCCCCTTGTTCAAAGGCAGTGAGAGGCCGCTGGGGGGGTGTGTGTTAGGATGGGGACATCTTTCTAAGAAGCCTGTTTGTTTACTGTATAAGTAAAAAGGTAAAGAGTTTTCACTGCACCTCATTTTAAAGTTTCAAGGATTTATGGACAAGCTAGACTGGGCCCAACTGACATTTAAAAACTCTGCTTTGAAGGCCAGATCAGAAATGGGAGGTCAGAAATGGGAGGTCACTGGTAATGAAAAGGGTTTTCAGCTGATAACCAGTGTCTTTGCAGAGCAGATTATATCTACATGTCATTTTAGTACATGATCAATAACATTAGAGGTTTTTAACCAACAAGATTTTCTGAGGGGAAGGAGAAGAAAAGTGAAGGATCGGTGTCAGTAATTTTTTACTTAAAGCTTGTATTAATGCTTATACCGTCTCCCTGGAGTCTAGTAGGGTACTTGTTTTCTACTAAAAACACTTCCATGGAATTATAATTGGCAAGAAAAATACTCTTCCAGGGTGGTGGGTGGAGAACGGATGACAAAGCAATAAAGAGAATTCTTTGGAAGACAATCAGAGCATAGTTGTCATAAAAAGACCTTACAGCCAAGCCCCCCAGAGGAAGTTTCTGTTACAATTACTCAAAATTAATGACCATCAATTAAGAATTGTCAGATGCCCCTAGAATATGTGGAGAAACAATCCACAAGAAAGATGCAGTTTCTCCCACGCTGAAGCCTCCCTAAACCTTTCTCAGCAATGATTCATGTTTATATGCAAATTACTTCCCTGGCAGTTTCTAAAACTTTAACTCTTACCTGTTAAAATGCATCCCAACAAACTAATGTAGTCAGATTATTCCTTCCCATGAGTTAGTGATAAAATTTTACTTTGCATTCCAAGTGAGAAGGTGTTTCCTAAACTGTTTCTATGCAACTGGAAGAACTTTATAAACTATTTCTTGATAAATTATTCATCCAACATGTAGGATTAGAAAGAGCTCCTGTTTGACTCTAACCAAAATACACTCATAATTCAAAGTAAGCTGCCCCCCCCAACATCAAATGCAGTGCATAGCAGAATAAAACACACTTAAAAAATTTAGTTATTGAGCTCTGAAATTTTCAGAACAGTAAGTAAATTTCTTGCCTGCTGAAGTTTTGGGGTCCAGATAATGTTAAATAATTCCTGCAACAAAGCAGGTGCCATCTTTTCAACACTAGGGCCCTGAGGCTGGCCTCTCGACTCTGAACACATAGCCACTGAGTATTTTGGTTTGAAATTTTATTAAATATTGGCTTCATTTTCTCAATATGTGTATTTTAGGTTTCATCTGTACTGGGGGCTATCTTTTAATAAATGAGATTGAGGGCCAATTAATAAAGCTACTGGGAAGCCTCTATACAACAACTGAACTCATAACTATGGCTAACTGTGCCTGGGCACATAAGAGTGCACAGATTACTTCTGAAGTGACCTCAGAGCTTAGAAGAACACCACCGTTGCATTAAGTTCTTAAATCAGAGTGCCTGAACCACTTGTATAAATATTCAGAGCCATACTTAACGTGATGATTTGTTACTGGAATCGGAACATAGATCATCCAGGGCTCTGAGATTATTTGTCTACAATTAAGTGGTTACCATAGCAAAGTACTTTATTTGCATATCAATTGCATATTCTATCTGAATTTTAAGAGAGTTTGCAATTTTTTGTCTAGATTTTCCAACTGATTCTTTAAAAAGAGATCCCAGTCCCTAGATTTACTCAGATTAATGCCTGCTTGGTCCACTTGCTCTTAGGCAGTAGTTTTGTTTTTCCTCTAATGATACAGTTGAATTCTTTTGCTCCCTTTATATATGATGATACTTTGTTTTGTTTTTGCTTTTCTAGGGTACAGCTTCTAAAGCAATGACTCTCTAATATGGTTTTGGAGCAGAAACTCAAGAAATTGTAGACCTGAGTCTGTAGGTCTTTGTATTTATTGGGCATCCAATAAAAGCTCCTTGGATTGAAATTTAATTCTGGCCTGCCTTATAGCATTTTGGCATTCTTTAGTTTTTCGCAAGGTTGATGAATGAGTAAATGCGTTATCGTCAGGGGTACTCTTAAATTGACTCAGACATAGAATGGTTACATGTGACTTCTGGTGGAGGCGTTATCTGTCTGGAGAGCCAGAAATCCAGAGCCTCCTTTAGACAGCCAGAAGCTTCCAGTGCCTCATTCTAAGGAGAAGTAGGAGATGCTCCCTCTGCTTCCCTCACGTCTTTTCTTTGAAGGTATTTGGAAGTCGGGCGACCAAGGTCACACCACCTTCTCAGAGAAAGCAAGGTGAATTTTTCAGGTGTAAAATGGGGCCAGGTCTCCGAAAGAGTCAGGAATCTCCTCCCCTCTCCCCAAGTTTCCCAAGTCCTGTTCTTCCTTCTCTCCTCTCCAGTGACCTACGTGGTCACTGGGAGTGCACAGGTAGGGCATGGGATAAGTCAAAACGGACGCTGCGACCAGGTTGAGTCGTGGTTGTCTTTCACCCTCTGAAAGACAGCAATGAGAATGCCAAGACCCAGACAGCAGTCATGGTGTATCTCCCATGCCCACCCCGACTTCCCCACGCGTGCCGGACTACGACAAAGCAATTCTGCAAGCAGCAGAGACAAAACCCTCCACTTGTCTTCTCTCTAAGATCCGTCTTTTATTCCTTGCCCTTTCTTTTTTTCATATTGTTCTCCTTCACCCTCAATCATTGCTCACTTCCAAGAAAACTGAGTCTGCACAGCAGGCCCTGACCCCCCGCTGCAGAGAGCGATGCCAGTGGGCGTGGATGGCGCCACAGTGATCTATCCAGTCACACTGGTGGGGCAGCTCGCTGAGGCCATCCTGCTGGGCTGAACGCGGTGCAGACAGACAGAGGGCTACAGGGACTAGACAGCGTGAGAGCCAACCAGACACGAAGCAGCACAGAGCCGGCGAGGCAGGACTGGAAGACAGCAGGCAGCCAGGCCAGAAGCTCACACGCTAGTCCAAGCCTCGTGGCAACCCCAGGGGAACGGCCCGGGCCAGCAGCAGTGCGCCAACTCCTGAGCTCACTGCCGTGGCCCCGTCCCAGACCTGAGTCACCGGGGATTCCACAGACTTCTAAGGGGGCCCTACATGCATTTCCAAACCCAAACTGCTTGATGCTGTCATGCAAAACCTGGATCTTTGCATTCTACGCTTTCACTGTGGACCACATCCAGGTCAAAGCCTAAGGAAGGCAGCTGGCGAAAACGACCCTGCTGGCTGATTCCCCAGCTTTTGTAATGAATCCCAGAGGGCTATGAACTGACGTGTGTTTCTGGCTCTGCCAAGTCCCGGACGAGTCCTCACCCAGTGAAGACCAATCAGCCTGTGATTTATTCTGCAAGCGGAGCCTGAGAAGCCACCTGCAATCAGGACTCAACCGCTAGAAGCCGCCTCCAGAAAGGAAAGGATGGAGAATGCACGGGTCAGGGGAAGAGGAGTGAGAGGAAGAAGCTTTGTTTTCCTATCAATTCAGCTTTTAAAAAAATGCCTGAGGACACCCAGAGGCCCATAGGAGCCACAGGACAGCTCTGCGCTCTTCAGTCCCAACAAAGGCAGGCTATTAAGGGGCCAGGAATGGCACTTTACAATGTAGTTAACATTTGGTTTTGACAGAACAAGGTCAGTTCTAAAGACCCTATTCCTTAGAATGCAGCAATTGTAGGGAACACAAAGGAATGTACTAAAACCTGCCAAGAAAGCATAAATACTTTAATAATCATCATATAGCTACTACCACTTACTATTTACTATGTGTGCTTAAAAGCCTTTCTCATATATTATCTAATTTAATCCTCAAAACCACCCTGAGGTATGTACTACTACTATACCCGTTTTCCAAGTAAGAAAACTGAGGCTTAGAGATGAGGCAGACTGGTTAACATTTCACAGACACTTTAAGGTGAGGTCAGGGCTGATCCAGGGCCAGATGAGGTTTGAGCTCTAATTGCTGCTGAGGGCGCCTACTGAACAGCCGGGGCATTTGTACATGAGCATTTGAGAAGTGTCAGCTGGGTGCCCACCATTAGGTAAGGCCTTGAAGGCGAACCCTGCTATCTGAATTAGCTTAATAGTCAATACGTGTATTTTCATTTGTTTTTTTAAGTAACACAAATTTTGAGATTTCCACTGAGGCAGCAGATTCTTTTACACCCGACTTCTAAAATCAAAATACTAAGATTTTGATGGTTTTTGTTATACTATGGACAGTGACAGCTATGCAGCCTGTGGCCTTTCAGATCAGGCATAGTAAAGGCATACTAGATAGCCTGTAATTTGTCACCCAGTTACATTTTACAAAAATGTCATTTTTGCCAATGCGAGTTGTAAGAACAAACACAGTCTGAGTATCTTTCTGAAGGATCCTTTCGTTGCTTTGGCAACAGTCTCCTTTCTCACCATTTGTTTCAATGTCAAACGGATCCAGAGTTGAGAGAGGGCTTGTGGGGAGAGCAGAGACTGATGCTCACAGCTGCAGCAAGCCCTTGGCTGAGGCTGGGGCTGACCAGATGCTCTTAGAGACCAGCCAAGAGGACAGAAAGCAAGTCAGCTGCTTCAGACACCCAGGGGGCAACTCTCTAAGCTATAGATTCAAGGGCCACAGCTGCCACCGATGCTGGCTTGAACTGCCTGGTGGAGACCTCTACTATTGGAGAAAGAGCCCACTAAGCATCCCTCAAAGATGTGCCCCTCCTCCCCTCCCCAACATGAGGGAGCCAGCTGACCAGCGTTCAGTCAGTCCATCCTTCCCATGATTTCTTCTCAGAGGGGTGCTGCTGGGCTGGGAGGTGAAGAGAATCCACTTTCCTGTATTTCAGTTCTTAGCCTTAGATCAGTGGCCCCCTAGAGAGGCAGAATCTCACTGTACAGGAATCTCTGCCTCTGGCCAACTTTTAGCAATTTCAGACGTTTTGAGATGCCATATGTATGCATAGGGAACAAAAGTGAAAGGGGATGAGGAGAAAAATTTCTTTTAGAAAAATCAAGACTTTGGGGAGACAGATGACCAACAGTCCAGCATCTTGGGTGTGCTACTGCTCCCTTCTCCCCAGCCCTTCTTCCTAGAGGCCTGAGGCAGAGAGAAAGAGAAAAGTCAAGAATAACTCACTGGAGTGTATGAATAATACCTAAAATATGTACTCATCTTTGTGCCAAAATGAACACTCTTGCCATTTATGTGAAACAGCAAACAAGAGCACCAAAAGACTTGTTGGACTAATCCACATTCTTAGAGACTAAATTCACTGGAGTAACACCTTATTAAAAACTGCACGTAAACAGTCTTTGAGACTGAAAGACATCTAATTTTCTGCAAGTTGATTGCAAAAGACCGATTGTGGTGGTATGGCCCAAGATGTCCCACCCTACTGTAAATGGCCATTCCTTTGCTGGAAAGCACTAAGTTTCTCAAGATGAAAAGCATTCCTATGGATGACAAACCAGGAGTCTGATCTGCATACCAGCATATTGACAAAACTCATAATAAAGGCATTAAGTCATCGAAGATAAGCAAATAAAATATAGTCAGGGCAGACTGAGCAGAAATACGCCTCTCTGGTCAACCAGGACTCTTCAACAGGATTAATTATTTGTGTAAACTGGCTTCCCTTCATCTACATGTTTATTTTGACTTTTCAAAAGCTTTAGTAACACATTGGTAACACTCCTCAGCAAGCTGTAAGATACACATGCCCCCCGAGGCACTGTGTGCCTGGGGGGATAAAGTAGAGGTATTTCTCTGACAAGAAAAAGATGAACCAGTATGGAAACCTACCTTAATGAATATTTCTGGGAAATGAAAATCCAAGCTTAGGGGATGAACTGCAGATTTGAGAAGTGAATCAAAAGGGGGACAATGAGCTTCACAGAATCAAAAATCTAAGATAGGATCATATTTTCCAATCTCCCTATCTTTCAGAAGAGGAATGCCAAGATCCACAGGATTGGTGCATTTATCTCAAGTGAAACTGCAAGTTAGTAGCAAAGCTGAAAATGAGAATCCTGGCCTCCCAAATTCCGTGAGTGCCTATGAGTGCCTGGGTCTCTCATGGTACGGCTGATCCTGGCAGATAAAGAGATGAGGGGTCCTGAGATCTGTCACGAGTATATCCCCCATTGAAACAGAGCATGACTGTGAAGCAGGTCCTCTGTCATTTCTCTGGGCCCATTACCCTCTCCCCCACATACACACATGGGGCCCCCTAAGGTTTGAGAAACAGAAAACATCATCTTATCAGCTGTTTGGGAAAAAAACTGCTGTTTGACCTGTTTGTTTGGAAGCCAGCCCTGCTGAGCTCAAGAGTTTGCTATAAGGCAGGCAAGAGCTAATTCATTCGAGGTCTGCTTCTTTACAGGCCTGGATGCCAGGCTCAGTGCTTATCTTCATTGTCAGCAGCCCCGTGAACGCAGCTACAGGATGTGCCCTTCAATGAGGGTTGTAAGTGGATTGCTGTTTCTCCTGTTAGAGTTCAGATTAATAAATACCTTGGTTGTGGTTGTTTAAAAAGTGAATTTTCTTCCTGAGAATCAAAGCAAGAGTCTACTCCTCTGCTTCCTGAGGATGTCTTCAAACTCTGGTGTGTGTGTGTGTGTGTGTGTCAAACTCTGGTGTGTGTGTGTGTGTTTCTGCTGCTCAGAACAAGTCCCTTGAGCGTGGACAGACTGATACCCTCTTGGTTCCAGATCCACTTTTCAACTCCACATGGGACAGCCTATGAAAATGCGGGTGGCCATGGAAGTTTTCTTGGAGCTCACGGCCTCCCCTCTGGGATCCCTGTAAAGTGCTCATACTTTTCTTTCCACTGATTTCTAACAAGCTCATTAGTGAGAAACTCCCAGAAAGTGGAAGAGTTAGATTGTAATTTCTGATCTGAGCGCACAGAACATTCTGACAATTGTCTCCAGGAGACAGACAATTTAAAGCAGAACATTATTAAACACAGAGCAGCTGATACTAGTTCCCTTCCAGCCAGCTTGTTCGCCTGCGAAAGCTGAAATCATCCTGGGGCCGGGGATGGGGCCGAGAGTGGGTGGCAGCACCAGGCTCACTGCCTGTGAATGAACGCCCCCCCCCCCCCCCCCCCCCCCGCTCACGCTCATCCCAGCACACAGGGCCCGCTGCAGGGGGGCCTCACACACCGCAGTTCTTCCCTGGACGCACGACGCGGAAAGCATGCTGTTAATTTAATGGGAAAAGCAGAAAGTAGGAGTAGTTACTCAAACAAGACCCAGCAACTTAGAACCCGAGGAAATAAGCAAGGAAGAGGAGCAGGTGAGAGCAGAGAACAGACACTTCCTTCGCTTCAGGGGAGTGACACAGGGAAAGGGAGCGATGGGGGCAGCGCGCGCCTGCTGCCTGGAACCGGACAGAAGAGCGTCCTCCTCAAGTGTGGCAGCAAATGAACGAGCAGTGAGGGTGCACACACATGGCTCTCAGGCCCCCTCGCCCTCTGCGCACGCTTACCTGCAATTCCTTGCAGCAGCCCGCAGACGTTGAAAATACTTTTCTTCATGATGCTCTGCACACACATGGTGAAGACAGACACCAGGGCCACCATGCAGAGAATGAAGATGCCCACGGCTAAGAAAATAGCGGTGGCCTGCCAGAAGCCGCTGGCGATCTCTCCGAAGGTCTCGGCGTAGGGCCCGCACAGCGTCTCCCGCTGGAAGTGCTGCACGCCGGGGTTCCGGATGCAGCGGGCGTAGATGCCCAGCGTGGGGTGGTGGGGCTCCGGGGAGCCTCCGCCCTGCTCGCCGGGCTCGGCGCTGCCGCGGGGCTTGGCTTTTCCAATCAGCCAGTCTGCGCTCATGAAGGCAATGAGCTCGGCAAACGCCACCACAATACTCAGGAGGGTCCAGAGCATCGAGCGACAGGTGACAATGACATGACACATATTGATGTTCGAGGCGTCAGGAGTCGGGAGGCCACGGGGTGAACTGTACAGGCGAGCCCGGCGGGCGGTGGGGAAGGCGCGGGAAGGAGGCTCAGGCGCTCCGGGCCGGCAGTGGCCGCTGCTCGGGGGCTCCCTCGTCCCGGCGGCGTCGTGGGGCAGCGCTCTCCGGGGCTGTCATGCTGCCATGTCGCAGCTCCGCGCGGCCGCAAGCCTCACCTACGGGGGGAGAGGCGGGAGGAGAGCGGTTAGCGGCGCCGGCCCCGCCCCCGCCGCCTGCCCGCCCGGCCGCCCGCACTCCGGCCGGTGCTCAGACCCCGGTGCGCGCCCGCCCCACGCCCTGCTCAGCCCTGCCCGGCGGCGCCCCTCGTGCCCACAGAACCTTGCCCCGGCGAATCCTGCGCCCCCGCCGACACGCCGCCGTCCTCGGCGGCGTCGGCCGGTGTTTTTGTTTCAAGGTCTCCCTCACCGCGCTCTCAGAGACGTCTGTGGTTACCCTTATCTCTCGGCAGCACGACAGAGGGGCCCATGCCAGTCCCTGCACCCACCCGGGGGCACGCTGCGCATGGGGCTCCTGCCCCAGCTGCATGCTCTTGGGACGTGGCTCCTGCTCTATTATATCTGATTAGAAAAAGTCCAATAGCACAGGGATCCAGACAGATCAAAATATGACTGCCAGTGAACTGTATCAACGGACTGCCTGCGTTTTTTTTTAAAG
The DNA here is from genome assembly GCF_965194805.1 of Balaenoptera borealis. Taxonomy (NCBI): domain Eukaryota; kingdom Metazoa; phylum Chordata; class Mammalia; order Artiodactyla; family Balaenopteridae; genus Balaenoptera; species Balaenoptera borealis. Next base: position 63,773,250 of record NC_138867.1, read on the forward strand.
TTTACAGGACTCTTTGCCTGCTGTTTTGGTATTAGATGAGCTAAGTTAGAAAAACTTGCGTCAAAACCTTTTGCTTAACAGTAGAGAGTAGTAACACCCAACTTTATTTCCTGGGAATCAAATTACTAGCAGAGACATAGGGAGTCTCTGCTTCAGAGGTAAATGAGAATTTAAAAGGAAAACAATGCCATGACAAATAATAAAACTTTGCCACCCAAACTTATTTTTCATCCATTTCTCACAGGGTGATTTTTAGACAAAATGAACTACACAAGTTAAAATGCAAAGAAGAAAAATAAAGCTCCAAGAAGAACTGATGCCTTACTCACTTGGGGAAATTATTCAAAACAGAGGCATTAATGACCATTGACTAAGTATCATTACCACTGAGGGGACTTGTTGACAACAGAGACTTGCCTGTGAAGAATGCGTCCCTTGAACTGTCCCAATTCATCACATGTGCCTCTCTGCCTGAGCTTCGATTCACCCCAGGTCTGAAACTCAACATGCGCATTGTTTCTGATCTCACAAGGACTCATTCTGTTCCCAAGGACAAACGGCTTCATTACCAGAGGGCTCTCTCTAACGGCTTAAACCCCCTTCAGGGAGGCCTGAACCCTGAAATGGGCCGCAGGGCTCCTCACAGCCCCATTTACTGCCCGCCTCCCCCCGCCCCCAGCCCACCAAGGTCAGGAAGAATCGCACAGCTCACATCTGACATCTGGGCACATGGCTCTGTTCTGAATGATTAGATCTTATTAACTAAGGTCATCTCAATTCCCTAAGAACTACAAAGAGCCTCATGGCATGTGGGCAATGGTTGGGCGGGGAGTTATGGAAGAGGGAGGGAAGTGGGGAAAGAAGGGAGTGGGTGTCAAAGCTCCTCCACCATGCTGGCGAACATCCTAGTTAGAGGTGATTACTTACCTTATAAAAAACAGGGTATTTAACAATCCTCACATCACTGCACTTATACAAGATGCTATTTTGCAAAATTAGCGCAAAGCTAGGAACAGAGGAACTTAACTGTCATGGTTGTGTGTCAGTGTGTGTGTGTGTGTGTGTGGGGCACTGGGGAAGGGAGAGGTGGTGTGCTGCACGCAAGGGTTTTGGTGTTCATCAAGTCTGGGCTCCAAATCTAGCTCCACCACAGACTGGCCATATTGACATCTAACTTCTCAGAAACTTAGCTTTCAGGTTCCTCATGGACACATGAAGAAAGAAAGGGTACCCTGCCTCACAATACTGTTGTGAGAAATAAGCAACATCCTGTGAAAGCACCTCGCACAGTGCCTGGCATAGTAAGTGCTTAGTAAATATCAACTCCTTTGCCTCAGAAGCTTTTCCCCTAACATGGATGACACTGGTCAGACAGCTGTTTAACCAACGGAAGTGCTCCCTGGATAACAGAAATTTGGTCGTTAAAAGATTAAGCAGAGGCTATTTAGAGATGGATGAGGTCACTCATGTCTAAAGCTTCCCTGGTGGGCTTTGAGGGTGAGGTCCTGGTCTTACTTCCTGTTTCCCTACTGCCTAACACAGCTGACAAGCTCAGCTGGGGAAAATAAATTAGCATTAGGCCAGAAGTATAACCTACTCCCACTCACTCATTCTCACCTCCCCCAACCCCCAATATTACCAAATAGAAATACCTTTTGAGTAAAAAGTTACCAATACAAAAGAGCTTTGGAGGAGACTGTGTATAATGAAAGTGATCATTCTAAATGAGAACAAGGAAACAAGCTAGGATGACTCCCGGGAGGACGCCCCACCCCATGCAAGCTGGGCCCACCCACCAGGCTTACACACACTCTGTCTACAGGTGGAGAGTCTGCTTGTTAGGAGAGAATGAGGCTCTACAAGATCTTCCCATCTGATTAGAAAGCCAGTTTACTGATGGGCGCAGCTGCTCTCAATCCCTGCCCGTCTACTGTTGAATGGCAATTTTTCAATATGAATAGAAAACCTCTACATAGTTGTCCTCTTGCAGAACCTCAGACTCTGCTACAACCTCTCAGGTGACTTGGATCTTAATGAATATGCAAAGTGTATACTGTTCTGGTCAGCAAGCTCACCTCAGAGTCAGGGATGCAATTAGGTTGCAACTTCTAAAGAGAAAGGATGTGAAACTTCAGGAGAAAGGAAGATGGCACATTCAGGTTTAGCAAAATGGTTCATGCCAAATTTGAGGCAGGATTATTTAGGGACCCCTGTGCTTAAATTCAGAAAGTCGAGTCCCCTGTCCATCTGTACTAAAACAATTCCCCCCTCCACTATACCAGATTCTCACATCCACACCAGAGTGGCTGGAATGACGCCTTCATTTTTCTGTTTGCAACAGGGAGATAAGATGTTTTGGTCTTGTCAGCAAATATGCTAATTACTACTATTAGAGGAACAGCCACAATATGCAAGGCTGACTGACAAAAACTGGCTTTCCCAGGATCCAAGAAAAGCCCTCGGGTCGGTGGGACAGGGGAAAATCTGGAAGTGCAGCAAGGGGCTTCTACAGTGCTCTGTACTCTGGTAAAATGCCCCAGTTTGGTCATATCAGGTGTGCAGGGAAAGTCACGTACTGAGATAACATCCACATCGTGGGAAAACAGATCCCTGTCACAGATTTTGTTAACCCAGGGATTCAGCACAGATCTCCTTAGCACCACACTGCTGTTCACTGTGATTCCCACTCCTCCAAAGATCCTGTAGTAAGACCAGACCCTTGTTGACATTCCATGTAAACATCTTCTCTCCGTGGACCACTAAATACATATCCCCTCCAGGACACCTGGCTTTACTACCACATCCCTGATGGATAATGTGGACAGCCCTCTGACTTTCAGAAAAAGATGCTATGATTGTCACAAAGGTCCACAGAGGAAAGCCTCTTAGCAAGGAATAAGAAAAAAACCCAAAACAAACGAGACTCCTGCAGAAACCTAGGGTAATATACCACAGTCAGAATACAGAGCCAGGAGGAGTGACAGATGGGTGGTCCATGGGAATCGTCATACATAGCTCTCCAAAGAGCCCTAATATTTAAAAGAAGGGGGAGGTGTGAGCAGAGCTGACACCTCTGAAAGGGGTCTGAAAGCGATCCTTTCCTTGGCAGCTTCGTGCTGTCAGTGCAAAGGGAAGACAGTGCACGTGAGGCAGAACCGCCCAGCATCAGTTGACTAGGAGATTACAGTACAGAAGCCTGGGAACAAAGGTCGCAGCTTCCAGAAAGGTGGGGCAGACCGAGCGCACTTCAATCACAGCTGCGTCAAATGCCCACACTCTCCACCATCACAGCAACAGCAACAGCAACAGCAAAGCCTGAGAAGGAGACCCTTGCAAACCACGTTTTGAAGACCACCACCACCTTACTCACCTTGGTTCTGTTTTTCAACTTCATTAAGAAAATTTGCAAACATAGATATAAGGTGAAGAGAACGGACAATGAACACCGCATACGGAACACCAGTTAACATGTTGCCGTATCCATTGTACAGATCCGTAGCATACACACTCACACACTCATACGCAGACATCTTCTCTCTGAACCGTTTGAACACGAGTCACAGATGTCTTGACACTTCACCCCTAAATACTTTTGCATACACCTCCTAAAACTGAGGACATTCTCCCCCGTGACCACAGTACAATTAACACACCCAAGAAAACTGATAATAATTCCGTTATATCCAAAAGCTGGGTCCACACTCAAATTTCCCTACCCTGCCTCAATTTTTATAGCTGTTTTTTTAAAACCATGACTCAGTCAAGGCTCATGCATTGCATTTCGTTATGTCTTTAGTCTCTTTTAGTCAAAAATAATCCTTCCGTCCCTAACCTACCCCTGCACCGCCTGCATTTTTTCCTCTGACATTGCCTTTTTTGAAGATACCAGGCCAGTTGTCTTACAGGATACCCCACAATTTGTCTAGTTCCTCATGTTGCCATTTAAACTTGTTCTCTATCCTCTGCTGTAGAGAAACTGGAGGTTAAATCTAAAGGCTAGTTTAGATTCAGCTTAAACATTTTTGGTGAGAATCCTTTGTAGGTGATGCTGTGTAATTCCTACTGCATCACATTTGGGAGGAATATGATTGAGGCTACACCTCAGAATCAGTAACTTTACACATACATGCATATGCATATGTGTATGTGTGTGTGTATATAGAAAGACAGAGACAGAAACAGACAGAAGTCTGTCTGGTCCTCTCTGGCCCTAAAAAAATCCAAATGTTGGTGAGGCAGTGAGCACAAGTCTGCTCTGGGCAGGAAGCGGGGGGGGGGGGGCGGGGGGGGCACTTGGTGGTGGTCGTTCTGATGTCACAGTGAAGACGCCCTGTCTTGAGAGAGGCCATCCTGGAAGCTAAAGAAATCCTTCACCAAAGGGATTTTACTTTACATAGTCTTTGTGGTTCAGTAAGTACTAAAAAAATAGGAACTCCTGTGATTAATAATACATTTACTACACTGACCCACGTGGCCCAAACAAGCGATACGCTTCGGAGCAGACTGTACTTTGCTCCCACACCACGGGTAGTTTCTTGGCCAATATCCGTCCGTGTTCATTATTACCACCTCCCTCAGATGCACAAGTCCCACAAAGGCTCAACACCATGGCCTCCAGCCGGGCGTCTCCCGGAAGGATAAGAGGATTAGGAAAGGAGAATTTATGTGCTTTTGCCTTCCAGAAGTTGAAAAGACCCTCTAGAGTGCTACTTCTAAGAGTGTGGTCCCTGGACGCCCCCAGCTCCTACAGGGGGATGTGGGCCACCTGTTTCAAAAAGCCTAAGTTCCTGGTTCCCACACACTGAACCAAACTTTCTGGAGGTGCTGCCAGAAACTGCGTTTTTAACAAGGCCCCAGGAGCTTCTTTACACACTGGACTCTGAGAGTCCGTCAGCTGGGAGGAGGTCTCACACAGGTGCGGTCCGCTTGCACAGAGCCGTTCCCTGGTGCTGGGGCAGGCAGGGGGCGTGGGCGGCGGGCGCTGAGGCCGAAGAGAAGGCCGAGGAGGCGGGTGGCCCAGCGCATCAGGACACAGCCGGACCAGCTGTCCCCGGCAAGGCTCGCAGAGCCACACAAGTCACAGGGGCGGGCGACTGTGCAGGGAAACCAGCCGCCCCCTCACGCCTCCGCTCACGTGTTATCCGGGAATCCTCGGATGGCGTGCGGGCCCCCCCCCCCGTCCATCGCGACCTCCTCTTCGGAGCACAAGCGGTGTTAGAACTGAAGAGACAGCGCTGGCGTGAGCAGATCAGCACCTTCCACGATCTTTGTAAAAAAATTAGCTACCAAAGGAAGTTCTGCAAACTCTCATTTGTCCTGGTCACTCCCTGAAATACACTATGGAAATGCAGACACCTTGACTCTGTTTAAGAGGAGGGTCCAAGTACACTAATAATTACACTGTTCTTCAGGCTACAGCCCCAACATGCTCAACACCTCCTGCTCATTGCCAATATCCTTTCCTCAGGGATAAACCCCTCCGCTCCATCCCACCTGACTCCACGGGCAAACCCTCAAGCTGTGCTGCTCAACGGGGGGCGACTGCACCCCTCCCCCCTTGCAGGGGACACCTGGCAATGTCTGGAGACATTTTCGGTTGTCACAATGTGGAGTGGGGAGGGGTGCTACTCGTATGTAGCGAGCAGAGGCCAAGGGTGCTGCTAACACCGGCCCTCCCGCAGCAGAGCAAGTCGGGCCGTGGAGGGTGACAGCCCCGCTCTGGGGCCTTCCTGCAGCCTTCACATTTGTAGGTGCAACTTAAAACAGAGCTCGAAAGTCCCCACACTTTAGAAAGGTCTGCTCTAGTGAGCAAGTCATGTTCTATCACCTGGATGGACATGCACAGTATTCACTAAATTAAGTACACTTGCAGTCGTTTTTCTGCAAAATTCTTTTAAGGTCCAAGCTAATCTGTATGTCCAAGATGTCAGGCTGACAGGACGTGGAATCCAACTTGCCAGAGTTGACAGAACCTCGACCCTGCCTCTCTCGGGGTCCTGGCAGTTTTTCTGGACCACAAACGAAAATCAGCTTTTGTTTTCAGTAATCTCTACTCTACGAATGGCAAAATGGGGCTTCTTGAAACTGCAAGTTTGGCCACATGGCCTTTATTTCTCTCGAATTCTCCTTCTCCAGAGTTGGGCTAGCCACTCAGTACGTGCTCGGGTGGCCTTGGCCACTGCAAATGTCAGGGAATCTCAAGGAACTTACCAAGTAGACCTAAGTAATTTCAGGCATTCCAGTTATCACCTGACCCCAGCTTGGCTCCCCTCTGCAAGATGCTTCTCTCTCCCACTGAACCCAGAGGTGGTTTCAGCTGCCTGGTGGCCCCTCCAGAGAAGTGACGGTTCCACTCTCCAGAACACCTCAGCAAGCCTCTTTTTTCTGGGTCTGATCACTCGCTGAGGAGCCGCTCATTGTCAAGTTTGTTTTTTAATTCACCAGTCCTGGCCGGTCACATGTGTCTTCCTCGATGCCCACGCCAACTCCTCTGTATCCAATCAATTTGCTTTCTGAGCACACATTTCTAGAGGGGTCATTTTTACACTCTGTCCTGAGGCAACAGCAACCAGGGACAACAGGTCCACCTGTCCGGTCCTATTTTCTAAACGATCCATTCTTTAAGATTTCTCAAGCCCACTTACACATTATTGATTTATCGATTTATTTATTTGGCTGTGTCGGGTCTTATTTGCGTCATGTGGGATCTTCATTGTGACATGCGGGATCCTTCGCTGCAGCACGCGGGCTTCTCTAGTCGCGGCCTGTGGGCTTCTCTCTAGTTGTGGTGCGTGGGCTCCAGAGCGCGCGGGCTCAGTAGTTGCGGGGCGCGGACGTAGTTGCCCTGCGGCAAGTGGGATCTTAGTTCCCCAACCAGGGATCGAACCCTCGTCCCTTGCATTGGAAGGCTGATTCTTAACCACTGGACCACCAGGGAAGTCCCCCACTTACACATTTTATAACTCCTTTTCTTTCTACAAATGTCAGCATCTAAAAGTCTGCAGGAGGCAAGTCTTCCTTTACGTGTCTTTCTGTTTCTGTCCAACAGGAGAGACTGAAGAACCAGCTTCCATGGTGGGCACCAAGGTCCTGCTAGCCAGGGCCCGCATGCCTATGCCCTGTACGCACTGTGTGGGGTCAAAGGTTTCACGTTTGCTGAAGCGGAATTACAACTTGAGCTTCAAGAGATGCCTTTTAATGTTACTGTTTTACATAATTTTAAACAGAAGGTATTTTTCATATTCATAATGAATTCTGGCAAAATATAAGCCATGACGTGAGCCTCACTAGTATTTTCAGGATCAATAAGAAAGCAGAGAGTTTTAATGGACAAAAGTAACACAGGGTGGAAAACAAAAAACTTGTTAAGACCTTACACGTAAAAATCAAGATACTTCCTGCTTCATGAACTCCCTGGTGCCACGGAGGGGGACTGCAAATGCCCTCTGTTTAAGTGACCCAACTCTGAGGATAAATAACCCTTAGGGGATGGGCTTCTGGCTCATCTAAGTGGGCAGCTGGGCAGCTCGCCCCAGCACTGGGGAGCGCGGATGTTCATTCTGACAGCAACTGCAGGCCTTCTTGTCCCTTCTGCACAGAGGCAGAAAGAACTGCTGCTTGTGCACAAGATACAAGGCCGTCAGCCAGGTTCCCCTCCAGCAGCTGAGGAAGGCCCAACCACGATCAGTGGAGAGGATTATGCCACCTGTCACTTCTGAGCCTCTCACACAAGCCCATAAAACACCAAGTAAACTCAAGAATCAACTAGAACAAGAGTCCCTTCCTGACTGGAAGCTTCTGGGAAAGCTCTTGTGAAGGACTGTATTATACTTTCAAATATTCTGTCTCTTCTTCGAGGAAGATGGTATTTTTCCACCCCATCGACATCAGACCTGACCACGGGACTTGTTCGGCCAATCCAACATGGGCAGAAGTGACACATGCCACTTCTGGGCGGAAGAGCTTAGGAGCTGGTGCTTGGCTGTCCAGCTCTCGTCCCACTCCCACGAAATCAGAAAAATCCCAGACAGAGACCTCTCCATCCGCCTGGGTCCCTGACAACACGAAGCAGAGGCACAGCCGGCCCTTGACGGACATGCAGTGTGGGTGAAAAAACCAAACCTCTGTTGCTGCCGATGCTGAGATTTTAGGGTCACGGAACAACCCAACCTCCTCTGAGGGCTGAGCTCCTGGCAGAGCCAGTGCCTGTGCATCCTGACTTTGGTGTCGGGATCCATCCAACTCCACCATCCCCTACGACAGACACGGCGAAGAACCGTTTGAAATTTAACAACAATAAAATTCATCTAGTGAGACACATGAAAGCTTGGCAACTATCTCAGAAACATTCACTGTACAACTCACTGAGGTAAACTGCTTCGATAAAAAGTTCACTTTCTTAATATACTTATTTTAGGGTTAATGAATGGAAGTACTAAGAAAGAAGAAAAAGTCCCAATTGAGTAAATGAGGACATCAGCAGTGGCTCTGAGAGCGACAGCTGGAAGAATCGCTTCCCACATCAGGCGCTTCTCCGAGCCTCTTTCCAAAGAGTCCTGACTCACACGGAGCTGCCTCGGCTTTCCTTCTATTTCTTCCATCCTGGGATGGCTCCAGCTACCTTGTGCAGCCGCCAGCTACCTTGTGCAGCCGCCAGCTAGGATGGCAACTAGGAAGTGTGCTTCTAACGAACACGAGAAGGGAGCTCTCAGCTCTGCCTGGAGGGAGGCTCAGCCAGACCAGCAGCGCAGGAGACACGTCCAGGGCCAGCTGGTACCAGGTGTCAGACCAGGACGCAGGTGCGGGGCTGCCCAGGGGCCTGTCTCCAATGGGCATCAGGCCAGGTCTTTCCAAGGAATGGAGCCCACGGGGCTGGAGTGAGGGTATCCACAAACCAAGGGGGCAAGAGACCACGGAGGAGGGCAGTGGGGATGACCGAAGCCCTGGGCCTCTGGCTGCAAACAAGAAGTAACGACAGCCCAGGATGCAGGACAGTAAACGCGGAGAGAGTGAAGAGCTGAGCCCGTGGGGCGTGAGGTGGAAGAAGCAGGTCACAGGCAGACAAACGGCCGTGACCACACTTTTAACTGGTTTCAGGTTGTCTCCACCACGAGAATCCAAATATTCCCTCCAGGAATACAGTCATTTCAGAGATGAAGGAGAAGAACATAGCATTAGGGTGAAAACTGGTGGCTTCCGTGAGGAAGACGTTCATCAGCTCATGAGAACACCTGTCACTTTAAAAATACAGTTGTTTTAAGTTAGGTATCGCCTCCTTTTGAACCAAGTCTGTATATATAGACACAGACACACACACACACACACACACACACACGTGGTATCATCTTATAAACTCAAAAATTAGTAGTAGACAAAAATGTTAATCTAGAAATAGTCACAGGTAGTTAAAGAATGGCAAAAACGGTTTTCTTTCCTTGTATCTCCACTGGCCCTGAAAAACTGACCCAATTAGTGCTACTGACAGAAGAAACGGGAGTGGTTAATATTCCAGCTGGGCCTTAGTGCCAAGGTTCCAAGCAGCCGTTAAGGCGGTGACGGGCGTGAGCGCAGCGGCATCCCAGCGTGGCCCAGGGGACAGGCCAGCTGCATGACTCACAGACAGGGGTGCCAGCCCAAAGCCCAAGCCAGGAACTTCCTGGAGGGCACAGGGCAGGAGCAGCTCGCAACAGCAGCAACCTTCACCCAGAATCCCATCAAAACAAACACCACAAGGCCCGCACTGCCATCGGATTTACCTGCAAAGCTCTCAGCAGAGTGACGCATTTCTAATTACCCACTAAAGGATGTTACCAGTGAAATGGGCCTAATGATGTAAGATAACCCGCATCCTTAAAAACCAAGACCTAATTCGGGATTTACCCAGGGACCAAGACAATGCTAGCCATTGCTCACTTTAAAAAAAAAAAAACACAACACCTTCTATATTCTCACTGAGGTCACTTCTGTTTCTAACCAACATTGCTAAGCAGTAGTGGTATTTTAGAAAGTTTTTGAATGATTTAAAGTAAAGGGCCAAAGTTTATTGTAGGCTGGTTCATATTTCTAAAAGCATCACTGAAATGTTCAAACTCACTGTTTTTATTATTTCACTCACACCGACGCTGGTTTTTCACAACCAAAGGTACAACTTGCAGCCTTAACGTCTGAACTGCCCTATCTTGTGTCCACAGTATACACTTCCTGAAAGCCAGTGAGCTCAGAGAAGGATCTGGAAACAGCCTAAGACTTTATGTATTGAACACACAAGCAATAAAGAACAAAATGCGCAAGTGGATATTCACAAACATGGCTCTTCATTCATGCATCAAAAATTTCCCCTCTTTAGTGCCTTACTTCTCTCAAGTATTTAAGACCCATGAAATACTGTGTTTTGAGGAATGCACACAGACATACAGACACACATTCACACACATTTGTAATGCTAGATGTTTTTAACATCTAAAAAGTCAGCAGGACCGATTTGTATGCTGCATCCATGCCCAGTTCATTAAACACTATCCATCTCAGTGATTTCACAGCCAGATAGCAAGTCACCCAGCATTTTTCAACTTTCCCTAATGAGAATGCCAAATTCAAAACCATAGACAGGTTTAAACTTCCTTCATTTATTAACTAGAGGAATTCCCCAGACATTTAGGATTCAAACTGTGTTTTGAAAACGGAAGAGCTTAAGTGTAGTTCCCAAAGGGATGCACACTCTTTGAGGAAAAGCAAGTTCAACACGGAGCTGCCAGCAGCTTTGGGACCACCCTTAAAGGCAGGCAAGGCCTTGGCCTGCATTACTGAACTGGCCTCAGGACTCAGGAATGTGCCAGGTGGGAGGAGGAGGCCCAGTGAGCTTTTCTCACTGCAGCTCAGATGAAGTCACTGCAGACTCAAAGTTCAAGCCGGTCACAGAAAACCCCACTGTGGAAGTTTGAACTCTTGTCCTTGTTCATAGGATCCAAGACTCTTTCTGGGAACAGGGACTTATTGTTACAGCTTCTAACAATAGCGCGGCCTCGTAAACAGAGATGAACTCAGAAGAAGAGAGTACAGATCAGAAGACCAGGCCACTTGAAAACAAAAGCAAAAGTGCTGGAAAGGCTGGGAATACAAACGGCTTTAGGTTCACTTTCCTGAGACATCGCAACCACTTGTTCCCCACCTTCTCACCTGTAAGGACTGCTAAGCCAGGTGGGCAAAGAGGGACCTGTCCCAGTTTACACACATGTCCAGTGCCCTGGACACCAGGTGCCGCCGTGGGCACCTCCCTTTGAACCTGCGTGGCTCAGAAACAGAAAGGTGCTTGGCAAGGGAGCCCCAGGCAATCAGGGGAGGGGAAAAATAAGACTGTGTTTTGGTTAGGTAAGAAAAAGCAGCACCTTGGGGTGCTGACACATATTCCTCTGAGGTGTTTGGAGCAAACAGACTTCATTACAGCAAACATTTCCCACGGCTCTGATGACCAAGGGCCTTGGGAGAAGACACCCACATGTGGCAGAGAAAGGCCCTTTCTCCACATCCCACGTGCCAACCCCCATGAGCAGGGTGGCTGATCATTCTGGGTCCCGGCAGAAAACGTGGGCAGGACAATGTTTGGGGGAAGGTCTCTCAGGCTCACGCACAGGATCAAGGTGTGCTCAACAGTCACCCTCTCAAGGTTGCTACCAAACCCACTGCCCCACTCTTCCAGCCAATGAGCTCATCCAGAAAGGCAGCCTCGGGTAGTGATTCAGTCCGGAGCCAGACTGTCTGGATTTGAATCCTGGTTCTACCACTTCCTAGGCGGTCACCTTGGGCCCAAATGTGGCTCTGTACCTCAGTTCCCGTGTCTGTAATATGGGGATACGAATAGAACCTACCACACAGGCGTGCTGTGAAGATCAACTAAGTTAAAGTAAGTAACAAGCTTAGAACAGTGCTTGGTGGATGGTAAGTACTCCAGGCAGGTAGAGTACACTTTCTGGAGCAGGATCCAGCCTCCCCATCCCCAAATCCCACATCAACAAGGCCACTTCTGAAGTCACACCACGGCATTCCTTTCCCCATTTACATCTCCCTTTTCTAGGGCCCACCTGGCATATGAGTAATTAGCCTCACCATCAAATATCAATTTTCTCCAGGTAAAAAGAGTTCTACAGCACAAAGGATACAAATGGATACAAATGGATACAAAAAGGATAAAAAAGACCTATTTCAACGCTATCACCCTGGTTGTACCTTTAGCTCTGTGTCTTTGAACAATGACATGGAGGTGTTCAAAGTATCTACTCCAAAGGGTGTTACAAGGATTAAAAATCCGTGCATGTAAAGCAAGGTATAATCTGAAGTACTCAACAGGTAGTAGGAATCATCACTATTATCATATTTGGTCAACACTTATTTTTATGCTCTTGGTGGGCTGTCTCCACACAGCCACAAAAAATCACCTTCTACTATCCATATCCTTCTGTAGACTGAAGCTCGTCAAATGGCAAAGTCATAGGTGGGAACAAAGACACTAGACAGGAAGCAGGGGAACACGGGCTCTGGTCTAGGCTGTTGGCTAATGGTGTGTGACCACATGCGACATCCTTAGCTGCTCTGGCTTCAGGGTCTCGGATAGAAAGTGGTAGGGTGTTGGAGCTGCAGATCGCCACTGTCACTTCTAGCTCCCAAACTCAGTCATTTCAAGAACATGACCACCCTTATCATCTTCTCCCAGACCAGGGGCTCCCCCTGGAGCAGATGGCTTTCTAAGTCCTATGGCTCCGGTTGCAGGGGAGAAAGACACACTTACGAGAAGTGCCAAGTGCAGAGGCAGAAGAGAAGGTCCATGTGAGCACAGGGTGCTGTCCAAGGGTCACGGTCAGAGGGCGTGGGCTAGACTGGCTCCCTCTTATCATCCCCTTTCTCCTCTGGGGAGGGCGAACCCACCTGTAACCTTTCATTTCCAGGTGCAGAGTGTTTCTCGCATTCTTGGAAACACAGCAGAGCGGTCCTCACTCCGGTCTTCGGGCTAACGACTGAAAATGAGGTCCTCTCTATCCTTGGCTTCACATATGGAGCCAGCAGTTAAAGAACCCTTACTTGGTTCTGAAAAATCCATGGTTATAAAGAGGGTCCTTCCTTTCTTAGATACTTTAGCTTCTGTTCTAGACAAGTACAATGCTTGCTTATAAGGAATTTCATAGCCATACGCCAAAGGACGTGATAGAATAGAAAGTTTTGATCACTGTTTAAAGTATTTATATTTTGGCTTCCTGTTTATTGCAAGAAGGGTGCCAACTGATTAAAAAAGGCATCTGAGTACAAGTTCTCCAGCTGGAGATGCCAACAACATGAGAGACTCCTTTTTAAGTGCTTTGGTTGCAGGCAGGAATCAAGTCATATCCCTTTTATTTCAAAACATAAACTTGTATGAAACTGTCCAATAAAATTAATGTTTGCTGCTATTTATTCTCTGTTCCTTGGTGAATTATTAAAGTCAAGCAGTGCAATTCTCTCATTAGTTATAAATGGCCCCAGAAGGCTGATTTGCATCCATCGAGGGGCACTTATTTCTGATAAGTATTCTCATTAATGATATAATAAAATGTCTTGTTTTGTTACGATCATTTGAAATGATTCAAATGATGTTTAAAAATCCAGCACTCCAACCCAGCAGCCTGGTGAGGAAGCTGCTGAGCTGACATAAATTTAAAGCGATTTTCAGTTTTACTTGGTACTATCAGTGAGATCATGGATAGAATTTAAAAAACAGTTTTGTTTTGTTTTTTAACTTTGGTCTCAGGGGTGTCAAAGGCAGTATTTTACCAAGGTTCAGTAAAACTGATCTGATTACAATGATAATCACAGATAGCAAAGGCCTGGGTGGGAGAGGTTCTGGTAAGACAGATTATTTGGCGGTCAACCACACAGATCCTAAATTGCAGACATGGGCTGTAAGAAGAAAGCTACATCAACAAGAACACCACTCACAAACACGTCCAGTTTCACTTCTCCTAACTTCCTGATCTTTGTTCCAAACTGCCTTTTAGCGGAGGTGGCCATTCTCAAAAGCAAGGGCTGAACTGTATTCAGCCTCTGTGATACGAGCAAGAAGAAAAGTGCAGCCCTCCTAAGGTCACTCTGTGTAGGTGACTAACGAGCTGATGACTGAGGTGTGCACACACAGACACACCTCCCACCCCCGCCAAGAAGCCAAGGGCCCAGAGGCTTCAAAGATCAGAAGCAATGGACTGCTGTGGTACTGGGTGAAACTGCACCAATTCTGCAAAAATAGCTCTTATTTTTCCCAGGACCCAGAATATTTGATTTCTGGATTTTTCCTCTGTCCTTATCTCGTTAAGTCCCACCCTTCTTTGAAAATAATGCTCATAAAACATCTGCTGAAACTAAAGCATTTATAAAGGAGTCGCATATTGTGGACTTCCCAAACTGGAGAATTTCTATTAATGTGTTGTTGACCTTTGTTTATCACGGTGATTAGCAACTGCTAACTTTTATTGAATTAGGCACTGAAGCTCTAAAGAAGTAAGACAAGGCAGGTACCCTTGTCCAAGATCTGACAGTCCAAGGTGTGTAGGGGACACAGTGGGTAATGGGGGGGGGGGAGAGGGAGGGGGAGGACACAAAGATACTCCTACTGGCCTCATTGGAATCAGAAAACAGAGACTTAAGACAGACCAAGGCCGAGCGGAGCGTGACTAGCCACTGAGAAGTGTGCTGCGGTGGGTAGGGCAGTACTAGATCAGGGAGAAGCCTGAGGAAAACACAGTAAGGTTTTATTAGGAGTATAATAATTGGGAAGTAAATCTATCGTTAGTTCAAACGGGAGAGTCGCAGCTGGGGTGGGGAAAGGCTGGAATTTTTCTGTTTCTGTTGGATAACCCTGGATGGTGGCATAAAAACACTTCTTAAAAGAAAGCTAAAGGGCTGGATCATGCTGACGTTGCTTATGCTCTGAGCAAAACAGAAGTGGCTGATAACCCTCACGTTTTTTTGGTGTGTGTAAGTAGAAATGATGGCTGAAAGGGTGAATGATAGTTAATCCAGGCATATCTGCTAGCTATTTAGTATGATGAATTTTAAACAGAAGAATGAAAATTAACCTTATTTTCTGACAGTCCCTTTACCCAAATTCACTTTTATTTTTATTTTTTTTAATTTATGGCTGAGTTGGGTCTTCGATGCTGCGCGCGGGCTTTCTCTAGTTGCAGCGAGCGGGGGCTACTCTTCGTTGCGGTGAGAGGGCTTCTCATTGCCATGGCTTTTCTAGTTGCAGAGCACAGGCTCTAGAGCGCAGGCTCAGTAGTTGTGGTGCGCGGGCTTAGTTGCTCGGCTGCATGTAGGATCTTCCCGGACCAGGGATCGAACCCATGTCCCCCTGCATTGGCAGGCGGATTCTTAACCACTGCGCCACCAGGGAAGTCCCCAAATTCACTTTTTAACTTACAGGATTATTTGTGAACTTTTTATAATGATTTCAAGGAACTAGGATGACCTTTAAGTGAGTCTGGCTTTCTGATCCAAATTCGATCAAGAAAGAAACTCCCAGGACACACAGAGTTCGACAGCTTTAAAAGATAAACACGCTCCTGACGTGAAGCCCAGACGGTTTTAGGAGGCTGGTGTGCTTTGCCCTCTTCCGCCTCTGTTTCAGAGCGTGATATCTTCTGGTCCTTAAAAAACGCTGCTAGTGAAACTCTTTATCATTCATAGAAATAGTTTGTACTGGATAGAGTAAATATGCATTAATTCAGCTCAGGAAAAAAATAAATGACCACACTAGGGGAACAGTCTGTAAGTATTAAGTGTGATCCCCAAAAGGAATTTGCAACCGTTTTTTCAAGCTGTCCCTTCCCACTAAATTCTCTCTCAGTTCCTGACCACGTGGGACCTTTTCAGGAGAGGAAGGGAAGGGGGCTCCGATGGATGTGGTTAAGAAAACTAAAAGTTTTTCATTTTATGTAAGACATTCAATGGCTACAGGTACCCTAATTTCCTCATCAGAAACAAAGCAAAGTTGAAGCAGCCTGGCTGGTAGTATTCATTCCTCAGAAACCATATGATCTCATTTCTGAGAGTGAAAGATCACATTCAGATACAGTGACTTCTGAAGTCTGTTCACGTGCCTGGTTTGGAACCAGTGCTGTGACACCAGAATGATGACTCCCCATCCTCAAAGGGGTCACAGGCCAGCGGGGCGACAGCGAAGTCAGCGGGTGGGCCCAGCACAGAGCAGTTGGTGCTATGGAAGCAGTCAAGAGGGGCGCCCTGTTCTGCCTGGAGGCAGAGAAGGCCATGGGGACAAGTGCTGAGCACATGGCCTGTCAGGGTCAAGGTCATCCCTCGAAGCTGGCGGGGGCGGGGGGAGGGGGGGAGCAGAAACGTGGCGGGAGGAGAGAGCAGGAGCCATCCTGGGAGGGACTGGATAGGTCATGTTTGGGATTTCTGAACTCTGTTTTATACATTATGATGAGGGGCCCCTATAGTATTTTCAGCATAAAAGTGACAAAATCCGACTTGCATTTTAGAAAACTCATCTCTAGGATACCTGTGATGGAAGAAATGTTCACATACTGAGGTATGGGGAAGTCATTCTGGCTTATACATCATTTAACTCGAATTTTATGCTAACTAAAACAGCCTGCTGGTGGTCTATCAAACATACACTGTACATCTACTTGAATTATTAAAGAAAAGGGCACATTGACCAGAAATAAAGAATGTCCATGTTAAAAATAAAGATTAAATGCCTCTCCTCCTGGGATGCCAATGCTGGTATTCCTTCCATGATAAGACTCCCTTCCCAGATGCCAAGGCCATATTGACTCGCTGTTTTGTTTTTGCTTTTCTTTTAAAACCTTGAAGGAATGTACCTCTGACTTGTTTGATGCTCTCTGTTCTGACAAGATAAAAAAAAAACTGTGCTGAAAACCATGCTTCTCCAGAGCAGTTCCTCAGGGTTACCCGAGAGACTGTGGGGCTATCCTCCTCAGTACAGCTCAAATAAAACTCTTTCCCATTCCTGTTACAGACTGTTTGTCGATCATTTCTGTGGACACTTTCGAGGGCTAAGCAAGTCACGGAAGGAATAAACCTGTCCCGAGTGAGTGTCTGCGTGTGCCCCTTGCACACGTGCACGCAGAGCTGCACCAGAGCACGCAGGCTCAGTGGGAGCTGGGGACCACCAGGTTTGTTCAAAGGGGGCAGCGGCCCCCTCCATCCAGCGGATTGCTGCCGGTGATGTAGAAAGGGGCCCATCTGTAGCGCCAGGAAGGCCAGTTAGGAAGCTCTGGCAGGGATCCAAGCAAGGAAGTGTAAGGGCCAGAACTATGGCACTGGAGGGGGCAGGTTCGAGAAATGTTTAGCAGGGGCAGTAAGACTCAGAGTAACTGGACCTGGAGGTTACTGGGAAGAGGAGTCAAGGAGGACTCCCAGATTTCTGTACAGCTACTTGGATGTTTCCATTCCCTGGAGTAGGAATATGGGAGGAGGGACATGTTGGGCGAGATCACGAGTCTAGTCTGGGTGGAGAAGAACTTGAGGTCTGTGCGGACGTACACGAGGCACTGGGAGCTCTAGGGTCTTCCGGAGTAAGGGATGCAAGGGGCGTGGATGAGATCTCCCAAGTGACGCTGTGAAGTAAGAAGACAGGAGAAACAGGGCGTACTCTGGGTATAGGAGAAAATTGCCAAAGGGATGGAGGAGCGCAGGCCAATGGGGAAGATAGAGGGGACCACGTGTCCTGGAGGGCAAGGCGGAGGGAGCTGGGCGCGGGTCCCCGAGGTCCGCAGAGACCAGGGCCTACAGGGCCGTTCACGTCCCAGGAAACACAGAATCCTAGAAAGAGGTAACGAGACGGCTAAGCAGGAGCCGGTCAGTCTCCCTGTGGCCTGAGATACACTTCAAAATGCTGTGCGCTGCACTTTAGCTAGATCCTCAATTTCCCAGCCCCAAGCATTTAATTAAATGCAAAAAAGTCCCAAGGAGTACCTTATCTGAGGAGTCATTACAATAAACAGGCAGTTAGCACAAGGTCACGATGAGGACGAATGTGAACAATACAGCGCTTCGAGGCTGCTGGGGGCGTGAGGAGGGGTGCTGGGGAAGGAAACGGGCCGGACAATGCACAGATGTGGACGTTTTTGCTGCCAGGAGTATCAGACAAACAGGAAGACCTTAAACTTCTCCAACTGGGAACGCTCAGTTTTGCCTGCTGAGCGGAGGGGCTGAGCACATGGCTGGAGCACAGAAACAGAAGGTTGTGATTAAGGCTGCGAGGACTGCTCCACCCGGAACCTGCAGGCAGCCGAGGCCCCGCAGACCCTGCTCCCCAAGCCCGCGCCCTCCCCGGCTGGTCTATGGGGCTTTGCGCACATGGCCTGTGGGACCACAGGAGCCTCACGCACTCATGAGACCCAAACGAGGCCAGGACACCAAATTTCACAATTTTAAAACTTTTTGCTGACATCTAGCAGAGAATTTATGTGTACGAAGCCTCTAAGTGGGAACCAAAGAAAAACTCTGATGTAATTATCCAAATGGCACGCTCTGCTCCAATAACCAAATCACAACGGAGGTACAGGAACTGTCAGCCACCCTTCTGCATTTCAAAAGTTAGGAAGTTCACAAAATGTAAAGTTATATATATTTTCTCCCTATTGAGCAATTTAAAAATATTTTTTAAAACTATGCAAACGAGGAATATTTCTTTTTTTTTTTTTTTAAGTCTCCAATTGCTATTGCCAAAAAACTGAGCTTTTCTATCGCTCGAGGAATATTTTTTGAAATAACTAAAGTTTCAGAACATCACCTGGTTGGTATCCCTTAACCGTTAAACGCAAATTGTCTGCTCTATCTATAACAGGGTTTCTCAACACTAGCGTTTTCGACATCTGGGGCTGGATAATTCTTTGTCCTGTAGTTGGAGGCTGTTTAGCAGAATCCCTAGTCTCTTCCCACTACATGCCAGTAGCATTCTCCTAGTTGTGACAATAAAAAATGTCTTTAGGGGCTTCCCTGGTGGCGCAGTGGTTGAGAATCTGCCTGCTAATGCAGGGGACACGGGTTCGAGCCCTGGTCTGGGAGGATCCCACATGCCGCGGAGCAACTAGGCCCGTGAGCCACAGTTGCTGAGCCTGCGCGTCTGGAGCCTGTGCTCCGCAACAAGAGAGGCCGCGATAGTGAGAGGCCCGCGCACCGCGATGAAGAGTGACCCCCGCTTGCCGCAACTAGAGAAAGCCCTGGCACAGAAACGAAGACCCAACACAGCCAAAAATAAATAAATAAATAAATAAATTAAAAAAAAAAAAAAAAAAGAACCTCTGCTTTAAAAAAAAAAAAATGTCTTTAGATGTTGTCATATGTCCCTGAAAGACAATTCTGCCCTAGAAGGTACCCACTTGTGGTTAAGGCACAGGACGTAGACTGAGATGAGATTCAAGTCCTGGCAAATGGCATATACTAGCAGAATAAAGCTGGGCAAGTAACTACTTCCCTGTGCCACAATTTCCCCAGCTGCAAAATAGGGATAATACTATCTACTTCATGAGATTGATATGAAGATTAAATGGGAAAATTAATGTCAAATACTTGGTACAGAGCCTGACACACAGTAAGCTTTTAGTAAATGGCAGCAATGATTCTGTTAAAAAAGAGAGTTGGGGGCTTCCCTGGTGGCACAGTGGTTGAGAATCTGCCTGCCAATGCAGGGGACACGGGTTTGAGCCCTGGTCTGGGAAGATCCCACATGCCGCGGAGCAACTGGGCCCGTGAGCCACAACTACTGAGCCTGAGTGTCTGGAGCCTCTGCTCCGCAACAAGAGAGGCCGCGATAGTGACAGGCCTGCGCACCGCGATGAAGAGTGGCCCCCACTCGCCACAACTGGAGAAAGCCCTCACACAGAAACGAAGACCCAACACAGCCAAAAATAAACATAATAAATAAATAATAAATAAAAATTAAAAAAAAAAAAAAAAAAAAAAGAGAGTTGTAGTCCCATGACCTTGAAGACAGAATTGAGCAGGTCATTTGTTTGTCCATCCGGTAAGAACAAGCTGCGCACATAGCTCACGTCTAAACAGTCTCTACAAGGGCACTTACGGCTAGAATGTTAGAAACACAACTACTATGGTACTAACCCTGAGAAAATCAAGTTGCTTTAATCCCTGTGGGGACGAAAGCGGGGTAGGCATACAGGGAAAAGAAAAGAAAAGAAAAAAAAAAGCTACAGACCAAAGAGAAACAGCCTGGCACAAAGAGAAAAAGGTAAAAATTCACACCTTTAAAAAAACGACTTGGGCCACAAATCAAATCAACATGCTGAATCTGGGGTCAGGGTCCCATGGTAAGAGCTGGTGAGCATCTAAATAGTGACAGCTGGTCACTGGAAGGAGAAGAGGACAGTCCTAAGTTGGAGCAGCAAGGAAGAAAAGTAATGCAGGCAAATGCCAAAGAAGCGGGGAGAGGCGAGCACTGGAGATTCCCTCTGTGGCCAGGAGCTGTCTTACAGCGCGATCCCAGAAACACAGCCGAGCCCGCTGAGGAGGGTGGCAGAGCCCCCAGGGCTGCCCCGAGTCCACTGCCTTTGAAGGGAGTGATTAGGAACCTCAGACCAGGACATCTCCCCCCAGCTGTTCCCTGGCCCCTCGGTGGGACAGGTGGGGTTTCACTGCTCAGTGGGCCCCCGCGCCTCTCAGCCCCCGCCCAGGGCCCACCTGCACCTCCCCTCCACAGCCGGGGAACAGAGGGCTGCCTCTCCCGCCCAGCCCATGTCATCTGTGCTTCCCACGCGTCCTGGGTTTGGATGGAACAATCAGAACGCAAACACTGTGAGTCAATCAGCATCCAAACCGTCTTGGGTTTGGAAACAGTCGGTGACTTTATCCGGTAGCTGAAGTCTGAAATAAGCTGTTTCAAACAGTCATCTGACTCACAGAGAATGCAACGCTAAATTGGATCTAACTCCTAATTAGCCATTCCAAAATACAACCAAGTCTTTGTGAGACAAAGCCTGAACATATTTAGTGAAACACCCTCTTCACTGTCTTTTTCTGACCCATGATTTACTTATAACTCGAGAACATGCAATTGTCTATTATTATGTCATTCAAATGCACCATATTTTTCTTTGCTCATTAAAGTAAAATAAATAACCCAGAATAGTAGTAGGCTTGTGCCCAGCGTTCAAGGCTGCACACATTAACATGGGACCCTGCGTCCGTACATCTATAATCTTCTGAGCCCAACTCTTGCCCACCCAAAAACCCCGTGCAGGCGAGTGACTTTTTACCCCGATACACTATTATGTTGCTGTCGGTTGAATGCACGCTGAGAACCAAATGAGTAAAACAAGACAAGCCTCCATTCTTTCCTGAAGGAAGGCCACACAGCGGCCTGCATTTGACCCCAACATCAAATCAAAGACATCACAGGGCATTTACATTCCAGGGAGATTTTTTCACAATAAAAACTCCCACAGCACAGCTTAGAAAGTAAAATATTTGACATAAATGAAGCACCCAACAGGTAGTAGGGGTTAGACATTGGAAAAACAGGCAACAAATAAAGAGTTGACTTAAAATATCCTAAATCATTTTGAGAAATTCCAGAAAGTTGAATCTAAACTCACTGTGTCAGAATTAATTTGGGAAACATTTAGTCCTGCTTGAGGGAGAACTGGGCTTCCCCCAGCCAACATTTGATCAAGTCACCATTTCCAGAGCTTGTTCCTGTCAGTGAGTAACTAAGTGTTCCTCTCCCGCAGGGGCCGGGAGGACGAATCAGGGCCAAACACCTTGGAGACAGAAAAACAAACGGAGTCAGTTACTATGTTTTTAACTCAGTTCTGTCTGGAAATCAGGATGCAAGGCGCTGAAGATCCAGCTTCAGGGAAGCTCTTAATGCTGAGGAGATTTTTCAAAAGTACAAATGAGAAGTCCCAGAGAGCTCAGCCGTGAGGAAGGCTGATAAATGGCACCATGACTTTCCGACGGCCTCCCAGGAGGCACTGTCCACCCCCAGTGCTGGGGACAATTTTTAATTCAAAAGGATCAAAATTTGGATCAGCTTCCTATCTCATGATTTCACCTGACCCTTTTTGTGTTTGCCAATTTGATACACAAAGTTCCCTGCCTAAAAATTGGTAAAGATGGCCAGCTTCACTGTACTTCTAGGGGAGCCAAGGAATGAAGGATTTTAGATTTTACCTCATTCCCACGGAGAGGAAGGAAAAAAGATGGTGAAATTTTTGAATTTCATTATTATGACAGTTTTTAATCTCATCAAAAGAGAAGCTGACCAAGGTCATTCAACTGGAAAAATCAGCTATACCCTTCCACCCACCCCCCAGCTTCATTCATCCAGATCCATGATGTTTATTGAACTGCCTGGATGAGAATGTGAGGTGTCACCAACATTTCCAGTCTCAAGTCCTGAAGAGAGTGAGCAGGGATGGGAGCTGCAACACCCAATATTCATCAATCGCTACTTTCCATTTCTCTTGTTTCTCAGTTCTGATAACTCTCCTTCTTTATTTTCTGAATCTGACAGCTGCCAGGACCTTTCACTGATTACAGTCGATCTCTGGAAGTACCACCATCTGTCGAAAACCCTGACATGTTTAAGCCAATGCATTTCATGTGGGCATTTAGCCACAGAACTGTAGCTGCTGCGGGCTTCTGAGTTAAAAGACGCCGTATAAAATAGGTACCATGGTCCTACCTCAACTCTGTTTGCATGCTCCCTACTTTATGCTCTCACTGTCCTTTACTGTATTCTTCTCAACTCATCGCCATGTTTGTGCATTTGGTGCAGAATGTGTTCAGGCAGCAGTAACTCACAGCCGTGGTGCCATTTACAGGCTTTATAAAGCAGCAGGCACTGGGCTAATCGTGCACCATGCATGCATTGCTGCTCAACTTCCTCCCTCTCAGCTTTTAGGTGGGTGCTAGGATCTTGTATTATGGATGGGGAAACTGAGGCATGGGCCATTTAATCGAATCAATAAATACAGAGCATTCTGTCTAACATCCAAGACACAGTGTCCACATTTGAAAGAGCTAATAAATACTGACAACCAAGATACTTCTATTTTAAGCAGTCTAATGCTAACAAATTTTGAAAAATTGTGTTTTAGAAATTAATTCTTCAACTGGACGCAACCAAATGTTAACTGGCAGACTCCTGTCAAAGGCAAGCCCCTTCATACCTTAAAATTAAAAGTTCACCCGTGCCAACACCTGGAATCCTATAGCAGGTGTCTTCCTAAGAACTGAAAAGTACTTTTACTGATGACCTCATTTCACTGTCACAGCATTCCTGTGAAAGGCTGAAAAGAACTGACAAAGTATAGTACTTTCCCTGAAGCATGAAGCCACGGAGTGCCTCTGAAAAGTGTTTTGCAGTCTGCAGGCAACGGGGCCTAGTGTAGGATGGAACCAGGCCATGCAGCAAGGCTGGCGTGGGTGGGGCTGGTTGATAAAATGCTCACAGCTTTAAAAACACAAAGCATTACGTGAGGACACAGATGAAAGGATTTGTGAAACAAATCACTGAATTTTCGCAACACTGCGGAGTCTCAAGAAGGGAAATCATCTGACAGACTGAATCATGAATTTCTGCAATGCAAGAATTTATAAAAGCATCGGGGTATGAATCATAGCCACAAGATTTTTTTTAACATCCTTGTAAAAATCGCCCTTGTGAATGCAGCAACACTTCCAAAAGCACTTGTCTTTTTGTTTTAGGTACTGACTCATTTAACAATTTGTAAAAATAATTTAAGAAATCTACCTGAAGGTTTAAAATTTCTGGAAACTAGAAGAAGAAAGGGGGAAAGAAAGAAACTAGTTCCAACCCCAGCACAGTAGATTGTTCGCATGCCATTTTATCTACACCAGAAGTATTACCAAAAAGGGAGATTATCATCTTACTCTTTCTCATGATACCAAGTTAAGCCATAAGATCCACTAGACACTTTATTTTTAGTATAAATGTTCAAAGGCACTCCAATTCATAACTAAACACCGTCAGTAGAACTTTTCTAAAACTACAAGTGATTGTCATGAAATTTAAAATGAACTTCTCTGAAATGCTAGATGATTGTTTAAAATTATTTAAAAAATTCTAAACTATCTAATAATCAAATTACAGTTTACAGTTGAACAACACAGGGGATTTTCCTCTGCACAATCGGAAAATCCAAGTATAGCTTATAGTCAAACCTCCACATCCGCGGTTCCCCTGTATCCAGGGTTCCACATCGCGGATTCAACCTACTGCTGATCATATAGTACTGTAGCATTTACTATTGGAAAAATATCCTTGTACAAGTAGACCAGCACAGTTCAAACCTGTGTTGTTCAAGGGTCAACTGTACGTTGTAGGATTTAAAAACAGCAAATTAACTATTTCTGGTTTCACACACACGTGGCCTTTGTCTACTGCTTTTCCAATACTCCTTGTGGAAGGCCATAACCACTAAGGCCCACACGAAACCAAGCTGAATCAGAAACATTCATAATGAGAGGTGTGTCCACACATGGAGTGGGGAGCTGAAGAGTTCTACCCTGAAAGTGATCTCTTCATTAATTTCTCTCCCAGTGAGGGCCCATCCTTTAGTGAGATCATTTGCCCTGAGTTCTACACCAGCTGATAAGCTGTCCTGTCAAGGTTCCTCACAGAAGTTCCAGGCTCCATGGTTGCTGACTTTGTACCTATTCGGTCAGACTTCTGCCACTTGGACCCTAAAGTGGCCACCAAACTCTGATCACACACACTCATTCTTGGTCACCAAAAGCACCTACACCCATCTGAGAATTCTACCTGCAGATACAAAGGTGCTACTGCAAGTTTACTCCCGAAAGACTGGTGTTGTTTCTGAGCAGTTCTCAGGCTGTAGGAATATTGTCCCCCGGCCAACCACAAGTTTACTCATTCACAATCAGCAGTGGGTAAGGCTTTGGGTAAGCAATGGGATCGTTCCTCGGCAGAGACTATTGCTGTTCCTACCCGGTTATCATTCTCTTCTTCTTGACTAGGAAAAACCTATGGCTGGGACTGGGGTGAGGATAGTAAAGCACTTGCCCTGAACACAAAATTTAAGGGAACGCCCAAAATTGATTAATCATGATAAATACTTTAATAGGCAATAATGTAAAAAATTTTAACTCACTTAAAAATCCAGTATAAAAAAGTCACAATTTTAAATAAAGACTGGATCAACATTAGCAATTTTTTCTTTTGCCTCAGGCTCTAATATGGCACTGTAACATTGCATTAAAACATCATTTATCTTGATTACTGAGTTTTTTGGTGCTCCCTTACATTTTACACCAAAGAAGAATGCTTTATTTGCCTTACCTCATTCCTGGCTCTGAAAGAAACCCTATCATATGGGGGATGGGGAGTGGGGAGGTGGCAATGTGCCCAGCTAAAAGAACCCACATTTCCCAGCCTCCCTTGCAGATGGAGTGGCCAATAAGCTTTAAGTGGACGAAATGAGGAGGGGTTTCTGCAAAAGCTATTAAAAAGGACCTGGCTCTCTCACCAAGAATTTTTAAAAAACCAACCAAACAAATAAACAAAAAAACCCTCTAAAACAAAACAAAAACTTTGTGAGGTGATGAATGTGTTAATTCACTCAATGGTGAGAATCCGTTCACAATGTAAAACGTATATGAAATAATCACATTGTAACCTTATATATATTATTAGAAGTTTATTTGTTAATTATACTTCAATAAAGCTGAAAAACAAAAACCTGAAAAAAAAAAAACAAAGGACCTGACTCAGCTTTGACACTGGCTCCTCTATGGTTGGGGAATGTGACCATAAGGCCCCAATGGGGACTTAAGGGATGAACAGTCCTGCGCTAGTGATGGGCAGAAGGACAGAGGAGCCTGGGTCCCTGACAACATCACGAAGTTAACATCAGATCGGCCTACCTCAGGACCGTGTATTACACGAAAACAACCAAACTCTTAGTTTAAAGCACTGTAAATGCGTCTCAGTTAACTGACAAGTGCAGTTCTTAACTAATGAACAGTTGACCCTTGAACAACACAGGGGTGAATCTGCGTAGCAAGCCCTTTGTTTTTTTTTGTTTGTTTGTTTGTTTTAGTATCTTTATTGGAGTATAATTGCTTTACAACGGTGTGTTTCTGCTGTATGACAAAGTGAATCAGCTATACATATACATATATCCCCATATTCCCCTCCCTCTTGCATCTCCCTCCCACCCTCCCTATCCCACCCCTCTAGTTAGACAGCCCTTGGTATCCACGGTTCCTCCACATCTGTGGATTCAACCTACCACGGACTTTGTGGTACTGTAGTATTTACTACTGGAAAGTATCTGTGTATGAGTGGACCCATGCAGTTCAAACCCACGTTGTTCAAGGGTCATCTGCACTAGGAGTACTTTAAAAACAAAACAGAACAAAAACTGAAACACCGCGAGAAAGCCATTTAGGTGGGGTTGTTTTGAGAGGTACCGCCACCATCTCAGATACTTCTCTTTCCATCTTATTAACCAAAACACCGGTGTTTCCATCCAGATGATTCTAGTGTCAGTTTACTATTATGAGGTCCAATTCACAGGCTCTCCAAGTAATTACAGAGGCAAAAATCAGGAAAAGACATGCACGGATTAGGAACATTTCCCAGGATGGTGAGCAGGCTGACAGCACACTTGCCTGCTGCGTGCTGACAGGCAGACACGCTGAGTCAAGCCAAGGGTGCCAAATGAGCCCTGCTTCGCTGTATACCTGCTGCTGTGTAGACCGGCCAGCTCATGACTGATTTCAGAGGCTCATCTCCTGCTTTCTCCTTCACCGAGTCCACTTATATCCTTACAAATGGGGTCCAGTAGGCTGAAATTCTGTGCTTCCACAGACGTTAGGGATTCACCACTCAACTGCAGGAAAAATTAACTTAGGCCTAACTCAGTGCAGTTCATCTTCTCAAAAACCAAGGTTTGAGAAAGACATCTTTCACATTCCTGGCATAGCTCCCCCTACAAAAGAGTCACACTCCTATAGGAAGATACAACTGGGAAGCAC
Source organism: Balaenoptera borealis (assembly GCF_965194805.1). Taxonomy (NCBI): domain Eukaryota; kingdom Metazoa; phylum Chordata; class Mammalia; order Artiodactyla; family Balaenopteridae; genus Balaenoptera; species Balaenoptera borealis. The sequence goes on from NC_138867.1 coordinate 63,800,301, forward strand.
TGACCATTAAACCTTAACTATTGGATTTTTTTAAACAAATGAAGCTTTGTTCCATTAGGTACAACAGTAATTCAAACCATATGAACAAAGTGTTGCTCCGTGACATTCCTTAGAAGACATGTGACAAATATATGTGAGAATCAATCAGAATGAACAATACAAGTACCAGTTTGTAAATGGTCTGTTAACACTGTGAGAGCTGGGGCTGGGAGGTGCGGACACCCTGGGAAAGGTAAGTAAAAGCAGGACTCTTCAATCTTCTTGAACAAAGGAAATAAGGGGAAAAAGTCGTCTCCCGCTGGAAAGATGTCAGTGCTTAAACTAAAGGCTCGTATTCCAAGGTCAGAGCCCCCATTTCAGCAGAAGAAAAGAAAAGAAAGCGTCATTTACATTTCTGCCTGCTTGTATGGGTTGTTAAGCAATAAGCCATGTGCCAAAACCCTAATCTGCAGGATCAGCTCTGAAAAGAGGAAAAGAACTCTGCCAAGCATTTATCAACACCTTAAATTGTTTCTTTTCATTCCCAGGAACTAGGGCTGTTTTATTAAATTTTTTAAGCCCAAGGTCCACCATTCCCTTCCAAACCTGCAGTCACTGCCTCAGATTTTAAGCCATTACTCTAAGAAAGAAAGGGACCAAAAAAAAAAAAAAAAAAAAAAAAAAAAAGCCAGAGAGGCTCTTAGAACGAGGAAAGAGTGGAGGCCCCTGAGCCTTCCCAGCCCTGTGGGGACGCAGACACCACTGCTCCCCCGCTAAGCCTCTGCAGGGATGCTCCTCACCCGGCCTTTCTAGGCAGCTCGAGAGACCAGCACCCCAGGTGGCATCCCAGGAGGGAGAAGCTGGGCAGCTGCAGCCAAACCTCCACCTGACGCTGGATGCTGGTGGAGGGAGAGGAGGGACGGGGACAAGGAAGCTCGTCACTATGCCCCAGAAGGTCCTAGCGGGGGCTCTCTGGGAACCAGAGCCCTGGCATCATATCACCCTGCACTCCCTCCTGGAGGGAACGCGGCGGGGGCTCCCAGGGCCCAGAGAGCGAGGGAACAGGCAAGGGCAGTGTCCTGGGCCTGGACCCAGCAGTGTGCTCAGGGCCACCGGGAGGATGGGCAAGTCACTGGATCCTGGGCATCATGCTGGAGCGCTGGCCCGGGACTCCAGGAACCTGCTCCTCCCCCAGCACCGTCCCCAGCCAGCTGTGTGTCCCTGGGCGGGTCCTTTGCTGTCCCAGGGCCTCCGTGGCAGGCCCATAAATGAGGCAGCTAGAAAGGGAGCTGTGGAGGACTCTCACAGCTGCAGCGCCCGTGACTCAGCGACTCCCTGTCCCTACGCCTCACCCATCCCTGGTGCTGACTCAAGCATGTTGTGACCGTTGGGTTTTCTTTTCCCAACCACCCTTTCGATTCAAAGAAAAACAGGAACACAAAGGCAGAACTCCAGACGTGGGGTCCATTTTCCCTACTTCCCGTGTTACTAAAGCGGCTGCAGACCCTTGGGGCCCAAGCTTTGGCCCCCAGGGACTCCTCTGCCCAAGCAGGCTCCTGCCATCCCCCCTCCGCTCTGGCAAAACTCACCGCTCCTGCCAACCCGTGACGGGGGAGGTAGAGGCTGGGACGAGGCCCGGGGATTTCACATAGAGAAACACTGCCAAAATCACCCAGCCACCTCAACTTAAGCTTTTCAAATCTCAGAATATTATTTTTCACCCTGTACTGTAAGTCCATGGCAAAAACTTAAAAGCTTTCATAGCATTTTGTTTCAAGTTGAACAAGTGTGCTGGAATGTGGGGAGAAAAACCATCAACTTCTTAGGAGTGAAAAGGAAAGAAAAAAAAATTTTTTTTTTCCTAGTGTCCCAGGACTGCTCCCCATTACATTTTAGTTCTTTGTATCCCACAAAGGGCAATGAGGCTTCACCTGAGTCCTGGGTCATACCACAGGGTCAGACATAGAGGAATGGGGTTCCAGAGACGGTGGTTTTTTGCCAAGGAATTGCAGAGGCGGTTCTGACCCGGAGCACGACACTCAGCACCCACGTGCACAGGGCCTGGCGTCCCACTCAACTCTCACCCTGAGTAAATCACTGTGGGGGGAAGAGAGATAAAGACGACCCTCAGAAAGCCCCCTCTGGACCCCTCGGGTGCAGAGACCCCCTTCGCGTCTCAGTCCCTGCTTCTGCTAGTCTCATGCTCCCCAAAGCAGGGAGGGGACCGTCCACAGCGGCCAGCGGGAGCTGGGCAGGGACGGAGAAGCACCAGGACCCAGCGTCTCCACCAGAGCTGTCCAGAGTCATGGGAGCACGATGAGACCAGGAGAGAAACCCCAGGCAGAGGGCCCCTCCCTGTCAGCCCCGCTGTCGGCCCCCAGCTCCGCCTGCTGATGCCCACCCCCACCCCCTCTGCCGAGGCTGTCCAGGCCCGGAGCCCTCCTGCAGGAAGTAGGGAGGCCTAGCCCTGGCTCCCTTGCCAAGCCTGGCTGGGGGTGTCTGTGGATAACCACAGACACGTCGTGTCTGCTGCCCACTGGACTCCGTCACTCCAGGACCCCATCCCCAGGGGCAGGCAGGCTGTGGGCTCCTCCACAGACCTGACCGCACCATTTCCCCTCCACAATGGGCTCTGGATCATGACACAAACTGATAACCATCTCTGGAATACAATCAAAATCACAAGCTGGAGCCTCCCGGTCTCAGAGTTTTAATAATCAGACTGACTGTTGATACCCTTAGAAGGGACTTAGGCGTCCTCCCATGAGGGAATTGGGAGTCGACCAAAAGACCCGTGAAAAGGGAGCTCGCTGGGCTTCCTTCTATGGTCACCCAGTCACGGCTTCCACGGTCAGACTTTGCTACAGTTTCTGAGGAGGCCACGTCAAGAACAGACCCATGACATAGCCTGAGAACAGGCGCAGGGAGAAAATGGGATCACGTGAAGAGTGGGCGCACAGCGGGTGTGGGGAAGGATGCCATTATTCAGGTCCGCCTTGGCCATGGCCCTGCAAACAGCTGGTGCCTCTACTGTCCAGACACAAGCGACCAGCCTGTCATGCTCGTTCTCTGAGAGACTGGATAAGGACCCTGGCCTCTCAAGGAATGGTTCTATCCCCTGCACAGGGCAAGCTACCTACATTCTTGTCAAAGTTTTTAAATTATCAAAATGACTTTCACCTCCCAGCTCTAGTGTCTGAGCTATTCTTTTGCTCTTAAAATGTTGCCAAAATCTGCCCCATTATTTTAGAAGAGACTCAGTCATACATCAACTAGCACAGGCTGCATTTTACTGAATTAATTGTTACATCGACAGTAGAGTCTGCCCAATCATATACATTTTTACCAGCAAAATTAGAATACACAACACTCGTAATTTTGTTGTTATATTAAAGTGTCACCACCACCACCAGGCAAGGAAAACATCTCAGTATGATGAGAAACAGCTGTTAAAGCACTGCCATTTTTTTTTTTTTTTTTTTAGCTTAGGCCAAATACAAGATGATAAAAAAAATGAAATGGGGTTAACTCCCCTGCCTGTGTGCCTTCACCCTTCCTCAGAGTCCTGAAGATCATGGTGGACTCGAACCCTTTGCCTCTCCAAGTGTGCCCCCTGGACCAGCATCATCGGCATCCCCTGGGAGCTCGTTAGAACCGCAGAATCTCAGACCCCTCTCCCCTCCCACCCTCCCACTCCCCCGTCCACCCCCGGCTTGTACATATACTTTGGACTCAGATCTGAGATCAGCCCTCACTCCCTGGAGGCCACTAAAGCTTCCTCCAAGGGGCCCTGTTGCCATGGCAACCCCATGCTGGCTGGCATTCCACCCACCTGGCTGCACCCTGGCCCTGCTGGCCTCCTCTGCTGACCTGTCCGGGACGGTTAGCAAGGCGTTTTGCCCCCCAAAAATGTTTATTCATGGGGAAAAAGATCTATTTTTAGGCGTCAACTGCCAGCCCATCCTGGCTCACCCAGTCCCTCTCTTCCCACTTGCCCAATTAGAAAGATCATCTTGTTTCCTGGCATGCAACTCCAAGGGCACTGAACACAGGCAGGGGACCAGAAGAGGGCTCCAAGAACAGCTCTAAGTGAATGGAAACAAGATGATTTCTGCTCAAAGCAATTTCCTCGGCACCCACCCTTTCCTCCCACCATGGACCCCATGCTGAAGGGATGCCAAGGCCACGTGGAAGTAACAGAACACCAACATATGCAAGACATTTTTTTTAACCCTCAAAATACAGCAGAAAGAACAGAGAGCCAATCACTTAACTCTCCTTTTATCCCACCCAAGTTGAAAGTTTGATAGTCTTATCCCAATTTCCCAGATGATAGAGAGATGAATCCAAGTTCTTCTTATGTGGAGAAGCATGCATAAATAAGGGAGGATGTAAAATTCAAAAGCTTCTGACCTAGCTGTGTTCTCAAATTCTGACTTTTTAGGGGAACCCTGGAAATGACCATAAGTGCTCAATTTACCTTATCACCTTGCCGTACTACAGGGATGGCAAATATGTCAGGCCATTCCCCTTTTCTTTGCTCACAGTAGACGGCATTAATTTATCACAGTGCTTTTCCCCACTAAGCCTAGATACTGTATCACCTTATCACCTTGCTGTACTACACCTTGCTGTACTACAGGGATGGCAAATATGTCAGGCCATTCCCCTTTTCTTTGCTCACAGTAGACGACACTAATTTATCACAGTGCTTTTCCCCACTAAGCCTAGAAACTGCCTTAGAATCTTTTCAACAGACCCCACCCTAGAACTCCTGAACCAGGATGCACATTTGAACAGGACCCCAGGTGATTTGCATGCACACTGAAGTTTGAGAAACACTGGTGCAAGCTGGACCTGATGTGAGATGCACTTGCCACTCCTGGTCTACTATCTTGGGGTTTCCAACCTCTACATCCCCACTTCTATTCCAACTCTTTCAGAGGTTTCAAAAACTGGAGGCTTATATACAACAGTTGATCCATTAAACTTTTTAAAAATTAGTAGCAGACATTCAAAGATTGGAGGACAATGTAAAAATCCAAATTTCTGGTTTTTCTTTCAGGTGAAAAAAATCAGTACACTGGCAATACTGGACTTACATTTCCACATGACAAAAGATGACTGGAGTTGAGTAATGGCTGTTCTCTTTAGACAGGGCAGTTCTCCAATTTTCCCCAGTCTCCACTACTCCATATTGCCTTACAGTACAGCAGCCTGTTTTACTGTTTGAGCTGCCTACCTGAATATGTGACTATTACATCATAGAGACTATGTTTCCAAAATTGACAAGAACCATCACCCATGACACCCACCTTCACACTCAACTCTTTGTACTAATTCTGAAGGTAAGCAACTGCACCTGTATCAGCACTTTCCCCTTCTCCATATGATCCCTGTGTTGGGGAGAGAAGCACGTGCTGTGTGAGCTGCCTCTTCATACCGTTCCTGTCCTGTTTGAGATCCACAGGTCGCTGGGGTCTGCAGCCACACACCACATATCCTTTGTACTGTCTAGTGCCCAGCACCAAGCCCACATCAGGAAACACAATGCTGTTTGCAACCTAGCTCAAATGCTAGCTCTGCCACTCAGTAGCAGTGTGATGACCCTAGGCAAGCCACTAACTCCCCCTGAGCCTGTTTCCTCATCTGTGAACTGAGAAGAAGCACTTAACTCAGTACTCCACTGAGTTATTGTAGGAAATAAACAAAAGATTGCTTGCCAAGTGCTTAGCCCAGTGCCCCGCATACCTATGCGCTCAATAAAAGTGGCTATTCCTATCATTATACACAGTTGGTGCTCAACAAAGATTTGTTAACTGATTAACTGACCCATCACCTTGGACCATCCCCCTCCCCAGAGAAACGGTCAGCTCTCACACCCTCTGCACTGACACCTAGGGGAGGGAATGAGGTGTTGTAGCCTCTGGGGGTTGGTCTCCGGACAGGCTACCCACATCAGCAGTAGAGGATGTGGGCCTGTGGGATGGAGCCCTAAAACCACACAGCCACGCCTGGCATTTATCCCTCACCCCTACTCACAACTTCTACACAAACCTGCCAAACACTGTGCTTTTTGAAAAGTTATTAGCATTTCCATATGCCTGCCTTGAAGTTAATAAGGTATATTTTAAAATTCCATTTCAACCCACACAAAGCTCTCCCTTTGCTGATCTCATACTGCACTTGGTGGGGACCACACAGTTCAGCGTTTAAGGCTCTCTCCACGTTTCATATAGAAAAACCCTTAAGTGGCCTCTCAAGGTGATTAGCACACTGTGTGGCAAACAGAAGGTGTTTTTAAAAGTACACACACCTACACACTCATCCATATACAACAATTTCCTTGTTTCAGGAAAAACAGACCTTTCTTGGCATTCATTTTGCACCAGCAAAGTGCTAAGCACATAACAAACACAATACATGCCATGCCCATCCGTAACCATCCCCTTGTGTTCTAAAAGACAAGCTTCGTGTTAACTAAACTATGAAATGGAACTCGTCCAGTTTTCTTTAGTAATGTTTGACCCATACACTGTAAAATAAATGAAAAGGGACTGAACTGGGTCACTGTCTTGCTTGTTTCCTTAAAAAGGGACTGGTGATGATCTCTGAGCTGCAACACTTTGTCTGCCAACATTGCAAAATTGTTGGAAGAAACATGTATCTTTCCAAAAGCGATGCAAGCTTCCATGCAAGCTCCTCTTTTCGGTTCTAAACTATCAGTCACTGATTTCAACAGGCCACAGACCTTGGCCTCAGCCATCCTTTTTAGGAACTACGGTGGCCACCCATTCACAGCCTGCAGAATGCAGGGGGGACCTGGTGGTCACCAGCGGGACCTGCCTGGGAAGAGAACCACCCTGGCCATTTTTAGTCTCCTAGAGATGGGGAGGAAACAGAGGTGTCTGGGATCACACCTGGCACCTGCGGTCCATGGCACTTATTCAAACATCCGCTGCTGCTGCCGCTCCGAAACCGGCCTTGACTTGTAAGTGGCACATTAAAGCAGCTCCAAAATTCACTGTTTTAATGGCAGCCCTTGACAACGGCTTCTCCGTGGGGCAGACAATGGTCTTTTTGAAGCGGCTCTCTGGGGCCGATTTGGAATGGTCTGCTTGTCTGAACAAACCACACAGCCCGGCAAGGCAGCCGCTACCTTGCTATGGGGACAGAGAGGATATCCCACATTCGTGGCCTTTAGCAACAAGGAAAACCCAAGGTCTGTGACTTCCCTGTGTCTCTGGTGAGGGAACAACGCTGACCTCTAGCACTGCCAGAGGGAACCACGGAAGCCTTTTTGAGCAGAGCCTGAGGTATCCAGGAGGGAAAATGGCCTGAATAGTAGCCTTAAGAACAAAGGAACAGAAAATCCCTTACCTCCCACTGAGAGGAAGTGTGTCCCTTGATTAACTGCTTGAGGTGTCACCAGGGAGTTGCAGCCTCACCTCCCCAACCATCCATCACCCTCATTTCACCCCAGACCTGGCTGGTGCTGGCCCTCAGGACAGACGCTAAATCAGCCGCTTTGAAAGAAGTCGTCCAACGGGACCTCGCAGTTGGCCAGCAGTGAAGGTGGAGGAGATGAAACATTTGGGGAACTAGAGGGAGGGGGAGAGAGTGGGGAGAGCATCTTCCAAGTATTTACTGATAACAAACTATGAACATTCTGACCAGAGGCCCAAGGCCTTGTGGCACTTCCTTTGAAGTTTCTCACTCCGCCTGAATGACCCCTGAGTGCAGGCGTGAGACACAGAAGCCACTGGAGGAGGTTCCAGAGCTCCCACTTCAAATGCGACCACTGCTCGTAGAAGCCATTTCACCTTCCACCGTGTGGAGAACACACTCGGTGTTGCGCTCACGGCCGAGCTAGTCACAAAGTCCCCGGGGAAAGGAGGTGGGGGCCCTTCCATAAACTCTCGCAATGTCACCAGCCTAGCACCTGATAAATCAGTTACTGAAACAGATCCTGGCCTTCTGGTGACTGGGGATCCGGTAACACTCAAAAGGGGGGAAAAACATAAAAAATAAACCCATAAAATAATACTGTGCTGCAAAACCCACAGAAAAGAGAACTTACAGTTCAGACGTGCACCACAGGAAAATGGTAATAATTAAAGCAACTGCCGAGTACCTGCAAACTTACAGAAGTGAGAGCCGTCATTGGCTTGCACCCACCTAGCCGACAGAGGACGGGAACAAGAACCACTGGTTCTGAGCTTAACCGAGCTTAAGTTAAACTTGAAAAAGAAAAATAGCACCCCCATTTAAAAAGTGTATTTCTGTAGAAGAAATGGCATTAGAATGCTTTGAGTTTGAATTATGACAAGGGTGCACTTGAAGAGGCAAGCCATTTGTAATTCTAGAATCCTTAAGTTACAGAAATTTAATAGCTGTGACCTTGGATGTTAAAAAAAAAAAACCCATTGTAGTTAAGCTTTTGTACAACTACCTCTGTATCCTTCAGAAATAAATCCTCCAGCATTGTGTGATGGCTCTGATTTGCCATCAGGGGAAGAAAAGTTAACAATCGACGGGCCCTTGTGTTACCCCAGAGCACGCTTCCTCCAGCAGGGTCCCTAGAGAGGCTCGGGTTTCTGAATGGGGGACATGGCTTTGGCCCCGGCAGCAGGACAATCAAACACACCCACTTTTACAGAGCTGCCAAAGTCACTGGCCCTTGTCCCTCTGTGGAATCTACCAGCAAAGGCCACTTGTGAATTGCTTCCTGGGATTTCCAGGAATCACCCCACAGCGGGGGGGGGGGGGGGGGGGGGGCTCCCCCCACCGTGCCCACCTGGGTGCTGTTATCTCGTCACCCCTTCATCTCCTCGCACCCCCCTCCCACCTGTCCTTCAAGGTCTAGCTCGAATGCCATCTCTTCCAGGAAGCCTTTCCCTTTAGACGGTCTCCCCCACCGGGTGGTCCAGGTTTTACTGGAGCCCCTCTGACGGCACAGCACTCTCTAGAGCAGGGTGGGTTTAAGAACACGATTTTTCTCCCTTACTGGACAGTCCACACGTTAGTTCTGAACCCTCATCTGACTCGGCGTCACATCCCCACAGGGCCGCACACGCAGTCTCCGCTCAGCGCCCCTCTAGAGCGCCGGCCCGCCTGCAGGGAGGGCGGGTGAGCCCGCAGGCCTCCGCGGGCCAGGCGCCGGGCCCCCGCCTCCCGGCCTCCCGCCCAGGCGCTCTGGGCTTCCCACCTGTCTCACTGCCCCTCTGGGAGGACGGAGAGTGGCAGGATGGCCCTGCCCTCAGCCCTATCCCTAGAGACAACTCCAGCCCCCAGGCCTGGCCTCCTAGGTGCAGGGGCATAGGGCCAGGAGCTGCTGCAGCTCTTTCTCCAGCCCCACCTCGGCTGCCCCCCCGTGCAGGTCCCAGAAGCACAGGCAGCACAGGAGGCCGTGCAGGGGCTGAAAAAAGAGCCCTTCTTCAGCCAGTCAGGTCACCTTCAGGTCCACACAGATGGAGGGGTGAGGAGACGGGGAGAGCTGCATAGTGACAATGAGGACAAAGTATCGGGAGGATGAGGCAAGGCCTAGCGGCACCGTGGTCTGGGAGCTGCGGGCGGAGAAGGTGACTGTGGAGACAGTGGAGGGGACCGCCTTGGAGGCAGACCCGGGCGGGGGGGGGGGGGGCAGCACTCCCTTCCCTGGTGGTCCTGAGGGGCTGACAGCACCGCCCACTGACCTGGGAGAGCAAGCTGGGGGCCCGAGGGCAGCTTAGGGAAATCACTGACCACCCACCAGTGCCAGGGCAGCAACGAGGAGACACCCGACTTGCCAACGGAGCGTCTCCAGGTTCTCAGCTCTGCCCGGCTCCCCGGGGCCTCCCTTACTCCAAGTCCCCAGGCTGCGAGAGCTCCGCTGCCAGGCGGCTGCAGACCGTGACCTCCAGGAGGGCCGGGGCCCCGTCCGTCTCCCTGCTCACTGTTATATCCTCACACGGCGTCTGGCGCACACAGCTGGCATCTCGTGACTACCTGCTGGACGACTCCTCAGCGGGCAAAACAGAGCTCAGGTCTGGTTTGGCATCATCGGAAGTAGCACGTTTTGAACATAACGGGCAAAGAGCAAATCAGCGTCTCCATTCCATGATTTATACACAGGGGACAGAGGGGGCAAATAAAATCTTTAAATCAAAATCGATAGACACTTTCTTGTAATTAAGTCAGGAAAACCTCAGTTGTGATTTTTGTCAATAGGATGAATACATATTATAGCAGTTCCCCCTTATCCATGGTTTCGCTTTCTGTGGTTTGCTACCCATAGTCAACCATGGTCTGAAAATATTAAATGAAAAATTCCAGAAATAAACAGTTCACAAGCCTTAAATTGCGTGTCATTCTGAGTAGTGTGACGAAATCTCCCAAAGTCCCCCTCCGTCCCTCCCGGGATGTGAATCATCACCTTGTCCAGCTCGTCCCACCCGTTAGTCACCTAGTAGCCCTGCTGCAATTGTCAGATTGACTGTCGCTGTATCACAGTGCTTGTGCTCAAGTCACCCTTATTTTACTGAACAGTGGCCCCAAAGTCAAGAATAGTGACGCTGGCAATTCGGATCCGCCAAAGAAAAGCCGTAAAAGGCTTCTTCTTGAAGTGAAAAGGTAGAAGTTCTCAACTTAATAAGGAAAGAAAAAAAATCATATGCTGCGGTTGCTAATATTCAGTAAGAATGAATCTTCTATCTACGAAATTGTGAAGAAGGAAAAAGAAATTCGTTCTGGTTTGGCTGTTGCACCTCAAACTGCAAAAGTTACAGACACAGTGAGTGACAAGTGGTTAAGATGGAAAAGGCATTAAATGTGCACAGTAAGATATTCTGACAGAGAGAAACCACATTCACATAACTTTTATTACAGTATATTATTATGTGTTCTATTTATTATTAATTATTGTTGTTAATCTCTGACCATGCCTAATTTGTAAATTAAACTTTATCACGGGTGTGTGTGGATAGGAAAAAACAGGATATACGGGGCTTGGTACCCACCCCCCCAAGTTTTCAGGCATCCACCGGAGGTCCAGGAACGTGTCCCCTGTGCATGGGGTTGTGGAGGCAGGGGTGGGCGGCTACTGTATTTGTCTGAATCTTCAAGTCACCGATCTGTGCAGATGCAGCGAGGAGCCACAGCTCTGCTGACTACAGCAGTTTTAAAACAGTTCGTTCCGGCGAGGTCAGGCCACCTTGGCGGGGATGTCAGGCCAAGGGCGGAAAAGTGTGCCAGTAAGTCCTGGGTCACTTTCTTGTGCACGCGCGCGCACACACACACACCAGAAGACAAAAACGGCCAACTGAAGCGACTGTTTCGGCCGGCATTAATCTGCATCTCAGTCTGCTTTTTAGTAACTCGGTCAGACTCTAAGCTTTTCTTTCTTGTCTTCTCTTTTCTAAAAGAAAACATTCCCTAACCAAAATATGGAATTCATCTGCATGTAATCCCAAGTGGAGCACAGACTCATTTCCTCTTGATCTGTTTCACTTACTCCCACTCTCGTTTCTCATGGGCAATGACTGGAAACGCTCCCCGGTAGGAATTTCAACCACCCTCTTTGAGACAGATGTTTTGGAAACCACTGACAAGCTGCCCGTCACTGTGAGGCACTCTCACGACCATTCAGGTCCAAACTACCCAGCTCTACCACGACCTGCAAGACCTCAGGTAACTGTTAGATCAGGTCAGACAGATACCTGTTATTTAGCAACTTTTTCTCCACATCCCCTTTAACCAACACTTTCCCCACCAGGAGGCCACATCCAAGGCCCTATCTCAGCAAAGTCATCGTCATCTGCTACGGCATCAAGTGTGGGATTTCTCAGGCGTCTCTGTAAAGATCCAGTATGGTCAAATCTTTCGATGAAAACATTACTTTCAGGAAGTGAGCGAGGCACTTGGGAGAGAAAAATGAACTTGTATAAGCCACTAGGGCCCTGTTCATAAATTTCTGCTAGGCAAATGGGGCCCTTGTGGCTTGAGAGAGTTATTGCTCAATACTTCCTAAGCACCCACACAAGTTCATGTTTCTCCCGGGGGGCCTCACTGGCTCCGTGAGAGAAACGCACCACAGGCTTCAGTCTTGTTTAAAATTGGTGTGTTGCACGGAGGCAGACTGTTCAAGCTGCCTGGATGTGCCGTGCAATAGCTGCTCAAACAGTTCCAGCTTTTCCAAATGCACCTACAAAAACAAAACTAAATGCCTGTTAAATTCACTCTTTAGGGGACTACTCTGCTCCAGCAGCGTCAACTGACTGGAGAGAAGTTCCAGCAGAACCTAACGCTCTCACTGGAACCACGTGGTTATTGGCAGAAATAAGGAATAGTTCACGCACATTTGGAAGGGCACGAAGTAAGTGAAGAGCAGATCCTCACAAAGACTACCCTTACCCAGCCTTTGCGAAGGCCGTGTGTGACACAGAGGATGGACTGGAGAAGCTGAGCTACCATCTGAGAAAAACACCCAACATTTAAGAACTTAAAACCTGTGCAAAGGTTATTCCCATCTGCCTTAGCAACGCTACCTGCTGCTGTGGCTTCAAGAGTCCTAATTTCTCCTGCACCAGTAAACTGTGGAGTGACTGTGAGCCGTTAAATCCAGGCACACACACACACTTCCAGAGCTGCACGTGCCTGCTTAGTATTAGTACCCCCCCGTAAGGTTAGACTGTTAGCTCCTTTTCTCTACATTCTTGTTTTAACCAATGAGGATCATTTACATGCAACACTACATTTCAGCTTTATACGGAGCCATCTTGGAGCGGGTTGATCATAAAGTTGTAACTACGACAAGAAAGACATTTTTTTAAACTAGGTAACCTTAGGTACTCCACTTAGCAAAACCATTAGGGAGGAAAACACACACATGTATAAAAATTAAAAAGGGACGAACAGAGAGAGGCAATGTAGCAGAACATTTACGGACATAAACTCTAACCAAAGGGACCTATCCCCAGCTCCACTACTTTATCAGCTGTGTGACCTTGGGCAAGTTATTCAGTCTCTGAGCCTCAGTTTCCCCATGTGTGAAATGGGGATAATAACAGAACCTACATTTACTACCACGGACATGTATCCGAGGCACAGCTCTCAGCAAATGGAAAGCTCTCAGTAATGGTAGCTTTTATCACGTGACTCTTATCACCTCTGCTCCACGGCTCACTGGGGCTTACTTAAGAACGACACTCTCTGGCAGAGTCACCTGCACAGATGACCAGAATTGGCCTCCTGTTCCCCTTGCCACTTAGGTCACATTCTACACGTCCTGTTTATATTGACTAAGAGTTTCCTGATGACATAGCAGTTACCCAGAAACATCTATTTGTTTAGTTCTTTGCTTTTCGCTGCTTCCAAATGTCTGCGGATTGATCTATGTGGATCCCAGAAATGTAATCGTTACTTGCTCGGCTAAAGAGGTTTCTCTCTGTGTTTGTTTTTACTAGAAGTCAGTCCTCTGAACCTGCGGTTTGCAAACTTTCTTCTGAGCATAGAAGACTATTTATCAAACGGAATCTGACAAGCAACCCCAGTTCTGTATATGAAACAGATCAAAGCAGAGCTGTGCTGATTAAAAAGTAGGAAGCTGACAAGGGCCACCTTGCTCCTGTCAAAACCAGTACATCCAGTGAGCCCCTAAAATGACCCCAGGAACTGCAGCACTCTGCAACATGCTCAGAAAAACCCTGATCTAACCCGCTCTTGGAACTTGGTCCTCATGGCCCACAAACACCACATGCCCTGACCATGAAGTCACACTGCAGAGCTCCGGCTTTTCGTGTCCCAGTTTCATCAGTGACAGCAAAGTCAGAGACCCACAAAACCACGATCCCTCGCTTACCAACTGTCCCTAACGTGGCTGTGGTCTGTGCAGACACACAGGCTTATCTTCTTTGTTTTACTGACTTACCCTGAGATACATCAACCCCCAAAAGAAATGCCCTAGGACCACGGTGTTCACACGGCCGTGCCAGTCGCTGTGTATGATGTAGGATATCGCTGTTACTGGTTTCTGGAGGAGCCACGTTCCATTTAGAGTTTTTTTGCACCCATTGGGCTATGACATATAAACCAGGGTCGATCTAATCTAACAAAACTCCAAAGAATTTTCACTGAAAATGACATGGCCATGGTGGAATATATACTCTTCACAGTGCTTGTGAACTACCAGCCCAGGGTTCACATATGTGAAATGTAACAGGGATAAAAAATGAGAGAGATTCGGAGTAGGGGGTCAGAACACTGAAGCAGCTGGAGAAAGTCGTCATTTCAGAAAGCCTGGAGACTGGGAAGCAGGCCCCTCCTCCTTTGCTTCACTGCTGCTCAGCGGAAGTGTGATGGAGATTTAGCTGTGGGAAGGCAAGAGGGAGAGGGGGACTTGTCCAGGGTGGTCCTAGGGAGACCAGCCAGGAGTGATGGGGCTGCAGCCAACCAACAAAAGGTCCCAACCAATCGTGAGGAAAGTATTTCCTTCACAGAAAAAGCCACCCCATGTCCCAAGGGAACAGCTGGAAGACTCCCAGCCTGAGTCATTCGGAAACAGATTTTACAAAGCACTCCAGAGTTTCCCGGGGGAACCATCTGGCCATGACGGAGGAAGAGGCTTCATGACCAACTGGGTCTTCTCCAGCTCCAGCTCCCATGATTCTCGCATCCTTCTGCCTCTTCCCAACTCACTGCGGCCAGCATGGCTGTGGCCTGACTGTCACGACCCTCTAGCCCGAGCATTTTAAGGCCCGGATGTAGCGACTGACGTGGCTCTGCCTGAGGCCTCCCAGCTGCAGTGCACGAGCCTGCAGCCCTGACGTCCCCGTCCACAGCTCCTCCTGGCCTTGAAGCACTGAGAGGACGGTGGGTGTGATGTCCCAGGACCCAGTGCTGCCAGGCCCGGGCCCTCCACAGTCAGGCCTTGGCAACGGGCAGCACCCAGGCCTCGTCCACTTCCACATCTCACCAGGGCCTGCCGCAAACAGGCCCCTTCGACATCTGCTAATCAGATTTGCTCCACGGAGCCAGGAAAAATTAAACTAGTTCTATGCCGGGAATGCTGGCGAGATCATGAGACCTCACATCCCCACAGCTGGTCGGCAGGTGGAACAGATGTCGGCTGGAATCTGACCATTAAGCTGGAAGGATGAGCCCTAAGTGACACCGGTCACCTTCAGAGAGAGCTGTCAGCCAGCCCTCGGGAAAATGTCAGGTGAACGGGCTCCAACTACTCCTTCAGTTCCTCTAACCTTCCGGAGGCAGTGTTAGCACGACCGCCCTGGACCACTCCGTCTGTGATTAGGTGCCATTTTCTGGTGCTGCGAATCACATGCCAGGCGTTTTAGGTTCCTGTTAACTATTCATGTGACTAGGGTTTCTGGAAAATCCCTGTCCAGAAATTTAGTTTTAAGCTAGAAAAGCTTCATAGAAAGTATCTGATTAGATACACAACCATATTTTTTCTGTCTTGTTTCAAAGTTTTTGTCGGGTGCTACTGCTTATGTTAGTGTATCCATTGACTATGGCTGTGTAACAAAGAGCCTCAAAATTTAGTGTCTTAAAACAACAGTGACTTATGACTTCTCACAATTCCGTGGGTTGCCTGGGCTCACTCACGCACTGCTCCCAGTTGGGTCAGCTGTGCTAAAGGCCCTCGAAGGCTTCATTCACACATCTGGCAGTTAACACTGCCTGTTGATGGGGGCACCTAGGCTCTCCTCCACCAGCCTCTCATCCTCCTGTAGGCTAGACCAGCTTCCTCACATGGAGGTCTCAGGGCAAAGCCCCAAGAGGGCAAAAGTGAAACCGCCGGACTTCTAGAGAACTGGACTCTGGAACTCACACAATACCTGGGCTGCATCTATCACTCCAAGCAAGTCAGAAGGCCAGCCCAGATTCAAGGGGTAGGGAAATAGGCTCCAGTCCTGGATGGGAAGACTTTAAATCTACTTTAAATCTACCACATGTCAGCATCTCCCCCACTGTGTCAGAGTGAC
The DNA here is from genome assembly GCF_965194805.1 of Balaenoptera borealis. Lineage (NCBI taxonomy): Eukaryota > Metazoa > Chordata > Mammalia > Artiodactyla > Balaenopteridae > Balaenoptera > Balaenoptera borealis. The sequence continues at coordinate 63,816,260 of NC_138867.1, forward strand.
ATGAGCTCTGGGAGACGGTTTGCAGGTGCTTTCAGATCAAAGGGATCCCAGGACAAATGCCGAATCCTATACGCCACCCCTGAAAAGCCACTGTACTCACTAGCATGGTAAAGTCTCTGAGAAGTCCCACAATAAAAATAAATCCTGTTTAACTTTGTTTCATGATGAACAAATATGTTTATAGAAGCCAAGGAACTTTTAACAGCATTTTGGAAAGTGTGGTCATGAATCCTGGATTTGGAGAACAATTCTAGTTTAGCATACTTTTGTCTTTTGGAACATCCCAGCAATGTCATATGTGTCCAAAATACTCTCTAATGTGTGAAAGTGGCACATACTACCAGAAGTCCTGTGTTGAGGTCATAAAACTAAAGATCACCACAGTTATCTCTCAGGTAATTAAACAGGGAGAAACTTCTACTCAAAATCATCTTGATTAGCCCTAAAAAATTTTCCTCAAAGTTGATACACAAAGGTTTGGAGTCTTCATCTTCAGATATAATATTTTTGAGCATTGACAAAAGCCCTGATTCTTACAGAATGGATGTTAGGGTTCACTCAAACCTTCACAAGCCTAAAATTCAGTGAAAATAGCATAGCCAATATTCCTCCACAAGGGGCTGACGAACCACTCAAGAACTACTTTAATTCTTATCTATTGGCCACCGATCTGTACCCTCCCATACAATTTTCTGCTCATGCAGAAAGAAAAAAGCTCATCCATCTTCAAAACCAGGTTCTCCACTGGAAGCTTTCGATGGCTATGATACGGAAACAATAAATCTAACGCTCTGGTCATTGGACTATGATGGTCTCAATAGTGGGTGAAGATTCATGTGGGCAAGGCCAGGTCAAATCAAGATTTAGGGCTGTTAGGATGACAGCACTTATCAGACTGGAAACGACAAGAGCAATCTCCCCAAATTCAAGGACCAGACCCCCACCCCAGTCCCTGCACTTGGAGAAGAGTACCAGTGCACAGAAAAAGGCACACTGCAAACTGGATGCTAAATACAAAACTGAACACATATCCTATTTACTTTTGTTTTTTCTCTCGTGCTGGGGAGAGTGACTGACAAGGGGTAGAGAGAAGGGTTTATGTGTCTGGCTGCTGGATCTGTTTCTTAGACTTGATTATTCTTACATTCACTCACTAAAGGACAGTGATTCACCCAAAGATACAGAGCAGCCAGGGGCCAATTTACTAAATCAGACTCAAGACGTCCTCACATTTCTTTCTTTGGCATCAACTACTTTTAAGTCTTCATCTTAGGTTATGAAATCATTAGGGAAACATCTCCTGGAAGCCTGAATGCAGTTTCAAAGGATGGAATGAAAGTGAATCTACAGAGGAGTGGGGAATTCCATGGGGAAAAACACTCCATAAATGATAAAAGAGGAAGTAACTAATTCTATGTACTGTTAAACATAGCTAGATATTTAGAACACAGAACACTTGGGGCTCGATGGACTGATAGAAAATACATGGCAAAGAGAGGATAAATAATATACTTTATGCATAATATTCACCACCTGTTTGAAGCATGTCACTTTCCCCTTCAACAAGGCATCCACAGGCTTTACAGAGATCACTAACCAGCCACTTAGCACAAAATGTAGGTTTCACTGCCAAAAGGCTGCATTGATGGGACTCCGAACCTCACACAAGTTCTATAAGCGCCATTCATCATCCTGCACCTAAGTTGTTTGTTTCTACAACAGCAGGATGTTTGATGGGAACGTGGACATGAGCCAATAGAAATGGTGTGGCTGTAAGTGGTTAATACCTGTTGACAATGGTGCAGGGGAGATGGCACAGGCAGGGGCGAGGCCCTCAGGACTCTCACAGGCTGACTTCTGCCTGCCGGCACAATCTCACTCACACCAACCACTCCCCGCTGCCTGACCACGCTCTGCACTTTCAGGCCCCTTGCCTTTGCCCTCACTGGTCTCTGCCTGGACTGCCATCCTCCTCCTTCATCCCTGAGTGAAACCCAGTCATCTTTAAGGCCCAAGTCAAATGTCACAGCTCTGGGATGCCTCCCCAAACAGCAGATTTAATTGCTCCTTCCTCTGTCCCCAATATAATCAGTTTATCACAGTGGCAGCTACTTCTCTGCTTGTCTCATGGCTGCACTGGGGACTCTTTTAGGGCAGGAACACTCTCCTGTTGTTCCGCCGTCATGAAACAGGTCTAAGTAATTAGACAGCTGATAGCGTCAAGATCTTATCCCCTTGTCCCCTAGATGATACCAACAGAACAGACAACAGGATATTAGGATATATTTTCCATGTTAAGATGTATCATCAAGACTGTTGTATAAGAAGGATTCTTTTTAAGGTCCACTACCAGCACAGGATTCCACCTTTTTTTCCTTCCCCAGGAATTTCCCCAAGTAATGAAGGTGGCCCTGTTCACACTTGGCTGGCCACAGATTTCCGCCAGATTTTTGTTTTCTTCCAGATCTGAGTGCATGGAAAAAATATCGTAATTTCCTTGTGGGCCTAGCTATAATTCTGTAGGCTGATTAGCACTGAAGAAACTGTGACCCTATAAGGAGCTGGGACAATCCAGCTGTTCCATTTGTTACCGTAATGGCTTATCAGCCTTTGTGACTGAGGCATGATGTGTCATTTTAGGAACAACATCTAGACACCTCTCAGAGACTCCCTCTACATCTTCCATTCCCTGTTTCAGGATCAATGGCCAATTCTCAGTATCTTTTAAATTCACTCCGACATCTATCAGGCACTGATACGACTTAAGTACATTCTACTAACAGTCTCTGCGTGTGCTTTGTTTCTGACCGCCCGAGGTGTCTCTCTCTCTAGCGACCTCGTCTGTCAATGTTAAGAATGTTAAAGCAGTGCACTCAGCAGGCACTGCTGGCGCCCCAGTCGTACCGCCCTCAGCCCCCTCTCCTGAACATGTGTACAGCAAGCACCCAGGACCTCCACCTGAGGGCTCTCTTTTTGGCCCCAGCAAGGAACAGAGCTTAAGCGCTGGCCTGAGGAGCACCCATCAACGACGAATGTGAGTTGGAGGAGACATATCCCAGCTTGCTGGCCCCGCAGATGGGATGATTCTGAAGAACGTTTCCTAGAATTCACCAGGGATTGAGCAACCTGCTCAAGAGCATTCCTTTATTGGCTTTCTTCTCCTCCCTTTTTCACATGCCGATTCCCCTAACAGTGCCTTCCAGGATAACCTCCCAGGGAGCCTACTTGTGCTTGAATCTTTGTCACAGGATCTGTACTGGGGGAACCCCATCTAAGAAAGGTACAACAATGACGCAACTTGATACCGATAAGGGAAGGCAGAACCCTGGGACATCCCATATTTAGGTGTAGTCAGTGTTCATAGTAAACAAAATATGTCATGGTATATTCGTGCTGAAGAGCCTTTTCATGTCTTGGTCATAAGGAGCCTGAGAGCCTCAACAAGCGAATGGAGCTGTCTTAAATCTCTGGGAATTAGTGCATTATATGTGTTCTAAAGATTGGATTTCAGTGGCTGTTTCCAGCTTCCATGGTATTAAATTTCCTTTTATTCTTCCCAGCACCATACTTCCAATAAGCTGTGAAAAAAACGTAACCCTGGGGAAGGATATTTTGCTATCTTAATAAAGTCTTTCAATCCTTAGGAGACAATTCACTATATTTTCATTCTCCAAAATATTAATTTTACTCCCTTAAAGAATCTTATGAAAATAATTGTATTTCTTGCCTGATTCCATGGGAGGTGAAGTTGAAAAAACTAGCTAATAAAGCATAATTCCAATACTACAGAAAAACAACACATGTGGAATATGGAAAGAATTAAGACCCAAAGGAAAAATGTCAAGTCCTCAAATCAAAAACCCTTTAAATAGAGAGTAATGCCCAGGGCCTCTCACTTGACTAACATGTGTTAGAGGTTATTCAAGGTGTACTTTGCTTTAAGCCAAGCAAGTAGGTGAAGAATTCAGGTTTCTATAAAAGATAAATTAATGGGTGAGGATTTACTTCACACATAGAATTAATAAATATTCCATTACAATACCATGCCCTGCAAAACATCAATTTTACTTTAGAGAAACCTGATTTACTTATTTTTAAAGACTGTCTCTAATTGGGAAAGTGATAATCATTCATTCAGGGAGTGAAGCCTGAACTAGGGCAGGAGGAAGAGGGATGCAGATGAAGGATGTGAAGGAGGTAGAAGTGACAGAACTTCATATAACCCATGGGATGTTGCCAGTGAGGGAAAAGCAGGGTCTCGAGATGCTACCCAGGTGTCTGAGTAGCATGGAGGATGAAGTAGAGGTCTTCTTACCGGCAGATAGAATCCAGGCCACAGGGCCAGTCAGGGAAAGGGAACAGGTTCATCGGAGGGCACACTGCATTAGATGTGCCAGTGGGACACCGGGGGGAAACCCCCAACAGGCAGAAGGCTACATGGGTCTGCAGACTGGAGAAGAGGTTTGGTCTGGGGAGGTCCGGCCTGTGGGCAGCAACTGAAGGCACGGAGTACGGTAGAGCACTTGCAGAATGCAAGGAGATGCAGGAGAGACGGGGTCAAGGACGGCCTGGAAACTATCTTAAGGGTTAGGCAAGAAAAGTAAGCCAAGCAGCCTGAGAAGAAACATGGGCAGAAAAGAAGCAGGTCAGAATCACTTCAAGGGGTCAATGAACACTTCATTATGAGCCAACACGTTGTGTTTTTATTATTCCTCTGTCAACAGGCATTATACCACGTCTGCCTGGACAGGGCAGGATGCAGGGTGATGATGGGGTACCCACAAGGTCTGGGTGAGGGAGGACGGGTGCTCACTGGGTAGACTTGACTTTCCAGATGCTGACTGTCACAACCAACAAGCCACATCACGACCTCCGGGTGTGTTCTCTTTGACACTTCCACGCCTGATTTCCCCTCAAATACAGGCCAATTTGGCACACAATTAACTACCAGTGAGAAGACACCATGCTCAAAGTTACGCATTCCAACACATCCTTCTAGGAAAATGGAAAATCATAAATGTCACAATTATCATAAATGACAATTTGACCGGAAAAGGACATAAACAATCACAAAAGAGAAAAAACAAATGACTCTTCTATTTATGAAAAATATTCAATTTCATTAGTAATAAAAACAGTAAAATTTAAAATGAGATGCCATTCTCACATCCCAAACTGGGAAAGATGAAAGATCTGATCATCTTCAGGGCATGACAAAACAAGTACTCTCTTATACTGCCAATGACAGCCCAACTTTCCTGGATATATTTTTAAAACTGAATCAATATCTATAAAAGCATATTCAAAGTTTATATTTAATGGTTTTAAAAAAAATCAGAAAACAACTCGAATGTCAAAAATAAAATGTTAAAATGATTTAAATATATACCATAAGACAATATTCAACCACTGAAATTTTTTTTAAACAAGAAACTTTTTATGATATGGGGAAATGCTTATAATATTAAACAAAAAAGTAACTGAATATAAAGTCGCATACAGAATAAGTGCTCAATTATGTGAAGAAAAGAATGTACAAAAAGAAAACCTTGTCACAAGATTGGCAGTGGTGACCCTTAAAGGAACTGATTTTTTTTTCCCTTCCTGCTTATACTTTTCTGTATGAACATGGATTATTTTGATAATTGGGAGAAAAACACATACAAACATCTTCTGGCAATTCTAGTCCAGCCACAAGAGTAAGTACATAAGGACTACTGCTTGGCTTCAAGAGTATACAGTGCTCAAGGGCACAAGAAAGACTGAGGTGTGAACTTTGAACAGGTTAAAAAAAAAAAAACCCATCTTTAAGATGTGCAGATGACATAAATATACAAACATAAAACATAGACTATCACAGCAGTTAAATAAAAATGTAATTCCTGGGTTTTTGCCAAGTGACTTTCTCTGTAACTACCCTCGTACCAAAATGCCTGAGTTTCTAGAAGGGCAGACTTAAATATACTTGATGTGAGGTGTAAATGGCCAATAAACTGGTTACCCTGACCTTGAACAATGATGAGTCCATGACAGCGGTTGACCACCACCCTAGGCTGAATGTGCCTTTCCAATCCATAGTCATTCCATGAAGAGTAGGAGAAAAATATATTGAACTTTAATTGAATCAGGAATGCAGTTTGAGAAAGAAGGAAGAAGAGAGAAATGAGGCAGTGAGGCAGTAAGAGAGAACCCAGCTCCTACAGATTAGTCACACGAGATTTCTAAAGTGGATTTGCAGTCATATTTGTCTTCATTAGCTGTGAGTTAATGACAGGAAGTGTCCATTTCCTAACACAACTTGGCTGTGTATATAGAATAATTTGGATCAAAGTCAGGTACATTTCCAAGTCCATCTGAGCTTGCCAATTAGCTTTAAGAGTTTTGCACAGGCTATTCTGGGCTGGTAACATAAGGCACAGAGATTGGGGGCCAGTCCCACCTTTACAGGTTGCCTGGCACCCCAGCCCTATAATACCTGGTAAATGGCTGCCCCGTGGCTCAGGGGATGCTGGTGTCTGGAAGGAGGGGACCGCTGTATGACGAGTGGTCTCCCCACAGCGTGAGAGCACGAGACAGGGAAAAGATAACGAACACTTTATTTTGGTTATTGAATTAATCCAAAAGGAAATGTAGATTAAATCAATATTTAATTCAGAAGAAGTCAGCTTCTGTTACAAAGCCATGATGAAATTTCAAAGAGTAGAGAGGGTGTTTATGGGGGCAGGATCTTGGAACTTCAGAGCTGTATTACGGCCTTCTTTGGTTGTAAGCATGGATTGCTGTGGTTTGACATGGCAAATGATTTAAAAAAAAAAAAAAGAATACCAAATAAAAACGTATGCAGCTACTATTTACCTATATTAACAAGCTTCATATAAAAGCATAAATATATTTTATGGTGATAATGAGGGAGACACCTCTACACTATCCCAGTGTATATTTATTCACCTGAGGTCAGTTCACCCCCTTCCTTTCAAGGAACAATTTAAAGAGTGAACCATTAAAGCAGAAAAGCTTTCTACATAAGGATTATGGCATTTCTCCATGTATATGGGACGGACAAGAGAGGTACCAGCTGGAACCAAATCAACTTGCTGGAGGGTTTGCAAATAGCGTTTTTCATAGACTTAGGCATTTGATCACAACAAAACTATGTCTACTGATGTGAGATCCAGAAGGTCCTTGTGGACCAACTGCATCAGATGGAGAACCACAATTCCCTGTGGAATAATCCATCAGACAAAGAACCAGAATTCATAGGAAGGTGGCTACATCAGCACTGAGAAGAGTTCCTTTCCATGTAGGGAATCATGGATTCTTCTTTTTAACCCCAGGCTTCACCTCCTCTCCCCAAAGCAGATGAACTTCTACTTCTCAAAAGAACTGAGGCCACCACGTGGGAATTCTCTTGACATCTACTCCTTGTACTTTAATCTTACCCTATTGCAACCGCCCCTCCCTCTGCCACAGAGCTGCCCCAGCCCCTGCCCAGAGCTAACCCCACAGGCGCCTTTCCCCCTTCCCCCAGGACTGCGCTTCATCAGTTAGCTGCAGCCCTGCCCACCCTCTCGTCCCCAGCCCTCGTCGTTTCTTGCCACTGACGCCTTCCTACCTGGGCTCCTGGCCTCTGGTCAATCTGTCACTCGTGGTGCCTTCTTAATGTTCAACTTCAACTCTCTGCTTAAAAGAACCTTCTTTGCTTCCCAAATTATAAATGGGTTATATTCAGATGGTTACTAGACTTATCATGGTGATCAATTCATAATGTATTTAAAAGTCAATTCCCTATGTTGTTTACTTGAAACTAACATGATACTGTATGTCAACTTTTTTTCAGTTAAAAAAAAAACAAAGTGGGTGAATCTAATAATTTGATTCTCACCAGCGGTATCTGAGACTTCATGCTGTTCCACATTCTTGTCAGGATTTGCCATTATCAGACTTAAAAACTTTTTGCTTACCAGGTGGAGGTGAGGGTGTATCTTGTGGGGGGTTTGTAATCACATTACTCAAGAGGTTGAGCAACTTTTCATTTTACTGGTTCCTTGCGGTTCCTCTTTATGAAGTGCTTGTTCAAGTATTTCGCCACCCTTCTCCACTCCTGGATTTTTGCTTCAGTTGGTTGCCTATCCTCCTTATTGATTCACAGGCATTCTTTACATATTCTCCTTTGTGAATTTGAGTGTTTTAAATATTTCACCTTTTCACTCTCCATATAGGCTTTTGATAAAGTTCATAATTTTAATGAAGCCAAAGTTATCAATTGTTTCCTATGTGACTTATGCTCTTTGTGTCTTAAGAAATTATTTCCGACCTCATGTTAATAAAGATATTTTTAAATATCAAAAAAATAAACAAACAGGTCATACTCCCAAAAGTCCTTTATAAATTGGAAGTCATACTTAAGCCCGCATTCACGCCTCCATTTGCCCGACATTTACTGAGCACGTAACACGTGTCAGGCACTGTGCTGGGCAGCCTGTGATGTACCTGAAGCAGAGTTCTCTTCAGAGGATGTTGCAGAGCCAGCTCTTACAGTCTAAGCATCATTTATCCTCCATCCATTCAGCTGATATTCACTCAGCACCTACCACGCATCAGGCACTGTACTGGGCACAGAGGGTATAATAAAAGACTCAGACCGGCTCTCAGGAGGTTTACAGTCTGCCAGGGGAAGCCACTTTTCGTAGAAAGGGAACGCCCCTGCTGGGAGGAACGCTCAGGACTCTCCTGCCGACAGGCACAGAGTCTATAGCCAGACTTCTGACCAGAAAAAAGACAACCTGTCAACCTGCAAGTGACAGGAGTAGAAAAAGAACTGCGCTCAGTTTAAGTCTTTAATGCACTTAATTACTTCGATTTGCTTTTGCTACATCTTGTAAACCACTGCCTACTTATACTTTATTTTATCATTTTCTATCCAGAGAATGTAAATTTCATCCAATTTACCCTCAGTAAAAGGAGAAAGCTATAATATCCTCTCTTACTAAGTGCTTCTCCTCTCCTATTCATCGCTTTCAAGCTGCTGGTGGAAATGAATTCTATACTCTAACACTGGAATTTAGAAACAGTTGAACTCTCTGCAAGGAAAAGCTATTTTTCTTTAGCTGAAGATTCTTCATGAAATTTGATAATGGTTTCTATCTAATATATAAATATCAAATCCTGTTTAATTCCTGGATAAAGTTTACAGTACTGGAAAGTAAACTCTCTCATTCACTTGCTCAGTATGGAAAAGTATGAGGACGGCAAGGTATTTGCCATGTTTCTTACAGAAAGGGGTGCGGGTGTCACAGATAAAGTACTTACAATGGAAGAATTTTGACAAGGAAAGTGACTGGTGTTTGCTGGCACCAATTACGCAGGAACACAATCAGAGAAGTTAGGAAACCTCACTACCATCACTTTGTGACACAGCCAGGACTCAAACCCAGACCAAGATGATTCTGAATCTAACACTCTTCCCCCCACCACTTAAAATACACTTAAGTGTCACCCAGGGCATACATGTGAAACAGAATACCGATGATTTTCATTGTATTATCTTCTCACGTTTCATACACACACTGGTTACAACTAAACATCAAGCCGGCAATTATTCCCTTAGGAATGTATCTCTGTATTTCTGGTACTGCAGTAAGAAGGGAGTGCTACTTGCTATAGGTGATTAAAAGTTATTTTCTCCTGGATGACTGTTCCTAAACCGATCTCCTGGGCATGGCAAAATGTGACCCGGGGAGCAAGGTATCTGCATCAAATGTTAGAGCCAACAATCATCAAAGAAGCAGAATATTTAGCTGAAAAAGAGTGTGTGGGTTCACATCCTGGTGGATGGCTATGAGTGCCTCCCTTCGTACATTTCGTAAACTGGCTGAGGGGAAAGACTACAGCCAAGACGTCTAAATGGAGCCTCAGGCTGTATCACATAAGGTTCAGGTAACACATCTGCTACGTGCCTTTTCTTTTTCTTTCCAATTTTAAGTATTTTTAAAAATTCCTCTGAACTTAATTGGTAAACTGAAACAAAAACCTTAAAAGAAGAAAAAAACCACTTTCATAATCTGCAGTCTACTGGAAAAACTTGTACTTCACTTAATAAATTAGAAATTATCTGATTCTTTCAAGGATCGTCTAGAGCAGCACTGTCCAATAGAATTTTGTGAGCCATGTACATTATTTTAAAATTTTAGGAGCAACATTAAAAAAGCAAAAAGAAATTAATTGTAATAATGCATTTAACTCAAAATATCCAAAATATCATTTCCACATAGAATCAATATAAAAAGTATTAAAATATTGACATAATTTTTTCTCACAGTAACACTTCAAAATCTGTTGTGTATTTTGCACTTACAGCACATCTCAACTCAGGCACTAAATTTTCATCAGAAATACTTGATCTGATTTAAACTTTAAAAAATTTACAGTTGAAAAGTAGATGCCCAAGTTGTCCCACACATACGTAAAAGTTTTCCAATAACTGAATTAACTATTAGTTCTAAATTTTAAATGAACTAAAATTAAATAAAATTAAAAATTCAGTGCCTCTGTCATACTAGCCATATTTCAAATACTCATAATGGCCATATGTGGCCACCATATTGGACAATGCAGGTCTAGAGCTTTCACTTTGCAAATCTGGTCAATTCTGGTAAGAATTCTTCCAGATGGGGAAAGATCTGTTTACTCATGAAGAAAATCCAAGAAGACTAACTCCCAACGCTCTGCCCTTCTGAATAAGTGAGTCCCACATGGCAGGATATGGTCACTCTTAGTTTATTCAGGACAAAGATGACCTTCCCTGGTCTAAACTATCATAACATGATAGAAAAGGCAGCACAGTAAGCCGAGGTTCAAACTGGAGAGATTTTAAAACCACGGATATTCTTTTGAGTCAGATTCTCTGTCTCCCTTCTAAAAGTATTCTGGCAAATTTACTGGCATGTTTCTTGAGATTCACCAGGTACTAGCTCCATATGCTCCACTCTACACACAGTACATCATTTAATCTCACAGCAATCCTGTGAGATAGGGTGAGAGCCAGAGAGGGTGTTAATAATTTGTTCAAGGTCATACACCTAATTATAAGGTGCAGAGCTAGGATTCAAGCCCAGAAAGTCAGATTAAAAAAAAAAAAAAAAAAAAAGCCTGCCATAGAAGCCCTCTGATTCTAACCACACACCCTAAGTTCCTACTTTTCAAAGGCTCCTCACAATTCTCACAGAGTAGGCGGGGCAGAACAGAGCAGGAATCGCCTTGTACTTCACCAGGGAGACACAGGAGCTACCCAGCAGAGCAGTCCCTCCACCCCGTGTCCAGTGTCTTTTCTAAGATGCCTGGGGTCAGGAGCCAGGCAGGGGATACCTGTCGTCTACTATGTACCACGCATGCTGCCATCACGCCTTGTTCACTCTTTCAAACCACTCTGGAAGGAAGTAGTATCCACACATAAAGAGATGAGAGTTCCATCAGGTAAGGAAGGCTGCCTTCAGTCACACAGCCAGCTTGCACCACAGCTGGAATTCCAACCCAGGTCTGCGTCCGGCCGAGGTGGAGCCTCAGCCTAGGGCCTCCTGGTGATAAGACTCTCCCCAGACCGCAGTGACTCTCTTTGCTCAAGAGACACCTTCTAGCAAGCTGATATAACATGAGCGACCATATACAGCAGAAGGTAGGATCAGATTTCTTCGTAATTCAGATGCTGTTAATCAGAGTGGCTGTTCTTATGTCTTCCGATTTGGTAAAGTTTTATTGTATTTACATGGGATGAATTCACAATTCAAAAAACAAAAACCAAAAAAGATATAGAGCAGGTTGGTTTTATCTGGTTAAATCTTCAGAGACAGGGATTTCAAGGGCAAACACGAATTAGCTGCTGAAGGCACTGGCAGATGGAATTGGCTTTTCCCCAGAGCTGGATTAAACAGGCCAGCCTGGAACTGATCCAGAGTGACAACTCACAAAGGGGGACTAAATCATCATTGGAATACACTGGAAACATGGAGCCACTTAACTCGGGGGTGCACTCGACTCATTACATAACAGGCAAAATGGCAATCAGACCTGTTTTCACTCAAGCAGACAGTGCCTCTGAGTAGAAAGAAACACCCTTCACCAGCACAAGCCTGTCTCTGTTGAGAATATTTCCCTCATAGAACTGTATGAGCAAAAGCAGGCCTCACCAGCAACCCCAATTATCACCTGGCTGGCAGGTCTCTGGAATTCTGGATCTGAACAGCGCATGGCAGACTGTTATTATTAGCCAAATTTTAAACAGGTTTATGAACACCTGGTTCGGAAAATCAGAAGTAATAAATCCCTTATTTTCAATGTTCAGGGAAAGGTATGTATTTTTTATTAATAGTCTTTATTAATAGACAATCAGTTTCTCCCACCCCCACTAAATAAACATGGAGCAGATATTTAAATATTATCAGTTTGATAAAGTGCCAACAGGACACCCACCTGTCTTGGGTCAGCCTCGGCTTTCCCATGAGCAGGAACTTTGCTCAAATAATTTCATAACTCATAAGTGCTTACAGTTCCCATTTAAAAAGACAAAAAACAAAAAACAAGCCAAGCTTCCTCACCTAACCCAACCAACAGTTGTTAGGACAATTTAAAAACATCTGAGAAATCAATAGTTCAATTCATGACATAAGAGCAATTTTTCCTTCCCCAGAATCTGTGAACAAAAAAGATCACCTTTCCACAAATGAGACGGTATCTGTGAAAATACTCTTCAAATCCCCTGCACGTGGCAGACCCTCCTGGACAGGGTGTGGGTCAGTCCCAAGTACATACCATGCACTGGTTCCCTTGGCCTGAGCCCCACCCTCAAGTTCATGACAAGAGCAAGGCCCCTACAGGACCAGGTTGAACAGGCCTCTCCGTTTTGAGAAACAGAGCTGGATCAAAGTCTTTGGGGACAATTATTTAACTTTCCACTTTGATTTCCTTGAATGCATACTGCAGGAGGTTACTCAGCCCCTATTTCTGTTACTAATATTTTCCCAAAGTGACCTTTATAAATTAAAATCTATAGAGTTAATCATAAATCACCTATTAGTCAACTGTTTTCAACTTTTATTTAGGCAATTCCTCTACCCATGCTGTCATCAAAAACTAAAATTGGGTAATTCGAATTGGCCATCTCTACTTCCCCTTTCAGAGAGAAATGATAACAAAGGGTGAATGATCCACAGAGAAGCTCAAAAGGAAAGACAACTTAAAGCCAGCTGTGCCCATTATAAAGAGGTCTTAAACTTGTTTGTAAATGGTGACAGAACAAACTATGTCAGAACTGAAGGTATGGAATTTACAGCATTAAACTTAGTATCATTAGTGAAACTTTACAGGGTCCTTTACAACACTTGTGTACGTTCATCAAAGTGGTATTTCTAGCCAAAAACAAAAACAAAAAAACTAGTGTTTATCATTCAGGGCCCCAAATTGGAACACTGAACCTCTTTCAAGAAGTAAGTTGCCACCCACCTCGAAAGGGTTTCCAAAGAATCACTGATAGTAAGGGTATCTGATTTCATTGACTCACCTATTATATCTGCAGGAATGCTGGGACGTCTCAATGAACAACTTCAGAAAAATGCCACCTGGAGAAACAAATTGAACAAAACATTACTTTTTTTTTTAAACACACAAGAAAGGCTTACCATACAATTTTATGTCTCATTAAAATATGTGATGTTTCAAATATTGGCCCCCAGGTTGCATATAAGTGCAGCTTGCATTACAATGTAGCCACCCCTTCCTGGGAACACTGATGCACTAACCCAAAGTCCAAACCACTGATGAACCAGGAAAAAAATAAGAGAGCAGGGAGGAAGGTGCAGCCCATGAACACGCACCTTACGACATCCTTTCCTTTCCCCTCACAAGAGGATCAACTTGAAAACACAACCTGTGACCTTGAAGGCACTTTATGAACAAACATAAAAAGCTCAAATAATCCAAAAACAAATTATGGAATGAAATATAAAATTGTGAATGAGGAATCCATCCTGGCAGCACTTTATATCCTTTTTCAGTTATTCTGTTAACTTTTTTTAAAGCTAAATTCACAAGGATGTCAAAAATTGGAGAAATGGGGAAATGGTCATTAAAACCCTCACATAGTAAACAGAGGAATCGAGAAGAAGAATTTCTTTAATGATTAGTTAGTTTATTCCAAAATCAAGTATTCCTTTTGGTGTTCTCAAAGTCCTTAGATAACCTTTTAAAATTATAAGCCTATTTAACACGGTCACAAAATAGACCAAAATGTCTTTCAGCACTGCTTTGAAATATTAAACATAAATGGAACAAATTTCTTATATAAAATATCACAGTTGCCATTTGTTGGGAATTTATTGTGCCCCCAGGACTGTGTGGCATCAGATTATAACCTTTCCAGACAGGGAGTATGTCCATTAACACATGAGGAAGCAGATGTTGAAAGAAGCAGAGAAACTTCCCCAGTATCACACAGATCCAGGGTTTCCAAATCATGCTCTTTTCACTCTGCCATGTGGCCCCTTGAAAGCACTCATTTCACTCTATGTAGTCTATTCATCACCTCCCCAAATAGAAATCTGACATTCCTTAAAGTAAAAGTCTGGAAAGGAAACCGACTAGCAGATAAAATTAACTTGTGCTTTCTGCATGTTTAAAAATGTTGAGCCTAATCATGCCATTTAGGATTGTAACATAATACAGTACACAAGTAAAAACTTACATCCAGATAACTAGGTTAACACGTGCAGCATCAGTATAAATACAGACTGGACCTGAGGTTGAAAAGCCAATACTGGACTCAAAGGCTCCTCTATCTAAAGAAATCATTTTAGTTCAGTTACAAACTCGAAGATACTGGACAATGCTCACTGGGTTTCAGTTGAGAAAAAATACATACATAAAAGAATTCTGAATTCCTAAGGTCCTTTGTTATATAATAGCTTGGGGGAGTTATGATTTTTTAAAAAGGTCCTTTATAAGTTAATTACTAGTTAAATTCCAAGAATTTCCCACAGTTTAATTTTACCCTTTCAGGAAACATCATGGGAGGTCATGATCAGTATTTTTATCTGGAAACAGCTTCTGTGAAATAAGCCA
Organism: Balaenoptera borealis; assembly: GCF_965194805.1. Taxonomy (NCBI): domain Eukaryota; kingdom Metazoa; phylum Chordata; class Mammalia; order Artiodactyla; family Balaenopteridae; genus Balaenoptera; species Balaenoptera borealis. The sequence continues at coordinate 63,831,368 of NC_138867.1, forward strand.
CTAGGATTATTATGAATGGGTCTGTTATAAATGAAGTTCTTGAGCAATGTTTCATTACCTCTAAAAGCTAAATGGGTCACAAAAATACTTGAATTAGCACACCTCCAAATCAAGGATAACATTTTAAAAATCTCTTTTGTTACATACAAGGCAAGCAAAAGTTCTGGACAGTTAAGGCACATCTCGAGACTCTAACAACAGAGAAGGCAGGGTTGAATCCAGATTCCCACCTAAAGTTCTCCAAACTCACACTGCCGAGAAAAAGCACCTCCTAGAATACATAAATTTGGCCTAAGGTCCAAAGAAGTATGGTATCTGGGAGTAAGTCTTCAGTATCATGATAAAGCTTTTCTGACAGCCAAGTCCCATCTTGTGAAACCACCAAAGTGATCAGAAAGATGAACCATGCCAATTCTGTTATTGGATATGGTTGGTAAGTAGGGTGTTATATATAGTTTTTTATTTTTTAATGCTATTTCAAAAAAATACAGTAGACTAAAAATATGTCAAATCTCACAGTCCTCAAAAGTTCATAAAAAATAGTTAATGTATTAGGCATTAACTGTCAGGCACTGTTCTATGAACTTCATGGAAATTAACTCATTTATTTCTCACAAAAACCCTGAAGTAGGTACTAAATATACACATTAATTTTATTATTTTTTAAATTAATTTTTATTGGAGTACAGTTGCTTTACAGTGTTGTTAAAGATTTTTTTTTTTTTGATGTGGACCATTTTTAAAGTCTTTATTGAATTTGTTACAATATTGTTTCTGTTTTATGTTTTGGTTTTTTGGCCGAGAGGCATGTGGGATCTTAGATCTCAGCTCCCAGACCAGGTATCGAATCCACACCCCCTGCACTGGAAGTGCAGCACTCACAAAGGCATTATCATGCGGCCATCTCACCATTTTTCCATTTCTCTATGTGCAAATATGTTTTTCATCTACAGGTTGTTAAACACATGGGAGTTTATAAAAATTAGAAATATCTGTTTCTTATTTATCATTCTTTTGTCTTAATTTTTGTAGATTTTTAAAAATTAATTTATATTGGAGTATAGTCCATTTACAATGTTGTGTTAGTTTCTGCTGTAGAGCAAAGTGAATCAGTTATACATACACATATATCCACTTTTTTTTAGATTCTTTTCCCATACAGGTCATTACAGAGTATTGACTTCCCTGTGCTATACAGTAGATTCTTTTCTTTTTTTTTTTAAGATTTTTTTGATGTGGACCATTTTTGAAGTTTTTATTGAATTTGTTACAATACTGCTTCTGTTTTATGTTTTGGTTTTTTGGCAGAGAGGCATGTAGGGTCTTAGCTCCCCGACCAGGGATCGAACCCGCACCGCCTACATTGGAAGGCGAAGTCTTAAACCACTGGAAGTCCCTAGTAGATTCCTATTAGTTATCTATTTTATATATAATAGTGTATATATGTCAATCCCAAACTCCCAATTTATCCCTCCCTCGCTTCCCCCCTTGGTAACCATAAGTTTGTTTTCTACATCTTTGACTCTATTTCTATTTTGTAAATATGTTCATTTGTAGATTAGTAATCTGCTGAGCTATTTAAATTATTCATAGCCCAATAAATACAGGTACTATTTCTTCTAGCAAGGATTCTTAAAAAAATTCAAACCACCACATTTTTGCACATTAAGGAGTTAAAAAGTTTTTGCTTCCCATTCATCCCCATTTGGTTCCCTGCCCTTTGGTTCCACTTCCGGAGATCAGGAGGAGAAACAATAGCTGCCTTTAGTGCCGGAGCACAGCACCCACGTGACAGGCCCCAGCTCTTATTTATTGAACTGAATTGCCAAAAACAGGAAGCTCAGTTTAAGACCTCTTTCTCAGTTATAAATTTCTATAACTTGACATGCACTGATTTGAACTGTTTCACGTTACTCTGTAAAACTAGAACCAAGAAGTGTAAGTTATCTTGAAGTTAGGAGACTAGATTTCAGCTTAACCGAAGAAAGAATGTCATCATAAACAGCTGTCCCACAGAGGTCCAGGCTGCCTCTGGGTGGGTGAAGAGGCAGCTGCTTGTGATCACAGATGCCCGTAGAAGGGGAAAGTCTCAATAACCATCCTGTAACAGAAAGAGGCATTTCATGAACCCTGCGGTAGTTCACAAAGCCCATACTTGGTAAGGATGGGGGCTCCCGCGGCAGAGCACTGTGTAAGTTACACGACACTTTGAAATTCATTTTCTCATTTGATCAACACTAGGAGTGGAGGGTAGCTGGAGTGGGGGTGGGAACAGACATCATTTATTATTCCCATTTTACAGACTAGGAATTTGAACAATTTAAATTGAATCACACAGTAAACACTATAATCTGGGCTCCAACCCAGGACTTCTGACTCCCAAGTCCAGGGTATTTCCAACTAGGCAATATTGCAACAACCAAGACCATACTTATTCATCAAGGACAGGGGCAATGATGGGTCCCAAAGAGATGTGAAGCACGGAAGTGAATACCAAAGGAGATGAGCTGAAAGCAAAATATGGTAAGAGCCCTACTACTCTCACAAACCACCCCTTCTACCTCCCTAAGAAGTACTCTATATTTTTGGTAGAGACACTTCTCTCGCTTACATGTGTCCACTAAAGGAATATTTGTCCAAATCCTACTTTACTGTGCTATGTTGATACAATAAATGCTTGGGGCAGTCGGTTCACATTTTAAGGGGAGTTAGGGGCAGCATAACAAACACAAAGAGCAGTATCCCGGGACTTCCCTGGTGGCGCAGTGGTTAAGAATCCGCCTGCCAATGCTGGGGACACGGGTTCGATCCCTGGTCTGGGAAGATTCCCACATGCCATGGAGCAACTAAGCCCATGCGCCACAACTACTGAGACTGCACTCTAGAGCCCGTGAGACACAACTACTGAGCCCGAGCCCCACAACTACTGAAGCCTGCACCCCTAGAGCCTGTGCTCCGCAAGAAGAGAGAAACCACCACAATGAGAAGCCCGTGCACTGCAACGAAGGGTACCCCCGCTCGCCACAACTAGAGAAAGCCTGCACGTAGCAACGAAGACCCAATGCAGCCAAAAAAATAAAGGAAGAAAGAAAAAAAAAAAGGGGAATGTCCCATTTCTGCATCCAAAGTATAAATTGTCACTCAAAGCCTAGGCTGGGAGTTAAAAAAAAAAAAAGTCAATGGAATGCACTGACTATTCTAACAACAGGTCCGGGATAACCTTGGGTCTGACAACAGGAGTTTAACAGAAATGGGTCAGCCACTGAAGGACTGCTGAACCTTACAAGATTTTCCAGGAAAGACGTAAGAGTGTCAAATTTCACGAACCTGTCTACCAAGTAGAGAGGGTGGCAGACTGCCAAAGGCTGGACTGTGATAACTCATGTGAAATCCTGGGAACTTGAACCTCTGCAATGCCTGCCCTGCCGCTCAGCCACACAGGGAATGCCTGAAGTTCAAGTTTCCAAAGACCTCACAGACTACAAGCTGAACGTTCATCGCAGAAACGTCCTTTTACTCGTAAGGAAGGAGAAATGACTCAATCCAAAACCCCCCACATCAACATGAATGTGTTAAAGGGTAAGTTTTTACGTATCTGCGTACCACAGAATAGGCTACTTGGATTTTATCTCCTGCATTTGGACAGTGCAAGGCACAGGGCAGATGTTTCATGAATGTTTACCGTGTAAACGAATGGATGATCGCAGTAGGAAAATTTGCCACAGATAGAAAAGGCACGATATGGGAAAGAGAGAAATACTGGGTTAATAGGAATGAGAAAATCGTCAAGCCAAGATGACAGCAGGAATTCCAGAATGAGGAGAAAACACCAGAGGTGAAGGGTGACTCAGCAGGCGTGGAAGGAGTACGGGGTGGTGGTCATGCTGTCCTCGCCGGGGAGTCCTCAAGTCGGTGCATAATGTCTTCTGTCCTGGAGTACCCTTAGGATGCAGGTGGTGGAGGAGGCTAACGGAGCGAGTGTGCACAGTTAAAGAGCTCTTTAGGGACTTCCTGGTGGTGCAGTGGTTAAGAATCCGCCTGCCAATGCAGGGGACATGGGTTAGAGCCCTGGTCCGGGGAAGATCCCACATGCCACGGAGCCACTAAGCCCATGGGCCACAACTACTGAGACTGCGCTCTAGACCCCGTGCGCCACAACTACTGAGCCTACTTGCCACAACTACTGAGCCCGTGCACCACAACTACTGAGCCTGCACGCCTAGAGCCTGTGCTCGCAACAAGAGAAGCCACCGCAAGGAAGAGTAGCCCCTGTTCACCACAACTAGAGAGAAAGCCCACGTGCTGCTATGAAGATCCAATGCAGACAAAAAAAAAATTTTAAAATAAATAAGCAAACAAACAAACAAATAAATAAAAATAAAGAGCTCTTTAAGTAATTCTGAGAAACCTTCCTCCAGATGACAACTACTCTTAATATTCCTGCTTGTTTTTTAAACTTGAGTATAGATATGTGATCATTTTGCAAGAGAGAAACAGTTGTGAATATCGTCAGGCACTGGCAATGAGTAAACCTCATCCAATACTCCAACAACCACTTGTTCAAGAACAGGTCATTTGATATTTGACAGATCCAGGTTGTCACAGGAGGGCAGGTGAGCGCAGCACAGCCGGGGCACATGCCAGGCAAACAGGCGGCCCTGTTAGGAACTTGGACCAAAAGTGCTGACAAGCCCTTTCTGTTTGACGTTTCTTAGCAGTCTGCATTCCAAATCTGGGAATAAACTTTAAGTAATAACAGACCAGTGTTTCTGAAAAACAGATGGCAAGATTAAAACTCGAAATAAAGAACGTCTACTCATTAAAAAGATTTCCAAACAGGGTAATTCGGACTCACACAGGCCAAGGCAGATATACAGCAACTAGAGACCCTGCTCCCAGGCTGGCCGTCAATGATAAACCCCTTGAAGCCCAGGAATCAGCCTGTCTGACCTATGGAATGCTTCCTGAAGACCCTCACATGGCATCACCTTCACAGAGGTGAAGCTCATTGAGGGGCAGGGCTGTTACACCATCGGGACAGGCCAACGCACCATTGTGGAAATGCCTTCCCTTTAAAGGATTTGCAATTTCCTGAAAACACAGGCAAGAAATCAGAGAAAGGGAGAGTCTGCCTCTAAGCAAGGTAGCTCTAGTGGTAAAATGGATAGCTTGCTTTAGGAAGCCCAGCTTCCCCAGCTTAAATATTTACCCTTTTCGTTATCTTACATATACATAAAAGCATTTATCTGTCCATTATTTTATCTACTCCCAGTCAAAAAATATCTGCCAGGCACCGGGGAGACCAAAACGAACAAGGCATTCCTTGCTACTTTCCAGGAAAGTACTCCCTCTCGTGTGTTGTTAGCAATTCTCTGCCTCGATGCCCCCGCGCTGTGCCCCCAAGACCCCTATACTGTGGGAAGGGCTGGCAGCCTTTGCTTATACCACAACGCGTGTGGGTCACTGCTGGTATGTGTACCTGAAGCTTCAGTCTTCATAATCAAATGCTTTGAGCTTTGCTAAACCTTTGACATTAGTGAGCAGGTAACAGGATTTTGGTGGCACAGAGACAATCAAGAGGATCTTCATTTACACCAGAGAGAGCCCAGAAGGCCAGTGTCACCGGGGAACGCGTGAGGACACCCTCCGAATGAAGGCCGGAGGAATAAAATCACTTCAAACGCTTCTCACTTTCAGGAAAAAAAAAATTTCAAGAAATGTGTAAAAATCTGCATCACCACAAAACAAAGGGTACATGAACCTTTAATAAAATATTCTTAGCTGGCACTAAATCTCACATAGTAATGTACAGTATAATTTATCAATAAAAATAAATCCTAATACTCCTTGGCGGTGGAGTCCTGTAATGAGGCCTGTACTACAACCACCACCCCACAAGGAAAAGGGGAGCACAGCCGCTGCACTCTAAGGAGGGGGAGAAGGAGGTGGGTACTGAAATTTCCCAACATCTCCTCAGACAACTCTGCTTACCTAAACAGAGGAATGTGCACACCACAAAGGAATACAATGACTTAGTATTAAAGAATAAAAACTATTATACATGGGGCTTTCCTGGTGGCGCAGTGGTTAAGAATCCGCCTGCCAATGCAGGGGACATGGGTTCGATCCCTGGTCCAGGAAGATCCCACGTGCCGCGGAGCAACTAAGCCCGTGCGCCACAACTACTGAGCCTGCGCTCTAAAGCCCATGAGCCACAACTACTGAAGCCTGTGCACCTAGAGCCTATGCTCTGCAACTAGAAGCCACTGCAACGAGAAGCCCACACACCGCAACGAAGAATAGCCCCCACTTGCTGCAACTAGAGAAAGCCCATGCGCGGCAACGAAGACCCGACACAGCCAAAAATAAATTAATTAATTAAAAAAAAAAAAAAGCTATTATACATGACAGAAATCTTATCACAGAATCACTGTATTTATAAAGCCTTCCGAATAAAACTTAAAGTGGGAGGTGGAGGAAACCTACCCTGATAAATTAGAGAAAATGAAGGCAAACACACTAAAACCAAAATAATGCCAGAGCTGCATGTGGAAGATGCCAGAGCTTTTCTGCAGAGTCCCCGCTGCTTATTCGTCCCATTCCCAGTGAGTGCCCAGACCAAGGGTGACCCCAGAGCCCACACCCCTCATTTAGGAGAGCCACAGCCTGCCCTTCCTGCTCAGCCCCCCACCAAGACAGCCTCACCCTGGGTCAGAAGCAAAGGACAGCCTCACCCTGGGTCAGAAGCAAAGGACAGCCTCACCCTGGGTCAGAAGCAAAGGCCGAGCCCCGTCCTCTCTCCCTCAAGCTTTCAGGCATCACAGCCAGGCCCCTTCCCCGTGGCACCACACAGTGGAGTTCTTTCTCAAAACACATAAATGACTGATCTTCCAGCCAAGATGGCAGAGACTTCTGCAACAGCTCTCAGAACAGGAAACTTGCCGAAGCGGTCTTTAAAATCAGAAAAGGACACAGGATAAGGGGGACGTGGGGAAGGAACACTCTCAAGGGGGCACCTGGGAAGGGGAGAAAAGGGGAAAACCCAAGATTCTTTCTCCCGTTTTTTCTTCCCCAAGGACAGCATTCAAGGTCAGATTAATGAATGCATCCTCTTAGAACACACCTGACCTTAGCTCACCTGTCCTGGGTTTGATGACCACTCACCACGACAAGTCATGGGGCTATGCGCCCCTCTTTTGTGGCCTGCTTTGACCCCAAATCTGATGCCGTGTCCTCCAAATCTGCCCGTTCGCCTCTATATCTTCCCCAATTCCATACGTGGAACTCTGCTCAAGACCCAACTCAAGCGTCATCTTCCGCGGAGCCTTCTCTAAACTTGCTCTTGCCTTTGACCTCTTCCCATCCCTCTCTCCTCTGAGCCCATGCAGACTTCTGAGCATGCCTCTGTCACTCCCAGCACACTGGGTAATAATTATTTGCTTGGTTGACTCCCAGGTCCAGGTACATCCATCCATCTGCTAGCTAACATTTACGAACTGTGGCTTCGGCAACATTACAAAATGGCCACGACTAAGTCCTTGACTAGGAACAGAGGCCTTCTCCAGATCACAGATATTCACATGGCTTACCCTCTCACTTCATTCAAGCCTCTGTATGAATGTCACCTCCTTCCCTCACCGCCCAAGCTGAAGAGCACAGCATACATCCTCTCACTCTCCAGCACTGTCTGCCATCCTCACCCAGCTTTATTTCTCCAAGCTCTCACCACTGCCTGACAGCCATCCATACAGAGGGATGAATGGGTAGTTATAGACATATTTAGATATATAGGTACAGATACAGAGTTTTCCTAAGTCAGTTGTTTGTCCACTAGAGTGTAAGCTCCATTAAGGCAAGGCCTTGAATGTGCTTGAGTCTGTGCTGTATGGACCCCTAATATCTGGACTAGCACCTGAGACAGACTGAGTTCTTAGTATCAGTTGATGAATACATGTATGGGTAGATGATAATATCTTGGCCAAGAAACCCAGGGGGAAAAGGAGATCAGGTGAGGGTAGCCTCTATTTGCACACTGAGGCTTTTTTTTTAAACAGATCTTTATTGGAGTATAATTGCTTCACAATACCTTGTTAGTTTCTGTTGCACAAGAAAGCAAATCAGCCATATGCATACATATATCCCCATATCCCCTCCCTCTTGAGCCTTGCTCCCATGCTCCCTAACCCACCCCTCTAAATCATCGCAAAGCACTGAGCCAATCTCCCTGTGCTATGCTGCTGCTTCCCACCAGCCAACTATTCTACATTTGGTAGTGTATATACGTTGATACTAGTCTCACTTCACCCCAGCTTCGCCCTCCCACCCCATGTCATCAAGTCCATCCTCTTTGTCTACCTCTTTATCCCTGCCCTGCAACTAGGTTCATCAGTACCATTTTTTAATATATATATTCCATATATATGTTAGCATACAGTATTTCTTTTTCTCTTTCTGACTTACTTCACTCTGTATCAGACTCTAGGTCCATCCATCTCACTACAAATACCTCCATTTCATTTCTTTTTAGGGCTGAGTAATATTCCATTGTATATATGTGCCACATCTTCTTTACCCATTCATCTGTCGATGGACATTTAGGTTGGTTCCATGTCCTGGCTATTGTAAATAGTGCTGCAATGAACACTGTGGTGCATGTCTCTTTTTGAATTATGGTTTTCTCAGGTTATATGCCCAGTGGTGGGACTGCTGGGTCATTTGGTAGTTCTATTTTTAATTTTTTAAGGAAACTCCATACTGTTTTCCATAGTGGTTGTATCAATTTACATTCCCACCAGAAGTGTTAAGAGGGCTCCCTTTTCACCACACCCTCTCCAACATTTACTGTTTCCAGATTTTTTGATAATGGCCATTCTGACCAGCATGAGGTGATACCTCACTGTAGTTCTGATTTGCATTTCTCTGATAATTAGTGATGTTGAGCATCTTTTCATGTGCCTCTTGGCCATCTGTATGTCTTCCTTGGTGAAATGTCTATTTAGGTCTTCTGCCCATTTTTTAACTGGATTGTCTGTTTTTTTTTATATTGAGTTCCATGAGCTGTTTGTATATTTTGGAGATTAATCCTTTGTCTGTTGTTTCATTTGCAAATATTTTCTCCCATTCTGAGGGTTGTCTTTTCGTCTTGTTCATGGTTTCCTTTGCTGTGCAAAAGCTTTTAAGTTTAATTAAGTCCCATTTGTCTATTTTTGTTTTTATTTCTGTTACTCTAGGAGGTGGGTCAAAAAGGATCTTGCTGTGGTTTATGTCAAAGAGTGTTCTCCCTCTAAGAGTTTTATAGTGTCTGGTCTTACATTTACGTCTTTAATCCATTTGGAGTTTATTTTTGTGTATGGTGTTAGGTAGTGTTCTAATTTCATTCTTCTATATGTAGATGTCCAATTTTCCCAGCACCACTTATTGAAGAGGCTGTCTTTTCTCCATTGAATGTTCTTGCCTCCTTTGTCGGAAATTAGGTGCCCAGATGTGCATGGGTTTTTCTCTGGGCATTCTATCCTGTATCATTGGTCTATAATTTTGCTTTTGTGCCAGTACCATACTGTCTTGATTACTGTAGCTTTGTGGTATAGTTTGAAGTCAGGGAGCCTGATTCCTCCAACTCCGTTTTTCTTTCTCAAGATTGCTTTGGGCAGGGAGCTTCAAGATGGCGGAAGAGTAAGATGCGGAGATCACCTTCCTCTCCACAAATACATCAGAAATACATCTACATGTGGAACAGCTCCGACAGAACACCTACTGAATGCTGGCAGAAGACCTCAGACCTCCCAAAAGGCAAGAAACTCCCCACGTACCGGGGTAAGGCAAAAGAAAAAAGAAAAAATAGAGACAAAAGAATAGGGACGGGACCTGCACCAGTGGGAGGGAGCTGTGAAGGAGGAAAGGTTTCCACACACTAGGAAGCCCCTTTGCGGGTGGAGACTGCGGGTGGCGGAGGTGGGGAGCTTCGGAGCCATGGAGGAGAGTGCAGCAACAGGGGTGCGGAGGGCAAAGCGGAGAGATTCCCGCACAGAGGATTGGTACCGACCAGCACTCACCAGCCCGAGAGGCTTGTCTGTTCACCTGCCAGGACGGGTCGGGGCTGGGAGCTGAGGCTCCAGCTTCGGTCTGATTCAAGGGAGAGGGCTGGGGTGGGCAGCGTGAACACAGCCTGAAGGGGGCTAGTGAGCCACAGCTAGCCAGGAGGGAGTCCGGGAAAAGGTCTGGAGCTGCTGAAGAGGAAAGAAACTTTTTCTTGCCTCTTTGTTTCCTGGTGCACGAGGAGAGGGGATTCAGAGCGCTGCCTAAACGAGCTCCAGAGACGGGCGCGAGCCGCGGCTATCAGCGCGGACCCCAGAGACGGGCAGGAGACGCTAAGGCTGCTGCTGCCGCCACCAAGAAGCCTGTGTGTGAGCACAGGTCACTCTCCACACCGCCCCTCCCGGGAGCCGGTGCAGCCTGCCACTGCCAGGGTCCCGTGATCCAGGGACAACTTCCCCGGGAAAATGCACGGCGCACCTCAGGCTGCTGCAACGTCACGCTGGCCTCTGCCGCCGCAGGCTCGCCCCGCATCCGTACCCCTCCCTCCCCCCAGCCTGAGTGAGCCACAGTCCCCGAATCAGCAGCTCCTTTAACCCCGTCCTGTCTGAGCGAAGAACAGATGCCCTCAGGCAACCTACACCCAGAGGCGGGTCCAAATCCAAAGCTGAACCCCGGGAACTGTGCGAACAAAGAAGAGAAAGGGAAATCTCTCCCAGCAGCCTCAGAAGCAGCGGATTAAAGCTCCACAATCAACTTGATGTACCTGCATCTGTGGAATACCTGAATAGACAACGAATCATCCCAAATTGAGGAGGTGGACTTCAGGAACAAAGATATATATATTATTTCCCTTTTTCTCTTTTTGTGAGTGTGTGTCTGTATGCTTCTGGGTGTGATTTTGTCTGTATAGCTTTGCTTTTACCATTTGTCCTAGGGTTCTGTCTGTCCGTTTTTTCTTTTTTTACTTAAAAAAAATTTTTTTAATAATTATTTTTAAAATTTTTTATTTTAATAACTTTATTTTATTTTATTTACCTTCTTCTTTCTTTCTTTCTTTCTTTTTTCTCCTTTTTATTCTGAGCCGTGGGGATGACAGGCTCTTGGTGCTCCAGCCAGGTGTCACGGCTGTGCCTCTGAGGTGGGAGAGCCAAGTTCAGGACACTGGTCCACAAGAGACCTCCCAGCTCCACGTAATATCAAACAGCGAAAATCTCCCAGAGATCTCCACCTCAATGCCAAGACCCAGCTCCACTCAACAACCAGCAAGCTACAGTGCTGGACAGCCTATGCCAAACAACTAGCAAGACAGGAACACAGCCCCATCCATTAGCAGAGAGGCTGCCTAAAATCATAATAAGGCTACAGACACCCCAAAACACACCACCAGACGTGGACCTGCCCACCAGAAAGACAAGAGCCAGCCTCATCCACCAGAACACAGGCACTAGTCCCCTCCACCAGGAAGCCTACACAACCCACTGAACCAACCTTAGCCACTGGGGACAGACACCAAAAACAACGGGAACTACGAACCTGCAGCCTGTAAAAAGGAGACCCCAAACACAGTAAGTTAAGCAAAATGAGAAGACAGAAAAACACACAGCAGATGAAGGAGCAAGGTAAAAACACACCAGACCTAACAAATGAAGAGGAAATAGGCAGTCTACCTGAAAAAGAATTCAGAATAATGATAGTAAAGATGATCCAAAATCTTGGAACTAGAATAGAGAAGATACAAGAAACGTTTAACAAGGACCCAGAAGAACTAAAGAGCAAACAAACAGTGATGAACAACACAATAAATGAAATTAAAAATTCTCTAGAAGGGATCAACAGCAGAATAACTGAGGCAGAAGAACGGATAAGTGACCTGGAAGATAAAATAGTGGAAATAACTACTGCAGAGCAGAATAAGGAAAAAGAATGAAAAGAATTGAGGACAGTCTCAGAGACCTCTGGGGCAACATTAAACGCACCAACATTCGAATTATAGGGGTCCCAGAAGAGGAAGAGAAAAAGAAAGGGACTGAGAAAATATTTGAAGAGATTATAGTTGAAAACTTCCCTAATATGGGAAAGGAAATAGTTAATCAAGTCCAGGAAGCACAGAGAGTCCCATACAGGATAAATTCAAGGAGAAACACGCCAAGACACATATTAATCAAACTATCAAAAATTAAATATAAAGAAAACATATTAAAAGCAGCAAGGGAAAAACAACAAGTAACACACAAGGGAATCCCCATAAGGTTAACAGCTGATCTTTCAGCAGAAACTCTGCAAGCCAGAAGGGAGTGACAGGACGTATTTAAAGTGATGAAGGAGAAAAACCTACAACCAAGATTACTCTACCCAGCAAGGATCTCATTCAGATTTGATGGAGTAATTAAAACCTTTACAGACAAGAAAAAGCTGAGAGAGTTCAGCACCACCAAACCAGCTTTGCAACAAATGCTAAAGGAACTTCTCTAGGCAAGAAACACAAGAGAAGGAAAAGACCTACAATAACAAACCCAAAACAATTACGAAAATGGTAATAGGAACATATATACCGATAATTACCTTAAACGTAAATGGATTAAATGCTCCAACCAAAAGACATAGACTTGCTGAATGGATACAAAAACAAGACCCATATACGTGCTGTCTACAAGAGACCCACTTCAGACCTAGGGACACATACAGACTGAAAGTGAGGGGATGGAAAAAGATATTCCATGTAAATGGAAATCAAAAGAAAGCTGGAATAACAATTCTCATATCAGACAAAATAGACTTTAAAATAAAAACTATTACAAGAGACAAAGAAGGACACTATATAATGATCAAGGGATCGATCCAAGAGGAAGGTATAACAATTGTAAATATTTATGCACCCAACATAGGAGCACCTCAATACATAAGGCAAATACGAACAGCCATAAAAGGGGAAAACGACAGTAACACAATCATAGTAGGGGCCATAGTTAAGGGTGAGATTACCCTGGAGTAAGGGAAGAGCTGGCTATTGTATAGTAAAAAAAAAATTAATAGCATCTACCTCACAGGGGTGCATACTAAAGGAGTGACTGCATGTGAAATATCTGATCTGTCTCGTCGAGGCTTAGCCAAATTACTCTATAGACAACAGGTGCTCGAAAAATGCTTATGAATATATGAACACCTATTAAGACTAAGACCAACCATCCTCAGTGCCACCTTACCTGCACAACATGGATTCGAGAATTGTATATTTACACGAGGCTGTTTTTCTCATGTAGGATTCTGAGTTAGTCCAGTCTGATCAAAGATTAAGAGATACTCCAGCATTATCTACAGTGTGGAATAACGCTGCATTATGTGTTATTATCCAGTGCCGGAAAGAAAGCAGGCAGGAACACAATTACTCAGAATGGGGTATAAAAGGAAAAAGCTCATTCCTACAAGGTCAGTGAACATGAGCGTCCACCATGGCGCAAGCACTGTAGTTACAGGTTTGAACGTAAATCCACAAGGAGAAAAACTTCCTGGCACAGACTAAAAGCAGTGACAAATGTGGCATTTGAGCTAAACTCAAAAGATGAGTCAAATGTAAAGGTCCAATCTCAGGATAGAAAAAAAAATCACTGGTTGGCTTAGGTGGTTTGCTTTTAAGTTGCTTAACTAAAAATAACCACCCAGAATCAGCAATGGGAAACACACGTCACCGTGAGTGCCCCGTTCAGAAGAGTTAGTCAAGGAGACGAAGGAAGGCCCAACCTCAACACGCGCAGGGGCCGAAGCAACTGGGCGAGGCGCCTGCTCTAAGCGTGCTGCAGAGGGTCCTCGAGCACAGGGCCCCAGGGGTGCCGCTGGCGGGGTGCAGGAGGAAGCGAGCAGAGTGCTTCCCCAGCTACAACTTCGGGGTGTCTGCTTTTATCTTTTTCTTCTGCGTTAAAATTCCACTTAAAATCTTGCTTGACGAAAGCACTCGACGGTGAAAACACACACTTCGGAAGCCACTGACCTGGAGTAAATTAATTCCGGGGATAAAAATCAACGACGTTTTAAAATTCTAATTCTTATACCCATTTTCACAATTGGCTCAAGACTATGATGATTGGTGCAGAGATCAAGAGGCACTTAAGTTTTATACTTCTGTAACGTTTATCATGCAAACAAATACTTTTCTCATCAAAGAAGTGTTCGAGATAACGTTAGTTCAGATGACTTGTCTTTCCTTATCTTTCATAGAAGACAGATTACAGCTAAATCTAATTGCTTCCCTGGGCAAAAATGAAATCCTACTGAGGGCTCATACATGACTGCATGTATGCTAAGAAACAAGAGAAAATGTTCTGTGTGTAATTAGTAGTAAAAATCTATTCATACAGAACCATTCTCTGGGGGAACTGTGTGCCCTGGAATCATATTTTTCCAAACAACTTTCATAAGATTCCTGTACGCTATTCTTTTACAGATGAAAACCAAGTGTTTCAAATTTTAATTACAAAATGGTATTTCAATGAAGAAATGAGAACAGCTACAGAGAACAATGGACTTTAAGGAGTTAAAATAGAAGCAGATTTCTCTTGTAATGCCAACCCTTCTCCCAATTCCCAAAAAAGAGGAAGGTACTGTCACAGCAAGAACTATAGAGCATTATTTCAGTAATCTCTACTCTAACTTAGCCTTGGAAGTTTTGTCTTCAGGCTAGAGAGACCCACGAGCAGCAGGCACTGAGACCCTGGCTCACAGGGAGAATTTAAAAGATTCTTCTCATAGCTGTTAAAGATGTAGGCAGCGTGCCCTCCATCCACCAAGATGAGATGCCAAGCCCTCCATAACCAGGACCTGCCTGCAAGGTCCCAGGAGGAAAAGCTGAGTTCGGATATCCTTCCAGGCTCTCTAACCCTCCCTGTGACCCATGGCACACATGTGAGAAGCAGCTGGTCAGGGTTAAAAGTACAGTCTGGCCCCAGAGCCCTGCCCAGCTAACTGGCCCCCAGAGCTACTGAACCCTGACCTTGGCTTCACCATACCCCATTCTCTAACCAAATGTGTTAACTGGCTGCAGATTCTTGAACTATGTATGCCTCAGATGCATTCCCCAACACACACACACACACACACACACACACACACACACACACACACACACACACACACAGTGATAGGACAGAATTTTCTCTAGTGAGAGAATATTATTTTATTTGTTAATATCAATAGCTAAGCACTTAGCAGCAAATTCAACTACAATCAATGGTAAACAGCAACCTGCAACTGGTTTAAATCCCTCTCTCCGCAACACTCTTCTGTGTTAGAGGATGCCTCACTGAAATCTCCAGATAACATTTTCCTCAGAGACAATTCTGCTGATGCATCAGTTTTGGTTCCTGACCTTTCATTTACATGAACCATTCACGCTAGAACAGGACGATTCTTCCTTTAGCCAGGCCTCCTGCTCTCACTGTGTGTATTCCTCAGTCACCGAACATTTCAGCGCCTCAAAGCTCTCTGTGTATAGCTCAGAACTGCTGACTGTTAGGGCAGGAAGAACCTCAGAGATGATCTGATACAAAGCCATCATTTTTTCAAACAGGGAACTCAGTCCAGAGAAGAGAAGTGACAAAAAAGTCTGGGTGGCAAAGCTGGGGACAGCAAACTGGGCACTCCCTCCTAATCCTGTGTTCATGCCAGGGGATTAAAAACCAAGTTCCTCAGGGCCCTGGGTTACTCAGCTGTGTCTCAGGAACCATGAGGCAGGAGGAGGCCGAGGGGCAACCCCCAGAACAGCTGCAGTTTATCTGTTTCATATATTAAACACAAGATTTCATTTGAAAGAAAGGGTTTCACTGTAAATAAACAAACATCTTGAAAACCACCACATGGCAGAACCAACTTCAAATAAATGGAAAGTTAAAAGAGAGAAAGAACTAAAAACATAGGGTCTTACTTTAATGAATGTGTCCTTTTTAAAATGGAACAAGGAAAGAAAACAGCACTAAAACCAAATGTTATAGCTTAAGAGTTCTCTCCTTTATTTTTGCCTGTCCAGGAAAATAAAACAAACAAACAAAAAAGACAAAGAGAAGAAAAACAAAGGGAAGGTAGTATATTTTAGTTTCTAGGTCCCTGGGAATGTCATAAATCCATATTACATTGACTGGGCGATTTCAAGAAACAGAGTCACATAGGACATTGACCTAACTAAAATTCTTAAGATAAATCTATCTTCACTAAAAAGAATGGAAGAAAGGTTTTCATAAGTTACTGGTATACACACACACAAAAGCCCTCCAATTTTACCTTTTGTTTTCCTGTCTGCTGAGCACCTTTAATAGCTTATAACGTCTCTCATTTCTAAAAAACCAATTCTTTCTTACAGATGCTCAAAAGCCAATGAACAGTGTGTCTTTAAGGTCAGTAGGTGGGAGGGAAGCTGGTTTGTCACTATGTGGTAGGCTAGAGCTGGATGCAGTCTGCAGAAGTAGACGGCCAGCCCCGGGGACACTGGGAATTCAACAAGTCACTAAGAACTATGCTCACTGTGGTTTGGCATGCCACAAAAACTTTTCTTGACTTTTTAATTTTTGTCATTCTAGACTCCTACTGGAGCCAGATGATTTAAAAATCTTGTTTCAGACAATCTTCTTAACTTTTTTAAGTTAATAGCTTCCAATGTCACTGAACCAACCAACCTCTTCGCATTTTATAGACCATTTAAAGCCAGCAAGTTTGATCATTTAGTAAACCAATAGTTCTTTACAGGAAGTACCCTCAAGCTAAGCACTGCTCTTTGGGGAGTTTGTTAATATGCTCAGTCAAGTCAGCTCTGTCGAAGCCAAGTGAGCTCCCAGCGCCACCCTCTGAAAAGATCAAATGTCATCTTCTAAAAGGACTTCTTCCTTCCTCCCTCCTACTCACTCCCAAATTTCCACAAGCAACATTAGCATACAACACAAATGAGAGACACAGTCATTTCAGGGCATGGGGAAGTCAAACATTTTTAAGAAGTCAAAAGACAATGGAACAAAGTACTGATTTTCCTTATGTTCTAAGGATATATGAATATTAACATGAGTTGTTTTCTAAACTTGGGAACTCTGCAAGATGCCATCTTGGTTAGCCTCCAAACAGACTTACTTAAGTGACCTAATTTTCATGTTCTACTTTTGAAGATCTCCAGGACAGAAATTCCACACTCTCCACTGGTAACCTGAACTGTGGTTTAATTTCCTTCAGAGTCAAAGGTGACTGTTTATTTCAACTTTTTTAAAAAAGTTAAACAAGAGCTTAACTCTTGTTAAAAGATGTCATTTGAACCCTGAAACTAGTAACCGGAACAACACAAAGTGAATAACCAAGAACTATGCTATAGGTTAAACCACAGACATCAGAAATGTGCCTGGCTTACAAGGATGGTTATGCTGTTCTCTTCGCCCAGATGACCCTACATGCACCATGGGTGTCTGCACTCAAATTCACAAGTTTAAGAAATGACTCTACAGCTTCTGGAAAGAAAGAAACTCATGTGCAATGAAGAGGTCTCTCATAGTCACTGGTGAAAATCATTTCCAGGTCTTCCACACTTTCCAAATGAGTAGAAATTTTGGGTTTTGGTGTCCTTTTCCTTTTCTGTTTTTCTAAGAGTCCCCTAAGCAATATCATGCTCAGGTTTCCTAAATCTTTTTTAAGGTGAACTTTCCACTGAGCTACCCCTTGAAACAAGTCTTCTGGAGATTTTGCCCTTGACCTCCTGGAATTTTTCAATGAAACTCAAAAGAGATGTTTACCTGACCTCCTAATGAAAGCTCTATTTTTAATTCCTTGAACTTTTCTGTCTTTTCTTGTTGTGCCCTCTGGGAAAGAAAGACAAGTACAGTTGTTGGCTTGTTCTCAACTGGCAAACACCAAGATAATCCAGTTCTAATAAGTTTCTCAAGAATTTGGATAGCATCGCGAAGATATTAAGTATGTTCTCTTCTCTGGCATGGTTGTTTGCACTTCACCTTTTCAGAGGATCAATGTAAAGACAGGAAATGCCAGCACATTACCTTTGTGACAAAAAAAAAAAGATGTCAATCACAGAAAGAATAAAAGGAATATTACTGGGTTTTTCAAAAGCAATGAGAGAGCAGGAAAAAACTATGACCTAAGGGGCAGAGAGAAGAAAGAATGAGACCACTTTTTGCCAATTGGTGTCCAAATGAGGCTGAGTTCAGGCTCCCTCTAGCAGGGGGCATTTGGAGAGGTTTGGAATTGAGCACCCACAACCAGGTGTAGTTGATCATTTCCTTTTTCTTGCAAGAAAGAAGGTTCCTGGCAGTTCCATTTCAAATGGAAACCTCTTTGGGAATGGGTTGGGTCATATATATTTCAGGGGCTTCTCAGTCCACCCGGGGACAGGTACTTTCCCCTGCTAAGAGATCAAGGGGTGAGATGAATGGCTTCACTTCACTGCCAATTTCCTCTAGGAGTTCTCTTCCAGGAATCATTCAGTATAAGGCTTCCAACACCATTCCACTCCACTCATCTCACACACTAGGTTCCCAGTAGCATGCTTGCTCTTAGCTACATGTCCTCTAACAAGGACAAAACTACCACGTGATCCATCAACAACATACGTGAGCACTGTGAGGGCTCAGAGACTCCAAGTCCAGCTCTCTGTTGCCTAGAAGCTACAATTCAGTGGCAGGGAGGCTGCTTATTCATAAATAGCTGTGTTTTCGAGCGGACCCTTCTGAGAAGGTACACTCAGTAACACACTCGGTATGACACTCAAACCTCAGTACAAAAGTTTATTTCCTCCACCTTTTTGAATTTGAGTCTGCAAAAAAAGGAAAGAAAAAAGAAAAAGATGAAAACTGCCCTCAAACAAAGCAAAAAAGGCCCTCACACGGCCTATGAAGGGCCCCAAGTTGAGTGATTCTGGCCTGGCCATTTTCCTGCAGCATGGGTCAAAGCAGAGCAACTACTGAAGCTGTGGTTGGAATATTCTCAGATTTCAGGACTGAGCCAAGTAGAAAGACGCATCTGTCGAAATGCCCACTATACTGCGTAATTTATACTGGTTGACTGAGCGGACTGATGGAGCTGTAGGACTCTTGAAAAACTGCTCCTGGAATCTCATTTACCACTTTTCATTTATATTCCAGCTTATCATATCTAATCAAGGACTTTAACAGGGATCTTTAGGTGAAGGAAAAGACCAAGCAAGTCCCTGGAGCTTCCTCAACTATAATAATCAGAAGGAAGATGTTTGAGGAAGAGGCTGGTAGAGAAACTCATTCAGTTAACAATAACAGGAAATGAGTAGGCAAATAAATAACTCAATAAATGTTTTCAACCCTTTTGTTCATCTTTATCCAGCTCAACTCAGACTGGCTACTTCTTTATCCCTGGGCCACTTTGCATAAACAGGAGCCCTACAATTAAAAATAAGGCAACGAATTTTGTCCCCATTCCACTCAAATTTTCATTGATTCAGTCTAGTACCAATGGCTCAGTTTTTCTTTCTTTCTTTTTTTTTTTTTTTTTTAAAGGAGTGACGGTTTTATAAATGGTTTTACTTCTAGATGATAAATAAGGGATCTTCAGTCTTACTTCATGTTGAACCAATCCGACCTAAATGATTCTAGCTCTCGGCAAGCAGCTGATGAGAAGGACTTTGTAAATGGAGATGGCATTCTAAGCTCAAGGAGATTTCAGTTGGGAAGGGGAGGAACTGACCAGTTTAGGAGTTTCACAAAGTTTAGATTAACACTGAAAAAGTAGGAACAGAGCCTCCTATGTTCTTCCAATTTCCCGTAAGTAAATGAGGAAGAAAAGACAACCGGGATAAAAAGAACTTCTTAAGAAAGGTAAGAAGAAGAACAGTAGCATTTGCTGGGAAGTACCTCTCGCTGGCAATGAAAACGAGGGAAGCAGTGTGACCTCAGATTTTAGGTCCTCCTGGGGGCCTGTCTCTGCCTGTTTCCAGGAAATGAGATAAGGTGATACATGTCCACTCCTGCTTAAGTGATGCAGAGGGACGTAAAGCATTCGGTTCTGCTCGGGACAAAAATGCTCCATAAACCTTTAAAGGATGAATTAAAAGATTAGCTCTGGACAGAGGCTATGAATACCACTGGCCCTAAGAAGGTGTCGGGGTCAGCAAGAACCAGAGGCCCAGCTGTCTCCACTGTTTGATGAGGTATAAGAATCTTGAAAGTTTGGCTTCCCTGGTGGCGCAGTGGTTGACAGTCTGCCTGCTAATGCACACGGGTTCGAGCCCTGGTCTGGGAAGATCCCACATGCCGCGGAGCAACTAGGCCCGTGAGCCACAACTACTGAGCCTGCGCGTCTGGAGCCTGTGCTCCGCAACAAGAGAGGCTGCGACAGTGAGAGGCCCGCGCACCGCGCTGAGGAATGGTCCCTGCTTGCCGCAGCTAGAGGAAGCCCTCGCACAGAAACGAAGACCCAACACAGCCAAGAAAAATAAATAAATAAATAAATAATAATTAAAGGTGCTAATAATTAAAAAAAAATGGTAAATTAAAAAAAAAAAAAAAAAAAGAATCTTGAAAGTTTGAACTCGGGTATGTGGAATGAATAGGAAACAGATGATGAGAGCGGTTCAAAAGCTGTTATCCCTGGAAACCAGCCCCCAGGAAGCTGCTGTGGGTGGGTGTAGCATGGGAGGGTCAGGAGTGGATGTTCAGCACAGAAACGTCCCAGCCACGCATCCAGGGAGACAGAACCTCCCACAACTAAAACCTCAAGAGCACGGAGCACCTTAACAGTAGCAACAATCCTCTTCCTCCTCATCACGTATGGACTGAGCCCTGGCCCTCCACGGATCACTTACAACAATTACATGAGACAAGCCATTAACTCCATTTTACAGATGGGGCCTGAGGTCAGACCCTTCTCACACGACCTCCCAGTGGTCTAGAAGGCCATGCAATGCCGGAGCTTAACATGGAAGGGATGGCAAGGTCATTCTTACACAATGCTTGTGCCTCTCTAAAGGACCTGAGAAGGAGGAACGGCATCAACTCTGGGGTTCAAATTGTTGGGTTTAAGTACCACCTTCACCATTTTCGGTGTGGGGACATAATGATCACGGGTGGTCAAAAACTGTCCATTTTGGTCTCCTTTCCCTGGGGCGAGTTACTGAAACCTCTGAGACCTTCTCCCCTCCTAACATGAGCTCATCATCATGCTACCTCAGCGGGCAGCTGTGAGGATTAAATGAGATGGTTTCCTCACCATGAAGCAGTAGGCAAGTACTGGTGGTTGTTATTCCACGTTACCGCACTGGAGTTTCACGTTGCCTCATTTGCAGAAGAGTGCCACCCCACCTGGTTTTGCAGAAGCAGTGTGTGTATTTCAGGCACAGCAGCGTCTGACTGCAGTAACGGGCAGTAACTGCAGCCCCGCGCACGGAGCCGTCGCAGAGCTGGTGTGCCCCCGCCCCGCAGCCTCCGCTCCTCCCTCTACCCTTCGTCTCAGTCACTGCAAAATGGGGACTCACTCTGGCAGCCGAGTGTGCGAAGAGGACTCCCACGTGGCACGTGTAAGTGTCCCAGGCGTGATCCCACACAAGCCCCACACGCTCTCCAGCTCTCTTCCCCACAGAGCAGGCGCACACATCCAACGAAGCAACAGCAGAAACTTCCAGATTTTATAGGGGGAAAAAAAGTTGATCCTTAAATTCTGTTCCACCGCTCACTGTAGGTTCTCTGCTTATTAACATAGTATAAGCTGCGTTTTCTAGCAATTATTATTTGAAAAGCTCTAGAAAAGGGCATTTCAATATAACAAGAACTAGAATATTCTTTTTATATATACTAAGGCTTGGAACGTTCTTTTTAATTGTTTTTGTTGCCTAATGAACACTTACTAGATTTTTTAACTCAGTAAGCTTACCTCTTTATTGGAGATGGGAGAAACTTAGTAGCTATTGCTTCAAAAGGAACAACTGTTAGATTATTATAATTACACCTATCCTTTCAATCTTGACCTTCATTATTAGTAATAAAATAAAGGTATTTCTTACAGTCATTAAAGTCCTTGCCATTTGAACTGTGAAAAAACATATTAAACAAGGCAAGCCTGAATACTTTGAACTTTGCTAACAGTGTGAAAATGTCTGTTTCACGGCCAATTAAAGTTGGCCATAGAGACTCACGCTTTCCACAATCTATCTGCTGGCACGGTTGATGCCTGCTGGCAAAGAAGCCGGTTAGAGTCTTCTTACTAAATAGGACAAAGAATGACAATGTTAGGCACTGTGAGCTAGCTGTTGTGGAAGAATTTCACCACTTGTAAGGGTCTGTGGGCCAAGAACGATTGATACTACAGGAAAAGACCACCAGAAAATGCTGACACCTCCAGTCTCAGCATCCCACACCTCCTGGACACAAGGACTCAGGCCTTAATCCTAAATACTCCATGTCCACATGTAAGCCATTATGAGTAACTGTGCTTGAAATTTAATTCCACATCTGCTCTTCTGCAGCCTTTGGAAATCTGATGAATTTCTCTAACAACTGTTTGCAAAGGCCGTAATCACAGTCATCTGTAACTGGATCTCCAGCTACAGGGCAAAACACCACATAATTCCAAGAGGCTTTTGACCCAACCATATTTGGTTTCTTGTCTCTCTTGCTTTCTTTAAAATTGCGCTGAGCCTTCAACTTGCAGACAGCCTGATTAGCATCGGAAGAAGGGGGCCCAGGTCCTCCGTATCACCCTCACCACACAGGCCCCGGCAAATCCTTACCATCTCCCTTCCGATTGTAGCAGGAGGCAATTTGGGCTATAACAACAAGTGAGGGGGCCTGTGCCAGTGGGGTTCCTCCCTGGTGGCTTCAGAATCCCAGGAGGCGGCCTGAGGAGGCACCCCAGCTCCAAGCGGACCAGAAGACAGATGCACTGGTACTTCCCCACCTCTTTCACTTAGGTTGCTCAGAAGCCGTGTGGCTCTGGGGCTGATATGCCCTTTCTTATTACAGTTGGCCAAGGCAATGTGACAGTGATCTGTGACACCTGAACAATGCAATTAACCTCCATGAGTCTGTTCTGTATTTTAAAAATTTAACAGCATTCACTTATTAAAAGGATTCCTGTACTGATCTATCTTCATTCCATAAATGCTCCCAAGAATCAAGGAGGAAAATTCTTGCACCAATTCAGCCACGTACGGATTCAGTAACCCTGGGCAAATCACCTCCCATCTGGGGGCCTCAGTTTTCTAATCCCATTTCTAGCCATCCCCTTTTTTTTTTCTTATGAAGAACAAACATAACAAGGTACACAGAAGTGCTCCTCAAAGGATGAAGCACTATTATTACTGTCAGCCTCATTATCCTCTTTGGAAGCTCCATTCTGACAGTTAAGTGCTCTGGAGCCAGACAGACAGGGTTAACTAAGGTTACATAACTGTTCTAACCTCACTTTTTTCATCTGTAAAGTGGGGATGAGATGACAGCACCTAACTCTGAATTACTGAGAGAATTAGATGAGGAAATGTAAAGAAAGCACTTAGAACAGTGCCAGGAACAATAAACGGTGCCTAATATTAGTCACTCTCGTTATCCTGTCATTAGCCTTGTTTTCTTTCTTGAGTTCATCAGGCACCTTTCAAAATAAAATACCTTTTTCGAGGCATTCAACTTTGGTGTGCTAAGGGAAAATAATGTGCTAGGGGGACTAATAATGATCGTTACGTAGCCTACCTCATTTAATGCTGCCAACCAACACATGCCAACTATTTCATTGTCCCCTTTCATGTAAAGTCCAGAAAGGTCAAGTGGCTACTAGGTGGCAGCCAGGACACAAAGTCAGGCCTGAATGGCCCAGACTATGTTTTCCACTGCATTGTTTCCATTTAGATATGAAGCGGGAGTGTAATAAAGGTCTCCCTAAAAAAATTATAAAGTCACCTAATTTACATAGGCAGTGTGGTTCAAAGGTTATTGTAAAAAAACAGCTTTAATATTTGGATGTAAGCTGTCAAGGCTCAGCTCAGCTGGCACCTACCCTTGACTTCCCTCCCCACCGCTCCTTAACCGCAGTGAGTGGTGAGAGAGGCTCCTGTGGCACACCCCGCCCCAGCCTGTATGGACCCCGGGGCAGCACCTGTGGCGTAGCAGCACACCTGTGGCTCTTGTCCGTCTCCTTCTCCTCCAAGAGACCATGAGTTGCTTCACCTCATGTGCCCAAGGCCCCACCCGACACCCAGCCCAGAGCAGGGCACATGCTGTCAGCTGAATGGATGCATGAATCCTGGCCCTTCCCGCAGTCCCTGCTACACCAAAGACTGGTTTATTTGACAATCATGAGAGGTTAAGGGGGTCCAGAATTAAACCTGGCCCCTGAAGGGTGTCACTGCAGAATACGACCTGTGTAGTATGCAAGATCACACCTCACAAAGAGCATTTCATAATTCTTTGTAATTACAAAGACATCTAACCAAAATATTTATATCATTATCAACTTGACTTGTCGTGTCTGCTATGAAGTGTTCTTGCATCATGATACAAATGCACACACTACACGCAGATGGCTGTGTTATGCCACTTTTTTCTTCGTGGGAGGCAGGGGCAGGGGGCCCGAGGTAGTCCAGGAAGACCCCGTCAGCAATAAAACATTGGGCAATACTTTTAAGGGTATGTTGTAATGAAAGGTTACCTTTGGATCATTATATTTCCTTTTAACAAGTACCTGGCAAGAGAGTAGATACAAACTTAGATAAAGGCATTAACTGATTATATAAGTAAAACAAAATCCAAGTTCTTTATAATGTACTTAGAGCCTCAATTTACCTTGCCTCTTGATTTTTTATTTTTACAAACTCATTTTTCCCTTCTCACTTTATACATTTTTACAACTAATGAATACTGCAAGCAAAGTTTCTATCAGAGAAAGTTTGGAGAGTGTTATTTAATTTTTTTTTTCCGGTTTTCAACTGCGTCTTCCTGCTGAAAGGTTGAGAATCACAGAGACATACAACTGCCTCTTGACATTTAAGTGAAAAATCCCTGGACAATTGTTTTTGAAATATCTATGATGTTTACTCTTGGATTTAATAAAAATCGTTACATTTTTCTCACAAAGAGTATTTTACACGAAATAAGTTTATACTTCATTAGACACTCAAGCAAAACCAAGAAATAGTTATATCCATGCGAGAACACTGAGTCTTACCAAAATTATGTAGAATGTAAGGTCGTAATACCCCCAGAAAAATTTTATACAAATGGAGAATGCAGATTCTGCCTTATGCAACCACAGGCTTATAGCTAAGGAGGTTTCCTCGTCTCTTAAGCCTTTGATCTATTTTAGGATCTTTGACCCTTTATACCTGGGGGTTTGTGACATTCTGGTAAAAATTAACCAAGTATTTCTTGGTGCTAACCTAGTGACACATTTAATGCACTAGTTTGTGGTGGAAGGAGGAAATCTCATTGACTGTTTTTCATAAAACCACCTCGATATAGTCCCTGTCCATAGAAAAAAGACTCCACAGAAGTCAGACATCATTCTTGGCATGTACGTCTAAGTTCACAGAAGGGAATTCAGATGAGGACATAACCCCTAAATGACCACTCTGTCTGTTCCCATGACCAAGCAACAGACAAAATGCAAGGAACAAGGGGAAGCAGTTGACCTACAAGGGCCTGAACATTTTTCCCTCTGCAGCTTTTGAAACAGCTTACAGTTTCTTTATCTTTATTAGGACATTTTCCTCATCAAATTAATGAGTCACTAAACAAAAGGCTTACTAAAATGTTTACAGTTGGGAATAAACTATCTGTTAAGGCTCTAGCAGAAAAGACAAGTCATAATTTGCCATTGCTTTTCAATGAAATCATCTGGGAAGAGCAAGGCCGAAGAGTCGGGATAGAAACATAGGATGGCAATGTGCAATTCAAAGTAAATCCTGAGACCAACGGAAAGAAAATGCCTGCAATCCTTTCGGCCCTGTAATCCTTCACATCATCATCTCTACCCTCCCACCTTAACGGAGCTCTTTCATTCTGACAACTATCAAACATAGACATTCTTGTGGAATAATTAGTATTGTTAAAACCAAGTCCTTTGGAAGGTAAGTGAGGGGGGCAGAAGTCAGTGGTAGTCAGGGGTAGTTGTCTTGTGATGGCTTACAGGAACGTAAGGGAAGCTGGTTAGCTGTGGCAACAAAAACAAAAACTAGGCATGATTTAGAACATGGATAGAAAAAAAATAATGGGCATTGCATACATTCATCAAATTTTCTTATGGTTCTATCTGGGCACACACAACTGGCATGAACATGCAGTTGATGAGCTGAGACTGATTCCCATCTGAATTCAGGATTGACAGCCAGCGAGGAGGGCTGGGAAGGATGTGCCGAACACTACACCTGGAAAGTTTTTCTGAAAAGAAATGGTCCCCTTCAAATCATTTCCATTTGGTGATCTTTTCAATGGTCAAGAACACGTATTAATGAATTAGCATACAGTACAATATTCTTTTTAACAAGCAATACAGACTTACAGTTAGAGGTCAAAGGGAAGATATAGGTGTGGCAGTAGAATTCCCGCCAGGGAACTCTGGAAGAGACCAGAAGAAGCCAGAGATGGCAAGGCATTTGGTCCCAACAGCTCAGGAAGGACAGGGCATACCTCCAGCAAAGGAGTGGGAGGATGAATGCCTCAGACCACAGAAAGAAGCCTCTGCAAACCGCAGCCCGTCGTGTGGAGGGGATTCCTGGCTCTAAAAGATACACGGGTAGTTCTACAAAGTAAGAGCTAACCTGGGTTCATCTCCCAGGTGGTTTATAGTTCTCCAGGTAAACTGCATAAATTCTCTGTGAGGGGAGTGAAGTTCTTTTTCCCTTTTTCTCTACCAAAGTTTCACAATTAGGTGCCAAACTGACCCTTTTGGAACATCTTTTGCTTTCTTCCCTTCTAATTTCATCCTCATTAAGTTCTGCCCGATCACTCCTCAACTAGTGAAAAATCCAGGTACATAGAAACACACACTTGGCTGAATCACTCCTGACAATCAGGCGGTTGTTCTTTCTGAATTTCAAAAAAGATTCAAAGCTGTACAAATAGAGGTTCCTTTACACAACCAGTCAGAACAGAATCTACTCCTGGGTCCCTAAGGTCCCATCAGAACAAGAACCAATGGGCAGTACACCCATGTTCACAGCAACATTATTCACAATAGCCAAAAGGTGGAAGCAACCCCACAGTCCATCACAAGATAGATGAATAAACAAAATGTGGCTCATACACACAATGGAATACTGTTCAGCCTTAAAAAGGAAGGAAATTCTGACATATGCTACAACATGGATGAACCATGAAGACATCATGCTAAATGAAATAAGCCAGTCACAAAAGGACACTGTATGATCTCTCTTCTGCAAGGTCCCTAGAGTAGTCCAATTCATCGAGACAGAAAGCAGAAGGGCGGCTGCCTTGGGCTGGGGGAAGAGGGAGTGGGGAGCTACTGTTTAATGGGTAAAGAGCATCAGCTTCACAAGATGAAAGAAAGAGTTCTGGAGATGGATGGTGGTGATGACTGCACAAAAAAACACGAATGGACGTGATGCCACTGAACTGTGCACTTAAACATGTTAAGATGGTTAATTTTATGTTATGAGCATTTTACCACAATTAACAAAACAAAAAGCAACAGGCTGTTTCCACACCTGGTTTTGGCAATTTGTGCACAACCTCCATCACTGAAGGTTTCTGGCTGGGAGGGGCATTCCACAGCAGTGCCAGGTGCCCACCAGTTTCTGACATTTATGTCGGGTGAAAGGAGATGCCCAAGGAGCTGGGCCATCACTCCCTGCATGGAGTCCTTTCCCAGGAGCAGTTTCTACAGCAGGAATGCCTGACTCACTTCTCTTCCTTGTGGGAATCAGAAGAGAAATGTTTCACTGCCCTGAAGGGGGGTGGGTAATAAGACCTGCAGGTTCCCTGAATAAGGAAGGGGGAAGAGCTAAAGTCAAGAGCCCAAGGCCCTAGGATACCTGGGGACACGAGTCTACCTTGTAGCTTCATGGTTGAGGAAGATGGGGCCTGGGAACTTAAAGGCACGAGTGTCTTCCCCAGGTGCCTCTCCCTTCACGCCCAAGGTCCCATAATAATATCATTTCCGTGATTAAACGCTTTGGAAAAAAAACTGCTTGACTCGAGATTGGTTCAAGATGGCGGAGTAGAAGGACGTGCTCTCACTCCCTCTTGCGAGAACACCGGAATCACAACTAACTGCTGAACAATCATCGAACGGAAGACACTGGGACTCACCAAAAAAGATACCCCACATGCAAAGACAAAGGAGAAGCCACAATGAGACAGTAGGAGGGGCACAATCACAATAAAATCAAATCCCATAACTGCTGGGTGGGTGACTCACAAACTGGAGAACACTTATACCACAGAAGTCCACCCACTGGAGTGGAGGTCCTGAGCCCCAATCAAACTTTGAAGGCTAGCGGGATTTGATTGCAGGACTTCGACAGGACTTGGGGAAACAGAGACTCCACTCTTGGAGGGCACACACAAAGTAGTGTGCACATCGGGACCCAGGGGAAGGAGCAGTGACCCCAGAGACACTGAAACAGACCTACCTGCTAGTGTTGGAGGGTCTCCAGCAGAGGCAGGGGGTGGCTCTGTCTCACCGTGAGGATAAGGAAACTGGCAGCAGTTCTGGGAAGTATTCCTTGGCGTGAGCCCTCCCAGAGTCTGCCATTAGCCCCACCAAAGAGCCCAGGTAGGCTCCAATGTTGGGTTGCCTCAGGCCAAACAACCAACAGGGAGGGAACTCAGCCCCACCCATCAGCAGACAAGCAGATTAAAGTTTTACTGAGCTCTGCCCACCAGAGCAACAGCCAGCTCTACCCACCACCAGTCCCTCCCATCAGGAAACCTCAACAAGCCTCTTAGATAGCCTCATCCACCAGAGGGCAGAGAGTAGAAGCAAGAAGAACTACAATCCTGCAGCCTGTGGAACAAAAACCACATTCACAGAAAGATAGACAAGATGAAAAGGCAGAGGACTATGTACCAGATGAAGGAACAACATAAAACCCCAGAAAAACAACTAAGTGAAATGGAGATAGGCAACCTTCCAGAAAAAGAATTCAGAATAATGATAGTGAAGATGATCCAGGACCTCGGAAAAAGAATGGAGGCAAAGATGGAGCAGATGCAAGAAATGTTCAACAAAGATCTAGAAGAATTAAAGAACAAACAAAAAAGAGATAACAATACAATAACTGAAATGAAATACACTAGAAGGAATCAATAGCAGAATAACTGAGGCAGAAGAACAGATAAGTGACCTGGAAGACAGAATGGTGGAATTCACTGCTGTGGAACAGAATAAAGAAAAAAGAATGAAAAGAAATGAAGACAGCCTAAGAGACCTCTGGGACAACATTAAACGCAATAACATTCTCATTAGAGGGGTCCCAGAAGGAGAAGAGAGAGAAAGGACCCAAAAAAATATTTGAAGAGATTATAGTCAAAAACTTCCCTAACATGGGAAAGGAAATAGCCACCCAACTCCAGGAAGTGCAGAGAGTCCCATACAGGATAAACTCAAGGAGAAACACGCCAAGACACATAGTAATCAAATTGGCAAAAATTAAAGACAAAAATTATTGAAAGCAGCAAGGGAAAACAACAAATAACATACAAGGGAACTCCCATAAGGTTAACAGCTGATTTCTCAGCAGAAACTCTACAAGCCAGAAGGGAGTGGCATGAAATACTTAAAGTGATGAAAGGGAAGAACCTACAACCAAGATTACTCTACCTGACAAGGATCTTATTCAGATTCGATGGAGAAATCAAAACCTTTACAGACAAGCAAAAGCTAAGAGAATTCAGCACCACCAAACCAGCTCTACAACAAATGCTAAAGGAACTTCTCTAAGTGGGAAACACAAGAGAAGAAAAGGACCTACAAAAATAAACCCATAACAATTAAGAAAATGGTAATAGGAAGATACATATCGATAATTACCTTAAACGTGAATGGATTAAATGCTCCAACCAAAAGACACGGGCTTGCTGAATGGATACAAAAACAAGACCCATATATATGCTGTTTACAAGAGACCCACTTCAGACCCACTTCAGACCATTCAGACTGAAAGTGAGGGGATGGAAAAAGATATTCCATGCAAATGGAAATCAAAAGAAAGCTGGAGTAGCAATACTCATATCAGATAAAATAGACTTTAAAATAAAGAATGTTACAAGAGACAAGGAAGGACACTACATAACGATCAAGGGATCATCCAAGAAGAAGATATAACAATTATAAATATATATGCACCCAACATAGGAGCACCTCAATACGTAAGGCAACTGCTAACAGCTCTAAAAGAGGAAATCGACAGTAACACAATAATAGTGGGGAACTTTAACACCTCACTTACACCAATGGACAGATAATCCAAAAAGAAAATTAATACGGAAACACAAGCTTTAAGTGACACAATAGATCAGATGGATTTAATTGCTATTTATAGGACATTCCATCCAAAAACAGCAGATTACACTTTCTTCTCAAGTGCACATGGAACATTCTCCAGGATAGATCACATCCTGGGTCACAAATCAAGCCTCAGTAAATTTTAAAAAACTGAAATCATATCAAGCATCTATTCTGACCACAATGCTATGAGATTAGAAATCAATTACAGGGAAAAAAACATAAAAAACACAAACAAATGGAGGCTAAACAATACGTTACTAAATAACCAAGAGATCACTGAAGAAATCAAAGAGGAAATCAAAAAATACCTAGAGACAAATGACAATGAAAACACAACGATCCAAAATCTATGGGATGCAGCAAAGGCAGTTCTAAGAGAGAAGTTTATAGCTATACAAGCCTACCTCAAGAAACCAGAAAAATCTCAAATAAACAATCTAACCTTACACCTAAAGGAACTAGAGAAAGAAGAACAAACAAAACCCATATTTAGCAGAAGGAAAGAAATCATAAAGATCAGAGCAGAAATGAATGAAATAGAAACAAAAAAAAACAATAGCAAAGATCAATAAAACTAAAAGCTGGTTCTTTGAGAAGATAAACAAAATTGATAAACCATTAGCCAGCCTCATCAAGAAAAAGAGGGAGAGGACTCAAATCAATAAAATTAGAAATGACAAAGGAGAAGTTACAACAGACACCGCAGAAATACAAAGCATCCTAAGAGACTACTACAAGCAACTCTATGCCAATAAAATGGACCGCATGGAAGAAATGGACAAATTCTTAGAAAGGTATAACCTTCCAAGACTGAACCAGGAAGAAATAGAAAATATGAACAGACCAATCACAAGTAATGAAATTGAAACTGTGATTAAAAATCTTCCAACAAACAAAAGTCCAGGACCAGATGGCTTCACAGGTGAATTCTATCAAACATCTAGGGAAGAGCTAACACTCATCCTTCTCAAATTCTTCCAAAAAATTGCAGAGGAAGGAACACTCCCAAACTCATTCTATGAGGCCACCATAACCCTGATACCAAAACCAAAGATACTACAAAAAAAGAAAATTACAGACCAATATCACTGATGAATATAGATGCAAAAACCTCAACAAAATACTAGCAAACAGAATCCAACAACACATTAAAAGGATCATGATCAGGTGGGATTTATCCCAGGGATGCAAGGATTCTTTAATATACACAAATCAATGAATGTGATACACCATATTAACAAATTGAAGAAGAAAAACCATATGATCATCTCACTACATGCAGAAAAAGCTTTTGACAAAATTCAACACCCATTTATGATAAAAACTCTCCAGAAAGTGGGAATAGAGGGAACCTACCTCAACATAATAAAGGCCATATATGACAAACCCACAGCAAACATGATTCTCAATGGTGAAAAACTGAAAGCATTTCCTCTAAGATCAGGAACAAGACAAGGATGTCCACTCTCACCACTGTTATTCAAAATAGTTTTGGAAGTCCTAGCCACAGCAATCAGAGAAGAAAAAGAACTAAAAGGAATACAAATTGGAAAAGAAGAAGTAAAACTGTCACTGTTTGCAGATGACATGATACTATACATAGAGAATCCTAAAGATGCCACCAGAAAACTACTAGAGTTAATCAATGAATTTGGTAGAGTTACAGGATACAAAATTAATGCACAGAAATCTCTTGCATTCCTATATGCTAATGATGAAAAATCTGAAAGAAAAATTAAGGAAACACTCCTATTTACCACTGCAACAAAAAGAATAAAATACCTAGGAATAAACCTTCCTAGGGAGACAAAAGACCTGTATGCAGAAAACTATAAGACACTGATGAAAGAAATTAAAGATGATATCAACAGATGGAGAGATATACCATGTTCTTGGATTGGAAGAATCAACATTGTGAAAATGACTATACTACCCAAAGCAATCTACAGATTCAATACAATCCCTATCAAATTACCAATGGCATTTTTTACAGAACTAGAACAAAAAATCTTAAAATTTGTGTGGAGACACAAAAGACCCCGAATAGCCAAAGCAGTCTTGAGGGAATAAAACAGAGCTGGAGGAATCAGACTCCCTGACTTCAGACTATACTACAAAGCTACAGTAATCAAGACAATATGGTACTGGCACAAAAACAGAAACATAGATCAATGGAACAAGATAGAAAGCCCAGAGATAAAGCCATGCACCTATGGTCAACTAACCTATGACAAAGGAGGCAAGGATATACAATGGAGAAAAGACAGTCTCTTCAATAAGTGGTGCTGGGAAAACTGGACAGCTACATGTAAAAGAATGAAATTAGAACACTCCTTAACACCATACACAAAAATAAACTCAAAATGGATTAGAGACCTAAATGTAAGACTGGACACTATAAAACTCTTAGAGGAAAACTTAGGAAGAACACTCTTTGACATAAATTGCAGCAAAATCTTTTTTGATCCACCTCCTAGAGTAATGGAAATAAAAACAAAAATAAACAAATGGGACCTAATGAAAGGTAAAAGCTTTTGCACAGCAAAAGAAACCATAAACAAGATGAAAAGACAACCCTCAAAATGGGAGAAAATATTTGCAAACGAATCAACAGACAAAGGATTAATCTCCAAAATATATAAACAGCTCATGAAGCTCAATATTAGAAAAACAAACAACCCAATGCAAAAATGGGCCGAAGACCTAAATAGATATTTCTCCAAAGAAGACACACAGATGGCCAAGAGACACATGAAAAGCTGCTCAACATCACTAATTATTAGAGAAATGCAAATCAAAACTACAGTGAGGTATCACCTCACACCAGTTAGAATAGGCATCATCAGAAAATCTACAAACAACAAATGCTGGAGAGAGTGTGGAGAAAAGGGAACCCTCTTGCACTGTTGGTGGGAATGTAAATTGATACAGCCACTATGGAGAACGGTATGGGGGTTCCTTAAAAAACTAAAAATAGAATTACCATATGACCCAGCAATCCTACTACTGGGCATATACCCAGAGAAAACCATAATTCAAAAAGACACATGCACCCCAATGTTCACTGCAGCACTATTTACAACAGCCGGGTCATGGAAGCAACCTAAATGCCCATCGACAGACGAATGGATGAAGAAGATGTGGAACATATATACAATGGAATATTACTCAGCCATAAAAAGGAATGAAATCGGGTCATTTGTAGAGAATGTCATACAGAGTGAAGTAAGTCAGAAAAACAAACATCGTATATTAACGCATATATGTGGAACCTAGAAAAATGGTACAGATGAACCAGTTTGCAGGGCAGAAATTGAGACACAGATGCAGAGAATAAACGTATGGACACCAAGGGGGGAAAGCCTCAGGGTGGTGGTGGTGATGTGATGAATTGGGCAATTGGAATTGACATGTATACACTGATGTGGATAAAATGGATGACTAATAAGAACCTGCTGTAAAAAAAATAAAATTAAATTAAAAAATTAAAAAACAAAACAAAACTGCTCTATAAGGTCCTCACAGACTCGTTCCTTGCCTCCGGGAGGTCATAATTTATGATACATCATTGTGTCCACACTAGGTGAAACATATGGACAACAGGCTGGGATACTCAATCAGTGTTTGATGGGCAATGGTGTATTTATAGCACATGTGGTAGAGGTTGAGGACACACACATTTTGGGGAGAACAGGGAACTGGACCAGAGACTGGACAGACCAAGGATGGGAGGAAGAACCTGGGAGCAACACACATGGTCTAGAGGGTAAAGACTGGACTGGGGCCTGAGGGGGCCGCCCTCACCAACTGACAGTTCAGGACCCTCCCTGCTCTGAAGCATTCCCACGAGCTGACCCAGGGCTTCCTGCTTGATAAGGCAAGAAAGAGAGAGATGGAGAGGACTTTTCATTCTAGTCAGACCTCAAGATAATATACAAGAGTAGCAGACACTCTCATACTGCTTACTATGAGCTGTTCTTCTAATACTTTAAGATATTAACTTACTTGAGCCTCACAACCGCAGGCACTGTCTTATCCACTGATGCAGAAAGGAAGACATAAAAAGGCTAAGGAACTTGCCCAAGGTTTGAAAGCTAATAAGTGTGGAATTTGGGCATCACCCTTGCTTTTAACCATTATGCTATCCTGCTCTTCTGCAAGAAGACAAGTTGAGAGGCTGAAGGACGGTCAGCACTAGGTGGCATGGTAGCTCTGCCCCTCATTTTTAGGGGACAGGCAGTAGAGCTTTTGGTTGAGACACATCCTCTCATCACGCCAGCGTGGGTGAGAGGTCAACTCTTCCAGCTCTTACCTGCTAGCTGTGTGGCCATGCGCATGTTAATTAACCTCTCTGAGAATTAGCTATTCGCTGTATCTGTAAGTTATGCTGTCTAGTGTATCCGTGAGGATTAAATGGGGCTCCTGGCACATACCCAATAGATAGAATCTATTGTTCGACCAGCTGAAAGCTCTCAAAACAAGCATCTGACACACAGTCACCATCTAATAAATTAATCAAAATACTGTAACAAAGTAATAATGGCTATAAGTCTACAACGGCATGTAACGGTGAGTTCACAGCCACAGAGCTACAAATCTTCAGCAGTTCCTATACCACACTGTTTGAGGAGGGATTCGATAATTTTTCCTAAGTGTTCCCCAGGGATAGTTAAGAACCAAGACATAAGAAAAAAGAGACAAATTTACAAGTTAGCAGAATGTTTCACTTAAAAACCTAATGCAAGAGTTGAAGATAATTTTTAAAACAACATCTTACAATAGTCTTAATTTGATTCTAGAAAGCTAAACATTCCACAATTACTAAATCACCTATAGAAAATGGACAGCCTCCAATGACCAAAGAAAGAACATAATTGCACATAACATCCCAAAGTGCAGAGAGAAAGCATCTGACAAGGTTAACCTTTTAAATCGTTGCTCCCCCTCAGGATGGAGCCTGGTGACCGGTGCGTGGCTGGCCTATCCTCAGGGTGAACAGCTCTCCCTCAGTGACCAGACAGCAGACTTTGTACCCAGCACATTCTGAACTCACAATCAAGAATGCAACCACAGCCAGCAATGCCGCTGACACACACGCTGATGGACAGTTGCCAGCACCACTTCAAACCAGGATTTAAAGTAAAACAAGTTAGATGAGCCCTGTGCTGACATCCCACCCCCAGTCAGGAGTCAGGGATTCTCCTTCCTGGAGACACACCGTATTTCTACAACAGGCTTTTCTATTTTCCTTACAGAGTGCTTCAACTATAAGAGCACAAACCAAACATCTGAAATAATGAGTCACCTACTGGCTTGAATCCGAAGCACCAGGTCAAACGCAGTTTAAGCCACATCAGTGCTTAAAGGCAACTCTAGCGCAGTGAGTGGACGGATTTCTGCCGCCTGGAATCTGCACACTCTTTCTATCATGATGGATGATGTCTCAGTGATGAGAGACATGACGAGCAGTCCTGGCTGTTCAGGATGGCATCAGGAGAATCTACGGCATTCCTTCTCTCTGAAATTGCCCATCTTTAGAGGAGATTCCAGACAAGGAAAAACCAGAAAAGAAACCCAATATCAAATAGCATTTTTTTCCTTATAAGCACCTCTGGGAAAGAGTAGTCTGAGGGAAAGGGGGGTTTACATTACCAATAATGGTATTAAGTGATATCACTCTTATCTGTGGATTTAAGTTAAATTTATTCTTGATTATATTAGATAATAAAGGTGAAACATTCCTTCATCAGTTAAAAAAAAAAAAAAAGTGGCATTCTCAATTCTCCAGCTATTCTCGACTGAAGAAATAGGTCACGAGATAATAAATTACAAGCAACTTCATATGACATCCAAATTATACACTTCTTTTCCTCCACTGTCATTATAATGTCTACCTTCAAAGGCAAACAAATATTATTTGAAGTTGAATTGAAAAGATGCACAGCTACAAGATTAGTTCTCAAGAGAGAAGGCTGGATTTCCAGGACACACACTCCTGCTTAAGATAACCTAGCTCGGCATCATCTCGCGGGAGGTAAGAAGCTC
This sequence comes from Balaenoptera borealis, assembly GCF_965194805.1. Lineage (NCBI taxonomy): Eukaryota > Metazoa > Chordata > Mammalia > Artiodactyla > Balaenopteridae > Balaenoptera > Balaenoptera borealis. The sequence goes on from NC_138867.1 coordinate 63,867,902, forward strand.
TTGCAGGATGAGCTCTTGGAGAGACTTTAATTCTGCTGAGTAAATGAGTGAAGCATGCAGGCACAAATGAGTGATAAAATATTTGAATGAAGTAGCCCTGGAATTCCAAAGTTGCAAGAGTATTTTTCATGAGTTTCACAGTGCCCAGTTTTCCTTCAACATAAGTTGGTCTTACCTCTTCTAAAATATACCAGAAATGTGATAAAGAGAAGCACAGTAAAAATCACTGATCTTCCTTGGGCAATCCTCGTGAGTCTTATCTAATCACTCCAATTCTGCCTAGGGGTGAAGGCGTCACCCTGCTGCGTGAAAATGTCCACTACAGCCATGTCCCCCACCTGTCCAAAAGTCAGGCCCCCAGAGCCCAACCGTTCAGACCCCAGCGAGGAATCCAGAAGGAGAAAGAGGCTCTGGGCAGGGAAATGCTCAGCTGGCTGGTCAGCAAACCACATTTGGATGCTGGCAGAATGTAATTTATAAATAAGCATCCAGAAAAGACAAATTCCTCCTTTTATGATAATGTTGATAGGTTCTTCTGTTCAAGTTTTTCCCTTCTTCCCATTAAAACACAAACATTGATTCTAAGTTGTCCATGTTCCACAGTCTGTAAATTCATATGAAATGAAAATTCAGACATTTAAAAGGAAACAATTTGTAAGTATTGACTAAATAAAACACAAAGTAATATTTAACATACTACGCATGATAATAGTGTGAGCAAAGTGTATTTCCAAGCCCGGTTATCAGCCTCTGGTCCATACCAGAATTACCTGTGGGACTTGGAAAACTCACAGATGATCCTGTAGCACCCCCAGAAATGAGGTGGGTCTGGCGGGGAGTGGAAACAGCCCCGAGTGTGGAGCCAGGAGATGCACTTTCCAAGTGGGGCTTTTCACTCCCTGTGTGACCCTGAGTACATCACATCTCTTCCCTGTGTTTCCCCAAGTCTAAAATGGGAGTACTGTATCAAATCATAATCTAAGTCTCTTCTAGCCTAACACATAAATTTTTTCAATTTTCTCCCAAACCCAGAGTTTTTCCCACTTTAGGAAACTTACATCTCTTAGTGTGGGACAGAAGCAAGGAAAGATAGAGAGAGAAACGTACCAAGTGTATCTCAGGGAATATGGGCTACTGACTCAACAAGATGAAAGGATATGTGTGGGAGAGTGAGGAACTGGCAGGGCAGACAGGGAAGACTGTGGACAGGAGGCTTGGAAAGTCACAAAACTCTCAGACCCAATCCTTCCTCCCGCTCCCCCGCCCCCCCCTTTTAAGGGACGGAACAAAAGAAGTTGTGAAGGAGAGAGAAGTGAAGTAAGAGACAATAAATAAGTCCAATACATTCAATTAACATTTGTCAAATGTACATTATGCTATATTATAGGCATAAGAAGGTGTTTAAGTGAAAAGCAACATGGTCCCTGAACTTAAGAGATCTGTGATGGAATTCAGTGGTTCTCAAACCTCACATGCATCAGTATTGCCAGGCAAGCTTGTTAAAAATGCAGATACCTGGGTTCTACCCACTCATCCCAAACATACAGAATAAGAATTTCTAGGAGGCATATAAAATAAACAAGGACCTACTGTATGACACAGGGAACTATACTCAATATCTTATAATAACCTATAATGGAACAGAATCTGAAAAAGAATATATATATATATGCGTATGTATAACTGGATCACTCTGCTGTGCACTTGAAATTAATACAACATTGTAAATGAACTATACTCCAATAATAATTTTTTTAAAAAAGGAAAAAAAATAATTTCTAGGAGGCCAAGTCTAGAAATGTTTTTGTTGGCCATCAAAAATTGACAACAACAAACTAAATAACAATGGGAGGCAACTTCTGGATAATGCAGTTAAATACACAGGCCCTTTCAGGCAACTCCAACTTAGTTATAGAGAACAAATACAGGTTAACACCAGGTTTCCCACAGTACGTGCCAAGGTGCCCTGGTGAGCCACAGTGAATTCACAGGAGGATGGAAGGGTATTTCAATTTTTCAAAGAAAACAGAGTGAAGTGTTGGACACTGTAAAAATGACTAGTTCAAGTTAATTCACAGATTGTACTTTTGATGACATCCTATCTTTGTGAAATTGAGTTTTTTACAATTGTTATGATACCAAGCCAAGTATATCTGAAAATCAATGTGGAGCAAAAAATAAGGGTGGGAGTGTTCAATCTAATTCCAAGGTTTTAGTGACACATCCCACTAGCAAATAATGGTGGGTATTTAAGAATGAAATAAATTTTAAAATTTTGTAAAGAGAAAAACATATTTTTTTCAATTTATAGGTATTACTTTTTCAAATGGCAACTAAGTTGTTAGGACATTAATACTTAGTAGGTTGTTTGTACTTATCTATCAGTACTTAATAAACAAAACTGTTAGGTATTTCTTTTGAAAACATTATCAAGACACTTAGGGCACCAAGACAGGGACAATTTAGGAACTTCTGGGTCAAGGCAACCTCACAATGAGATTCTTTTCACAGCACAATTTAATTCACTTGATCAAAACAGATCTGTCTAATGTTGCATTCTGGTAGAGAAAGCATTCTAGTGGAGTTCCAGAATAGTACTCTCCTAAGTATTCTCAAGTGAGAACAATGGATAATCATGAATGTCTATCCACCAATTAACCAATAACCTCATGAATTATTTCATGTTATATTTCAAATAACATTCCAAGGTTAAAAAAATAAAGGATATTGTTTTCATGGTTAGCATTATTACATTTATGCAAAGCCCACAGATATGAGAAAGTCTTATTTCACAAAATTTGAACATACAGTCATTTCAGTAACAGGCGTGTTAGTTAATCCAGGTCCAGTTATCCCTAGTTTTTCAAGCAACAAGTCACAGGAAATGCTGAGCTCTAATGTTGGTGTGCTTAACTGTCAGCCCAGCATCCTGATCTCCAGCCCCTTTTTGACACAGCCGTGCTCTTTGTTTTGTTATGTCATTCCTCTGTCCTTCCAAGGGTTATAGATATAGTTTTATTTTCTCAACTAATGTGAAATGTATTTTATTTGTGACTTCCATGATTCCTAGAGATAAAAACTTCCCAAGATTAAATGGCCAAGGATAAACCCTCCTCCTAGCAGGTTGAACTTTGTTAAGAGGAGGCCATATGTCTATACACAGGCTCTGCCTGCCAGCCCAACAGTTAAATGAATAAGAAACATCAAGGTTTACTGCCTAGCCTTGGGATCTTGTCTACTTGTGACTTGGTGTAGAAAATGAGACGTCCTTCTGCATGTGTAACCACCTCAGCCATTCTGAATGCTTCTTAGCCCTTAAATCCGGGATTTTTCAAATTGTCCCCCAAATCATTGGCAGTTTCTGGAGTTCTCTTCAGAAAATGCCTGAAAAGATAGAATTTTTGAAGTGACTGTTCAGAAGTCAAATCTCTGACCAAAAGAAAATTTTAAGTGGCCAAGCAAATCTTAATTGTGAGTTTCAGCAATTAATCTCTCACTTAGATTAATAATGAGCAGGCAATATACTCTTCAGAAAGAGATGCTTCTTAGGGAAACAGAGGAGAACAAATAAAGGGAGGTTTTTCATGTATGAAAATTATTTTGAAAGACTGAAATGGAAAGCATCGCACTTACTAAATTCCCAAATAGTTTTGAAAATTTCAAGGTGAGGTTTTTCACTTAAAAGTGAGCCTTTCAAATAAAATTACAGATATATTCTTGTCAAGTAAGCAAACTAGATACCAATTCTAACAAAAGCACTGTTACTTCATGGTGTTCTCCCAATATACGGCCACATCAAAGTTCAGAGTAAGAGCTCATCAGTAAGCCCTTCAGTTTGGGGTTAGGGATTATGAAAAAAAGGAGCTAAAACTATAACCCAAGTCAAAGGATAGTTTCTCTACTGTGAGTTTGAAAAATCAAATCATAAAGCTTTCATAGAGAGAAATGACTAATGAGTGCAAGCAGACAATATACTTGCCCCTTCAGAGAGACAGTACCAACAAAATACTATGAAGTTGGTAACTAAAGTAAATGTTCAGAGAAAATACTTTCCACAATGAACATAAACAGTAGACAACCAGGACAACATTCTACTTTGGCCTGTGTCTGAACTTAAATTAGCTGTTTAAAAAAGCAAAAGAATTAACTGAAACTCCCCAAACACTAAAAAGTAAAAGGGAATCACATCTAAATCTGCCCAACACTTGACCAGCAGGTCTGCCATTTGCCAGACCCCACAGGCCAGGAGGGCACTCACGTCTGAAAGATCAAGTAACAGCAGGCAGGGAAGCCTCAGAGGAAAAACTGTGAAAATACAATTAAGTAGAACAACGCCTACCATTTGGTCTGGTGATGAAAGGAGAGGTGAGGTGTCAGTGAGGATGATAAATATTTGGACCCTTGACTTCTTTGTGACAGTGAGGTAACAGAGCAAATGCCTTTTCTTGAAGGGGTGATGTGGTTTGGCCTGAGATTTATTAAGCTGAGATGAGTCTACCATGGTCACGAAACTACCACTGAGAATGCAGGTCCCTGAGCAGACAGTCCCAAGAGTGCAGAGTCATGGATCGTTCACTGAATTCCTCTGCCCAGGACAAGTGCCCACGAACAACGCAAATTATTCTCAGGTTTGTATAGGAATTAAGACTCACAGTGAAGGGCTCTGGTGAGTGAGGCAGAACCCCAACAGAAAGATGTCAGTTCTTTAAGAACCAACAGATACGGACTAAATCTAATTAGAGTATCAACATCTCTATGTAGCAAACTTATACCACTGATGAATTCAACAGCATGAGACGGGGAAAAAACCAAAACAATACAAAACCTTCCAACCCCTCACAAGCATTCCTCAGGGTTAGGGCCAACACAGGATGAAACCCCCCATGTTGGCTGCCTTCTCCTCAGGCCACCGGCTAACTCGCTGGAGAAAGAAGAGAAGCCAGAGGACTGAGGAGGGACGGGGGCTTCTTCTCCAGCCTTTTAGTCTCCTCACCCTAAAGTCATTTTCCTCAGATCCTCAGTCCCTCCAGCAGTGGAAACACGGGTGTAGAGAGTCACCACATTCCTACTTAAACACTGCTGAACAAGTGTAAATGTTGTGCTGTGGCTGGACGCTCAATACCAAAGAGTAAATGGGTGGGGAAGTTTAACCCTTTAAAACCAAAAAATTGAAAAGTGCTTTTAAAAAACATAGTTATGTGGAAAACACACACATTAGTTTATACTCTAACCCCCCAAAATACTAACAAAATATGGTACCATACTTAAAAGATATTCCACTGAAATTTCCAGAAAAGGAAGGCATATCTGATACAAACTCTGGAGAAAGACAAGTCATTGATCCAAAAGTACACATATGGTTAAAGGGGACGATGAAGGCACTGAAGAAGGGAAATAGAAAAGAAAAAAAAAAAAAATTAAGGTCCAAATGACATTGACACTTCTTGGACTTGATAAAATTAGGTGGTTTTAAGGTAGAAAGATTCCTTCTAATGTCACAGGAAAGTGAAAGGTGCAACATTTTCTTATAAAACCCGAATAAGTTAAAATTCTTACCTGTCCGCTTCTCTAAAGGCATTTTATTCAAGCTAAGAAAATACAGGATTGAAAGGAACACATCCTTCTCAAATTCTCCATTTTTTCACCAAACTAAAAAAGGATGGTGTAAGTCTGCTACACAGAGATGCTGATACTCTTATTAGATTTAGTTCTGTGCGGGAGTCTAAGCCACAGAGGCCCTTCACCACCAATGTTCATTCAACGTATAAACCTGAGAATGAGTCGTACGGTGAGGACTTAGCCCAGTCAGAAGCGTGCTGACCTGGGGTTCAGTGAACACACCCGAGAGTCCAAGGACTTGGGGACCAACCTGCCAACGTTGCATGACCCCACGTCAGAGGTCTGCTGCCACAGGCCCCAAGTGAGAGCAAATCACAGCAGCTGCACGCACTGAGCACTGAACATGAGCCAGACCTCTTGTCAGTGAGTCACTTTACAGCACATCCTTTCATTTAAACCTCACCACCACCCACGATGTGGCAGGTGTTAACATATGCATTTTATGAAATGGAAACTGAGGCCACGGAGGTGAAGCCACGCCTGGCTAACCCCACAGCCTGTGCTCTGAACCGCTACCTCCAAATGCCTAATTCACCTGTTAGCTCACAGCAGGCAGAGCCTCAGTTTAGAGATCCGACAACTATCGTTCTCGGATAGTTGAACCAATAAAAAGGTTCCACACCTCAGAGACAGTTCCTTTTCCTTCCAGTCGTATTTCTCTTTCCCATTACATCTCCTCAGAGGGCGCCTGAAGCAAATGGGAAGTATAAAAATGGAGCAAGAGCTACATGAGTCCACACCCTTTACCAGGAGGCACTTCTCTTGGAGAAATACAGCCCCAAGAATGAACTCCAATGGGAAAGGCAATCTGCTTAAAGATGTTTGCAGCAGGATTATTTATGCCAGCCTCAAACCGAAAAGAGTTCCAATGCCCTAATATGGGGCTAGTTGAGCAAACTATGACACACAAAACGATGAAATACAATTGATCCCTGAACAACTCGGGTTTGAACTGCACGGGTCCAGTGACATGTAGATTTTTTTCAACAGTAAATACTACAATTCTACATGATCCCTGGTTGGTTGAATCTGCAGATATGGAGGAACCACAGACATAGAGGGCTGACTATAAATTATACGCGGATTATACGCGGCTGGTGTCCCTAGCTCCGACGTTGTTCAAGGGTCAATTTCTTAAATGGGCTATTCAAAGTGAGCTAAATGTGGTTCATGCATCTATATGGAATGTAAATTACAACAACAGTAAATATTTTAAATACAATAGTACTTGCTCACCACTTAAAACCATAAAACAATCTCACATGGATACAATCTCAGAACCAAAAGCAGAGACAGAGACATGAGAATTCAATCTGCTATAGTTTGTTGATTGGTGATTGTAAAGCTGCTGAACAAACACAAATTGTAAAAAGTCAAAACAAAGACACGTAATAGATTGCTATGTGATCAGAGAACCTTGTATTCACGCCAACATCACATGCACACTCCGACCATTAAAATTAATTTCTTAATTTGTGTTATTAAAATACCTGTCTGCTCTGTGGCTTCTTGAAGGCTGGCTCTACAATAAAGCCAGCAGGATCCCTGGGGAGAGTAACGAGGAACGAGGTTCTACATCAGTGCTGCTTGGGACACATTTCCTTTAATCCTTTTTGTTTATTCTATTCCCTGCATTTATTATGAACTCTCTAAATCCCTTCTACTTAAACCGCTAAACCACTAGGGTTAAAGACATGGTGAATTTTCTCAAGAATGTACTTAACTTTATGTCTGATCAATGTGTTTACAGTTTCATACATTAGTAATTTGCTGAATGAACCTGTACAAAATAACGCGTCTGAAAACTCATCTCTTAAAATGTGTTTTATCAGAAAATGTGGTGGGAGGTTTCCATTACCTCCAGGGTAAGGAAAGGTTTTCCAGCCCCACTGTAGTAGACTTTGCCTGTATTAATGGGCTTCTGAAGCCAGCTGACAGAAGCCATGGTTTGCCTAGGGTTTAAATTATGTTTTAAACATTATTAGAAAGAGGAGTTTAATGAAAAGTGTTTCAATTAACTGTTGATTAGCTGACAAAATGAGACATTCTACAGGACATCCAGGCAATGCAACTTCAAAAGCTGGTGGTCATTAGAAGCAAGACATGCACTAATGCATCACTTAGCCTCCAAGCAGGATGACACCTATCTGGGAAATAGATGGCACTAACCTGGGCATCAGCCATTCCAGGAACCATGGGCCACTTCTCTATGTCATTAGCTGCTAATCATTCCTTCCACCATCCTTCAAAATACTCACCAGGATTTTTAGGATTTTTTATGTCACCATTACCACCACCATGACCACGATACCACCTAAACTGGATAGAATTCAGACAGATCACCTTATGACACATCCAGCTTCTATGACAGGCAAAATCACAGAAAAGGCAGCCTTTATGCTTCTTTTTTAAAGTATCAATTTTAATTAAATCAATCTTAAGACTTTCTCCTTTGAGCTGTCATAAATTTAGCTCAGGAATCAAGACACAACAACCTGAGGATGAGTTATCTTTAGATTAATCAGCTCTACATTTTAGAATTCCCCAGAATTTAATATAATCCAAGATTAATCATTTCTGTGTAGTATTGTCAGTGGACAATATTAATTACCTTACATTTACAATCTGGTTTGATGCCCTTCCAAAGCTTTCACACTTGCTATTTAACCCTCACAATCCCCACATAAAGTGAAATTTCCTTAGTCAGCCATATTCAAGAACACATTTTACAAAATTAACATCTCCAGTATGAGCTCTGATGAAAGAGGAATAAAATTAGACAGGTGTCATCAGCAAAAAGTCTGTCCTAAAATGCGTAACTCCATTCAACTCAGCTGGTGTTTACCAAGTGCCCACTATGCCCTAGGCAATGAGCTCTCGAGTCAGGCTTCTTTAGGGGAAAAATATTTGACAAAATCAAAAATTTAACAACCTTAAGTATGTCTCTAAACACTAAAAAAAAACCAAAACAAACAAACAAACAAAACAAACAAACAAAAAAAACCAAGAAAACTAGTCCATGAAATGCAGAAGTCCAGGCACCATTAATTTGAAAGATTTTCTTGCACCTTTACTTTCCCTTGCCTAAGTGACTGTCTGGTTTCAGATGAGCATCTCCAGAAGCAGCATTAACTTTTTTCTGCCACTAGGGACTAGGCCATGAATTATTGCAGAGGGCTATTTAATGTACAACAGAAATTTATTAAACAGCAATGAAGCAGTAATCACCAAATGGTCCCCCGGTGGCTCAAAGAGTCAGTAATTAATTACCACTTACTGCACTAAGACTGTGAGTTATTAAATAGCACTAAAGCAACAGTTCATTAGTACCCTAGTGTCCTGAAAGAGTCGTTTTCATACAACTCACCCTGAGAAGGCTTAGACACTGGGGGAATCCAGCTGTTTGCTAGAAAGCAGCGTGAACTGTCACAGAGTAGTCAACTCTAGCCTGGACCCCTGGCATTCAGCTAGATGGAAGAGCACGCACTTTATTCAACATCCCCAGTGAAAGTCCCCCGCATTCTGGTTTGCCCTGCAGCCTGAGTACTGGGTGTGAAAAGACAGCAGCCTCATTGGGTCTATCACAGACCCCTCTCTTCTACGAATCCACACCCAAAGTTGGCGTGCATCTCCTTCCATAGGTTTATATTTTGCCACTCTGACGTGAACAAAGGACATTTAAAAATAAGCTATGATCTAATTACAAATAAAATTTGCCATATCTGCTCCACCAACCTTCTCCAAGATGTCTTTTTTGCGCATCTTTTTTGTGTTACTCCCCTCCTCTTGTTTCCCACCTCTCATTCCCATGTTATTCTAGACTAGCCTCTTCAATAGCTATCCCTGCCCTCCAGTTAGTGACCCCAGTCTTTTAAATCAAAATTCAACATGAAAAGTCTGTCTCCTCTGGAAGGCTTTACCTAATGAGGAGAGAAGACACTGAAAAATTTCTCCCAAACTACTTTAAAACTCATCCCTTCAAATTCCAAATAAGGTTCCAAACAAACGAAGTTGGTATTGTTTTTTTCCCTTAAGCTAAAAGTGCCTACACCTCGGTATTGCAATAATCTCAACAGCCAAAGTCTGCGTTTTGTGGACCTTTGTAAGGCCCAGACAAAGGGAGCACATAATGAACTTCAAATGTTAAATCACTCCAGGCAGTAAAAGAGCACACAGCAAAAAAGCTTTTTAAGCAGATACATGATATCCCTCCCTATCATTACATGAACTCAAGAAAGTGTAAAAGAAAGATAAGCAATTAACCAATGAACTGGTAAAAAGTTTCAGGTGACACCAGGGGATGGACAAATGAGATCAAGGAGATAAAAGTTCAAAGAGGTGGAACAACAGGTCATGAATCACATGGATCTGGGAAAACTCTCACAGACTGAAAGGAATGGAGAAAGCATTCTAGAAGAAACCAGAGATGGTCATGAAAGCAGTGCTTCCTTGGTAGAAATGCTAGAATACTCACCTGAAGATTACACCTCCAAATAAGAACTCAAGAGTTATTTTTTTAAATCCCTATCAAATTGCAAAATAGTATTTTTGCTACTTTTACTGTCAAAAAGTCCTCTTTGGCAAAGTTTTAGGAGTAATATGAAAATATGGAGCATGACAGACTCTTCAAAATAAAGACTGAAAAAGGGCACTGTTTTAATTACATAACTTCCAATGTGGTGACTACTTAGTATGAAAGCCAAAAACAGATACAATTGCATACCAGAATAATGTGAGGGAAAATGTACACTGGATATTCATTTTTGGTTTTTAACCACTGAAGCTACAAAATTAATCATTAAATCTCTTCTTATGTAGTTATCCCAAATATATTTGCCAAGAAAAAAAAGTAGCTAAAAAGTTTGGAAAATGTAATCATTTAAAATACATTAAAGGGACTTCCCTGGTGGTCCACTGGTTAAGAAGCTGCCTTCCAATGCAGGGGACACAGGCTCAATCCCTGGTTGGGGAACTAAGATCCCACATGCCGTGGGGCAACTAAGCCCATGTGCCTCAGCTACTGAGCCCGCGTGTTCTAGAACTGTGCACCACAACTAGAGACCCCACATGCCACAACTACTGAGCCTGCGTGCCACAACTAGAGAGAAACCCACATGCCACAATGAAGAGCCTGCATGCCTTAACGAAAGATCCCGCATGCTACAACGAAGATCCTGCGTACTGCAACTAAGACCCAACACAGCCACATAATTAAATAAATAAATAAATACATACATACATAAATACATAAATATTTTAAAAAATAAAATACATTAAAGTACAACATTAAAGAAAGTCAGCAAGGGCTTTCCTTCATTATGGGATAATAAAAAATGGTTCAACTTTTCTGATGGTAGTTGGTCAACCTGCATGAAAATCCAAAATACTCTGCCTCAGTAGTTTTAATCCATTTACCCTGTGAGATCATTAGAAACAAGGACGTTTAATGGAGTATTATTCATAACAGGGAAAATATTCCATCTATAAGAGTTTGATTAAATAAACCACAGCACATTCATAAAATGGAATATTCTTCAGATATTAAAAAGGAGGTGTTGGGCTTCCCTGGTGGCGCAGTGGTTGAGAATCTGCCTGCCAATGCAGGGGACACGGGTTCGAGCCCTGGTCTGGGAAGATCCCACATGCCGCGGAGCAGCTAAGCCCGTGAGCCACAATTACTGAGCCTGCGCGTCTGGAGCCTGTGCTCCGCAACAAGAGAGGTCGCGATAGTGAGAGGCCCGCGCACCGCGATGAAGAGTGGTCCCCACTTGCCGCAGCTAGAGAAAGCCCTCGCACAGAAACGAAGACCCAACACAGCCATAAATAAATAAATAAATTAAAAAAAAAAAAAAAGGAGGTGTCTAAATTTATTGACATGGAAAGACAACCACAATTTATTGTGAAGGAAAGAATAAAACAATGCCTTGTAATATGATTTCATGTATCTTCATGTATCTAAGGTTGTGTGTATATATGTATGATAATCATCAAAAATATGGGCAAGAATTATCTTTAGAAGGTTAGTACTTGGCATGGCTTGCCCTCTACCTGTACTTTTCTGTATTGTTTGCACTTTCTACATTAAGCATTTTTTTGAAACAACAGAAAAAAAACCAGAAAATTAAGCTTCTTCCATTTGGGAGGAGAAAGAGTCACTAATACATCTTTTAAAAAAAAAAAAAAAAAAGGAATTTTTTCTAGAGACAGTTAAGAGTCATCCTTTATTCATAGGGTGAAAATTCACTGCCATACCTCAGAAGCTGCTGCGGAGAAACAGCCTGCCTGGCTAACAGCTCCCAGCACTCCTGGAGTCATCTAGCCAGACTGGCCTGGACAGAGCTGGGCAGAGCTGCCTCCAGTCCGCCCCACCTGAGCCCACTGGACCAGCCTCCTGGGCAGCACACACGCACTTTCCTGCTCCGTGACTCCGCGAGGGGCAGGTGGAACCGCAGGTCCTAGTTCAGGGAATGCCAGGCGGGCCCTCTGTACTCGGCATGTGCTCTGTCCGGGGAGGGAATGGTGCTAAAAATGAAACTTTACCCAGAGGTGATGAAAGAAGAGAGAGGAGAGAAGGCAGCCCATGGCCACTGGAAAAGACTTGGTCTAAGCACACCCACCAAATACAGTTGACCCTTCAACAACACGGGTTTGAATGGCACACGTCTACTTATACACAGGCTTTTTTTCGATAAATGTACTGGCAACTTTTTTGGAGATTTGTGACAATTTAAAAAATTTACAGACGAACAGCGTAGCCTAGAAATATCAAAAAAAATTACGAAAAAGTCGGGTAGGTCATGGATGTATAGAAGTAGATACTAGTCTATACTTACATGGGCATTAAGGTGAGTAATATTTAATATAAAATTAATAATGTGTTCGTTTTCTTATGGTTTTATAACTTTGCTTTCAAAGAATTACATTACTGTAGAGTATGCCTCTCTCTCTTGTAACTGGAGAAACTGTGTATCAGCCTATCATCACAGGTAAGTGATTTTTTTAAAAAGTAACAATGTTTCCAATACTGTACTATTAATGACTGTATGCCATAAAAACTGTATAACGGTTCACTCATTAGTGTATAGGCTAGGCTACTGTGAAGCAGTCACATTGATTATTACACTAGGCCACCACAAAGCAATTACACTGCTTCTTCTTCGTTATCAATGCATGAATTGTTACACCTGTAAATAAATATGAATTTCTTTTCCACACTCTTCATTTCTGATGTCTAGTGTTAACAATACATATAACATCTACAGTGTTTTGTATCATATAAGACAATACTGATGTAGGTATTGACAGACGATTCATCTTGTAAACAGATGATGTGAACTTACGGTATTGATAAATACAGTACAGTACTGTAAATGTGTTTTCCTTATGATTTTCTTAACATTTTCTTTCCTCCAGCTTACTTTAGAGTAAGAATACAGAATATAATACATGTAACATACAAGATATGTGTTAACAGACTGCTTACGTTATCAGTAAGGCTTCCGGTCAACAGTAGGCTATCAGTAGTTAAGTTTTGGGTAAGTCAAGTTATACATAGATTTTCAACTGCAAGGTGGGGTTGACACCCCTCACCCTTGCATTGTTCAAGGGTAAACTGTGCTGGCAAGATTCCACTCAAGGAGCAAAGTATCTAAACAATTACCAGTTAATAGGTCCCTAATGGAGGCCGACTATGGGTCTAGAACTGTGGTACACACTACAGGTGGGTGGGGAGAAGCCCCCCCTTCAAATATTCCAAAAATTCAGGGCATCCGCAAATAAGAAAGATATTAAGCAAAAAGGCTACATAGTCCAGGGAAAACTACACCATCAGTAGTCTCTCCAATGCAGACCAACCTCAAAGTCCAATCTCTCTAACAATTAAAGCAGCAAAGAAGAGTTTCTCTAGCAGTTACTGTTCTTCCCTCCCCTTCTCTTCCCCACCCCCTTCCCTCTCATTCTTTCCTCTCTCCCTCTCCCTCTCTCTCCTGTGCATTCTTGAATAATTCTTAATCTGTTTTAAAAGTGTGATTTTTGGCCATATGCAGGGATTACACCAATATGCTGACATCTATCACGTGGCAAAAAGATGATTAGACCCTAAATAAAGAAAGGAGCATTGCCTGGGCATTAATAGGATGTATAAGTGTTTCTTCCCAAGAAGCAAGAAGCAGAGTTAAGGGGTACAGCTCCAGATTCAGTTTTCATTGCTTAGTTATTGCAAAAAAAAAAAAAAAAGAAAGTTTATGAATTGCTACAAGCCATCAAACAAATGGATAGGGGTAAAAATTCTTCCAAGGCACTAGTTTTTAAAATCAAACAAGACATAATGCCAGTGTTCATCAAGCAAGGGATGACAGTCCCTGCCTTGCCAGCAGAAAGCTGACAGCAGATTGGGCCAGGGAACAGGTAGCTCTAAACTGTGTGGCCTGGCTCCGAGGACAGTACAGAGCAGGGCGAGGTCAATGTAGGCTGAGGTATAGAAGAAAGACTTTCAAAGTGGAGCTCAGCCTGGGCCTTGACCTCTGTTCCTTGTCCGTCCCTACACCCTGCTGGGATAAGAATCACCATCTGACCCTGGCCCAGGAGGCTTCTGAGCTCTTTTCTCAGTAACTGACACACCAGAGCCTGGGGAGTAGTGCTGAAGCCCAAGCCTCAGGAAGGCACACCAGAGACTTGGGACAAGGGCATCTCAGGGCAAAGAGCCACATGTGAAGGTCCTGGGTAGGGCAGGAGCTTGGTGGCTGAGTACCAGGAAAAAGGTCTCAGGACTCGAGCAGGATGAGCTGGGGCTGGCGAAGCAGACAGGACCAAATCACACCAGTCCTCATGCATCATGCCAAGGAACTTGGATTTTATCCTATGTGCAGCAGGAAAGGATTGGAAGATTCTAAGCAGTGAATGAATGTACTCTAATTTACATTTTTAACAACCCCGACAGCTGCTGTGTGTATAATGGATCATGTGGGAGCTCAAACTTTAAGTCTTACTGAAAATCTATAGCTAAAACTCAGAATGTACTGAGGCCACAAAGGGGAGTCTTTTTCTAATTCCATTTTCCCCACATGTCATACAGACAAGCCCTTCGACTACACACACACACACACACACACACACACACACACACAACACACACACACACAAAATAGGTGCTTCACTCTTTAAAAACCCACAGTACATTGTATGCTAGTCCCTTTTAGGGAATGTATTTCTCTCTGAAAGAACAAAACAACAATTTTTATGTTTTGGTGTTTTCCCTAAGACAAAAGGCAAAACAGAAGAGAACAGCAGGAAAAAAACATTCTTTGATAGTGAAGGACTCCCCTTTCACTAGACATTTTGTTACAAACTAATGCAAAGCTGGCTGTTCATTGACAATAGAGCATTTTCCACTATCTACTTACTATTCAAACTTTGATACTCTGAAAACATTTCCTCTCAAAGAGATTTATTTTAAACAGTTGAATAAAGTTATGGAAAAATAAAAATCACTCCAAGTCTTTTGCATAGGTGGCTCTATAGAAATTAAAAATAGGAAAATAGCCACTGAAGTAAATGGTTAGTAGGAGAGTATGATCTGCATCTTTTAGGACTGGAATGCCATTGTATAATCCAAATCTGGAAGTACGACCACTATTTATCCAGAGCCTTCTGTTAAGCAGTTAAAGTGCTTTACAAGTATCATCCTCATAATAACCCCATAAAGAGAGGAGAGTTTGCTATAAAAGTTCATTGGGCATGAAAACTTGGCTCAGTTATTCAACAGCTTGATCCAAAAGCAATTATTAAAATTAATTTTTAACAGCAACAAAAATAATTTGGCTGAAAGAGTAAACTAATAAGCAGTCAACTACCTACCCATGGCACATTTCCCCTACACAAAGGCTGCCGTTCCTTGCCCCAATATCCAGAATTATTGCTATGAAACCAGCTCCTGTAATGATGGCTCAGAGGCCTGGTGCCAGGGGCTGAATCAAAAGCACTGGACTCCATTTTATAGCAGTACTTGGTCCTCTATTTACACTGCCCTTAAGGCCAGCACCAAATGAGCTGGGGAGATAGCGATTTCCTAATGAATTAAGGCTGAGCAAAGAGCCATCCTTCGTGATGCACGTGGGATGGTCCACTAATTGCTCCAGGACAGACAGACACATCCCAGCCTCTCCTCCCCAGTGAGCTCCAACACATGCACACCTGGCAACCCTCAGGTCCTCCTGGCAGATAAGGCACCAGAAAGATGGGGTGGCTCAGTGGGGCAGGCAGTTGTGCATCAAAGTTGATGCATTTGCTGGTGCAAAGAGTGCCAATTCTCACTGGCTCTTTTCCAGGTTCTGTAGAGCAGAGGCCACAGGAACAAGGCCAAGTCCATGGAACCGACAACTTAGAGGTCATGTCTCCTTTGCCAGTCCTCTTCCTCCCTTGTGGGCTATTTCTCTCTTTAGCCATGGATAAGTTTCCTGGATGAGAAATGAATTTAAGGTAAAGGCTGTTGATTCCGTAAGACAGTGAGAAGCCTGGAAGATACACTTGGTTTTCCTGGGTCTTAATTCCAGGATTGTCCCATGTACCCTAGGAGTGACTGGAAGTGATGAGGCAATGAGACCTTCCCAGCCTTTTCACAGCATGGTGTGGTGAGAAAAGAATTCATATCCCTGCTTTTCACCTACTGGTTGTGTTATTTACACAAGTTACTTATACTCACTGAGCCTCTATTGCATCATCTGTAAGATGGATCTAATACTCCATAGGGAGGTCGTGAAGATTGGCATAAAACAGATGCTAATTATTACTGTCTTCTGTTTACATAAAGTCAACCTTCTCCTATCATGAGTAATTTCCATCTCTCTGTGCTTGTTATTCTCAGTTTCAAATTTTCAAATCCATTTCAAAATGGACTATCCATGCCTATTTCATACTAAGAGAAAGGCCAAAGTAGTGATTTAAAACAGGCTTTGGATCAAACAGAGATGTGGTCCAAAATCCAGTTCTCCTACTTATTGGCTGTACAAACTTTTTGGGGGGTGGAATTGTTTGTGATGGGGGAAGTTGTTTGAGGGGGAGGAAGTTTTTAGGAAGCTTATTTTTGCCCGGGGTGGGGGCGGGGGGCGGGCCGCTGGCAGTAGTTGTTAAACCTGTGATTCAGCTTCATCAGGTACAAAATGGGGATGTTAATATTATGATCCATTAAAGGATTACCAGGAAAATAACTGGGAGGAGTCAACAGCTGTCTTTGTAAGAGAGCCCTGGTCAGTATCCTCCCTGGGGCCTAGTACACCCCAAGCAAATGCCACTTAATAACAACACTTCCGGGACTTCCCTGGTGGTCCCGTGGGTAAGACTCCTCACTCCCAATACAGGGGGCCTGGGTTTGATCTTGCGTGCATGCCGCAACTAAGAAGCTCACATTGCTGCAACTAAAAGATCACACGTGCCCCAACTAAAGATCCCACATGCCACAATGAAGACCCAGAGCGGCTTAAATAAATAAATAAATAGATAGACAGATAGAATTTTTAAAAAAAAATAATAATAACAGCACTTTCTTTCCTAGGTCACCAGAGAGTACTCTACAATAGTTGAAGAACTGAACTTCGAAATAATGCTTGCTGACTGATGACCTGGGTGGCAATGCTATGTTAGAAACATTAGTGGATGACGGGGCTTAGCTCTAAGTTTTAAAAGCCTTCATGGGTAAAATATACCTGGACAGTCCTGGCCCTGAATCTGGTCTGGTCTCCCTCAATGCCGTTGGGCAGACTGGCCTGGTTTGCATGGGCACCATTTCTAGCTGGACCCCTAGGAAGCAGGGCCCAACAGATAAATGTTACTAGAACAACTCTACCCACCTTCCGTGGCTAGGGGGGCTCATCTCCACTGGGTCTCAGGAGGGTGCGGAAGGTCAAGAAAGCTTGTTATTACCCATACTCTGAACATCTGAGGCTCTGGGTAAAGCCCACTCATTTTAAGGAGAAAGAATCTACTTTTTAGCGCCACCTCGAGAATTAGAAAAGCAGTCCTAAATCAGACTATTATAAGTTCTTCTCACGGTATCTAGCATACAGACATTGTTTCTATTGCAAGACTCTACCCAATTTCATTAAAAGTCTTTAAGAAATACTCTTAGGGAGTTCCCTGGTGGCACAGTGGTTAAGAATCCGCCTGCCAATGCAGGGGACACAGGTTCCTGGTCTGGAAAGATCCCACATACCGTGGAGCAACTAAGCCCGTACGCCACAACTACTGAGCCTGAGCTCTAGAGCCCACAAGCCACAACTACTGAAGCCCGCGTGCCTAGAGCCCATGCTCTGCAACAAGGGAAGCCACCACAATGAGAAGCCTGCACACGGCAACGAAGAGTAGCCCCGCTCGCGCAACTAGATAAAGCCCACGTGCAGCAACGAAGACTCAATGCAGCCAAAGATAGATTAATTAATTATTTTTTTAAAAAAATACTCTTAAATCATTTTTTTATATTTGAATTTAAAATTGTGGTAAAATTCATATTGGGTCTGTAAATATAAACATCTGAACATCAATATAGCTCATGTTTAGAAAAAGAAAACAAAAGACTAAAAGATTTAAGAATAGGGTTAAGGCCTTGAGATCATTTAGAATGATATTTTATCAGAAAGAAGTAACTATTGAATACTTAAAATATGCCAAGTATCATTCTAACCCATTCGATCATCACAAAAACCTATGACGTATTATTAACCCCTATTTACAGATGAGGGTACTGAAGCAAAGAGACTTTAAGTAGTGTCCCAAAGATCACCCAGCTGGGAAACGTTAGAGCTGGTTAACTTCCCAAAGATCACCCAGCTGGCAAATGTTAGAGCTGGTTTCAAACCCAGGCAGTTTGGCTCCAAAGCCTGGCCTTTTAACCACTCAACTCGACTAGCTTGTTTTATCTTAGCTAGTCACAGTTTATAAATCAATGGTCAAGATTCTTTCTCTACCACAAATTGTGGAAGAGCCTTTGACTGCCATCTACAATGCAGGCAGTATTAATTAACATTTCAGGAGGGATTCCTATGTAGACATTTAGGATCCCTGGTCCCTATTTCCTAAAAGCCTTTGGGAAACCCTACAAAGCCTTTGGGGATCCTAAAATCTCCCTTCCAGATGCAAACACCCCTGGAATGTGGAGGGGCAGGGGAGGAGAGTGGGTTTGCCTCAGTTAGAACCATTACAGTAAACAGAAAAGCAAATCAAAAGGACATCAAGAAAACTGAAACAAAAAATACCTGTTAGAAAGCAAAGGCAGATGAAGAAAGAAAGGAGAGACAAGAAGAAGATACATAACCATATTTCCTCCCTTCCCCTGCCTCAACGCTGCATTGTTAGTTTGGCAATTAGACTAAAAACAATCCAAATGTTTGAGAAGTCATCAGGACTCAGCAGCTGACAGAAAACTGTTTTCTAAAAACAAATCCATATAGGGACTTCCCTGGTGGTGCAGTGGTTAAGAATCCGCCTGCCAATGCAGGGGACACGGGTACGATCCCTGGTCTGGGAAGATCCCACATGCCGCAGAGCTACTAAGCCTGTGGGCCACAAATAGTGAGCCTGCGCTCTAGAGCCCGTGAGCCACAACTACTGAGCCCACGTGCTGCAACTACTGAAGCCCGGGTGCCTAGAGCCCAGGTTCCACAGCAAGAGAAGCCACAGCAATAAGAAGCCCACGCAACGCAACTTAGTGTAGCCCCTGCTCACCGCAACTACAGAAAGCCCGCGCACAGCAACGAAGACCCAACATAGCCAAAACTCAATCAATCAATAATATTAAAAAAATAAAAAAATAAAAACAAATCCATATATGGTAGGCATTCCTAATCTGTTCTTTCATAAACGCTAAGCCCAAGATTTCAAATTAACTTAGGACCTGCCAGACGATCTCCAATCTACAGATGAGAAGCCCTTCCCTTTGTTCAGACTAACACAAAAGAACTCAGATTGTCCAAAAATAAAAAATCCAATTTGGAGCCAAAACCTGGTACTACAATTAATAAGAACCTCTATTCTGACACAAAGGGAACTGCTCACTTGGCTCCAAAAATACAAATAACCAAGATGGTCATAATGATAGATATGCAAGAAACACAACCACACTCCTTCTTCAGCCTGCCCTCTCTTCTCTGCCATCTGATGAGGCAACACGCCAGCAGGACCACCCAAAGGTAACTCCCCTAGATGACGACACAGAGGGAGCTCACCTTTGCAAAGCTGGCGCCGGGATGTGGGATCTGAAGGGGCCAGTGGTACTCATGCTCTCAGGACCAACAGTCACACTGTGTCCTCCAGCCCCTCACCCATTCCTCCTCTCTCCTGTCCTCCTCCTTCACTCTTCCCTCTATTCCTCTCTTCCCCACTCTCCCATTCCCTTGGCAAATGCAAACATCCTTTCTCAGGTTTTCTTTGTAGCCATTCTGACTATGGATTGCTTCTGAGGACATTTAACACAAAAATCACAAAGCCAGAAAGGGATTTTGGCAAGAATTCCAAGGCAGTCATATCCAAATTTCAGAACACCATGCCAACAGATGCTCAGCCCCCCTAATCCCTGGACTGTGAACTGACATATCCCAGAGAGAAAAGGAAAGGATGCTACAAGGAATTCAGAATGTGGGTAGCCTTCCAGCTCGCCCTAAGGCAGCCTGATGTTCACCGGCAGTCCTCCCCGGCTCTGCAGAAGGTAACTACCACCCTCCTTGTCAGATTACAGCCAACAGTTCCTGAGACTAATATGATGCTCGTCACTGACATCAGCCATCAACAGTGACATCCCGGATGTCGCCCACACCCCTAACAACCTGGGCTTGTTTATATGTGGGCAGCTCACCCCACCCACCTGCCCTAAATTAGGAGAAATGATCCCTGCATGTGAATTGTTAATCCTGACTTTCCTGAAGCAAACCCTGGCTTCTGGGAGAACTCGTTATGCACACTTAAAATCTGAAGCATCACAAGTCTCTTCTTATGATGGTCATTATGTTATTTCCAGGCTTCTTAAAAGTGCCAGTAACTTCACATTTACAAGGACACTATCAGTTCTCTTGTAAGAAAAAGGTAAGTACAAATAATTGTATGTTTTCCCTCCCTAACTGGGTCAGCCTAAGGGATAGTCATTCTGGCTGCTCACAAGCACACAGACACGCAGCCATACTCCCAAAGATTCCATTTTTACAACCTATACTTTAATTCTGATCGCCTCCAGGAGACATACCTTTTAGAGTGCATGCAACCCCAGTACTGGCTTTAGGGCAAATTGATCTAATCTTGTAAGACTAACTGAAAAGCTCTTTCAAACTGTGGGCTTCAGGGAGGTTCCAAAGAGTTGCCTTGGGCAAAGAGAGCATTAATGTGGGATAAGGCACCAGATGAAGGCAAGGGCTCTGACCCTTATCTCCAGATTAAACCATAGCAACTTCACTTTTATTTGCTGAATAGTTGTTATTAAGCAATACTTGTTAAAATTAAAATATTTTTAATGCCCGAGAGGCATCACAGTGGGCAGTGAGGCATAACATGTGCAGTCATGATTACCCTTCAAAATTTCTTTAGAAGACCAAGAAACCACCTCTCAAGAAGCTTCTAGAATAAGTTTTATAGCACACCAGACAAAGTGGTTGATTTATTTTATTAAGGGTCATTTAAAACAACAACTTTGATAGCGTCTCACACTGTGTGTGCCAGGAATCTGGGCAAGGAGCAGCTGAGTGACGCTTCTACTCCAGGCAGCAACGGCAGGGGTCGTTAGGTAGTAGATGGATGGGCTAGTCTGGAGGGTCCAAGATGGCCTCATTCACATGTCAGTGGGGCTGGCTGGAAGGTTGGGTTTACCTGAGACTGTCCCCTGGAGCACCTGCCACAATGACCGTAGGGCAGACCTCTTAAATGACGGCTCAGGACTTGAAGAGCAGTGTTCCCACCATCAAGGGAAAACTGCATGGCCTTTTATGACCTAGACTTGGAAGTCACATGTTGACACTTTTTGTCACACTCTACTGGTGAGAGGAGTGACAAGCCCACCCAGATTCAAGGAAAGAAACCTTGTTTTTAAAATCTAGGACCTCCCCAGCCATACTGTATGAAAAATAATTCAAAGACTCTGACAAAGGTAGTCTGCACCGAGCCTTGAACATATCCATTCAGAATTGTCTGTTTTGGGACGCTGAGCCTGAGAAAAAGGAACCAGTGACTGCTTTTCAGAAAACTGGTCAAAAACAGCAGGGAAACAGCCCAGTGGTATTATCCAGACTCAATAAACAGACTTGGGGTTTAGAAATTGGCAATGAGCCCCAACTATTACCAAGAAATTCTGAACTGACAAGGCAAGGATTTGTGTAAAAGCACCAATCGCTTTTCTTTTTTTTTTAATTAATTTTTATTGGAGTATAGTTGCTTTACAATGTTGTGTTAGTTTCTACTGTATAGCAAAATGAATCAGCTATACGTATACATATATCCCCTCTGTTTTGGATTTCTTTCCCATTTAGGTCACCATAGAGCACTGAGTAGAGTTCCCTGTGCTATACAGTAGGTTCTCATTAGTTATCTATTTTATACATAGTATCAATAGTGTATATAAATCAATCCCAATGTCCCAATTCCTCCCACCCTCCCCCCTTCCCCCTTGGACCAGCTGCTTTTCTTTATAAGGATCTGGCCTTCAGAAACTTCTAGGAGAGATTTCACTGAGGCCGCTCTCCCTTGAGGCATAATCCCCAATGCTTTAAACTCATTTTCTCTGAGTTATCCTTTGCAATTTACACTTGTTAGGCCTCAGTTTTTATTTTCTTTTAACTCAGTCATACCCAGTAAGGCAAGATGATGTGTGAGAGGACCTGGAACCCAGGTCACCTGAGGTAACAACAGAGTGAAAAGAACCTCCTAACACTCTCACTCTAAGGCAGTGGTTCTCAGCCAAGATGATCTTGCTTCTCCCCGTTCCCTGCCCCCAGCCCACAGGGGAGAAGGGGCAGTGTCCGGAGAAGTTCGGATCTTTACAACTGGGGGAGGCGAGTTCTGCTGGCGTCCAGTCGGCAGAGACAAGAGGTGCTGCTTAACATCCTACGATACACAGGACGGCCTCCACAGCGGAGAATGATTCAGCACAAAAATGCCCGCGGCGGCGAGGTTGAGAAATCCTGCTCTAAAGCACACACTCTCATTGAGCAGACGGTTAGCAGTTCCCCATCATTTTCATTGTTATTTCTCTCTCCTCTGTTTCTGCACCATGCACGTACAGTTGAATTTCGACGAGTCAAATGCACAGAGGCCATGGCTCCACTGGAATACGTCATTTTAAAAAAAGAGTTCTCCTCAAAGTCTGAAAATCGTAATTCTCATCAGGAAATCATTCTTTAACTTAATTTTTAAGAGTCCCTTTTAATTTAGATGACCCAGTCACATCAGCAATACTACAGACAGGCAAACCAAAAAAACGAACTTTAAACAAATCAGAACTGAGGGGCTCCCGTATGCTGTGGTCTTTTGTTTCTTAAAATAATGAGCTGAAACGTTTATGCATGGGTGCGAGCAAACCCGGAGTTACAGGTTAACAGCCGCTCTTCCAGGACAGCCTCTCCCATCTGTCATCTCCCAGCAGGAGAACAATAGCAACAATGACACAGACATGGCCTAATCTGACCAAACACAGCCGGTCCTCTGCCACCTGTCCGTAAGACAACACAGATGACTGCCTGAACAGCCCAGGGACTGACTTTCTTCCCTACAGTAACATTCACGCATGCTCTGCTCCGTTCATGGCACTCATCCTTTGGTTTATACTTACAAATCAAAAGCTGTCAACTTACCAGGCAGAAAACACTTTTCATAAATTCTGATGTTCACCTTTGGGGAACTTCTGACAGTCATTTTTATTGGGTCTCTTCCACCACAAATTTGTAAAGCTATTTCCTATTTCTAACATTAATTGCTATTTTCCTCTTAAAATAAGGTTTCAGTGACACCCATCCATGGCACCAAAAAACCCACAATTCCCTCAGTGAAATAAATTACCTCGCTGAGTTGGCACAAACTGCAGTGCGGGCCAGGCCCGTTAACAGCACGTGATGTGTTGCCATTCTCCCAGGATAAACATAAACACTTTTTATACAATTTTTGGGTTTTGAACCCCCCTTTCCAACAAAGATTTTTGCCCCAGGAGGGAGAACCTTAGCTCTATCCCACACATCACCATGGAGCGTGGCCCTCACTCCTGGGAAACACATACCCACTAACAAATCTGACCACAGGACTAACTTTTAAATGACGACTATTAATTTTACCTCATGTCAAAATACACACTCCTTTGATCCTTAAGGCAAAGGAAGCCCTGGGAAAGGCCAGATTACAGAAGCTGCCGGCTGAAGAAAGGGCAATCAAGGCAAGCAGTGCCAGGAAACTCACAGCAAGCTTCAATATGGAAAGGGCGGCACCAGCATTAAACACACCACATTCCTGAAAACGTCAGCTACAAAAATGCTTTGAGCACCTTGGCTTGAGGGGCCAACAATTCGGGAGAAACTTTCAGAGTTCTTGGATTACTTAAAGCTGACTTGCTCCTATTTTAACAGTGGTGATAACCACCACTTACTGTGTTCCAGATGTGCCTTACAGAGGTTGCCTCTATTATTATAACAATTCTCTCCATTTCACAGATAAGGAAACCAAGGCCTAGAGAGATTGGTAACTTGCTTAGGGCCATGGATCCTAGGAGTGGGGAGTGGGGACTGGAACCCAGGCCTGCCTGACTCAAGGCTGGTTCTGCCCCATCCCAGATCCTGCCCAAACACAGAGCCCACTGCCCCCTGTGACAACATGGGGCTGAGAAGGGCTGTCTCCCAAACACTCTCTCCTCCAAAGAGCCTGATATATAGCTCTCTAGTGTTTGTTAACTGGTAAAATATATACTTAAACAGGCTGCATACTCACCAAACAACATCTAATCCTGTGTGTTTAATCATTAACAAGTTTAGGCTATAGAAAATGCATACTCTTCAGATTCAAGGTGAGCTGGGCTGCTTGTTAGGTACAACTGGGATCCAGAAAGGACCCAGAGACACAGACCAAGACATCCTTGGGACCTGGCCTGACTGGAGGAAGAACTTGGTCCTCTCATGAAGACCCTACGGTTGAGGTCTTACAAACAGAGGGTGACGGTTGAGGCCTTACAAACAGAGGGTGATGAAACTGGGGTGATGATCTGGGATTTAATACTGGTTCTGGGGAAGGAGCACGGCAAGGGAGGAAATCACCCACAGAAAATACAGAAGGTATAAATGGAAGAAAAACAGATGGGCGCATGAAAGACTTCTCTGATTTGTGTTACAAAAACAGGAGCAAGATGCTTGCAAAATAACTACAAACTTTGATTCTTACTCTCCTACTCCCTATAAAACTGTACCTACATGATTTATACCTTATTTGGGGAGTGACCAATGAATGTACATATATACTATGATTTCACTTTACAATAAGAAAATCATGAACGCGAATCAATCTTCTAACTTATTAAACTTTTATAGCAAGTTGGAACCCTATGAATAGAGGATTCCATCACATTTCAGCATCTAATTTTGTAAACATGAACACTACTAGATAAACCTCCATGAGCTTTTTTTTTTGCCATTGTGGTTACAAATCCCCATAGATTGCTTAAAAAGAAAAAAAAAAAAGAGAAAGAGAACTACTGAATTGAAACGATTATCACATGCAATAAAATGAGTAAATAAATAAACAAAAAGTATGCCTTCATCAACAGGCAGTATCAAAACACTTCTCCACTACAAGGTTTGCTTTCTGGGACTTCCCTAGTGGCACAGTGGCTAAGAATCCACCTGCCAATGCGGGGTACACAGGTTCAAGCCCTTGTCTGGGAAGATCCCACATGCCGCGGAGCAACTAAACCCGTGCGCCACAACTACTGAGCCCGCGCACCTACAGCCCGTGCTCCACAACAAGAGAGGCCACCGCAATGAGAAGCCCACGCAATGCAATGAAGAGTAGCCCCCACTCACCCAACTAGAGAAAGCCTGTGCTCAGCAACAAACACCCAACGTAGCCAAAAATAAATAAAATAAAATAAATAAATGTAAAAGGTTTGCTTTCTAAATCACCCTTAATAAAAGCTCAGGGCTCATAGCTGGGAAGTCAGGCACTCCCACCTCAATTTTCTTTGTACTTTCAAGAAATCTAAAGAGAATAATCAAGTTTTCCCCACATGTAAATGAATTCAAGAAACCAGATGTTCCAAACACACTGTTTTTATCAACATATATGTATTCTTAAAAATTGAATTTGTTTCTAATTTGCATGGCTTTTCATATACAATGTTTTGGGTTCGAGTATAATATTTACTGTTTACTTCCAAAGCACTATGCTAGCACTGAACAGCATAGGATCACAAAGAACCATATCAGTGCCAAGGAACAGCCCCCATGAGAAGTTCAAACACCAGACCGTGCTGGCACTATCACAAGATTACTTCCCCAGGCCTGACTTTCACCAAAAAACCAAGTAATGATTAATGCCACTGTGCAAGATTAAGTTTGTTCTTTTTATTCAAGATCTAATAACTTATCCAACAGTCATCATTCTTCTTGCTGCTATGGAGACCTGGTCAGGCCCACCTCTGGCCTGCAGAATGCCTGCCAGCTTTAGATCAATAAGCCCTGTGATCTATAACACAGAGCAGAAGCCGATAACCCAGCGGTACCTTCCTGTAGGCATCAATCAGGGTTAGACCCACCAGGAGACTGGATGTCTGCTGCCTATTTCCTGAAGAGAAGCAAGGAGATGTCATGCAAAGCCAGCATCAGCAGAGGTCTGGTGAACCTGTGAAGGGACTGTCGGCTGGAACAGGTTTCCAGAAGGAAATGTGCTCTCTCTCTCTGAGGCAGCACAGAAAGTCCACCTGAAAGTGGTCAGGTGCCAAGAGTTCCAGAGGAAGGACACTCACCCCCGGACATCAAGGCCACGTGGTGAAGCCTAGAGGTCAATTTAAAAAGATGCAAAATGCTCAGCCAGGCTAGGAGGCTGGGCCAGAGTGGGTGGATGAAACCAACCAAGCCGTAAACAATGACATCTCTTCAGTGATTGTGAATTCAAACAGAATATCCTGACCTTCCAAATTCTCTTTGGCAACTTTTCATCTTGAATTAATCTCCTATAACTACTCTAAAGTGTAAAACTCACTTGCAATGGTAAATCTCTTTGTGAGTTAACTGGGAGGTTAAATAAGGGAGAGAGATGAACCGCAACGCTCTGAGTTACCAGCCTGAAAGTAGCTGTGTGCTTGCCACCACTGTGGGTCTCTAGGCACATGACACTGCGCAACTTGGTTTATTTACTTGGCTGGGGCCACTGACAGCAGGGCTGCAATTTTCAAAATGAGGCTGGGAGTGGCGGAGAGCCTGATGTACCGGTCAGTGGCATCTACCAGAGTGGAGGACTGAGTCCTCCGCCTCTGGCTACGGTGCTCAAACGTATCTGGGCCTTCCGCTCATACCCACAGCACCGTGTACACACGCACACACACGTCCACCAACAGACTGCAAGTGTGATAAGCTCCAAGTAGCATGTCCCTCTGAAAAGGAAGCACTGAACCACAGAAGGAGAGTGGGCTCTGGCTGTCAGGTACTGTTCTTGGGTAGAGGGGCAACTTCAAGCCCAACCTCCACAGTTGTCCTGATTCCTCCGGACTGATTGGGACCACCACCTCTGCAAGGCACAGGCTCCGCCCAACTCCACAGGGCACCCCTCACCCAGGCTACCACGTGGCATCCTGCCTCCCAGCCACCCCCAAGCCTGAGAAAGCCTGTCTTGCCATCAACTGCACCACCAACTTTAAGGCATCAGTTTAATCTTGCTACGTCTCAATTTTCTAACCTACCTGTAATCTCAAGAAAGCCTCAACTATTTATGTACAAGCTACTTGACACCACTTCTTACAGACTTTTCAGCCTATAAAATATCTCAAAGAGCACTAGACTAGGAGTCTGAAGTCATAGCTTCATGTATATCATTCACCCGCCTAACAAGTGCACATGAAGCACCTATTATAAAACATGCCAGGGACCAAACGTATGAAGCTGTCCAAACAAGACAGAGCTTGGGCAGAGCCTGGGCCAAGTCATTCAGTGTCTTGGACTGAAATTAAAAGGCTTGGACAAGAAGCTCTTTCAAGTCCCTCCCAGCTCTCCTATTCTCCACTCTTGGCTTTGGTGCCAAGAGGGGACTGAAGCATTCTGGAATGTTCTGCTTCCCTGAACAGATGCTATTTTTACTCCATATTCATATAGCTCAGGTTGCAGACGTGTGACTTCTCTGCACTCTGCCGAACATGAACGACTCATTTTCATCCCAGAGTTTAGGAGACTAAGTGTAGCTCTAACACAGAAGGCCCACAGGCAGGCACAGCTCAGGCTCCCGGCACAGGGACCCTCACGGCCTTGTTCCTTCTACACAGAGGCAATCTGGTTCCTTGAGATCAAAACTACAGAAAAACAGGAGCAGGGCTGCCAAGGCTTCCTCACATGTTGCCTGGGTTTGTTTATTTCTTCTTCATCAACTCACATCATTTCTGACACTGCACTTCAACTGCCTGGACACAGCCAGAGAGAAAGGCTTTTAAGAGTCACTGAAGTCCAGCCAACTTCTGATTAGCCACAGTAATGAAGGAAAAGAACAGTACATGGCCAAAGTAAGAGGGCCTCTGAGGACTGTAAGGGCAAAGATGTTTGTACAGGATATGGAGAAGCACCAGCGAAACAAGTGAAAATCTTCCTCCAACCCCCGAAATTCCCCTCAGACAACATTTCAGGAAAACATTGGCTGGAGTTCCCAACAGCACCACGCCCACCCAAAAGGGAGGCATCTATGGTCTCCGTTACCAACTTGTACGGGGAAATATCGGCTCCTGAACCAATGGGGGGATAGAATTTTATAAGAACTATACAAACTGAAGCTATGATTAAATGTACTTACTAGTGGTTGAGGTTTTTATTAGCACATCTTAGTAGAAGTTTTCTTTTTATTCAGAGCTAAGTTCAAAAATATTAAGCGGAAATGTCTACAGCAGAGAGGGAGAAGCTGGAGACTGGAAAGCAAGCAGATATGAGACAGTAAGAGTGAAAATGAAGATGGACACGGAAAAGGCTGGGCCCTGGGAATAAACCACCCAGAAGCAGTGATGCAGACAGCTGAGGCCTTGGCCTTTCTGATCGTAGACACAGGCTCTCCAGACGTTACTCAGCACTTTACTTAGGACTGTTTCATACATACAAAGAGCCCTTCCCATCCTGCCCTCTCTCCAACCTCCCCCAACTCCCACCTCCCTGGCCCTGCCCACCTGGAAAACTCTGCTCACCCTCAGAAAGAAACCAGGCTGCCTTGGGGAATGGTGCCAGCTGGTGGCTGGTACAGAGAACTATCTGTTGATCATCAAACTTTTCTCTCCCCTCTCCTGGAGGACTCTCTATCATTCACCCCCTCTTCCTCTTCCCTCGGTTTCTTCTCATTACCATCACAGAGGGCTGAATTTGAAAGTCAGAAGTGCAGGGACAGAATCCCAGACCCCCCACTTCCCCACCCAGAGAGGGCAAGTCACATAACCTCTCTCTGCCTCGCTCCCTTCTCTGTAAACATGGACAGAAATACCTGCCCACCCAGCAGGGTATTTATGAAGCAGCAGAAGTGTAAGTACACCGTGAACAGAACAGGGCTCATCAAACAGAAGGCACAGCCTCACCGTCCTGCTCACTCCTCGGCACCTGAACACTGCTCAGCTCGCGGGAATTCCGGGGCCATCATGCTCTGAAGCAGTGACCTCGACAACAGATGACTGGCAAGCCTTCCTCAGAGGTAAAGACACCGTCCCAGAGCTCTGAACGAGCTCTCTTGTCCGGCGGATGTCTGTATTTTCAGTGTGAATGCATGTTCCTGAGTAACAGGCCAAGTGGTCCATCAAGACCTGTATCAGCTGGTTTGAAGTCGCTAACTCATTTGCAGCAGGAGAAACTCTTTTCCTGACCACAGTGCCCTAAATGATCACTGGGCCTCCCAAGCCCTCCCCAGTGCTATGGAAATCGGGCTCTAGGTTTACCAGGAGGCAACTGGCCAGCCCCTGTGAGGCTCTGTTCCATCCCCAAATGCCATCGCCCTGTGATACAGATCTTAAAGGGGCTAACGAAATTATCTCCTCTGCCTTTTATTCCTCCGTAACAACCACAAAAATTTGATAAGAATGACCCCCTGCTCCTCTAATTTAAGGCCTATTTTATTACCTTCAACCCTAATTCTCTCTCTTTTAAATGGATATGAGACCCTGAAGACCCCACAGGCCAACGGGATTAGTAATTGATGGCTTCCTCCCGGCCAGCTCTCCAGAGGGCGCTTCTGCTTCCCCCCTCGGGTGGGGTCACAATCAGTTCAATCTTCATGCTTCAGAGACATCCCCTTTGAACAGGATCAAATGTCCCCCCACCCCTGCTTGGTGCTCCGCTCAAAGGAGCAACAGCTGCTTCTCACTCAGAGCAGTAATGTCAACTCAGCCAGAAAGGCAAAGGCAAGAGGAGGAGGTCGGTGTGGTTAATTGTCCACCAGGCTCAAACGCAGGCCCACTCAAACCAGCACCCTGGGAGGGCTGATCACCCCCGTAAAATGCAAAGTGCACTTTGAACCCAGGAACAAGGAGGATGAGAACTATTTTCCCCAGCCTGCTGGGACTTGATGGAGCTTCAGCTATTTGTTTTCTTTTTCAGATTGTAGCCATAAAGGGTAGAAGCACTTCTCTGCAGCAACCCCAGGCAGGCACATAAAACACAGGCGAGGTGAGCAGCAGGGCTTGCCCACCAGGAAATAAAGGAGAGGAAAGATAAGCATCCGTGGCATCAGTCTAAAAAGGGAGCCAGCAAAGGCTTCCTCTAGCTTTGAAGAAGGAACCTGAGAGAAGAGAATTCCGAAAGCCTCAGAAACCGCTCCTTCTAAGAAATGCTCTATAGAGAAAAGGAAGCGTTTAAAATGCAGGGAATTTACTCTTTCTCATTAAGAGATGGAAGAGAAAATTTTTTCACTCTTTTGCCTATTTGAAAAAGTTACTTTTATTACCTAGTTATCTGAAGGCCTCCTTCCAACTCAGATCCATAATAACCGTAAAAAGACTCTCAAGAAACAGAAAATAGTCATTTCGTAACTGAAAGAGGACATGAGAGTGATCTAAAACAACACCTACAGTCCTTTTGTAAAGCAAAAGCCTAAGATATTCCATTTAAAACCGACGTTCCCTGGAAACAAGTACTTCTAAGTTTTTCTTTCACATCAGTATCAAAACTCCCATAGTAGATAAGACAAACCAGCCATCAAATCACAGCTGACAAGTGACGTGATCAAAGTAGAAAGTGGTTCCCAAATTATGCGTCAACTGTGTTCTGGAAGTAGAAAAAAGCAAACTCTTCCCCAGAGATGTCAATACCTGGGTGCAGCTTTACAATGAAACTTGGAAACCAATTTTGGAGATTTTGCTTCTTCTTTAAGAGAAAGATAAAATAAAGGCTCACCTGAAGCTGAAGATAAAGGCTTCACCTGGAAAAACCATACACCTAAGGGGGGATGTGCCACTTTGTGTGTTGTATCTGTCAGCAGCTGCAATCTGAGTTCCCACTCATTTCAGCAATAAAGGAACTGGCTGGTCAGAGACCAGCACGCTAACGACGCTGGAGCCCGGGACCAGCAGACCAGTCGCTCTGTCTGCTAGTTGCCTTTGCTCTGATTGCTCCCAAATGTCTGCCCTGGATACAAGGGGCCCATGCTGGACAGTGTCTTTGGATCAAGGCCAAGGCTCCAAAATGGCTATATCAAACGCACACACACAGACACACACATGCTCGCGCACCCTGATAACACAATTTTACTGCTGCTGGGGCACTAGCAGTTCTTAGTAAAACTGTTCTTTAGAAACAGTAAACATTTAATTGAATGAAAGAAGAACACCACATTAGAAATCCAAAACAAAGTTCAGAAGCTCTAAGGAAATTCAGGAACTAGATCACTTCTTGGACTTTCTAATTAGGATGACGTTGGGTTGTCAAGATTCAATGAGACAGCTCTGTGAAGTGTGCCCAAACGCACACTGATGTGTGAGATGCCCTGGGTGGAGGGGGACCAGCTCAGTACTGTGATGACTTAACCTGCCTCATTTTTTTTTTCTAACCAGATTAGAATTGTTATCATAAAACAGGAGACACTCTGAGAATCAGAGATCTCCTAGGGCTCAGTGAGTGGCCAATTATTATCAGTTGGGAAGTACTACTCCCCATGTGTTTGGCGGCATGAAGACCAGACATACTCACCACCTTGCACTCAGCTTCTGCAGGCATGGTACAACAGAAAACAGTTGGTAATATCTCAGATTCCATAACCTCCTAAAAAGCTAAAACTCACTCATATATTAACATCTGAGCTTTTAAACTGTAATTTTCTTCGTTCATTTTTCAAGTATGATAGACAAAATGGAGTCCATGGAGACTAGAAATCCCTGGGCAAAGCTGAAACCTTCCCTCTACCCAAGCCCTAGGAAACTTTAAGATGAACAGGGTCAGGTGAGAGTCAAATTTCCTCTACTCCTTTGCCTTTCACTAACTTCTCCTTCAGGCAGCTCTCTGGCTGGGGCTCAGCACCAAGCAGAAGAAACCATGGAGACATGACCGCTTTTTTTATGTGAGACTAGTTGGCTGGTACTTCTACTAGATTGTGGAAAGCACACCCAGAAACCAGAAAACAACTTCTTTCTCTTTGCTTTCGTGCTGCACACAGCCAAACAAAGCAAATGGAAAGGCTGAACAATGAGTATTGTTCATGTAGAGGCAGGATAAGAAGGCAGGAACGGGGACTTCCCTGGTGGCTCAGTGGTGAAGAATCCGCCTGCCAATGCAGGGGACACGGGTTTGATCCCTGGTCCGGGAAGATCCCACATGCCGCGGAGCAACTAAGCTCATGCGCCACAACTACTGAGGCTGTGCTCTAGAGCCCGTGCTCCGCGACAAGAGAAGCCACAGCAATGAAAAGCCTGTGCACCGAAACGAAGACCCAACACAGCCAAAAAAAAATAAATAAATAAATAAATAAATAGGCAGGAACGAACACTCAAGACCGCATTCTCCTGTGTGACCGTGGTCTTTAATCAGACTGAAGTCCCTCCCGCCCCACCTCCACCCTGGCTTCTGGGAACTCAGCCACCTGCCAGTTCCTAAAAGGACCCAGGCCCCATTCTGGCTCCAGATTCAGGTAAACCACTGCCCTGGGGGTTGCTACTCCCAGCCCACAGGATGAGGCAAAATGGCATCAAGCCAATCAGTGTGTCTCTCAAAGATCCCAGCATACTAAGACTACAGGGGAAATGGAAATGCATGATTTAAAAGCTTTTTATTAAAATTATTTAAACCTAAACTGTGTTTTAGAAATATTTTTATTTCCTCTGGGTTATAAATTGGTCAAGTCAATTGTTTGCTCCCTTACTGCCATACATTTGGTTACACGTTCAATCCTGGGGCTGCCCAGGACTCCCAGGGGCTGGCAGACAGCTGTCTCTCCCAGGGCAGCCAAGGGGGCTGGCGGCTCAGGGTCCCAGGCTGTCAGTTAGCACCTTACTGACAATGACACAAAAACTCCTGACTTCTCATCCTTTTCAATAGGGGTAAGAATCTAAACTCCTGCCGACTTAACATATTATGGCACATTCTCAATTACCCGTGGTAATGTGAGCAAACAGCCATGTCATTAATCCAAAAAGGCACTCTACACATCAGCTCATTGGCTTAGGAATACATTATCATTTTTTTGTAGCTGTGCCTCAGTTTAGTTTACTAGGGCTTTTTTTCTTTTTTTCCTCAGATGAACATTCACTCATTTACTGAAAGTCTGTTCCATGCCAGAAACCATGCGAGATAGGAGATGGCAGCAAAAAGAACTCACACGCTAGGGGAAAAGACGTGTACAAACAAGTAAGTAAAGCTCACCACGGGCACGTGCAGTGTGCTGTGTCAGCAGAGGGGCAGCGATTCGTTCCGCTGGAAAGCTGGGAAAAGGCTATGCTCCGAACACCCTCTCTTTCAGACAGTTTGTACATAACAAGTGAAATGTTGGCTGAGTCTTAAAGGAGGAAAAGGAATTCTAAAGCACCAACTCAAATGGAGAGGTGAAGGGTGCCCAGCAAAAAGGAAAGAGCGTTGGGCACTGAGATGGGCGGCAACATCCAGGAGAAAGACAGGCAGGTCAATAAACATCTTCACCCGATAACTCAATGGGGCAGGTGACCACTTTACACCTTTCGTTTTTTTAATTTTTTTTTTTGGCTGCTCCAGGTCTTAGTTGCGGCACGTGGGATCTTTTTTTTTTTTTAGTTGCGGCAGGCAGGATCTTTTAGTTGCAGCATGTTGACTTCTTAGTTGCGGCATGCATGTGGGATCTAATTACCCTGACCAGGGATCGAACCCGGGCCCCCTGCATTGGGAGCGCAGAGACTTACCCACTGGACCACCAGGGAAGTCCCTTTACACCTTTCTTAGAGGAGCTGCCACCCTATATTTTAAGGATTTTCTTTTTAATGCATGAGAACTTGGGGTGGTTATCAGAGCGCATCGCATGGCTGGAGTTTTCCCACAACCAGCCTGAACATGAGCAGATCCAGGAAGCAACCCCTTACCTGTACGAGGAGGAGCTCCTTGATGAGATGCAAAACAACAGGCCAGCTGTGAACTCAAGAGTCTGCTTCCCAGTTTACCTGAAAAACAACAGGAGAGGGCCATTTTTGTT
Source organism: Balaenoptera borealis (assembly GCF_965194805.1). NCBI lineage: Eukaryota > Metazoa > Chordata > Mammalia > Artiodactyla > Balaenopteridae > Balaenoptera > Balaenoptera borealis. The sequence continues at coordinate 63,902,333 of NC_138867.1, forward strand.
AACTTGGAATAGCCAGTCTTTTAACAGCCCCAGAAGAGACCTGCAGACCGTGCCTAAGGCTCCTTGGCCTCAAAGCAGAAAACCTGGCCAGCGTCACTTGGCCAAGGGGTTGGATCAGAGAAGTGGGGGAGAATCCTGGTGTTTAACTCGGAGGGTAATGGTAAGCCAGGCACTTAACCTACCTGTGTCTTGGTTTCCTCCCCGCCATAGCTATCTCACAGAATGATCAAGAAGGCCTTCGAAACCATAATTCAAAAAGAGTCATGTACCAAAACATTCATTGCAGCTCTATTTACAATAGCCAGGACATGGAAGCAACCTAAGTGTCCATCAACAGATGAATGGATAAAGAAGATGTGGCACATATATACAATGGAATATTACTCAGCCATAAAAAAGAAACGAAATTGGGTCATTTGTAGTGACATGGATGGACCCAGAGTCTGTCATACAGAGTGAAGTAAGTCAGAAAGAGAAAAACAAATACTGTATGCTAACACACATATATGGAATCTAAGAAAAAAAAAAAAAAAAGGTCATGAAGAACCTAGGGGGCTTCCCTGGTGGCACAGTGGTTGAGAATCTGCCTGTCAATGCAGGGGACATGGGTTCAAGCCCTGGTCCGGGAAGATGCCACATGCCGTGGAGCAACTAAGCCCATGCGCCACAACTACTGAGCCTGTGCTCTAGAGCCCGTGAGCCACAACTACTGAGCCCACGTGCTGCAACTACTGAAGCCCGCGTGCCTAGAGCCCGTGCTCCGCAACAAGAGAAGCCACCACAATGAGAAGCCTGCACACTGTGACGAAGAGTAGCCCCCACTCACCGCAATTAGAGAAAGCCCGTGCGCAGCAACGAAGACCCAACACAGCCAAAAATAAATAAATAAAATAAAAATAAATAAAAAATTAAAAAAAAAAGAACCTAGGGGTAAGATGGGAATAAAGACATAGACCTACTAGAGAATGGACTTGAGGATATGGGGAGGGGGAAGGGTAAGCTGTGACAAAGTGAGAGAGTGGCACGGACATATATACACTACCAAACGTAAAATAGATAGCTAGTGGGAAGCAGCCGCATAGCACAGGGAGATCAGCTTGGTGCTTTGTGACCACCTAAAGGGGTGGGATAGGGAAGGTGGGAGGGAGACGCAAGAGGGAGGAGATATGGGGATATATGTATATGTATAGCTGATCCACTTTGTTATAAAGCAGAAACTAACACACCATTGTAAAGCAATTATACTCCAATAAAGATAAAAAAAAAAAAAAAAAAAGAAAGCCTTCGATATGCCGGGCACCATGCCAAGCCTGGAGTCATGTGAATGACCATGTCATGGGTTCCCCGCCCTCAGGGAGCCGACAGTCCACAAAGACAGAGAAGTCAATGGGTGGTAATCATGACCTTGACGCAGCTGAGAGAAGCTGAAGTGAGGAAAATACAAGGTGACATGGAGCCTTTGCAGAGGCACCAGCTGACCCCAGAGAGGTCAAAGGGAGCTCCCCAGAGCAGGTGATGGCTAAGCTGAGGTCTGATAAGCAAGAGGTGGCCAGACTACGAGCATACCAGGCAGAGGAAACAGCAAAATGGGTGCCCAGGAAGCAAGAAGAACATAATGAGTTCACAAGAAAAAGGAGTATTTCAGAGGCCGAGAGGGAGACTGGCAGTCATTTTAGGAGAGTTTGGACTTTCTCTTAAGGCCAATGGCAAGCCCATGAAGGGTCTCCTGTAGGAGAGTGGCATGGTCCAGAAAGCTTTCTGCAACATCAGAGAGATGGGATTGCAAGGAGGCAAGGAATGCCCCCCCTCAGCTACCCCAAAGGCCACATCCCTGGTCTTCTGTGGGAACGAGCAGGAGAGAAGGCCCCAGGGTAAGAAGACAGGGCTAGGGCTCCCTCCAGTAAACCACGGCTTTTGAACTACCCGTTCCTCCAGCACTAAGTGATTCCACCCAGGCAGACACGCCATCAGGGGCAGAGTCTGCCCGTCCCAACACACCCTCCAGAAGGTGGAGAAGTGCCTGGTGTCACAGTGCTTCTCCACTTGTGCTCCCCAGACCAGCGGCATCAGTATCACCTGGGAACGCGTTGGAGATGCAAATTCTCTGCCCATCCCAGACCTAGTGACTCCGAATCTCCGGGAGTGGGGTCCAGCCAGTGTGTGTCTTAACCAGCCTCTGGGTGATTCTGATGCTCCCTAAAGGCAGCAAGCACTAAGTGGGGGCAGTGCCAGCACGGGGGTGGCGGTGAGCAGAGTACGGGGTACAGAGATAGCCCCGTCTGATACCCCAACAGCACCTCCGTGCTCAAGGCCTCACATTCTACTGGGACTGTGATGTCCATTTATGCTTAAAAGGAAATACACAAAGGTTTTTTTGGGGGTTTTTTTTGGTTTTTTGGTTTTTTTGGCCGCACCGCGAGGCATGCGGGATCTTAGCTCCCCGACCAGGGATCGAACCCGTGCCCGCTGCAGTGGAAGTGTGGAGTCTTAACCCCTGGACCGCCAGGGAAGTGCACACAATGATGTTTTTATCGATACTTAGAAATGATGCTAGCCCTGCGGACCATGGGGAAGAGTACACGGGCCCACCTCTGGCGTGGGGATGTAGTACTTCAGGAGGGTTTCATTTCCCTAAGAAATGCCCCATCCTTTTCTGTGGCCCTCCTTTATTTCAGAGTAGACAAAGGAAACTCCAGCTTCAGGAACAGGGACAATGTTTCTCCTCCCACCCAGATACAGATTCTGACCACTCCAGAAAAGAAACAATGAAGCCATCCAGAAAGCTCCCGTGGTTTCATCGAAGGGTCAAGTTTCTTTCTGGAGTGGGTCAGTTTGTAAAAGTTTCCAGAGTTCTGGTCCCTGGGATGTACTTGCGTGTAACTTCTCTGTTGGTCAAGCAGTGGCAAAAAGACTCTCCCCACCATCTCCACGCTATTCTGAAAACACCCTAGACCACTCAGACAAGCTTCAGCTGGGCACCAGAATGGCCAAGTTCAGAGTTTCTTTCAGCCAGCTAAGAGCTGAGAAATTCTTTAAAATGTAAATATTTTTTGCAGCTATGAGAGAGAAGGCATGCCCTAAAGCACTTTCTAGGTGGCATGAGGTCTCAGAAGAGTCAAGCCCTCCTCAAAACTGACTGGGAAAAGGCCCTTAGTGGAGAAGGAAAGGTTTCTGCTGCTGGCCAAGTTCTCCTGATAAGCAGGTACAGAAACTGGATCATTTCCTGAGCTTCTCTCTCAAAATTAAATAGACCAAAAAAAAAAAAAAAAAAAAGAGCAACATAATCCCAAGCACAATTATGGTGTTTAACCTTAACTTTCATATCTAGATCACCTGGCTTTTCATTACAACTGGTCAGGTATATGTGAAATGGCCACACTAGATAGAAGTATGCCAGATGCATCATCAAAGATAGTAAAGCCCCTATTACACAGCATGCGCACGCGCGTGCACATGCACACGCACACGCACACACACACACACGTATATTAAGTGAATGAGAGTTAGTTCTGCCTAGTGCCCCCCACCACCAGGTATCCTGGGCTCCTCCGGACACCTGAGCTGTCCTCGGTGGCCCTGCCCCAGCCCTGCCCTCACAGTGCCCACACTTCACCCCATCAAAGTCCACTCTCTTCATACCCTGATCTTTGCTGGCATTTTATGAAATTCTTCCTGTTAAGTCCTAAGTAACTAATGTAGTGCCTGTTCTATGGATGCTTACATGTTGAATAAGAGGTTTGAAGAGAACCATTTCACCCAAATTCCTCTAATGGTAAAATTTTAGGCACAACAGTAAGTGAATTCCAGCTTTTCGCTACAGAGCCCCTTCCACACTCCGCCAATCCCATCACACTGACCACTTCCCACTTCATTTGTTTCATAAGTGTCAGCTTATGAAAACACCTCCACCTCCTAGGATGGAGGTGGGATGGATCCTGCATTTGTAAAAATGGAGGTTAATGTTGATACAATGACGTGCAAAGTCCATCTCCTCCATCTGTCAATTCACCTGGGTCAGAACCAAACTGTCTCTGAAGGATGAGGATCCCTTCTCCATCCATTTCTGGTCAGCGCTTACTGAGGAAGGGGACACGCTAATATTATCTCCAGTGTCTGAACCCAAGCAGGGGAGAGAGTGGGAGAAGTCGGCCTCAGGACATTCCTTTCTCTGCAGAGGCCCAAAGTGTACAGTCCAGTATCTCCAAGAATGCCCCAAAGCACTTAATAATCAGTGTCTGTAAAACCTTCCTAAAAATAACGGCTTCAGAACTGACTCTTACACTGTTGACAAGGGACTCTGATTTGGTCCCATCCAAGATAAGAAAGAGCCTTACTGTAAGAATGAAAACATGAGTCAAGATAAAAATTGAAGTGGGTCCAATGGGACAAAAGCCAGCCCTTCACAACCAAGTATCTAAGAGGCCTAGAAAAGAACAGGTAAGGGTGCCCCTCAGACATGACTGATAACACAGGCTCAGATGGACAGGTTTCTAAATTGATGTTTCTCAAAAATGGTGTTTCTAGAACATGCCCAATTATAAAAACCATCTAGACACTTTGTTCAAAAAATTCAGATTCCCAGGACCCACACCAAACCTATGAAGTCAAAACTCCAGGGCAGGGTCTGAGAACACATAGGTCTAACCAGCACCCAGCAGAGGGTCAGGCAAGTTTCAGAAACAACGTTCCAAAGGAAACAATATGTAACTTTTTAAAACGTTGTAGTCACATAACTTCAAAGTGATACTGCACATGAGAAAAGGCAGGCTTAACTGGAGGAAGTCAGAGCCTTCTTTAAGTAGTTAAAATTATGGAATATAATCATCAGGTAATGAGGAAGTCAATTTCATTAAAATGTAGCAAAAACAAAACCTCTCCCTTTAGCTTAACTATATTCCACCGGGAAGACCTTCCATGACCTCCCTCCCTGCCCTAAGGATGGAAGGGAATCCCCACCCCACAGCTTCTCCTTGGGGCTGTTACAGGCCGAATGGCAGTGACAGGGTTGAGAGCCCTCAGGGTTATCCCAATAAAGACAGCCCCAAGAAGCCGGCAACAAACTCTAAACCAGCCCCTACAGGTACCCTCCTGGCGTCAGCCTTTACAGGTCTGAGTCTCCGGCTGACTAATCCGCAGCCTCAGTCGTGTCCCTGTCTATGTGAGGCCTTGCTCCACAGGACCAGTGGCACCAGCCTCACAGGGAGCCTATCAGCAATGCAGAAGCCCAGGCCTGCTTCGTCAGAATCTGCCATTTAAGAAGATTCCACATCATTCTTGTGTACCTTCAAGCGTGAGAAGCCCTGCTTTAAGGCATGGAGAGTGCCACCATGGGGAGACTTTCACCCCACCTGGAGAGGCACCAGCTCACCAGCCCACCCACTGCGACTCCACACACTCTAAGAGGCCTTCTTCCCTCACAATCCTTACACAAGTCTTCTCAGACTTGCTTTGTCTTGGAGCCAGATCACCATCAGTGGGGCCCAGTGACAGCTGACAATCCAAAGCCCCACCTTAGGGCATTAAAAGGAGGTGGTAAGTACTGACGTCCCTTACATTCTCCTCCGGCTCCTCTACCTATCAGGCTCCCTGAGGGGGCAGGAATATGGACCCCACAACCACAAATCAGTAGAGACGATCCAAAGTCAAACAATACTACGGAATGCTGGCTCGCTCTGGCCAGCACAATGTTAATGAGGTCGAGGTCACGAGTATGATTAGCTTCCTCTGTATCGTGGCACAGACTCCAACCCTCTGCCCTCTAGCTGCCTGCAAAGGCTGACACGCCCCTGGTTACTAAGAGGAGAATGACTGGGGAGGCTGAACAGAGCAGAGGCAGAAAAGCACTCAAAGAACTTGGATGACTGGTGAGCAGAATGGATCAAAGAACAGCACTCAGCCCAGAGGGGTGGCTGACATGAGGGACAACCGGTGAGAATTCAAAATCATCCCGATGGGCTGAACAACACACACCAGGATGAGAAAGCTGAAATTTGACAAGAAGTGGGAAGTCCTATGGCCAAGATTTTAAAAATCAAATACACGGGCTTCCCTGGTGGTGCAGTGGTTAAGAATCCACCTGCCAATGCAGGGGACACGGGTTCGAGCCCTGGTCCACGAAGATCCCACATGCCGAGGAGCAACTAAGCCCGTGCGCCACAACTACTGAGTCTGCTCTCTAGAACCCGCGAGCCACAACTACTGAGCCCACGTGCCACAACTGCTGAAGCCGGTGCTCCTAGAGCCCGTGCTCCGCAACAAGAGAAGCCACCGCAATGAGAAGCCCGCGCACCACAACGAAGAGTAGCTCCCGCTCGCCGCAACTAGAGAAAAGCCCACGTGCAGCAACAAAGACCCAACACAGCCAAAAATAAAATAAATAAAATAATTTTTAAAAAAATCAAATACACATATGTAAGCTAGAGGAAATCTAACCTGACGACAGTTGTTTTAAAATGTTTAAATTTTTTTTTAAAAACATGTAAGTTTTGTTGCCTAATGTAGTTGCTAAGAAAGCTAACATACTTAGGGTCCGTGAGTCTAGTTTCCAGACCAAGGGGAACCGTGGTCCCTGTGCAGCACAGCTGACCAGACTATCCTCAACAGTCCCCCGGCCACCTGTCCACACAGGTGTATACACAACCTGCCCCATCTCTTCATCGCTACCACCACTTGTGTTCTTATTATTCAGTATGGCCTCTGCACCGGCTACCGTTCTTTTGGGCTTTGGATTATAGTTTAAACATTCCCCACATCAGCTTAGCTCCCTTTAATGCTACCTTCTCCTTACTAATCAAGAAAAGAACAACAGACCCAAGCACAAATTGGAAAAAACACATTTAAAAAAAAAAAAAAAGACAAGACAACCTAAGCAACCCATTTACCAAAAGGATTCAAACCCAAAGACCTATAGTCACCTGTGTAAGCCGGCACCCTAGGCTACATATTACAGCACGGATCTGTGCAGAGTCGTAATCAGGTTGGTAAATTATAAGCTTCCAGCACAGAAAAGCCCTGAAATGGCTACTATAAGAATGAGCAAATGACAGAGTAAATATCTGTTTAGACATACTTCCCTGTGCAGAATCATCTTCTAGGAATGGACAGTTAGCCATTAAAAAAAAAAAAAAGATGTGATTTTAGATTGTTTTTCAAGTTGTGAGCCATGCTTTCCTTACGTGTATATTTCATATACAAAGGGTAGCCATTTATAAAACACAAAAACACCAATTACTGGTAAGTCTGTAGTTGCGAGACTGGCCAGTCTGTTATTTTTAATTTCAGAAAATTTGATCCCTATGGGTGAGAGAAAAGTTATAAATTTTTAAGAGGTTAATTTGTCCTGAGTAATAAGTGTGTCATGCACCACTTATCTGAAGATTAAATGTGGCTACTGTCTATGCAGTTACAGGCGTCTTTAAACAACTGGCTAACTGCCTCAAAACTGGAAAACAACATGTGAAATTCAGCCCAACTGCAGCCTGCCCCAGGAGAAAGGAAGCTTGAACTCCAGGTGCCCTTGACAACACAGCTCAGTGTGGAAAGAGAGAAACTGCTGAACAATAGAATCAGTAGAGGAAAGAGAGTCCCTCTAACTTTCCGGGAATGTGGGGAAGTTGATGCTAAAGGGATATTTAAGATCTCACTGCTGGTTTGAGTTCTACTGAACACTGAAACAACTGAAAACAAGAAAAAAAAAAAAAAAACTCACATGTGAGTATAGTATATTTATATATGTATATATTTATAGATATTTAATTAGGTACATATCAATCTGACAGATGTTTACACATTTAGATATAGAAGTGAAACACCTCTCAGATCACACTTAACTGTGTTTATGAAAACATACAAAGTGTACCGACAGGAAGGAGTGGGTCCTTCCCTATTGTTGGGAGGAAGCTGCCCCATTCTGGCTCTGGGTCACAGGACCCAGGCCTGGTTACATTCCTCCACAACTACATTTACAACAAATCGGAATTTCAAGTCTTTTTAAAGACAGAGACCTTCTTTACCATGGATGTAACCCAGATGTAAGGAGGTGCATGGGGCTGTGGCCAAAACAGCTGATACAGTTTTGCACAAAAAAAGAATGGAAGAAAACACCAACAACTGTTTTGTTCTGGTTTTTTAAGTAATATCTACTTTTAAAAAATCTGAAAAGCAGAAAACTAAAGAAAATAGTCACCTGTAACCCCACGAGTCCAAAATAACCAGTCAGAATTTTAGCCTACATCCTTGCAGTCTGTCTAGGCTACCAGTTTTCCTTTCAATGGCAGATCAGTTAGGCAGGCAAGAGCAAGGCGAGGCATTATTGCTGGTTACACAGACTAACGATGATTAATAATTCCCACTGGCCGTACCCTAAATCCACAACAGAAAGAGGAGTAAGGCTGTACACAAATCAAATAGCATGCTTGTCCTTTAACAGGCATTCACTGGGGCCTACTTTGCACACATTATTTTATTCCACAAATGAATGAAATTCAAATTAACAGCCCCTTGAGGGCCATATGGTAACTTCAAAAAAGAAGGCAGATAAGCCTTGTCCCTGGTGGAAAGGAAAACACTAGTTCTCCAAGTACAAGTTCTCAAGGTGCCTACAGACTGGGTTCCTAGGAAAAGCCCTCCTCCTGGCTGGCAGATGGCCACAGTCTCACCATGGTGGAGAGAGCATGCTCCAGACTCTCTCCTTCTTCTTAGAAGGACACTAATCCCATCATGGGGGCTCCACCCTCATGACCTCATCTAAACCTAATTACCTCCCAAAGGTGCCCCCTCCAAGTACCATCACAATGAGGGATTAGGGTTTCTATTTAGGAATTCGGGGAAGAACACAGTCTGTCCAGAATATGTAGATGTGTTGGGGGTCGAGGAGGATCGATTTTATCAGTTGTACATCCTAGCTATTAAAAATGTTCAGAGCCATTCTATGTACATTCCTCTAAATTATCTCAGTTCAAAACAATAAACAGGTCTCACAAGTCGGCAAAATAACACCAGTAAGAGTCTGGTCATTGAAGGCCAAGGTCAGGGGCTTGATTACCCGTTAGTCCCGTTGAAAGGATGAAAGAGAAAAATTCAGTTACAAGGACACAGATTACTCTCACCCTGAACACTATTCACTATTCACTATTCACTCTTGAGTAAACCGCAAGAGACCAGCCAACCACTTGCTGCTACTGTAAAAATAACTCCATCTTTCATCTCCAGCTCCAGACCTCTCTTCCTGCCTGTGGATCCAATGCTCTGCTGGGCATCTCTCCCTGGACGGCTCACAACTCAGCTGTGGATTCAACTGAACTCATTACTCCTCGCCATCTCCCCAGACTGAGGTTCCCATAGCTGCTTAACTCAGTGAAAGGCGCCATGACCCACTCCAGTCACCCTGGACTCCCTCTTACTAAGAACCCACCCATGGGACATGACCGAGGAAGTGCGGTCAGTCTCTCCAGGTCTCTCCCGCTCTCCCTCACCAAGTCCCACCGGGATTCCTGTACTAACTTCCCGGCTCACCTGCTATCCCTGGCCCTGGCCTCCTAGTCACCGAGCCCACCTAGAGTTCCTTCTAAAGCACAGTATGATCAGGTCAATCACCTACTGCAAGTTCCCCATCTTCCACACAGGTTTCGAGCTGAAGTTCAGACTCCCCAGCTCAGCACCCAAGACCCAGCACCCTCAGGGACTTCCCTACACCACTCTGCCTCTAGTCCAAACAGCTACTCTCAGTGCCCTGATGACCTTATACCATTTCGAGCCTTCTAGACTCCAAACATAATGCATTCTTACTGTACCAGATATTACTGTAACCTTAAAAGTAATGGGAGAAAAAAACCTTGAAGGTACATGAGGGACTAAGTCTCCACTCTTCCCTTTACTCTCGGGCCCGCCTCCTACAGCAAAGGGTCCAGTATTTTAAGTACCAGACCAGACTCTTCCCTGGACACAATCTGGGTTTTATAAGCTGATGATCAGATCTGACCTTTGATTCCTTCTTTGCCTTTCTAAGGCTGTGAAGTCTCACTTCGGAGAAAAACCCGTTTGTTCTCGTGGCACTTTGGCTGGTGATTCTACTCAAACAGGACACATGCTTTATTATAAAGCACAGAAAGAAACAGGCTCCCCCTTCTTCCTTCTCCCTGTGGAGGACCCACAGGACCAGCTGGCCCCGGCCACCACCCCCAGCCAGATCACTTCCCTCCAAGCTGGCTGGCTTGTGGAAGGGAAGCACGCCCAGCCCGCTGCTTTCCCAGCGCAGGCACTTCTAAACAAAAAGGAGAGCTTCTTGGGTTTATGGAGGTCCTTCGCACACAGAGTTTGCTTCTCCAACTAGAATGAGTGCTCTGTGAGTGGAGAGGCCTGCTCTTGGTTCTTGCTATGCTCCCAGAGGCCAGAACAGAGCTTGGCCCATGCAAGAGGCTCCATGGGTATTTGCTGAATGACTGGATAAAAGAATGGATGAATGAGCAAACAGGCATTCCTCCCGGATTACAAAAGAAATATACAGCATAGTTCCCCAGCTCCAAATACTACTGTTTTGCTAAGAATGCCTTTTGTTCATTCTGCAACTAGGTACAACCTTAGGAAAAACTGGGCAATGTTCCATTAACCCCAAGACATACTTTAAAGGTGCTTTTTGGAATAAATTCTAGAGATCACGTATTTGCTTACTATTTGTATTTTTCTAAGAGCCGTAAACACTGAGAAAACACTGCTTTAGAATTCCCAAGAGAGACACCATGTCCACCACTCAAGTTTTCTTTTTTTTTCTTAAATAAAATGTCGATATTGACTTTGGCGGCACCTGGAACCTGAGAAGGTGCCTTTGCAAGGGGGCAGTGAGGCTTGGAATTACAGGCCACACCTGTGCTCAGGTCCTCAGACCCACACGGAGCCTGCATTACACATTCCCCACAGCTGGAGTCCCAGAAAAGGTTGACTAGAGGGGCCCAAAAGATGCAGCCTACAAGTTCTAGAAAGATCAAATGTTTCTGAGTGTGGGCTGCTGGGGGCACAGGGACAGCCTCAACTAAGGGTCGACCGTCAGCCGACCTAAAATCAGCAGTCGCTCAAAGTCAGCTCCCCTTGCAGCCCGGCTCTCTGAATGGCACTGCTTTCTCCTGGGCATTTGAAATACTTGACAACCATCATCAACATTTTCTGGGCGCTTACCCAGCGTGAGGGACCACCCTAAGTTCTATGCAAAACTACATAATCATAGTTAAACTTCCAGGTGATTCTTTGACTTGAACTTTATTACCATCATTTTACAGACACAGAAACCAAGGCTGAGAGAAATTAAGTAACTTGTCCCAGGTTCAGGTAGTAAGTGACACCTCTGGAAATTCAACAGTCCCAATTTTGGGTCTCCTACATTTTGGTCTCCTCTTTTGTCAATTCTTTGCAATAAAGAAGTTGAGAAGCTGTATATGTTGTCCATTAAAAATGGATACTTTTCTATATATTTTCTATCTTCTCCTACTATGGACTTTTCCTCCCTGCCCTGCCCAAACACTACATGCAGTAAAATCTCTTTAATTCGTCAGTCCACACATCTGAGCCCATCCACATGCATAAAGAGCATATATTACTTTTTCCAGAAGGCACCGTTTTGCTCTAATCCACAAAGATTCATTTTCCTTCCTATAGACAAATTACTGGTTCATGTCTCACAACTCATATATTCAAGAATGCTCATTTGCAGTGTAATTATTCTTCTTAATTGGACTGCTCTGAAGACAAATGATTTCCCCTCCCTAACCCCATCAACTCCTGCACCACACAATGTCTTTTTTCCTGGCATAAAATGTTTGCTGCACCCTTTGCAAACACACCACAACAACCCACACACACTATCTGCTCCCTGTGTGACCACTTAGGAAAAATATTATCATGACGTTGGGTTTTATCTGGTATTACCTCAAACTCTTTCAATATTATTTCATCAGAATCAGATCTCTGACAAAGATTAATAACAAGTCTATCACAGTATGACAGCAAAAAGAAATGAGCATCTTGGGTTTTCTTTTCCCTATCTGTAAAAACATTTAATCTCCCCACCAGCATGTGTTCCCTATCTCTTACATTTGAAAAGGAGAAGTCGTTTTTTAAAGAGGACCAGTAGAAAAGAGGAATATCCGGGAAAGAGCAACGCCAAAGAAATTCGCATCCATCATCGCTTAAACCTGGCGCGGGTGGAGCTCTCTCAGGCGAATGGGCGAAGCAAAAGCAACGTGCGGAGGAGAAACGTCCCTCGGAACTCGGTTACTCAGGTTTAACTCTCCGCACCAGGCTCTAACAGCTCCCCCTCTCCCTCCCGCCCACACCTCTCCCCGCTCGGGCTCCAGCACACACTTGTCTACAGAGGCCGCTTTGCGATTTCAGACAGAAGCTCTCCTTTTACTTGTGGGTCGCTGATGGAAACCTACATGAACGCACACAATCACAGTAGAAAACGCGCTAAATACAGGAAACGGCCCAGGTGGGAGTGAGGGTGGGGGTGGGATGGGGGGGGTGAGACTTTACTCCCATTGAGGAAACAGCTCAAGGATTCTCATAAAACTCACGACCCTCCTGAAACGGGAGAAGAGGTGAACAGGATTGAAGAAAATGCTTTCGCCCTTCTGAGTTCAAAGGACACCAGACCTCTGAATGAAGGGGGGAAAAGGACACACACACAACTCTGTGCCTAAAAAACGTCCGGAAACACAGAGTCCCCCGCTGTCCTTCACCCCATCCCTTGGGTTCAACCCACTCAGGCCAGATGTGGTCTTCCCCACTCCACGCCCACCTCCTCCTCCTCCAGCCCGCACCCCCAATCCCTGCGCTGCCCACAAAAATGCAGCCCAGATCTGAGAAGCCGCTGACGTCTGTGGCCGGCGTGACCCACACGCCGCAGACCGGGCCCCGCGGGGGCGACCGCGGGGCGGCCCCCGGGCGCGGTACCAGGCGCGCCGAGCCCCGCGCCAAGCTGCGCCCGGGACCCGAGCGCCGGTTTCAGTCCGCCGGCAGCGGCGAGAGAGCTGGGCTCGCGCCGGCTTCCCGGAAAATCGTCTTTCCAGGCACAACTTTTTTCCACTTCTGCTGCGGGCGACCACGGCGACCAGAGCCGAAGCGGCGCTCCCTCCCGTTCCCAGCGTCCAGCAACCGTCCCGCCAGCGCCTCCCCGGCTCGGTCCTCCCTCCCCTCGGGCTCCTCGGGCGCCAGGAAGAAGTTCCCGCGCCGGCCGCCGCGCACGCAACCCGGACTCCGCTGGTCGCCGACGGCTCCGCGAGCCCCGCGCCGGGTGCCCTACCTGGCGGAGGCTGCGGGCTTTCCCTCCGCAGAGCGCGCGGGCCCGGCGACTCCAACTCAGCCGGTCCCGGCTCGGCGATCCCGGCTCCGAGCCCGCTGCCTTCCCCAAGCCGGGGCTTACCGTTACGCCTCCTCGCAGCCACCTCTGTCGCTCTCTCTCTCGGTCTCTCTTTCTCTGGCCCGGCCGGCCACTCGGGGAAGGAGGAGGAGGGAGGGGAGGGGAGAGGAGAGGAGGCGGCGAGAGGAGGGGGCGATTGAGGGAGGGGAGAGGGTCCCCGGGCCGGGGAGGAGGAGGAGGAGGACGAGGAAGAGGAGGCGAGGAGAGAGCGCCGACCTCGGCCGCTGCCGGGGCTAGCACGCAGGAAGGGGAAAGAGGGGCGGGGGCAGAGAAAGAAAGAGGCCGCCGAGGCTCCCTGCCCAGGACCCGGCCCCGCGCCGCTGCCCAGTCACCATCGCCGCCGCGTCCCGCTCTCGGGCGGCGTCGGGGGGAGGGGTCGGGGCCCGGGGCTCTCCCGGCGCGGCGCGCGGGGCGGGGCGGGCGGCCGGGGACGCGGCGGGGGCGGGCGGACGAGGCCTGGCCTCCGGGGGGAGTGTCCTGCGGGGCCCGGGAGGGTGTGGGCGAAAGGGGATCCCCGAGAGGAGGGGCGGAGGCCCGGGGGCCTGGGAGCCGGTCCCTGCGCCCGCCGGGCGGCGGCAGCGTCTCCCGGAGTCCCGCCAAAGTCCCCCGAGCCGCGCCGGGAAACCTCCGAGCACAGTTCCGGGAAATCGTCTTCGGAGCCCGGAGAGCGCGCACCGCCCGGCCGGGGAGGCGGGGTGAACGGCGAAGTCGGCGTCGGGGGTGAGAGCCCGGACTCTTTCGGCGGAGAGCGTACTCGGCAGCGCCCGGAGCGGTTCCCCAGGCGGGGCCCGAGCGGGAAGAATGTCCACCCGCTGGTCCTGGAGAATCCAAAGCGGGAGGGTGGGCTGGGGGTGCCTGGACCCCCATCCTCGCCTTCCTCGCCCGGAGTCGAGGCTCCGGGCGTACATTTCCTCGCCCTGGGAGTCTCTAAGAAAGGAAACTCAGTGCGAACAGCCGCAAAGAATATACGTAAATTGATTGCTTGGGATCCTGAAACATCCTCCCCTGAACCTAAAATATGGTTTCGGGGTGAATTTCTAAGGCACTTTAGCTAATAGTCTGGAAAGGCATCTTTGCCCAGAGAGGGGACTCACTAACTGCCCCCCACCGCCCCCAGGGTGGGGAGCAAAGAACCCAGAGTTAAATGGTCACGAATTAAGGTGACAAGATTCCTTGTGATTTCAACGTCGGGACGCAGCATTTTGCCAAGCAAACCCTTCTTTTTTTCCTGGCAAACTTGCTCCTGTCCTCAGCTTCTCAGCCTCTCGTCTGGGTCACCTGTAGCCACTAGTCGCCTGAACTCAGACCCTAGCAGTCAGTTCGGGGCCTCTCTCCACCACTGCCAATAGCCACTCCCATTGATTCTTTAAGGTCCTTCCAATTGCCCCGTCCTTTCCAAGCCCCCTGCCACCTTCCTAATTCTCGCTGATTCGGGATTTCATAGCTTCAGTGACCTCCTCCCTGGTTCCCTGCTTTGGACCTCTTTGCACTGGCATCCATCTGCACACGCCTAGCCTACACGCTAATGGTTCTAGAACACCGCTTTGGCAGGCTACTTCCTGTTCTAGAAGCTCTAGGAGGCACTTTGCCACAGAAAATTATAAATTACTTAAAAACTTTTCCATTCGAAGCCATCCACCTACCCACTCCTTGGAGCCTGGCACTCTCACCAGCGTGGGGGGGATCCTCCCCTCCTCCCGAAGGTTCCATACTGTATGAAACATGGGAGGTGCTGATGCTCTTGCCAGAACTGGAATGCTGTCTTTCATCTTCTCCCACAGCCAAATCCCACTTATCTTCGTTGAAAATGAAGTTTGTAGTACAACATTTCTTCTATAAAAGGATGTGTGTGATCTTCCCACTTTTGAAATCATGCACTAGAAATAACAAGGCTTATGGGGGAAATAGGATAAGAAACAACTCAGAAGTTATGTAACACTGCAACCAGAGCACCAACAAAAACAGTAACCATTCCAAAAAACATGTTAGCAGAGTTTAAGAGCCACGTTCAATTCCTAATAAATATTACAGTAAATATAAATATAGGACTTTACCTTTATAAAAAGATGGAAGAAACTGATGAAGAGATTGGAAGGAGAGTCGTTTGAGGCTGCTGAGTTAGGAAGGTAAGCACAAAATGTACAAGTAAGAGGTGAATTCACCCCTCCCAAGTTAGAGCTCATGGTCAAACCAATCCAAGAGAAAGAACATGGAGTGAGTGAACATCGGGCATAGCACTGTGTGTCCTCCCCAACTGGCATTCTGCTGTGTTTTGTTTGCAGCTGCTGTTTCTTGATGGTGCAGAATATTAAGGTGTTGGCAACAATTGCATATGAACCAACATAACCACTGCATTTTACTAATATCCTTTCCCTACATGTCAGTCATGAATGAGTTAATTTCTGTTACACATGCTTTCATTACAGAAACATGCTGGTAACAGAGTAGACTGTACTGTACTGAATTCCATGCTTAGAAAATCGATTCTACTTCATTCCACACATCTGTTGAGCACTTACTATATGCCAGGGACTGTTTCAGGCACTGGGAATGCATCGGCGAATAAAGAGAAACACAAAAATGTCTGCCCTCGTGGACGGTGCGTACTTGAACGTGGCATCACAGGATGACCCATATTATTGAGTTGTATTATGTTTCGTATCTATGTAACTTGAATTGATGCCTCATCTACATTTTAGTCTCTTTGAGGGCTAGAGTCAAGCCTCATATCTGTGTATCTTTCGCAATGTCTGACACAGTAAATACCTACCGGAATATGTAAAAAAGGGAGTTTACACCCATTTTATACCTTGTGTTACTGAATTCACAGGAGAACCACCCGGGAAATCTAAAAAGAAAGTTTTTTTCAGAACCACGTTTGTTGCTATTTGGACTAAAATCAAAGCAAGTATCCCCAGATAGGATCATTTGGATCTGAAGAGTAGATAAATTATGCTTAACAGGAAGCAAGAAAATAGGCATGGGCAGGGGAGGGAGGACAGAAGGAGAGAAAGGCTAAAAGGTGTAGTTCAAGAAGAAAGTGCCTGCCAAGTTCTCTGGAAAGGCAGGGCTGGAGAAAGAACAATAGCGGGAACTTTGGGTTATTGTGAGTGCTGCTTCTATCATGGGCTTCAGCCAACTGTTCAAGAAATATTTACTGGGAGATAAGTGAGGAGGAAATTATAAGAAATTAAAGGGTACCTACAATGTTTGGTCAGATGACAAGAAGACCTTGGGAGAAAGTAATTATGAGCCAGTGGGTCATAAGGTAAAATTACAGTGGTGCCTGGCTAAAATGTTGTGATTCTGAACTTACCTGCCTGTGCAGATCACTCACTTCTCTGAACATTATACCCCACCTAGTGTAACTGGCATCAACAAAGCTAGGTATTTTCATGTGTGAACACTTTTTATCCTATTCTGAGTATGAATCTGGAATGTAAATAAACTATGCATTTATGACAGATACATTGGATATATTATGATTGTCAGCATACTGAATATTGATTAACTTTATTTTATTTATTTATTTTTTTAGCATCTTTATTGGCGTATAATTGCTTTACAATGGTGTGTTAGTTTCTGCTGTATAACAAAGTGAATCAGCTATACATATACATATATCCCCGTATCTCCTCCCTCTTGCGTCTCCCTCCCACCCTCCCTATCCCACTCCTCTAGGTGGTCACAAAACACCAGAGCTGATCTCCCTGTGCTATGCGACTGCTTCCCACTAGCTATTTTACATTTGGTAGTATATATAAGTCCATGCCACTCTCTCACTTTGCCCCAGCTTACCCTTCCCCCTCCCCGTGTCCTCATGTCCATTCTCTACGTCTGCATCTTTATTCCTGTCCTGCCCCTAGGTTCTTCAGAACCTTTTTTTTTTTTTTAGATTCCATATATATGTGTTAGCATACGGTATTTGTTTTTCTCTTTCTGACTTACTTCACTCCATATGACAGACTCTAGGTCCATCCACCTCACTACAAATAACTCTATTTCATTGATTAACTTTAAATTTGTCTCCTCATCTTCATAAAAATCTACCACTCAGAACCAGCCCCCCCCCCATTCTGAGAGCTTGCTGTTTCCTAAAACTGTGATCGTAGGATTTCAGTGCTAGACACAAACTTGAAAATCCATGTCTTTTGAAGATCACATAAAAAATGAAACAGTTTAAGCTGAGAATCTCTTCAAGGAAACTAGCAAAATTATAGTTTACCAACTTGGGGTCCTCTGAAAAATCACTCTCTTAAAAATTTTCATTCTGCCTTTTTATTCCATGGATTGAATTATACAAAGAAGCCATCTGAAATTCTAAGAATCCATTTTCCTTGACAAGTACATGTTGATAAAAGGCAATTTTGAAGGGCTCTACTGATTTAAAAGGGCTCTGTCAATTAAAATTAGTGCTCTCTGATCTATGTGAGATAGAAGCCATCTTTCGGGCCATAGGAATGACCTGGCCAAAGTCTCCAATGGACTTAGTAATGTCATATCTCAATTTCTGCTTCCAACTGGCAGTTAAGTCAAGGGTGAAAATTGAGGCTGTAAATACAAAAGAAATTTCCCGCCATTACCAAGGTGCTAGACTATCTGTTGAATGAGGATAGCAAAATGTCTCCAACTGAGAACAAATATTACAAGTGCAGATGAGCATGTAGGATTTTCCAATAACCACATAAAGGGACGGCAGTAGGACCAAGTCAGCCATGGGCTCCTGATGAAATCTCAATGAACTGTAGAAAAGACTTCGTTTTCCCTCACGGATCTATTAAGGACACTGTCCACACTCAAGCCAAGGAGAAACATGGCCCTGAAAATACACCACGGCTAAGTCATGAGAGAAATAAGAGCACTGAACTGTGGGCATTTGTTCTCTTCTGGAAGAAACTGAGGGCTGTCAGCCACTTTTATCTTCCAGCCACAGTATCTACCTCCAGGCCTTCCTTTCTTCTATCCATGAAGCAATTGTCTTAATTTGCCACTGACTTCTCCTAAAGTAATCGTCAAATTTCCTGCCTCTAGTTCCAGAACTAGACTCCATGTGACTCTGGCAAAACTAAACCCAAGAAGGTGCTTCATTTATTTCCTCCTATTATGTCATCACGGCCATAAACAAACGTATCTGGCCCTCATCCAGTTGAGCTTACCGTGAAGTGAGGTGGAAATTTCCATATGAGAGAATGTTTTATTGCAATATTACTTTATAAGTTGCATGCAAATTCTGCAACATTCTTAGCTGCTCAATAATATGTAACTGGCAAACTCAATTCACTGAACTTTTATTCACTCTGAATCTTCACCTGCAGACATTTTCCTGGATTACAAACCTTTCTCAGAAGAGGTACAAAATACAAAGAAGCTTGGGGGATTAGCTGTCTTACAGTATTCATGACACACATAAAACCACCCTGAGAAAGCATGCTGTAGCCCTTTATAAGAACAATGCTGTGCATCTGGTCCCTGACTTGTGCTTTCAGGAGCTTTATGTTTTCGATTATGAATTATGTGTTGCTCTCAAAACCTCTAATAGGTAAGGTTTTGCTGTTACCCTCACTAGTACCTACAATGAAATTTGGAAAATATTCAGCCTGTTTTAATAACAATGCTAGGATGAGAATTTGAGGAAATTCCTGCTGTTTTCTTGCATTGTGAAGAGGATATTTGTGCCTAATATAACCCAGACTGAAAAAAACCTAATCTCCAATCTGAAAACCTGGCCTATAAGAAACTCTTTTTTCTTTTTCTTTCTCTTACAATTCTCTTTCTGGAAACACGGAGCATAAACATGTGTATCTGTAAAACTAGCAACTGTTGGGCACCCTATTTTCACACAGTGCTAGAGTTAGAATATATATTATTTTCTATTGATAATAAAAATATTTAGTATTATGGATTATAACATGTACTCTACCTACTTCCAAATGGCCCTGGAGTAACTTGTTATTAAAAACAACAGAAGGAGGTAAGAGATCCTCTTGCCGGGGTCCTGGTTTAACATAGTTGAACATTAAATTTAGCTCTGGGCTTCCAAGAGTCAAGACAAGAATGACATACAATGAATAATATAGTTCTCATGGTCTGGCAAAAACATCATAGTTGTTCTTAAGTTAGGCAAACTTTTTCCTGGCACTAACTTCTAAGAGGAATTGAGTCATGGGAATCTTTACATAAGCGACACTGGACAATCTAAACATCTAGGTGCAGCATCTTCACTGAAAGAAAGCAACAGATTCTTGCCCTGCAGAGCAGAGAGGGTAAAAAGTTAACAAGAGATGACAGAATTGTCTAGACTGTGTTTCTGTCATGGCTGAATCTGCATTATCTAAACTTAACTTCTACCCAGACTCTGGGACTCAGAAGATACTCTCTGTGCTCTCACTTAAGAAAAGAAAAAGAATGGAGCTTGTATCAACTGAATTATGCAAAAAAAAATGATGCCATTTCTTCGTTGACTTCACAAATCTTTCTCAATTCTAAATCTTCTATTATTTCACATAGAACTCATTTGACAACTATGACCTGTATTCATTTCAGAACAACCTTGGGAAGGTTTTCAATGAAAACAAGAACTAAGGACAAGGCTAATCCACCCACATAGCTGAGATTAGTTCTAGCTTTTCTTCCAACAGGATGGCATTGTGCTATGCTAATTATACAAAATAACGTTCAACACTTTTGGGGTCATATAAATGAGAATAACATATGCTGTGAAGTTAAAATTAACCACAAAGCTAGTTTTTATAGTTGAAGAGTGATTTCTTGAAATATCCTGTGAAATTTTGCTGTTAGACAACTGTCTCAAAATAGTTACAAGTACTCCTTTAATTTCCTAGAGTGTCATGAGAAAAATGTTTGATATTAATGAATTCAAGTCCCTCCACTGCCTTCAGATGCAGCTTGTGTTCACTAGATGTGCGGTAAGAAAAGTTCCTTGTTATGAAAAGACCATGGGTTTGAAGTCCTAGGGACTGTGTACAAATCCCACTTCTTTCACCAGTTACTAAATTATTTTAAGCAAGATACTTAACCTCTCCAAACTTCAGTTTCCTTGCCTTAAAATGGGGATAATTCTACCTATTGCATGGGGTTATTACAACTATTACGTGATTGTTATCACAACACATGTGAAGGCATCTACTATAATGCCTAACATATAATAGTGCTCAGTAGATGTTTATTTCCTTCTCTGACATCCATGTTCTTGCAAAAAGAATCTTCTCCCAGTTCAAAGAGACCACTCTTCCCAACTTGCCAATACACAGCTTTCCTAGTCTTCTTTTTAAAAATGATATGAAAATCAAAACACTGTAGTGTTATCATATGATAGACATATAGCTCAGTGCAGTAAAATTGAAAGTCCAGAAATAAACTCTCACATTTATGGTCAACTGATTTTCAACAAAATGCCAAGACATTTTAATGGTGAAAGAATAGTCTTTTCAACAAATGGTGCTGGGACAACTGGATATCCACATACAAAACAAGGAATATGAATCCCTACCTCACACCATACCAAAAAAAATTAGCTCAAAATGGATCATACAACTAAACGTAAGAGCTAAAATGATAAAACTCCTAGAAGAGCACATAAGAGTAAATCTTAATGACCTCAGGTTAGGCAATAACTTCTTAGACATGACACTAAAATCACAAGTAACAAAAGAGAAAAATACATAAATTGTACTTCATAAAAACTAAAAACTTTTGTGTGACATGAGGACACCATCAAAAGAGTGGAAAAAAAATATTAAAATATTTGCAAAACATGTTTCCGACAAAGGATGTGCATTCAGAATACATAAAGAATGCTTACAAGTCAATAATAATAATAATAATAAAATTAAAAATGGGCAAAGAATCTAAATAGATATTTTTTCCAAAGAATACATACAAATGACCAATAAGCACTTGGAAAGATGCTCAACATCATTAGCAATCAGGAAAATGCCAGTGAAAACCACACTACACATACAAAGATAACTAAAATAAAGAAGACTGATAATAACAAGTATTGGTGAGGAAATGGAGAAACTGAAACTTTCAAACATTGCTGTTGAGACTGTAATGGTGTAGCTATGTTGAGAAACAGTTTGATAGTTTCTCAGAAGGTGAAACATAGAATTACCATATGACCCAGAAATTTCCCTCTTGTTATATACCCAAGAGAAATAAAAACATGTCTACATAAAAACATGTACAAAAATGTTCAAGCAGTATTATTCATAATAGCCAAAAGGTGGAAATCCAGATATCCATCAACTGGTGAATGGACAAAGAGAAAGTGGTATATATACACACAATATGCTCTCATTTTATTCAGCCATAAAAATGAATGAAGTAGTGATACATGCTATAACATGGATGAACTTTGAAAACATTATGCTAAGTGAAAGAAACCAGTGATTAAAGATTGCATATTGTACGATTCCATTTATATGAAATGCCTAAAATATGCAAATTTATAGAAATAGAAAAGTAGATTAGTGGTTGCCTAGGCCGGGGTGGAGTTTGGGGGTAGGGAAAAGTGAGGAGGGACTGCTAATTGGTACAGATTTCTTTTGGGGGGGGCGACAAAAATGTTCTAAAATTAGATTGTGTGATGGTTGCACACCTCTGTGAGTATACTAAAAACTACTGAACTATACACTTGAAGTGGGTGAATTTTATGGTACATGAAATACATCTCACTTTAAAAAAAGAAAAATGATAGGAGAAAATGGTTGCGCTATCAGATACAACCAGGAATAATTTTGGTAAACATTTGCTAAACACTTACTGTGCGTAGGGAGGATACAAAGATGACTAAGCATGGACTCCATCCTCAAAGAGCATAAAATCTAGTGAATGGATGTAGTTCAATGAAGATCAATGCATATTTTGATTGCCAGTGGGGCCAGGATTAAATAAATAGCTGTAATACATAGCATTCCTCTAATACACAATGCTGAGCTTACACTGTGCTAAGCTTGGGATACAGAGTTTGCATGTCCCAGTCCTCTAAAGGCACCCAGCCTTTTGGGGGTGAGAGGAAGGATCTAGGTAAAAGTGCTGTGCTACAGATAAGAGCAGGTGCCATGGGAGCCCAGCAGCAGTGAAAACAGGTGAGGAGAGGGGAGGGTATTAGAGGAGGTTCTCTGGGGGTTGTGACCTTGTTTTCACGAGTGAGTAAGAGCTCGCAAGGTGAAATGTAGAAGGCAGTCCACTCAGACAAAGGATACTGCCTGCACAAAGGCCCCGAAGCACCAGAGAATGCATGGCTGAGGGTATTCAGAGAGGAAAAGCGAGGGATGAGAAGAAGTTGACTGGGGAAAGAGGGTGGATGGCAGTGGGACCACTAACACCCTAGGAGTCACATTACGAAGTTCAATCCGAGGTCCATGGGAAGCCGTTGAAGGTTTTAAATCCCAGGAACCATCAGATCTTGTTTTAGACAGATTGCTCTGGCTGCTATGTGAAGAGATGGATTGGATGAGAGCTATACCGGGAATGGAGAGACCTACCTTCCAGGGGAGGGGATGAGGACTTACATTGGCGATGGCGGTGGGCTTGCAGCACCAACTGGGTGGTCAGTGAAGGAAAAGAAGTCAAGGATGGCCTCCAGGTTTCCAGGCTGGGGGATGCATAGCAGGTTGCGTCAGCCACAGAGGCAGCAAACATGGGACAAGTGACCAGATTCCCGGAGAGGCATGGTGAATGTGACATACCCCACTTATGAGTGGGAGGGCCACAGATATGTGACACTGGAGCTTCCCTCCTGGAAACTTTAAAGACCAATGTCAAATCCTTCCCTTTGCCAAAAGATGGTGGAGTTGGGCTCAGCTATACCTTCCTTGGTACTCAAGCCAGGAACAGGCCTTCAGGCGCTAGAAGATACCAGCTTCTGTCTCAATAACTTGAACTACACCAACATTACATAGTGCTGATAAATCTTGGCATACTGCATGCTTTCCAGCCAAATGAAAAATGTCAGCTAACAGGCTGTGGGAAATTCTTTCCCAGGCGATTTTATGATCCAGGGTTTGAGAGAGGCTGGGAAACTCTTTTTAGAAGTTTATCCTGGTTGGGTTAAATTATATATCATTGTCATTTATTATGGCGACATGTGAAACCTACTAGTGGTCTAAATCAGTACTCCTGATGGGTGTCACCTCATTACCTAGTTCAACAACTTAATAACAAGTAAAAAGAAAATTTCCCTTCTTCTGAGTTGCTCTTTTGCAATTATACAAAATACTACTTTAGAAAACTTCATATCTTTGTGAACCAGATAAGGCCCTCAAATCCTAAAGGAATTATTGATCCTCAAGTCAAAATAAAGTTTCAATGCAAGGCTTAATGCATTTAGTGATTGCTGATGGGATCAAAATTAACATGAAAAAATAATCGATAAACATATCCTAAAAATAAAGTTACATCAGACACCATCTCTGTGTCTTCTAATGTGGGATTTTTCCTGTCAGTGCAATGTTTTCTTAGAAACCTGAACTTTCTTTGGCCTGATAGAAACTAGCCACTTCAGCAATAGAAAGACAATATGATATGCCTGTTCAGAACTAAACCATTATTTAAAGTGCATTTTAACCTCAGAGACCTCAAAAGAAAAAGCAACTGCCATGTTTACTGATAATACAAAAGGAATCCAGGAGAAACATTTCAAACTTAGAAAACAAATTGTTAAATCTTTCTTATTCTTTGTCTGAAACTGGCTGTGGTCCAGAAGCATAGCTTCTCGTTCTCTCAGCCCAGAACACCTCTTAAAACTTCCAAGCTCATGACATTGTAAGTAAAGGAAATCTGCCAATGCCTGAAGGTAACAATGCCAGCAACCTGCTAACATTTTAATGTAAGAGATTGTTTGTGCATTTACTGTGTTCTTCAAGGAGCTGACTTATGAAATTACCTTGAGAAAATGTATTAATGTCTCTCATTTCTCAATATTGCAAAATGAAGCCATTTAATAATGCTTGCTTATATGCATACATTGAACTTTAATGAACTCAAGTTTTATTACATTTTTTAAACCCCAAATCTCACAAAGTTTTATGGAAAGTATTAGCAGTAGTTTATAGCATTTTACAAAGTACAAACTGTAGCTGTGATGGTTCAGTTATTATCTTGAGCCATTTCAGCTAGTGGCAGAATGGGAGAACCAAACATTGGTTTCTTGTCTCATAATTTATTGTCCAAATCATGATCCAATCAGGATCATGATTTAATTATAGACCATTTTTTGAATAAAGTAACCTAACCATTCTATATGGCAGTGGGATTGTGAGGAAATGCTTTTAAAAGTTTCATTTCTAGGTTTCACTTTATTTACATCTTGAGAGAACTTATGTTAGATTATATCCCCCATTGAGACAAACTCATGATGATATAATTTGCTGAGTGGGAAGTTCCAGAAGAGACCAAGTGTTTACTGACTCAAGTCTTACTCCTCAATGTCTCATGACCAATTTCCAGTAACCTCTCAAAGTATTTATTAGAAGGGTAAGTTGGACCCTTACCTCACACCATATAAAACAATGAATTCAAAATGGATAAGAACCTAAATATAGGAGCTAAAACTATAAAATTCTAAGAAGAAAACATGGGAGTAAATCTTCCAGAGCTTGGATTTGGCAATGGATTCTTAGATATGGCAGTCAAAAGAAAAAAAAGAAAAAGAAATAAGTTACATTTCATCAAAAATTAAAACTTCTGTACATAAGGATCTAGTATCCAGAACATATAAAGAGTTCTTATAACTCAATAACAAAAAAAACAAACAACCTAACTAAAAATGGGTGAAAGATCTGAATAGATATTTCTCCAAAGAAGATATACAAATGGCCAATAAGCACACAAAAAGATGCTCAAGATCATTAGTCATTAGGAAAATGTAAATCAAAACCATAATGAGACAGCACTTCATACCTACTAGGATGACTACAATAAAAAACAAAGAGAAAATAACAAGTGTTGGTGAGGATACAGAGAAATGGGAACCATCAGGTATCACTGGTGGGAATGTAAAATGATGTAGCTGCTTAAGAAAACAGCTTGGCAGTTTCTCAAAAAGTTGAACATAGGGGTTAAAACATGACCCAACAATTCCACCCCTATATTAAAAGCCATCGGTTTATCTTGAGAAAGTATAAGATAGAAAGGTGAGACTGAAAGGTGGTAAGGCTTTTTTCTTTGTACATATATAATACTGATTTAATTTCAATACAAATAATATGTTCAAGGTTATTTGTTAATGATTAGCAAATTTAAAAAAAGTTATTCAGCATTAAGGAACATTTTTATGTTGAGTGACAGGGAGAGATGTGTTTTTAGTTTACAAACATTAAAATTCCTTCCATATGCCAGAAATTTGGCTGGGTGGTGGGAGCAGTATGCAGAAAGGAGATGGTAGAAAGTGTACAACTGAAACGTCTGCCTACTTCAAAAGTTTGCCCAGCCAGGCTGGGTTAAGTCTGCTTACCCAGGATCGGGCGGTAGTGGGGAGGAGACTTCAGGGCCCCTCCAGCCTGCACCAGTGGGCAGGCGTCTCAGGGCAAGGCCAAGACACCTGTGTCATTGAGCCACCGGCACAGCAGGTGCACAAAAATCCTTGTTGAACTATACTGAATTAGAATAACATAGACCAGTGGAAAGATTTTTCTTTCTCGTTGCTTGACTTAAAAAATTAACAAATCTTTTTTGAAAAAACTGTAAGTTCATTTATTTCATCATTTTCATGTATCTCTTTACATCACTGAGATCATACTCAGATATCCCTCAACCGTGTAGGTAGCTTTGTCACTTTCTTTTTTCACTTAACACCTTGACCTATACATTTCCTCATGTTAGTAAAACTTCTGTCCACTCCAATCCTCATGGATTTCCTTCATCTCTGTTAAGACCCTATATATTTCAATAATCATTTTTAAAAACACCTCCATTTTCTATCACACCATGTGTCCTGCATTGCTGATACACGGTACCTTCTGCCGTCAGCCTGAGAAGGCCCAGGCAGCACAAACAGAGTAAGGAAGACCCAGGCCTGCGGGCAGTGAGGCGCCTGGACTACTTGTCTACGTTCAAACCCAGCCATACTATGTAACACTGTGATCTCAGACATGTTATTTAATCTCTTTGTACTTCAGTTTCCTCATAAGTAAAAGGAGGAAAATGATAATAATAGCTCCTACCTTGTAGGTTTGCTGTGAGGACATACATGTCAAGGACTTATAACAATGCTTGGCAGGTAATAAATACTCAATACATTTTAGCTATTATTATTATTCATCAGAAACAGACAGCCCTGGGCTGGAAGCCCCCATTTTCTACTTGTTCCCAAATGTCAGTGGGCACCTTGCTTAACCTCTCAGTGTTTCAGTTTTCTACCCTCTAAAATTGGTCTTATAACACCCATCTCACGGGGTTGCTGTGAGGATGGACATTTAAATGAACTCAAAGCAGAGCAGCTACAGGACTTGCTCCCAGCCGACACACAGGAGGTGGTGGTCTCAGGCTCCTTTTATAAGACGCTGCCCCTATAACACCACAGAGCAAGTGTTCAGGGAACTGAGGGGAGAAGTTTGGAGACAGAGGATTTTAAGGGCAGGAAGTGGGCACAGTTGCCAGTATTTGGGTGGCTTCCTTCTTGACGCCTAAGTGGAGAGGCCTCAGGGGTCCTCACTACCCTGAGACCCACCCGTGGAGACGAGAGGGGACCCTGGGCCAGCAGACTGTCTGAGTTTCCTTAATTTGTTTCCAATCAAATGTTAGGGCTGGAGGACTTTTCCAGCTGTGGGAGGGTGGGAATGTTTCAATGAATGTATTATCGGAAAGATCTAGTTTCTCTGTTTAAAAAATATCTACCACGTGTGGAATCGCAGAAATGGAAGGGTTTGTGATGAAACAGGCACCCCAGGCCATTCCCACACAGAAGGTTTCTTTGTAGAGTTTTCTTTGGGTGACTTTTCAAAGGCTCCTTTCTGGCTGGCCTGCCCCGGGCAAGTCCACAGAGTGTGGGACAGCAGTTGGAGAAGAGGTTGTTCTCAGCAGACAGGGCCTTGGGCAGTGGGCCCTCTCTTTGCCCCTTTTACTGCAGCACAGCAGGTAGGCTCGGCCATTTTTAAAGTGCCTAACTACTCTGGGAATTAGGAAAGGGAATAAAAGGAATCAATTAATATGTAAGTCTGGTACTCAAGTATCTCATGAATAATGAAAACATGACTCCAGAAGTTTATCTGTCTCTCTGAGGAGGGCCTGCTTCTTCCACCCCCCAAATCCTGATTCCTCGTCCAACTCCATCTTGGAACAGCTCCTTTTCTGTATTGTGCCTTACTTTCAGCCCCCTATCCAAGTCTGGGATCTCTTCTTTAATATCCTTAAACCCACTCTGGAGACTCAACTTGTTGTCAGAGCTGCTCCAGGTCTTTGATCAAAACCTGCCAACCCACACCTTTAGCAGGAGTTAACATAAACCTTTAAGTTAGAGGGTCCAGAGATCAGAAAGGAAGCTACAGACAAAAAACCAGATGGAACCAGCTGGGACCAAGATGATGATAAATCGGACCTCCAACAAACCCTGAGTCTCATTGTACGCTGATTTTTACTACATTGGCATATTAAACAACACACCTACCAAAGGCAAGGGCTGGACATTAAGGAATAAAAAAAGGATAAAAAGGGGGTGGCACCCCACTCCCTCGGAAAAAGCACTGCCTCTTCCGCAATAGACTAATGCATATGCCTCCCCATCATCAGTCTCACTCCTCCTCCGTCTTTACTCTTTAAAGACACCTCTTACCAAGTGGGTGAGAAGTTGATCTGTGAACTTAGTTCCCGCTTCTTCGTTCTTTGGCCAGTGAATAAAGCTTGTTGCTGTGTCCATCTCAGCTTCACTTTCGTTATTGGCTGCTCAAACCCCAACAGAAAACAAACCCTCCCCTGCTAAGGCAGAGAGCCTCAGCTGGGCTAGAGCCCGAGCAGGGTCCATAGGACTTAATTCAGTAACAAAGTTATCTGCCTGGACCGGAGGGCAGCCCCTCTCCAATTGAAAGCTGCCTCCCCAAGCCTCTAAAATGCAGTGCATTTAGAACTTTGCATGGACTTTCACTCCACCTCGCCCCACTTCTGAGGATCCCACGCTGGGCTCATCTGGCCTGAACTGAGCTCCTGCCCTCTTGCAGCTTGCCTTCGCTTGTGGACATAAGGTGTTAGAGAATTCCCTGTTGCTCCCACATCCTGCCTTGGTCTCCTTCCATCACATGCTCCATATCTATTTTTGGTTACACCTGCCCCTCCAGCCTGTGGCAAACAACTGGGAAATACTTACAAAGGTCACTGTGGCATGGCGCTGTGCTAGTGTTACCAAGCAAGGGCTCATGTGCCTGCAGCACAGAAGGCCAAACTCTGACAGTGAGTGTTTGCAGCAAAGAGTTTATTTGCAGGGAGCCAAGCAAGGAGAACTGGCAGCTCATGCTCAAAAGAACTGAACTCTCTGATGGCTTTCAGGCAAGGGTTTTTAAATACAGTGTTAGGGGAGAGGGTCGAAGGATGCATTATGGACCTTCTTCTGATTGGTTGGTAGTGAAGTAATATTACTGAATCCAAGCTCTTGCCACCGGACAGGCCAATAAATCGGGAAATGAGGTGTTGGGGCAAGGAATTGCAACTTGATGTGGAAAGCCAGCAGACCAAGAAGATGGTGGACTAATGTCCCAAAGAACCATCTTACCAGAGTTAGAATTCAAGCTTCTTTTATACTAAAAGGGGAGGGGGTGTGGTTGGTTGCTGCAGACTTCTTGGTGCAGGAATCCTTTGTTCTTGCAGCTGTCCACATAGCTCTTCACAATGTTCCTGTAAACCTCCAGCAAGATGAATGTTATTCTCTGTTCTGAAACTTTTTATCTTTATATGAATGGAAAAGTATTATACCTTTAAAGGTCAGAGCCTTGAGAATGGGCTATCCTGTATATTTCAGGTTGTAGGCAACATTCTTTTACAAAGGTGCGGAGCCAGCATGGCTAAAGTGCAGGCGAGAGAGCACAGGGGTTAGAGCTAAAGGAATAGATCCAATATGATGTCAGGTTTGTTCTTCTCTGTTACAGGAACAGGGGGATGTTTTGGGATCTTAGCCTTCTGGCTCCAGCCTCTCTGGGGTCTATGTGCTTGTGGTCAGCCTGTAGTCACTATTCTCCACCTGGGTGGGGATCTTAGTTTCTACAGAACAACTCAAGGATTGTTATCTATATCCTTACAGGAGGAACTAGGAGTCCTGTGACTCTGTTGTTCTAATCATTAACTGCTTGAGTCTGCTCTTTGGAACTGGGGGAAAGCCTAGGAGACTAAAGCCTTTTTTTTCCTACAAACAAGAAATGAGGGACACAGGGGGGCTTTTGTACCTGGAAAGGTCCCAAAGAGTCCTGCCTGGTTTCAATCTACCCCTTTTCTTTGATACTCCTCGATCCTGAGGGGAACGGGGTAGGACACGAAAGGGTATAAAGTTTTGGATAGAGAGATTAAACCTAAACTCAGTAAGAGAACTTGGTTTTCGGGGACTCAGTTTCACTAATGGCCCAAGAATAGAAGATTAAAAGACTTGGTTTCATGGTCCACGAGCTTCTGAGCTAACTGAGGGTCATATTAGGCTGTAAGTGTTAGGTGCCATTGAATGTACTCATACTGGCAAGCAGGAAGGACTTTCTTCCCTGGCATGGTCAGGGATGTCTTCCCAGAAGAGGTGGGATTTGAACTGAATATTAACGGATTAGGCAGGCTAGTGGTTCTCAATGCATTTTAAAGAAATATATGTGCTGGGCTCTACCTCCAAAGTGGGGATCTACTTGCTGAATTCTTCTTCTTTTTTTTAAGTTGCACAGATGATTGAGTGAGGTCATCAGTGTTGAGAGTTGTTGGGTTTTGCCAGGCAGAGAGAAGAAGGACGGCATTTCAGATGGAGGAAACAGCTGTAACCAAAGAGGAAAGGAAGGAAAGCACAGAGCTTTTATTTTGGGGAGGACAGGTAAGAAATAATTTAGACGAATTTTGCTGTGTATATTAGTGCTTGAAAGGCAGCTCAGAAGTTTAGATTCTACCCTTTATGTGATGGGAGGCCATTGATGGTTTTTGAGGAGGGGAGAAGTTCTAAGTGATATAAAAGTGTTTCTACAGCGGGCACTTGCTCTGCCTAGAATTGTCAGAATTAGACTTGGAGGAGGTATAACACTTTTCTGTGTCTACAAGTGTTAGTCCTAGTCTCTTTTGCAAATTGCAGGTGAAGCTACAACTAAATGTCATGTTGAATCTTGCCCCAGAATGATTTGTAGTGATGATACACATTGTTTTGTTCCCACATTCTCCAAAAGACAATCATAAAATTGAGCCTAATGTTACGTTTCCCAAAATTTCAACTGTCTGATCATGTCTAGGGAGAGGTAGTGAATTTTCACAGAAGTACAGGTAAAGGTGTTGGAAGACAAAGAAAGAAGGGACCAAGGTAAAAGATACAGCAAAGGAAGAAATGTAGGACTTATTGCCCAGTTGGATTGGGAAGCAGGCAGCCAGGATAGTACCTAAGAAATTCTTAAGGAAAATAGGGAGTCTTTGATTTGCAGAGCAGCTGCCTTCGAAAATCCAAAGGGTCTCACAAGGTAGAAGCACTAGGCTTGTTGCATGTATTGGTAAGCTTCCTCAAAAGGTAATGGGATGGAAATGTACAAACAGATCATGGAAACCAAGATATAACACTGTAGGATTCTACTGTAGGATTCTATATGTTTTAATTGCTTAAACATATAGAGTCAGCCATTACCTTCAGCAAAAGGCCATTAGTAACACAAGCCTGGAACAACAGCCCTGCTTATAATAATGACACCTTTTGTTTATATAAGGTCAGGCATTAAACTTCATTTGGATGCTACATAAAACCTAGCATGATTTGGGGCTGTAGTAGTTCTGATGAAAAATATATTACTTAGGGCTTCTTACCTCCTTTAACCTAGTGGCCCAAATGAGCAAATGCATTATCTAAAAGAAAATGCATGTTATACTTCCAGAACATAATCTTTTCCCCCTTGAAAATTAAAAATCTCTTTCTAAAGTGCTGTCCACTATTATTCAGGTTATATCCTAGTGCTCTATTCTCTCTGGAGTCAAGGAAACCCCCTAGGGACCAGTTAGATGCTTGACAATATGCATGAGCTCTGCAGGAACTCCTGACAAATAAGACCTTCAAGAGATAAATGATACAATAGAAAAATAGAAAAGGGCAGCTTAATAGCTACTCTACTAAAATATATAGAGTTCCCCTTTGGAGGATACTGAGCAGAAGGTCTTCACTGCTGTTGAGAACAAGAAAAAATAGTCTTAAATTCAACAGTGATGTCCAGAGTGACCCTCAGGAGGACGTAATAAAATATTTTCTAACTAAATCTCTGAATAATGCAATCTTCTTCTATGAGGTTGGTGTAAAACTGGGCCTCTAGGGGTTGCACCTTAGCCCTCTTATTACTTCTCTTTATGATACATGTGCTAGACCATGAGCACCATGAGAGCAGGTGCATTGTTGTCACCTTTTCTATGACTGTCATCACCACATCCCCAGGATCAAGCACAGTGCCTGGCTCAGGGTAGGCACTCACAGAGCAATTGATTAAAGAAAAAAAATAGATTTGATTACCTACTGCCTGAGAGTATTACATAGCTTACTTTTTATTTATGAAAGTAAAGAAGTAGTCCAAAAGAAAACCCCCAGCACCACCAATCTCCCCACATAATATGCAGTTTGGCAAGTAAAGGAGAACCTTGGATCACAGTGAAGAGCTATAAGGAGGCAATCAGTGGAAATGCTGTAGACTTGGAAAAGGACCACAAATGGTTCAGGCTCAGATCCTGAGTTCAGCCAGCACAAGATTAGAGCAATAAACTGAGTAGATTTATCACTTAAATGAACAACAAATGGGAATCGGAGATAAGCTGACATTCAAACTCACTTAAACTTTGTACTTGGAGAATGAACACTTTGCAAATGGCCTCAGGGTTACACTTCTTTTAAACTTTTCACATTATTATTCTAATACCTGGTGGGCCTGAAATACCATAAGAGTGTGAGGTTTATGCCAAAAAAACAAGCAAGGTGGATAAACAGGAAGGGAGACTGCCTGCTTTCTTCCTGACTGCATGTTTCAGAAGTCCAGCTACTTTTTAAAATGGATAAAGATCTAAAAAGCAAAAAGGAGGTTGGTAGAAAGAAAAGCAAAAGTGAAAAAACAATACAATACGTGGAAAAAGAAGAAAAAAGATTAAGGACTAGCAAAGGAAAAGAGAGCACGAGTATAAATAAAGACTCTAGGACCTTATAAGTATAAGAGGAGGACCTTTGGGGCTTCCCTGGTGGTGCAGTGGTTAAGAATCCGCCTGCATTGGCAGGGGAAATGGGTTCAATCCCTGGTCCGGGAAGATCCCACATGCCGTGGAGCAACTAAGCCCGTGCGCCACAACTACTGAGCCCGCGCACCTAGAGCCCGTGCTCCACAATGAAGAGTAGCCCCCACTCGCCGCAACTAGAGAAAGCCCTCGCGCAGCAACAAAGACCCAAGGCAGTCAAAAATAAGTAAATAAATAATTTTTAAAAAAGAGGAGGACCTTTGAAGCTCTATCTGCAAAAAGTAAAAATATAACCACAGAGCAAAAGTCTTTTGGGAAGTCTTGAAATTTAAAGGTATACCATATATGCGTCTTATAAGTACAGCTTGGTGTTTTATGTTTACATTGTGACAGCAATCCAGATTTCCTATGAATCCCTCTTTCTCTCAAGGAGAAATACTATCTCCAAGTAAGAACAACTCAATTATAAATATGACTTAGAATGCTATGCCAGGTCATAGCCAATTCTGACACCCTTACCCCCATCAAAATCCTTCTTGCCACAAACTCCAAAGGGCGGCCAAACTACATGGCACAGATGACAAGCTTGGATAATAACATTTCCTCTGTTACTTCCTCACCACTTCCTTCATCTCCTCAGTTTTAATCTTGGACATGAGTCCTTTTTTACCTCCATTTTCCACCTTTCATATGACATTGACTTTTGCCTTAGGCAATTTATTTTTTCTTAACCTGAATAAATATAATAAGACACCAGCACCATCAGTCCCTAAAGAACTTAAACCAGCCTAGAAATTCCATCCAGAATATCCAAAAAAATCTCTATCAGTTTACTGCTGCATGCTGTAGCATTTATCATAAATAAACACTATTTCTTTTTCTATTTACTTATTTTTTTTTTCCTGTCTTGTTTAAATACAGGTGTGTTGCTTTCTAGTCCTCTTCATTCCCATTACATTTCAGCTACCTTTTAAATGACAGATCCTTTCTTAGAGTTGACCTCGGCATGGTGACAGTGGAAATGGTAACAGACAGGGCCTGGTAAAATGGCAGGTCAGGGTCAAGGCCTGGCTCTCTTTGCTTTGATGTGCACCGGTGCTTCAAGCCTAGCGCAACATGGCCTCCCTGTTCATGTTTCCAAGGTAGACTCTTCCTCAGTGTCTCTGTTCAAACTCTTAATAATCCAAATGGCATAGCCCTGTCATGACTTTACTTCTCTAAGGTGAGAAGGTTTGAACTGTGGCTCTCCAGCCCTGTCCAAACAGCTGAGAACAGGGCTGGGAGGGGAGGCAGGTTCTCTAATGAGCAGATGAGAGTGGGGAGGAAGCAACTGGCATCTCTTCTACAATTTGCTACAGTCTCCCGCTCGACTATGGTCCATGTGAATAATGAGCAGATTCCGGTTTCTTTTTGCTCTTAGCCTTAACAATTAATGCCATTATCCACCGAAGCAGTTATCAAACAGATTCTGTGAAAATTAGTATCTGATTTTCCTACCTCTGGTTATTCGTTCTACAAAAAGATGAGCTCTGGGGAACATCTATGGGATTATTCCTTTCAGGTTTACACAGAGCAAAGGCTCTTGGTATAAAGACAGAGCGAAGTCCAATATATAATGACTTCTATGTGTAATCACTTAGAATGGGCCCCAGGAAAATATCCAGAATGGTGAGGTTTGTGTGTCCCTCTTTGGGACTTCTCTCCCACCTCCTCTCAAGTTATTATAATGACCTCCATTTGCACAGTTCCTTATAGTTGACCAACATTTCGACATGGATTATCTCACCTCACGCTCACAGACACCCTGAGAAGGGGAGCATTACCACCATCAACCCCATTTTACAACGGAAGAAACTGGGGCTCATTCAACTATTATAGAGTGAAGACCATGTGTCAGGTCCAGTGAAGATATAACGATGAACATACACAGTTCCTACCTTCAGAAAGGCCAGTAGAGAACATTAACCGCAGACAGGAAGTGACGACACGGCCCTAGACTATGAGAGCTCAAAGAAGGGCCAATGACCAGAAAGAGGTTTCTGCAAGAGGTGATACCTGATTTTTATAGGACCCGGTTGGTAAGGTAACAAGAGCTACAGAAAGAACATTCTAGGCCCCCAACTCATTCTTATTTGACCTCTTAAAGAGGAGATCTATCAACTCAAATGTATTTCCAATGGTGAGATTTCAGAACTTATAACCAAACCAAAAGAGTTAATTGGAACAGGCAGTGTGTGGGGAAGTTTGGGCTCAGAGTCTCACCCTGCAGTCACCAAATTGGATGTGCCCCCTTTCGGGGGATCCCAGACCGGCCTCCAGGACAATCTTCTGAGCAGGCCTGTCTGAAAACTGTAGCTTCCTCTCCAGAGGCAGAGCACAGAGTAACTCTCCCTGACTCTTCTCCCCAGTGGGAAAATATACATGTAGATCACACATGCTATGTGCCTTTCTGGAGGTGACAACCAGGAAAATGATGCCAAAGCTTTTCAACCACAAAAATGTAGTCTAATAAACTCAAGCACCAAGAAATATTACTATCAGTTGTTTGTGGTCAGAGGTTCTATCCAGAACAAAGTTTCCTGCTTCTTCTATCTCCCTGAAAAAGAGGTAGAGTCTGA
Organism: Balaenoptera borealis; assembly: GCF_965194805.1. Classification (NCBI taxonomy): domain Eukaryota; kingdom Metazoa; phylum Chordata; class Mammalia; order Artiodactyla; family Balaenopteridae; genus Balaenoptera; species Balaenoptera borealis. The sequence goes on from NC_138867.1 coordinate 63,937,733, forward strand.
GTACCCCAGATGTCCCGCGAAACAGGGGTGCAAACATAGCTAATTTCCAAAGGCAGCAAACAAGTCTCCAGAATTTTGCCCCAAGAGACTAGTCCAATATCTCCAAGGACAGTCATAACCACCATGGCACAACTTTGACTTTTCTCTCAGTTGGACACAATAGAAATTTTAAATTATGTTGAGGAAAGATAAAACATCACTTTCAGCCATGCAATCCCCCCTTTTAAAACCATCTGGGATAGCAAAATGAGTGAGATAAGTGTAAAATAATTTTAAAAGACGCCATTCCTAGAAATAGTACAGAAGTGCTTCCCCATGTGGCCTGCATGGTGGCTAGGGGTCTGCAGGCTGTCCTGGATCCAGGCCTAGGAAATGACTCAGACATGGAGAAGAAGACACGTTGTTGAAGAATATTCCGGGGCTGGATTGGGGAATGGCACAGATTCGATGATGATATAAATTCTGCTCTTGTGCACATATTGTTTTGCAAAATCCAGGCATGAGATCATTCGGCCTGAATGTTTTCCCTGAGGGTTTCTCACAGACAAACACAGTTATCTGAATTGAGTTAGACCAGGGGAAAGGCATTTTGGAAATTATCTGATTGTGCATGTGGACATTTAAACATATCTCATTCAGGGCAAAAACCAAAGGTTTTCCAGAGGGCCCATGAAAGAGGAGCCCACAGATCTCTACTCATTTATTTTTCTACTACTTTATGGGGAAGAACTAAAAACACTCTTTCCAAATCATGGGCAAGAAGCGGTTGCTATTGCTTCAGGCAGCGTTTATTTGATTCGATGTGTGGATATTTTCTTTTGTTTTGTTTTAGTCTTTTGTTTTAGACTATTCAGAAGAATAAGAGCCTCTAAGATTGCTCATAGTTTTTGTTTTTGTTTTTTTTTTGATTTATTTATTTTTAATTTTTGGCTGCATTGGGTCTTTGTTGTTGTGCACAGGCTTTTCTCTGGTTGCAGTGAGCAGGGGCTACTCTTCGTTGTGGTGTGCGGGCTTCATATTGCGGTGGCTTCTCTTGTTGCGGAGCACGGGCTCTGGGTGTGCGGGCTTCAGTAGTTGTGGCACGCAGGCTCAGTAGTTGTGGCTCATGGGTTCTAGAGCACAGACTCAGTAGTTGTGGCTCACGGGCTTAGTTGCTCCGCGGCATGTGGGATCTTCGCAGATCAGGGCTCGAACCCGTGTCCCCTGCATTGGCAGGCGGATTCTTAACCACTGCGCCACCAGGGAAGCCCCAGATTGCTCATAGTTTTAAGTGGAATTTTCTATCACAAGTGAGAAGTCATGAATAGTGTTAGTTTTAGATCAGCTACACTGCCTCTTTCTGTAAGAGAATGGTTTGACTGATCACATCACACCATTTCAGTGCTTCTGACCACTTATATCAGAATCACCCTGGGGGGGCCCAGTTAAATTGAAGATTCCTGGACTCCACCCTAGAGAGCTTCATTTATTAGGTCTGGGGTTGAGCCAAGGAATCTACAGATGTTTCTGATGCCCACCACACTTGTGATCCACAGAACTTTTTTTTTCCTTTAAAAATTTTTATTTTGGGACTTCTCTGGTGGCACAGTGGTTAAGAATCTGCCTGCCATGCAGGGGACACAGGTTCACACCCTGGTCTGGAAAGATCCCACATGCCGTGGAGCAACTAAGCCCATGTGCCACAACTGCTGAGCCCACATGCCACAACTACTGAAACCTAAGAGCCGGTGCTCCACGACAAGAGAAGCCACTGCAATGAGAAGGCCGTGCACTGCAACAAAGAGTAGCCCCTGCTTGCAACAACTAGAGAAAGCCCTCACGTAGCAATGAAGACCCAACACAGCCAAAAATAAAAAAATAAATTTATAAAAATAATTTTATTGTATTTTATTTTTTTAGTTTTTTTATTGAAGTATAGTTGATTTACAACGTTGTTTTAATTACTGCTGTACAGCAAAGTGATTCAGTTATACATATAGATACATTCTTTTTAAAAACATATTCTTTTCCATTATGGTTTATCATAGGATATTGAACACAGTTCTCTGTGCTATACAGTAGCACAGAACTTTTGATTGCCAAAGATAGTGGGTTTTTTTCTCTCTCTTTCTCCCACATCCTTTGCTTGATTCATTAAAAAAAAATTTTTGTAATGTGACAGCTTTCATAAACTAAAATTTTAGTACTCATCAGAAAGGTAGGAGATATTGTGGCCTATTAACTGTGTGAAATAATGAAGGGCAAGAAATAACCTAAATTCTAGTTGGTTATTAATCCTTGAGTGAAAAGAAAAGAAGGGAGTAGGTGTCCTAAAGGCAGACCTGCAGGACACAGGGGGAAGGAGACCATGTCCAACCAGGGGGAGGCCTGTGAAGGAGGCCAGGTAGGCAGATTTTATCTTTTTTCTCATCTACAAGATGCCCTGAGTCAGCTTCTGCAATGAAGACACTTGCTTATGAGGCCAGATTCAGACAGACTCAGAAACTGAGTATTCTTAATTAGGGAGGAAGATACAAGCAACCTTTATAAAATTCTGAAAGTATGGATAGGGAAAGAATATGTACCCCAAAATTCAGAACACTAGAAATGGGGAATATTCACTGAAGTGTGAAAAATATTTTATGTTGATATAAAAGCAATACTGAAAAACACAACTGCTAGTAAACTTAAGGTACTTCTTATCCCAAGAGATATTCCGGGTTGGAACTAGAAATAAATTTAGGAAATATTAAGAAATTTATGGATTACAGACCTATTCAGTTTATTAAGGAAAGTAGTGATATTTGAGATGTATGTCTTAATTTTGAGGTTGATTTACTTGGAGAACAACTGAGGTATTCCTGCAGTTCTCCTTGGGGTCACAGGTCAAAATATATTTCTAGAGTTTTCATGTCCTGAGTTTTTTGGGTTATACATCTGTTATTTGGCAACAGCCAAATAGAAGGACCTGAATTTCAATTCTATTTCTCCTGCTTACTAGCTGTGAAATGTTGGGTAAGTTATTGTACCTTTCTGGGTCTTGGTTTCCTCATCTGTAATACATATATATATATAATTATTTATTTATTTAGTATATATAATATTTAGTCATGTTCACATACATGATCATATTTCATTTTCATGATAATTCTAAGTATTCTTGAGGTAGATAGGTGCTCAGTGTATGCTTCTGAATGTTGACATTTTGGGCTGAGTTCTGAGTAAACCACATGTTCTATATTTCTGGTCACACATAATAATTTCAGTCCACATAGTAAATATCAGAATGTCCACACTAAAAATTTATAGGAGAAAAAAAATGGATGAATACATTTATCCATTAGCATATTAAAAATACAACTTCATTCATTTATTTCTGAGTTTTAAAAATAATTTATGATGAATGCTCTGACTTTGGTTAAAAAAAGCAACTTATTAAATAAGAAATGCTAAGTATCTGCATTTGAGAGTCCACATCACCTAGATAAGGCTGGGGGCAGCTGTTTCAAAGGTTCCCTCCTCTTTCTCCTCTTCTTATTGGGGAAATAAGGTGGAATTAGACTTCCTCCACAGAACAGGTAGGATCAAACCCTGATGATCTGGATCCTGAGGGAAAAACATGACTTAGATGCTTAGGCTGACTGCTGGCAGTGCTCATAAATTATGGAAGGCACAATCAATTCTTTTCCATTCTGAATACACATTACTTCTCTGTTCCCAAATGCAACTCTGTACTTTATATTCTGTTCTTCACATGGTTGCGATGGAGAGTTACATAATCTATATTTCTATTAAAACTTTCCTGACTGTAGAAAATGCCATTGTGTAAAAGCTTTTTTCACGCAATTAATAGGGTCTCAAAAAAATTTCAAGTCGCATGTTCAAACTCATGTGTCATCTAACTAAGTAACTGAAAACAGATGTTTGGATGCATACACAGACAAACCATTCTCCTGTAGCCACTAAAATACCATGTTGAATTCAGCTTGCTAGCCTAGTGTAGGTTTGAAAGGCACCAGGTGTATGATGTTCTTTTTTACATTAGAGGTACATTAGTGCTGGCTTAGGACCTATGTGGTAGTTTGATCTTCTTGGTACCAATTTCTTACAAGTCTTACTTTAATAGCATTTTGTTGCAATTTTCCCCAACTAACAGGTTATTTTTTCCAATGTAACATTGGAAAAAGGAAATTTTTAAAGGACACCATTTTCTGATTATTTCTAACTAAATCATCTCTTATGAAAGCTATCTTCTAAAACTTTCACTGGTGGCAGATTTTTCTGTAACACTTAACACTTTCTAATGAAAGTGTTTTTCCTTTGACTGCCACATCAAACCGGTGAGAGAGAAAGGGCAAGAATTATTACCCGTGCTTTAGAGATTAAGAAACTAAAGCCAGAAAATTTAGAGAGGATGTAGAAAGACTTGCTGGTTTTTCATTCCAGATAACCACAAATACCTTCTTTCAATGACAAAACATCCTTTCCAGCTTCCTATGGTTTTCTTGAGTTCTAAGTTATTACCGAAAAGAAACTCCAAAGAAGTCAAGTTCATAGTCCATGTTCTCACATAGTTAAATCCTATTGCAACAAATACTATTTCAAAGAAGGTAATGAGAGCAATAAGGGTAATTTATATTGACCACTCATTATGTACCAGGTTCTATACTAAGTACATTATGTGCTTTATCTCATTTAATCCTCACAACATGCCTAAGCAGAGAGGAACTATTACTATTTCCATTTTACAGATAAGGGAAATAGGCTCGGAGAGATCCAGTGACTTTTCCCGAGTTACAGAAGCAATATTGTTGAATCCAGTGATGGACCCAGCTCAGTCTGACTCCAGGTCCAGTGCTCTTAAGCAGTGTTTTATACAAAGCTAATTCTCTGTCCCTGCTGATGTAACAGGGAAGAGCAAAATCTGACCCCATGTTGGATCTGTTTCTTTGCTTTTCATTCCTTTTGCTATTATAATCATACAGAATGGTCTGCCTCAGGGAACCCTGCCCCTCTGCCTGAATGTTAAACTAACATGCCTTTGTTCAGCTCACAGGGAGATAATCTGACCCTGCCCACCTGTGAATGGCTGCAGAAAAGAAGAAATGAACACATCCCCTCCCCGATGCTGGCCAAGCCAGGCAAAACTAATGGCCCTTTTATTTTACTTCCTCACCTCCTCCCCCTCTCTGCTCCATAAAAGAAACAGGTAGCCAGACCCCGATAAGATGGTTTTTTGGGGAACCTAGCTGCCATCTTCATGGTCTACTGGCTTTCCGAATAAAGTCGCTATTCCTTGCCTCAACACCTCATCTCCTGATTTATTGGCCTGTTGTGCAGCAAGCAGAGTGAGCTTGGACTCGGTAACACTGATGACACCAAAGAAAGGTGTTTGTAGATCTGTCTGCAATGAACTGTTGTACATGTCTACATCATGTCTTTGTCAAAAAAATTCAGTACTACGTTGCAGTTGCAAATGCAAAATGGTACAGCCATTGAAAAATAGTTGGTCAATTTCTTATAAAGGTAAACATACACTTAACATATGACACAGCAATCCCACTCCTGGGTATTTACCCAAGAGACGTTAAGACACGTGTCTGCACCAAGACCTGAGTAGGAATACTCACAGCAACGTTATTCATACTAGCCCCAAACTGGAAACAACCTAAATGTCTATTAACTGGTGAATAGATAAACTGCGGTACATACAGTGGAATACTAGTCAGCAACAGAAAGGAAAACTTACTGATAGATGCATCAGTATTAGATAAATCTTTTTTTAAAAACTTTTAAAAAATTAATTTATTTTATGTATTTTAAAATATTTTGTATTTTTTACTTAAAAAAATTTTTTTATAGATAAATCTTGCAAGCATCATGCTAAGTAAAAGAAGACAGACACAGAAAACTACATTCCATGTGATTCTATTTACTTGGAATTCTAGAAATCAAACTATATCAAGAGAAAACAAATCAGTGGTTGCCAGGAGCCAGGTATGGCAGAGGGAATTGGCTAAAGAGGAGTTCAAGGGAACTTTTGAGGTAACGGAAATATTCTGCATCTTGATTCTTATAGTGGTTACATGAGTTTATATTATACATTGATCAAAACTCATCTAATTTCTACTTTAAAAGGGTAGGTTTTATTGTGTGTAAATTATACCTCAGTTAGTCTGATGTAAAAACAAATCTAGTATTTAAAAAAGGCCTCAGTCTCTACTCCTGCTGCTTTCCAAAAGTATTTGTTATGGGTTGTTGTCACAACAAGGTTATTACAGCTCTTTTGTACCTTTCAATTCCCCTTGCCCCTTCAGAACAATACTACGGCTCTCTTCATTTCTTCTCTTCTCAACTATTCTATCCACCCCCCTCAGGGAAGAGCCATGCTGTAGTTCAAGTCTAAGGCCGTCTGCTGCAGAATTCACTTTTGCTCAAGGGGGATCAGCCTTTTGTTCTATTCAGGCCTTCAACTGATTGGATGAGGCCCACCTGCATTACCGAGGGCAATTGGCTTTACTCAAAGTCCACTGATTTAAATGTTAATCTCAGGGCTTCCCTGGTGGCGCAGTGGTTGAGAATCTGCCTGCCAATGCAGGGGACACGGGTTCGAGCCCTGGTCTGGGAGGATCCCACATGCCGCGGAGCAACTGGGCCCGTGAGCCACAATTACTGAGCCTGCGCGTCTGGAGCCTGTGCTCCGCAACAAGAGAGGCCGCGATAGTGAAGAGGCCCCTGCTTGCCGCAACTAGAGAAAGCCCTCACACAGAAACGAAAACCCAACACAGTCATAAATTAATTAATTAATTAATTAATTAAAAAAAAAGAATGTGAAAAAAAAGGAATAAATGTTAATCTCATCCAAAAACACCCACATAGAAACATCCAGAATAACACTGGACCACATATCTGGGCATGGTGGCCCAGCCAATTTGACACATAAAATTAACCCTCATAATCTTCATTCAACTCTTTTTCTTCTCCATATTTTAAAAACAAGGAATGGAATTTCAGGAAATGAACTCCTCAAAACAGTGTTTTCCAAACTTGGTGATGATGAGAATCCCTTGGAAAGGCTTATTAAAACTGCAGATCCCTCCCCTGCAGATTCTGACTCAGGAGGTCTGGGGTGATGTCCAGAACTCTGTAGTTTAAATAAGATCCCAGGGGCTTATGATCAGGCAAATTTGGGCAACACACCATAAAACAAATCTACCTGCAACCAAGGAACCAGGCTATCTGGTGGGACTTATATGGGCAGTGGTTCAATGTCAATTTATAATTTGAAGTTGCTTTAGGGCACATAACAAAGTCTATGTAAGAACCCTTTTATTAAGCAATTAATATTGCCCCAGACTCATCTGGGTCTCTTCCTGAAGGAATTCCATTATGATTGGTGCAACTTCAGAGGCTGATGTATTAGATGCTCCCAGTTTATATAGGCCTATCTTGGCCCTTTGCAACCATCAGTTTGGGGCAGAGTCATAGCTATCTTCTGGGCAGCAGCTTCCAACCACACACTGAAGAGATCCAGGGTATGCCCTCTTATGAGGTTGGACCAGTGGTCCTGCAGCGTCACAAGTAGGAAAAGAACTCAGAAACTAAAGGGAGACATACATTTAATACCTTTAAAACAGATATTGATCTTCCTTTCTTCTCTTCCTCTTTTTTTTTTTTTTAAGAAAGCTTTAGCCTGGAGTGGAAAGGACATCAGATAAATATCTTGAAATAGCTGAAGAGTGTTAATGCGGAAGAGAGATGAGGTTTTTCCCTCTATGCTCCCAAGGGACAGAAATAGCCCTGGTGGATGAAAGCTATCAAAAGGGGATATTATGGGCTTGACAAAAGGAAGAACCAATAGAAAAAATGAGGAGTTACAGCCAGAGAGACCACTGTTCTGCTGGCCCTGCCACTCACTAGCTGTGGGATCTTGGGCAAACAGTTAATCTCTCTGAGTTTTCTGAATTGCAAAATGGGAATGATAACACTTCCAGGGCTGTGGTGAGGATTAAATGAGATATTTGTAAAGCTCGTGACAGAGAGCTAGGCTCATCATTGGTGCTCAGTAAGGGGTAGATAATAAAAATCAGAACAGTTAGACTTGTGAAGGGGGAAGAGGTCGCCTAAAGGAAGAGTAAATCTTCATCATCAGATGAGTTCAAGCACGGTCTCCACCCTCCTTTTACAGGTTGATGGGGATGATGGGGAGTGGGGGGCTCTAAGCCTTGTATGAGTGGCTGAATTGGACAACTTTTCATGTCCTTTTCACCGTGAGCAATTTTGTTTATCTTAGAAGAGGTAGAGAACACAGTTTTATGCTTGCAAAAAGGTTATTCTTTTCCTTTTGTGGAAACATTTACTCTCTCTAGGCAGCCAACGCTTAGCCTTTGAGTTTAAAAATCTGAGGACTTATGATGTGAATTTCTACTGGGAAGTTATGATATTACACAATGTTCACTCCTATTCCACCCTTAATACCAAAGCTTGGAATATGAATCACAAAACAAAGTCATGGCATAGTACATTCCAAAAGAGCTGGGAAAATAACTGAACCAAAGTCTTGCTTGACAAGCATACTGCATGAAGAACACTGTGTAACATCCAGGACAATCAAGGAAACAGCATTATCAGAGAGTCATGGGACTCTGGAACTGCTGTTTTCCCTGTGTCATAAGGATGCCCAAATGTTTGCAAGAATTGGAATAAAGTTAAAGGGAAATTACTATGGTCTTCCTGTAAACCCACTGGAAATTCATGTCAGGGATTTTCAATTAAACATGGTATATTAAATATATACATTTATGTCTCTTCTGTCTGAAAAAGCACTAGTAAAGATATTTAACAAATATGTATATATATATTCCAAATTAAAGAAGACAACAGCCACTTAAATGTATAAAAATTTTGGAAGAGGTAGACATAGGAGAAGTGACTGATACAGCAGAGCGGAGAAAGCTGAATGTAAGAATGTACTTGCAGAGAGAGGCACAGTGAGGAGCAAGACAGTTCACACTACAGAACCCTGGAAAGTCTCAAGAAGTGGAGTGTTAGGCGTTATGGAAAATGTCAGTTAAGTATGGAAATGAAAACAGGGGACGAGTTGAAAGTTGTATAAAGAGAATTTATAGCTCCATGTCTTTCTTCTCCCCAACCAGCAGGCAACCACCTCCTACCCCCAACCCCTAGTTTAGAAGCTAGATGTTTATTCTCTGGAACATGTAAACATAAGAAGCTCCCCATTCTGGGATACCAGCACATCTTAGATCTTAGGAGAGGATGGGAGGGATATGCCCTATTGAAAACAGAGGCTGAATAAAAATCTGTGTACTAAATGGAGAGTCCCTCAGTCTCTCTCCCTCCTGGCTTTCAAAACAATGGCAGCCAGGATTGCAGCACACAGATAGGAGACTAGAGTTTTCTTCTTTGAGAGAAACTTAAAGATTCCACAGAAAAGTTCTATAGATCCTGACCTTTTAGGACCCCCAATTAAAAGGTCAGCTTGCCACTTGGTCTCTCCAGAGCAGAGCCTACCATTTAACAAGCCTACCTGTATACCTTTCAATGAGCTCTACAGTATCTCACTCTTAAATTTGATCAGACAACTAAAGATCATCAGATATTGAAGAACACCTTCAACCTGAAAGACAGAGAACAGAATATACAAGAAAAGGAAAAAAAAAAAAAAAAAAAAAAGGAACCTGGAGGAAATTGAGATGATACAGAGAGCAGAATTTTAAAAAAAAAGAACAACAAAACTCTAACACCCTCAAACAAATGGGAGAAGATGTTGTGTCTATGAAACAGGAACGGGATGTTACAAATGAATTATCAGAGAATTTTAAAAAGACCCTTGAAAATGAAAGCCATGACAGCTGAAATGAAAAATTCAATGGACAGATTGGAAGATAAAATCTTTTTTAGAGAGTTTATGAAAAAAGACAAAAGATATGTATAGAAGAGAAAAGATCACGAAAGAGGATCAATCCAGAAAGTTCTACCTCTGACTAACAGATGCTCAAGGAAGAGAGAACAGAAAAAATAAAATGAAGAAAATTATTAAATAGGTCATTTAAAAAAATTTCTCAGTGTATAATGGCATTATCCTCCAGATTCAACATGCCCATTATGTGCCCAGCCTAATGAATAAAAAAGTTTACCAAGTCATGTCATTTTAAATTACAGTGGGAATTACATTGGGAATAAAGATCCGAAAAGTTTCCAGAGAGAGAAAATAGTAGGAAAAAAAGTGAGAATACAAGGGGTGGGAAACAAAATGGCATCAGATTTATCAACAGCAACATCAGAATCTAGAAGACAACAGAGCAGTTATCTTCTTACAATTACTTCAAAATTATAAGTCAAAGGGATGTAGAATTCTATACCCAACCAAACTATCAAGTATGAGGGTAGAATAATGACATTTATAGATATTCTAGGTTTCAAAAAATTTACATTCTAAGTGCTTTAAGAAACTACTGAGAGTGTGCTCCAACAGAATGAGGGAGTAAAATAAGAAAGAGGAAGATATGGGATTCAGAAAGTGTGATCTGTGCAGACCTAGAAATGTGCTGCTCAGACCCCCTTCAGAAAATGACTTGTTGCCCAACTGAAAGAAGTGTGGTTAGCTGACAGCCTCTAGATGGTAGCTCCTTTGGGTTATGCTTCAGCTTTGAGCCAAGGTTACATTCTTCTTGGGGTGGCCCTTGGTCAACAATTGAGCAAGGCGGTGATAAGAGTACCGAGCCATTTCCACTGTCATGGGGCCTCCCAAGGGGACACTGTTTGTACTGGCACTCCTTATAGGGCTGGTAGAGTCGGGTCTGCAACACAATCTGACAGCTCTCCTGTCCAGTCCTGCTCTTCCCTTTCCTTGCATTGGTATTTCTCCTCAATAAATCTCTTGCTCTCTTAACTCTATCTTAGTGTCTCCTCCTCAAAGGATCCAACTTGGCCCAGGACCAAGGAGAGGAGTAAAGAGGAGCCCTAGACTGATGGCCGTTCAGAAGGCCTGGTGAGTAACCAGCCCACATAAGGGTAGAAAGCCTTCAGGCTCCCAGAAGGTAACCTCTAGATTAAAAAAAAAAAAAAAACAAAAACCTGATCAGAAAACCTGTCTTTACCAAGAGGAAAATTGTTTTAAGGGGAATTTGTCTACAATATTGTGGGAGAGTCTAGAAAGATTCAGAGACAAGTATATACAAGCCTAAGAAAAAGGAAAGGCAAATAACTGCAGGTAAGACAAAAATCGTAAAAGAGAAGAAATATAATTACCTTACACTGCTTAGCTTGGCTGGGAACATAATATAAAAACTAAACGTCAATTACATTTTAAAAAGTTTTGATATTTTATTGGGGGAGGGGAAGGAGGGATGGTAGCGAAAGAAAGTTCAATCCCCACTCTACCATTGGTTAGAAAGTCAACAGATAATGTGGGTATGTCTAAAAACTGACATGTCTGTAATAGCAATGTAAGTATGGCAAATATCTGGAGAAACCACTGAAAGAGTTCAAAATTGTTGCCTCTGGGAAACGGGACTGGAGTAGAAGGTGGAGGAGTGCTGTTTTCCCTCACAAGTCTTGTGATACAATTTGACTTTCACTTTGTGCATGTAGACAAAAAGTGAATTTACAAAAAGAAAGAAAGAGGCAGGAAGTGGAAACCTCATCAACAGGCATTGGTCTCAGCAGGAATCTGCAGAAATGGTTGAGGAAAGAATGGCGAGAGGAATATCATAGCCTGAAATTGCCCTGGTCCCAGGCATAATCCTCTGGGATGTGTGAGAGCTGCAAGGTCCCCTCCCCTAAGAGCCTGTAACTCTGTATGTTATGAGCTGAGAGCCCCTGATCAGAAAGTCCTCCATTAACTACCTCCTGGTTTATCAAAGTTAAAATTTCCTGGCCTATTCAGGGATGTTACTGATCCTGGCTGGAATTCACTTATTGGAAGAGAAGAGGAAAAAAAAAAAAATATTATTGACCCGCTGGCTAGGGAAAATGGGAATGTGATAATAAAAGAAGAGGAAATATATACAACTCAGTGGGCTGCTTTTGTCAGAAAATACTTTTAACCTGCTTCCCAGTGGTCAGTGTCTGTGACAAAGGGTAGCAAGGCAGGCTGGGACAGAGATTTAAGAACAGGTTGCAGAAGGAAACTTCCAACAAGTCAGGGTAAGGAAGAAACCTTGTGTTTGTTCCCCATACTGATAAACAGATTGTCCTAGCGAGATCTGGGGGATGCTCACTCAAGATAAGGTGTGATTAAGGGAGCCAGAGAGAGGTTACATAAACACATCGGAGAGACAAGGAGAAATGCATGAAAGGCATCTTAAATGATGACTCTCAGAAGAAATAGATTACACGGGGTGGGGGGGGCGTGCTCGGTGATGATGCTGAACAACTGTGGGAGCTCTGATTTGACACTTACCCTGATTTGAAGGGTGACTTGGGGAAAATCAAAGGAAATATTAGCACAGAAGTTAGGTTTTGAGCTGAGTTTGCAGGGGAAGGTATAAAATTAATGATAGCCTTTCGCTTTTTTCTTTTGAAAAATTTAAATTTCTTTTACCTTTAATTAGTTTTGTGAATTTAATTACAGGTTCACAGGAAGTTACAAAGGTAGAATAAGAGAGGTTCCATGTCTCTGTCACCCAGTTTCTCTCAATGGCTGCATCCTAGGTAACTAGAGTAAATAGCAGAACCATGAAAATTGCATTGATACAACGCATATATATAGTTCTATTCCATTATATCACATACATAGATTCATGAAACCATCCCAATGATCAAGATACTGAATATCTCTCCACTACAAAGATCTCCCTCTTGCTACCCACCACTCCTCTTCCTCCTGTCCTGTTATAGTCTCGTTCACTACCCCTCTTCTCCCCACCATCCCTAACCCCTTGCAACCACTATATGTTCTCTATAATTTTGTCATTTTGAGAATATAATATAAATAGATTCAAACAATATGTGACATTTTATGATTGACTTTTTTCACTCAGCATAATACCTCTGAGGTCCCTCCAGGTCTTTGTGTGTATCAGTAATTAAACACAGTAGTATGTTGAACCAGTAACCTATTGAATGACTTTTTGGTTGTTACCACTTTTTAGCTATTGCCAATAAAGCTGCTATGAACATTGTGTCCAGGATTTATGTGGACACAAGTTTTCATTTCTCTGGGATAAATTCCCAGGACCGCCATTCCTGGGTTGTATGATAGGAGAATGTTTAGTTTTGTAAGAAATTGCCATACCATCTTCCAGAGTGGCTCTACCATTTTACATTCCCACTAGTAACGGATGAAAGATCCAGTATCTTCACATCCTTGCCAGCCATTGGTATGGGTTTCTTTCTTTTTTGAAAGATCAGAAACTTCCTACTACCTTCCTTTTTTTTTTCTCTTTAAATAAAAAAATTCAATATTCTATACAGGTGCGTGTGTGTGTGTGTACATATATATATGTATGTTCAAAACATAATAATTGGACAAACATCTATAAACACACTACCCAATTTAAAAACTAGAGCATTACCAAACCCAATTTCACCCCTCTGCCTCACCCACCAAGAGAGTAATCACGCTCCTGACGGTATAAACCAGTTCTCTGGGGAAAAAGCTCTCATTTACAGTGCTCATCCATTTCTGCAATGTAAATACTCCCACATGACTGATTTCAAGCTACCAAGCTGAAGTAACTGAGTGTGGAGCTGGGAAGAGATGTGCAGAACCAGCTCTTACAAGACTGTACAATCCTGTCCCAGCACCACTTATCCTGAATTTAGTATTTATCGTTCTAGGAAAAAAAAAATGTATATGTATGTGTGTGTGTGTGTGTGTGTATACACACACACACACACACACACACACACACACAGTAGTGGCAGGCTGAATAATGGACCCCCAAGATATCCTAATCCCTGGAACATGTGATTGTTATCTTATACGGCAAAGACTTTCCAGATGTGACTAAGTTAAGAATCTTGAGATGGGGAGATTAGCTTGGATTATCCAGGTGGGCCCTGAGTACAATCACAAGTGTCCATATAAAATGAAGGCAGAGAGAGCTTTAACTGTAGAAGAGGAGAAAACAACGTGACCTTGGAGGCAGACATTGGGGTGATGTGGCCAAGGAATGCTGGCAGCCGCAAGAAGCTGGGGGAAGCAAGGGACCATCTCTTCCCTAGGGCCACCAGAGGAAGCACAGCCCTGCTGACACCTTGATTTTAGACCAGTGAGAATGATTTCAGACTTCTGGCCTCCAGAACTGGGAGAGAATGATAATCTGTCATCACAAGCCATCAAGTTTGTGGTAATTTGTTATAGCAGCCACAGGAAATGAATACACATATATAGTGTTTTGCACATAGGTACTAGTAAAATATCTATCTATCTAGTTCATCTTAGCTAGATTTTATCTTCATAAAATTGCTATATTATTATATATGTAGATTCTGGGAATTACTCAACATTTTTACTCAACATTGTTTCTATGACCTACCTATTTTATTGCAGAGCTGTAATTCATTTATTTTCACTGCTGGGTAATATTCCATTATGTACTGCACCATGCTCAGTAGGATTCTGTTAGGTATCCTTTATCAGGTTAAAGATGACTACTTTCTTTCCCTGAACTGAGTTCATATCCAAGTTGTCACGTTGCCTATGTCCTTTTATGTCAAATATTGGGTGAGGTAAAAATTGTGGAAGATAACAAGTTGGAATGAATGTTATGAGATTATGAGATTCCAGATACTCCACCAAGAGTAAACGTGAGGGAGTTGTTTCATCAATAGGGAGGAAGAGCTGGGTAATGAAAATTGAGGTGTGGCGTAGGCAGGATCTCTCCCTGGCCACCCGCAGATGTGCTCAACCAGGGGAGAAAGGATGTCTGTTCTGCTCCCTGCCCCACTCCACCCTCACCCCACTCACTGCCGTGATTAGTGAGGAGTCAGGGCTGGTCTGGTTGAGGAAGAGACAGATGTGGCTAGAAAGCTGACCCAAGACACCATGACTCACCAATGTGAGAATGCCCCATTAGATGAAAATCAAGAATAAGATGACCTCCAAAAGATTTCCGACTTCTAGTTGGACACAGGACCCCTGCTTCCCTGAATATCCAGGAAGAGCCAACACACGAAAATCTGAATGAACCAAGAATGATTCAGCCTGTGATGATATGGGTGAGTGTTCATGAGACATTTCTTCATTCTACCTTCACTGTCTTGGACACAGTCTTGCTTGACTGGCAGGTGAATCAGTTCACAAACCTGCGAGTCATCAGCCCACCTCTCACTATGCAGCCACCTGTTTCTTCACCCATCACCTTATGTGTGAGCTCTTTCCTCAGCTGCCATTAAAATTACTGCTTTCATGAGAACCATAGAATTTATTGATGATTTCGGTGGGGAGGCATATTTTGCACCACAGCCCAAGCAACCGAAAAATCCATTTTTTCAAATTAATGTCCTCGCAGGTTTTCACCCAGGAATTGCTGAGTCAAAGGGCACCTGCTCTTCTTGTTCTGAAATACTCCCTTTAGCTTGGAGCATCACCGTACTTCAGCCCGTGAATCCCTAAGCGCTTTATATGGAGGGCTAGCTCCTTACCTCTCCAGAGGCAGAGCCAGTGACAGGGAGGGGACGCTTGGTCAGCCTGGCAGGGTCCACATGTGTCAGCAGCAAGTACCTTAGCTCCTGGGCAAAGGCTTCATTGTGGTCATTCTCACGGCACCATCTCTGGGGCTGGGGAGCTGGCTGAGCTCATCCCTCACCATCATCCTTGCTATATAATTAGAGGCAGCTTTCTTTCTTTCTTTTTTTTTAATTTATTTATTTAATTAATTTATTTTTGGCTCTGTTGGGTCTTTGTTGCTGCACACGGGCTTCCTCTCGTTGCGGCGAGTGGAGGCTACTCTTCCTGGCGGCGGGCATGCTTCTCATCGATCGCGGTGGCTTCTCTTGTTGCAGAGCATGGGCTCTAGGCACACGGGCTTCAGTAATTATGGCACGAGGGTTCAGTAGTTGTGGATCGCAGGCTCTAGAGAGCAAGCTCAGTAGTTGTGGCGCATGGGCTTAGTTGCTCCGCGGCATGTGGGATCTTCCTGGACGTGGGTTCTTCCCGGATGTGGGATCTTCCCGCACCGGGGATCGAACCCGTGTTCCCTGCGTTGGCAGGCGGATTCTTAACCACTGCTCCACCAGCGAAGTCCCTAGAGGAAACTTTCAACTGTTTAGCATCTAGTCATCCAGCCTGAGGATGACTTAAATTTTTTCCTTCACTCTTTTCTACTGCTTGCCCTTTGGCCACTAATTTCTCATGTGCTGTATGCAAGAGACTGGGTAAAAATCTGGGGGATGATTTGTGAGGAAGAAAGGTGAAGAACATAAGGTAGCCTTCACTATTCACATTATCCCCAGCGCTTATCATTTAGGGACCATCTAGAAGAGTCTGTATGATACAACCTCCTATTTATGAGTTGTTCAGCAGCCTTTTTCTCCAGAGCGTGGTGAGGTATTCCATCTAGCCAGAGCACATTAAGACTATATTCTCCTGCTTCTCCTTCCAAAATTCTCTCTCCATTACAGCATATCCTAGTTTTTAGAGTTGAAATTGAAGACACATTTGCCATCAGTGGTTCAGCAGGACATTCAACAGGTCATTCTTGGTTCTTGTTGTCATGAATAGGCAGATGATAACTCTGAAGGTCTTTGTCAAAAACCGTCAGCAGTCTTTATTTCCATAATCATACACTGAGACAATAAACTCACTTGCAAGGCAATTTCTAATGCCTTTTAGTAGCAACACTAAGATTGGCTATGTCACCAAAAGCTCCCAACGTTTCTAGATCTGTTCAAAGTCAATAGCTCTCTTTGCAAAGCACAAAGGCAAACACCAAACCATCCAAAATCAATAGAGAAGAGTGATAGACAAGGAAATAGAACTGGGTAGCACAAAGGATAAAGAAATAACAAAGCCAAAGGTTACAGAGTGATTGCTTTCTAATTTGTCTTTATAAAAAGGAAAAAGAATCAAATGAAAAACTGGCAAGTCACAGAGTGAAAATGTCAGAAACATTTTATATTCTAAGGCTTTGCCACACACTGTCTTGCACAATGTTAGAGGAAGTGAGGTTGAAATCGAGACTATTTTTGCAAGTCTGAGCCAGCCAGGAAGCCAGGGGAAAATGCTTTTAAATTTGGGAAAATTACAGGCCTGCTATTTGACATTAGTTGGAGAAAAACATCAAACCTCAGAACTTACTCTGAGAACTTCAGCAAGAGAAGTACTTCAAGCGCTGTGTTTGATCCAGGAAGGGTGAATCCCTCCAGGACGTGGAAGCACTATTGGTGAAGGCCTTTAGGGAAGCCCCTGCCAGAGGGGGATGAGTAAAGGGGGCTCACATTTCTGCTAAGCAGTCTTCTAAATGTGCATGAGAACAAGAAATAGAGACCCTGACTCAGGACTGGGCCTGGGAAGAATATATGAGCTGGCTGGAGCCCTGAGGTATGGACCCAGCATCACAGTTAAGAATAAGCAAACTCACGGTTTTGAAAAATAAAAGTGGTGAAGACACAAGCTTTACCTGACAATAAAACATGTTATCAAAATATAATAAGTAAAACTGTGAGGTATTGACACATGAATTGTCATAAAGTTCAATGAAACAGCCTTGAAAGTCCATAAATGGACCCGAATACAAACAGAAATTTAGTATAGATGGACTCAGTTGGCATTTCAAATCAGGAAAGAAAAATGGCTCACTTTAAAAATAATATTGGGACAATGGGGTAGTCATCCAAACAAAGACAAAATAAATTCTAGATAAGTGAAAGGCTTAAAAGAACCATACAATTACTAGAGGAACCTAAATATGACAGAAGACTTTGAAACCATAAAAGACAAGATTGACAGACTTGACTACATGAGAAGAAACAATTTCTGCATGGCAACTCCTCTGCATAAGCAAAGTTTAAAAAGTTAAAAAAAAAAAAAAAGACAAACTAAGGGGAAAAATTTAAATTACAAGGAAAGGGTAAAATCCTCTAATATATAAAATCTCCTACAAATCATTAAGAAAATGACTGACAACTCAGGCTCACTCTTATTTGTAATATGAGAAAGGCAAATTAAAACTATAATAAAATACTATTTTCACTTATTAGATTGGCAAAGATAAAGAATTCAATAAGGGCTCTGGAAGAACAGGCACTCTCTTGGTGGTGGTAGTGTAAATTTGTTCAAGTTTCTGAAAATCAGTTTGGAAAACACCTATTCAAATTATAAGTGCACAAACCCTTAGACCCAGAAATTTCACTCTTAGGGACTTAATATACACATATTCTTGCACATGTATGGAATAAAGTACGTGCAAGGATGTTCTTTATAACATGATTTATAATAGGAAAAAAATGAAAACCTTAATGTCCATCAATGTGGGGCAGGTGAAATAAATTTTATTATACTCAGTCAATGGAAAACAATGTAGGCATTAAAAGAATAGGCAGCTCCCTATATACTAACATGGAATAGACTCTAAGATTTTTAAACAAAAAAAAATCAAGTTGCAAAATAGTATGTGTGTATGTATAGACTATATACACATATACACTTACAATTCCATCGTTTATTTTCAGAAGGGCACATAAGAGACTGGTAACAGTGGGATGGGCTGGGATGGACACTTACACTTCACTGTGTACCCTTTTGTACTTTTGACATTTGTATCATGAACCTGAATTGCCTGTTCAAAGATATTTAAAGTAATTTTAAAATCAAACTGACTGTTTTGAATGATATAAGACTTGAATGCCATGACCATGCATAGGAAAAGTAAATGTCAAGATAGCTAACTCTTTTCAAAATTAATTTAGACATTTGAGAATATACAACCAAAATATCATTTTTTTTCTATTCAGAACATGACTGTATAATTTTGTTAGTTGAACTAGAAGAATAAACAAGTGAAATAAATTTTCTTTTTTTAAAAAAAGAGACAGTATGTTACAGTAGTTAAAAGAATAGTCTTTGGAATCCTACAGGCCTGGGTTTGAATCCTGGCTCTGCTGCTTACTAGCCTGTGATCCTGAGTAAGTGCCCAGTTTCTCTGAATCTCTCACTCCTTATCTGTTAAAGGGAAATAATAATAAAACCTACTTCATATGAGTATTGGGAGGATTAAGTGATACAATCCAAGTGAAAATCTTAGCTCTATTTCTGGATCATGGTAAGTATTCAGGAAACATGACTTTCCTTCCTCCTCCTCCTTCCTCTTTATTATTATTAAGAGCAATAAAGAATCACTAGTGTTATCAGCTACTGAAACACATTGTAACATCACAACAATTAAATCAGTGAGACTTTGGCACAAGATGAAAGAACACATAGAACAGTAGAGTTGGGTAACTTAGCAAGAGATCCCAGAATTTTTAAGAGTTCAATGAAAACCATAAGAGGTTCCATAAATTAGTGGGGCAGGAAAGTATTAGTCAAGATATAACAGTAGGATCTTGGGTAACCATGTGGATATAAATCAATTGTTTCTTACCTCATACAATTTATAAAATAAGTTTCAGATTAATTAAAGTGTTACATTTTTTAAAACTTCTATTTTGAAAAAAATTATAGGCTCATGGGTAGTTGCAAAAACAGTAGAGTCCTGAGTGCCCTTCACCCAGCCTCTCCCAGTGATGACATCTTCCATAGCTGCTGTACAAACCAGGAAACTGACAACGAAAAGTTACTTTTAAACCAAACTACACACTATACTTAGTTTCTACCATTTTTTTAAAACCTGCATTTGTGTGTGTATGTGTGTGCATGTGTGTGTGAGTGTGCGGTTCTATGCAATTTTATCCCATGAGTAGAATTGTGTAAGCACCACCACAAACAAGGCACAGAATTGTTCTACCACCACAAAACAACTCCTTCATGCTACCTCTTTATGTTCTTACACATCCCCAACCATTCCGCTCCCCTGGGCTCCTCAACACCCTTTACTTCCCGCCTACCACCATTCCTGTCCTGACAATCACTAATCTGTTCTCTATCTTTCAGTTTTGTCATTTCAAAAATGTTATATATAATTGGGATCACACAGGTAACCTCCTGAGATTGTCCTTTTCCACTAAGAATAATGCCCTTGAGGTCCATCTAGTTGCAGCCATTAATAGCTTATTTCTTTTTATGGCTGAGTAGTATTTATTCTGTTGTATGGATGTACCTCAGTTTGTTCACCTATTCACTAATTGAATGACTTTGGGCTGTTTTCAATATTTTGCTGTTGTGAATAAAGCTGCTGTGAACATTTGCATATAAGTTTTTGTGTAAACATAAATTTTTATTTCTCTGGAATAAAGCCCAAGGACACAATTGCTGGGTTGTATGGTAATGTTTAACTATATAAGCAACTAACAACCTGTTTTCCAGAGAGACTGTACCATTTTACATTCCCACCAGAAATGTATGAGAGACCCAGTTTCTCCACACCTTCTCCAGCACTTGGTGTTATTACATTTTTTATGTTAGTGGTTTTATAGGTCTAGAGGAGTTAAATGTTTTTAAAATATCAAATCTTTGGAGAAAAAACTAGAAGAAAATATGGTTGAAATTTTCTGACTTCAGGTGGGGGATGCCTTTCTAAATTCAACAGGTTTGAACAGATAAAAGCTTAAAATTTCTAATGCCCTGAAATATCATTAACAATAACAACAACAAATACAAACAACAAATTAGGTGAAAGTGACCATGAAAAGTCAACCCTGTGTTACCCAGACCCTTAAGCCATGCTCCCTGAAACCTACCCTGTTCCAGGGCCCTGGGTCCAGCTTGTCTTAGACAGATTTCAACAGGTGGAAACATTTTAAAAATTCTTGATACACACTGCAAAAAACATTTCTAGAAATGTTCTATCAATATTTATCCTACTAGTAATGTATAAGAGTGACTACAAAAATGGTTGAAGATATTTTTAAAAAACCAAGCCTGGATCTTAATAAATAAATGAACAAAGAACAGAAAGAAAAAAATCTCAAACAGAATAGCAATTTAAAAACATGAGAAAAAGATTGCAACTTCATTAAAAATATTCAAAATTACCCAGAAAGGATATTCTAATCAAAATATTAAAGACATAAATAGTGGAGCACTCAATCATTAATAGGAGTGAGGTGAGGCAAACATTGTTATACATTGTATTCTTTCATTGGCTTTCCTTCCTTCCCAGTTTTATTCCCCTGGTTCCTCACTCCTACTCGTTGGGGTCACTCCCAAGAAAACCAGCTGACATGAGCTTTTGTCTCAGACTCTGCTTTTAAGAGAGCCAAGGCTAAGAGAGTTGGTAGCAGTGGTCCTAAAAAGCAGGCTCTCCAGGTGGGATTTTGGAATGTGGCGGGGATAACCCCCGGCATGCAGTAGCATCATGGTCCCTAAGACTCACCTGTACAGGTACAGGTAAAAGATGAAACACTGGGTTATATGGCAGCTATAACACTTGAATGGAATGGTGGTAAGGGAAATTAAAAGATTGGGGAGCTGGCCCGATTTTAACTTTCTGGAAGCCTTGAAAAACCAATGATTCAGTTTAGCCAACTATCAACTGAAGGTATGATATGAAAGCCAGAAGGCCTCCAGCAGTTGCAGGATAGAATGTGCTCAAAATTGGCCCCAGAATAGTTATAAAAATGGCAGAGCTGCAGAGGAAATTAAATCACAGCTTCAACAAATCTCACATGTCAAAGTCAGGGTTAAAAAAAAAGGGTAAGACCTGAGATTTGGTTTGGGGATATTTGGACTGATGGGCCTGAGAAGCACATTCCTCTGAAGGCCCTCCCCCTGCAGAGGAGAGCAGACACGTCCGTGCTGTCTTTGTGCCTCAAGATTACCCTGCCTTCTTTTACTGTCTCCAGATAATAAAAAAAGAGTAGGTCCCAACATAGTCTGAGCAGAGAAACACAGCTCCTTCTCCAGGAGTAAAAATCTTACACACCAAAGACATTGCAGGACCCAGTTATTATGGACCAGTAGGAACCAAGGATCACATGAGGGGTGGGTCTTAAATGAATCCGTTGGGGCAGGGGTGGGTAGGTGGAATTGGTGGCAAGAGCAGAATACAAGGCTGGAGGGGAGAATTTTTTGATATAGGAGCCCTCTCCCATGCTTGAACATCAGGGAAATGATATCTAGGACTGTTCCTAATATACTGCTGGGATAGCTGCTTGAAGTTTGCACCAAACAATGGCCACAGGAAATGAAGTGGAAATGTTTGAATTGCCTTAGCACTGTGTTGATGAAGAGGTCATAAAGTTCAGATATGTGGGAATGTTAGAATAGATTTATTGTGCAAGACCATAGGAGCCACCAATGTACTATACACCTCAGGATGGCCAAGGGAAAGTTCTCTTCACTAAGGCAATGATGGGTACAGGTGAGGGAGGCACTGACATCCTAGAGAAGTTTGGTGGTGGTTGTTCTTGGTAGGGACCAGGGTTGATAGTAGGAGATGCTGTCACAGAAATGGGCTCCCTAGTATCAATGGAAATGACAGAATTCTGAAATGACAGACTGGATGGTGGCAGTTAACCATCAGAGCAAAGGAGACAGAATTGCCATAATTGACGGGAAGGACAGGGTAGCAATCAGGGTGCTCTGTCCAACAGGGAGGGCTCTATGGTAGTGGCTATAGATCATGGTGCTTCTAGGAGCAAGATACATGGACATGACTGGGAAGATGCTACTTGACTTGTCAAGAATCATGAAGGGTCTGAGTTTTTGCCCTAATTACAAACTAACAAAGTAGCCTGCCATAGTTTCATAGATGCTGGTAGAAGACTCCTGAGTCAGAGACAAAAAATTTTATTGTCCATGGCACAGCAAGCAGCATGAGCTTCACATCTGCATTGGTGCCTCTTGACACCCCCTACCCCCCAGATCCCACGGGGGCAATGCTGAGGGACACAGGTGAATGTGC
Organism: Balaenoptera borealis; assembly: GCF_965194805.1. Classification (NCBI taxonomy): domain Eukaryota; kingdom Metazoa; phylum Chordata; class Mammalia; order Artiodactyla; family Balaenopteridae; genus Balaenoptera; species Balaenoptera borealis. Next base: position 63,960,682 of record NC_138867.1, read on the forward strand.
ACAGACAGTGGCTTGTGTCACAAATGAGACCCTGGGCTTCGGGAACTTGAATATTTTATAGTGGGCAGTTAGCAGGTCTGGTGGCTTTTGCTCTAGAGGAAAACATCTGCTCTCTGACCCTGCTCCACAGGGAGCCACTCTATCTTCCAAGTCTATTTGCTATATAAACATACTTGGAAATACAGCTAGGAACAAATGGCAGTTAGTGCCTCTATTCACAAGACATGAAGAAATGAGAGCGATCCATGGAGAATTATCTCCCAACACTTGTTTAAAAACCAAAACAAACAAGAACCAACTTTGTGGTAAATATTTCTTGTTATTAACACTCTAACAAAGCAATCTTTCTCTAGATCGTTCATGGGGACAAAGATTTGACTTTGTGTGTTGTAACTCATCACTATGTTGGGATTGCTATTGTGGGAGTTTATCTTCTCTATGGAGTGAGCCTAACCCCAGTTGAGACCCACAGGATGGGGGTGATATTTGCAACCCTCCCTGTATCCAGCACCCTTTGCCATGTTACTCTATGGCCCCTCTCCCTAAAGAGGCAATGTGTTTCCCTACTCCTTGAATCTGGGCTTAGCCATGTGACTGAGTTTGCTAGTAGGATGTTAGCAACACCTCATAAACAGAAAATAGAGTGGCTTGCGTGATTCCACTCCCTCCCTTGTGTTCCTCCACCATGCCATGAGAACACGCCCGGGCTAGCCTGCTGAACTCAGTCACCTTGGTCACCCAGCCAACAGCCAGCTCACTCTTAGATGTGTGAGGCACCCCAGCAGATGGCCTGGCTGACCACTCCAGACACCCAAGCAAAACACTGGTTACCATTATATGTCATGGAGATTTTGTGGTCATTTATTACACAGGATTATTGAGGTAAGAGATAAGCAGTATTGTGAGGCCAGCATATAAGGATGAAAATGGCTTTTAAAAGGAGGAAGACATGATAACCTTAAGGAGTCTTTTGCTCTTCTCTACAATTGCACAGTTGGAACCTGGTTAGAAGGAATACTGGCGGTGGGCTTTAACAATACAACACATACTAACCCTGTATGTCTAATCTAGGAGGACTATACTGGAACAGAGCTGTGTCTCACCTGCTACCTGGAATATGACTGCACCGACAGGAAGGGACTGAATGGTGTGGAGCCCGGGTAACAGGGAACCAGGAAGCAAGATGATGCCAGCTTTATTCAGGGCCATGTTAGCAAGAACCTGGCTGGAGGGTGGGCATTCTAGGGGCACATGCTTCTCCAGGCCTGGGTGAGACCCCCTCAGGGGGTAGGTCCTGAATCCATGGCTTTCTTCCCTCCTGCATGATGAAAAATGCACACTCTTTCCTTGGCTTTGCTGCTCTGGCCATGTGGGCGAGTGCCTCATCTGGTTCTTCCTGACCCAGAAACTTGACACCATGGGGGCAAGCCTGCTGGGTTTGTCCTGGCTCCTCTCCAGGACTCCCTGCTGAGATCCTGCTTCATCAAGCAGCTTCCAATGATTCATTTAGCCTCAAGCGCCCCACTCCCCAGTCTGGGAAGAGATCCCCTGCTTGGAGACAGGAGTTTGCTGGCATTGTGAGTAACAATTATTCCATAGGGACAACTTTATAGAGAGGGAGCATTTGATACAGAGTAGGGCTTAGAAACTCAGCAGGGGACAGAAGACTTTGAGCTCCTGCAGACCTGCTCAGATCTGTGACAAGTGTCACACTCTAGCGGAAACAGATTATGACCCCTCTAGACCCTGGTGGACACTGAAGGGATTTGGGGAAGTCTGGATTTTCTATAAACACTATTTGTATGAACAGGCGCTAAATACAACAGTCTGTCTGGTTCCACGATTATGGGAACTCAGTCCTTGGTTTTTATCCACTCAGCCCGGGGACTTTGAAGAGGGTAACTTTTCTTCTTCCAGAGCCAAGACACTTTCAGACTCAAAGGCAGCCCTGCTGGGACCCTGACATTGGTGCGGCCCTCTCTACTGGCAGCACCAAATCTGTCCCCAGCTCTGGCTGAGTGCTTCCTCACGGCCTCTAGCAGAGACATGGCAGCTAAGCAGACACTTGCTTTTAAGTCCCAGTCGTGGTTCCTCTTGGATCCTACTTGAAGCTCTTCGGCAAAGCTCAGGAGCTGCCCACACTGTCAAGAGTTCAACGGGGCCCTGCCCTGTGCATAAACAGGAAGTCTTAAGGTTCTAGGAGGCACCTTCTTCAAGCAATAACGGCTCTTAACAAGCTTTGCAGTAAAAGACATTGAACCAGGAAAGTAAACTTTCACAGAGGGGAGACTGCATTGATGCAGTGACCAGTCATTAGTACTAATTCTCTAACTTTACTGATCTGCACAAATGACCTGGACAGGAAAAATGAAAGCAGGTCTTCCAAAGAGGTGCAGAGCAACGCAGTTCAGAAAGTGTAGCCCACATGTAGGAAACGCCAAGTAACTATTAAAGGGAATGGAAGAGAAAAGAAAGAATCGCACTAAAACTCTTGAAGGAAATGAAAATATAAAAGGAAAAGTGAACCAAAGACAAGAAAAGCTAACAAAACAAAACAAATCTATCTTGTCTGGGGGAGAATGAGTTTCATGAAGACCTGGAAGGCTAAATGGGTCCTGGGAGTAGGGGATTTTCCAGTGTCAACAAGCAACAAACAGCTGCAGGAAAAAAAGGTAAACAGGACGCTGGAGTGAACGGGAAGATGATATAATATGATAGCAAGGGCTGTTACTCCTATAGAAGGTTTAGATTAAAATCTCATTTAGGTTCACTGCTTTATTATCTTGAAAAAAACTGACATTTCCAGCCTTTCTCCCATATACAGAATTCGTCAAATACCCCTTTAAAAAAGGCACATCTGTCACATTTGAAAATGAACCACAAAAAAGAAACCTGTAGAGAAAGAAATACCTTTATGATTTTGAAATATGGGATTGCATTCTCTCCAATGCTCGATTTTCAATTTGATAATAAATTAGAAACTTCAGGAAGAATATTCATTCCTTTAGGCCACAATAATAACAGTGGTTACTCTTATTTTTTCATATATTTTGGAAAGAAAGGGTTAATTCTAAAAATATTAATAATAACAACATAGAGAGGAGTTACATGGCATATGCTAAGCACTATTCTCTCTGCTTTATGTATATTAACTCTTTTAATCCTAACACCAATTGTATGAGGTAGCTACTATTATTATTTCCTCTTTATAGATGTGGAAAACCAAAGCACAGGGAGATTAAGTGACTTGCTCAAGGTCACACTAGTAAGTAATGAAGCTGGCATTTGAACTCAGACTGGTTTCAGAGTTCAAGTTTTGGACACTAAATTGTGCTTCTAGCAAGAAGACCTCCCAAACACACAAAAGAACATTGAGAATTGACTAACAGTTGAGAATTGACTTTAAATGAATGTTTGGGTGAACTACTAGATCACTAGCTCAGATGCAACCTGGGGTTCATTTCAAGTTAATTTTAGAGGATCCCAAATATGTTTTCCTAAAGCTAAAAAAGTGAACTTTTCCAAGTTTGTTTTCCCTAAACTCACTTTCCTTCTGAGGTGAGAGTCATCCCTCATGTATACTATACTTCCTTCTCGGAACAAGAGTCACTTCAATGTGTCCCATTTAAATTAGTTACCTCTGTAGCAACTGTGAAGATGTCATCATTATATAAGACTAAATAGGGAATTCCCTGGCAGTCCAATTGTTAGGACTTGGCACTTCCACTGCAGGGGGCACGGGTTCGATCCCTGGTCGGGGAACTAAGATTCCACAAGCTGCGGGGCATGGCCAAAAAAAAAAAAAGTATTTGTTAAAAAAGAAAAAAAAAAAGACTAAATAAGAGTTGGAGAAGAAAAAAAAAAAAACTGGTCCATAAAACCTCAAGTCTTGGGCAATAATTTTAACCTTTTCAGTCTTCCCCGCTCCACTTCGATTTTGAAATACTTATTTCAGTTACACTAAAGAGCATTTTCCAGACCAAAGACCATCAATGGACTGCCAACGAGTCAAGTTTACTCCTAACCCCGTTTTGTCGAACTTCTCAGTGCCTCTGGTTTCCAAGGAGATCCCATCCCATCCCAGGGCCCATCTGGAAACATGTGTCTGAAGTAAGCCACCCTTAAAATTGGTATACTGTGACCATTTTCACCCTGTAACCTTAAACCCAGCAAAGAAATAGAAAACAGCATGTTTGTGTGATTACCATCACGTTAGAAAGAAACAGAATCTGATGACCACCCAACAATCAGAGTTAAGAAAAACGGAATTCATAGTATTGGAAGCATTAGGATGTTTACCAGAAATCTTATCCCATGCATTCAATATCACTTGGTCGCAAAATATAATTTAGAGTTACTCTTTCCTTAAATCCTGTAACTACAACCCAAGTTCTCTGGATGGTCATTTTCCAACATGTGAATGTTTTTGATCACTTTTGTAAATCTTTTAAAAATCTGAAAATCAATTTTAGTTGAACGTGATTATGTGTTAAGAAGCAGTGCTTAACTGCTCTAGAAATTTTGCCCTAATGTCTTGGTCTCCAGCCTTCTCAGAGAGATCATTTGCAATCTTTTAGGAGAAATAGATTTTTACTGGTGGTCACTTTTATTTTTTCAAACTATACAGATGCTAATGAAGATTTGCTGGCAGCTTGTTTAAAGAAAGTCATTAAGGTCTATTAAAGTGTCTTTATGGACCTGGTGCCAGGTGCTTTCTATCATACAGTGGGAGAGAGAGAGGGCTAATACCAGCAAATAACACAGGAACAATTGTACAGTGCATGCTTGCTGATCTCAACAGCATTTTATGAAGGTTGTTTATTATGTAAACTAAAGGGCCTTTGTTCTACAGTGAAAAGGAGGAGAAAGTCAATCACTATGGAAAATTAGTTTCTACATGATTTTTTAAATAAAATTTTATTCTATTAGTATGTTTTATGTATTTATTGTAGAAAATATTAACAATATTTTAAAGTATAAAGAAAACATTAAAAATCACCCCACCTCTCAGAAAGTAAAAAAATCACCATTTTGTCTACCTCCTTTTCTATGCATATACACACCCATGTATTTCATTTTTATTTTTTTATTTTTTTATAAATTTATTTATTTATTTTTGGCTGCGTTGGGTCTTTGTTGCCGCGTGCAGGCTTTCTCTAGTTGCGGCGAGCGGGGGCTACTCTTCCTTGCGGTGCGCGGGCTTCTCATTGCAATGTCTTCTCTTGTTGTGGAACACAGGCTCTAGGCGCATGGGCTTCAATAATTGTGGCACGTGGGCTCAGTAGTTGTGGCACGCAGGCTCTAGAGCACAGGCTCAGCAGTTCTGGTGCACGGGCTCAGTTGCTCTGTGGCATGTGGGATCTTCCCAGACCAGGGCTCGAACCCGTGTCCCCTGCATTGGCAGGCGGACTCTTAACCACTGTGCCACCAGGGAAGCCCCTCACCTGTGTATTTTAAAACTCTGTTTTGGGACCCAGCGTTCTGTTCAGGTTTGTCCCTTTCTCCCAGTGATCAAGGCTTAGCGGTGGGTCAAGCTGTTACCTTAGTCTTACTCCTCTCCTTGGGTGAATTCATTCCTAATAGGATCTTCACATTCTCATTCAAACAGACTTCTGGTGGAGACACCCCAGCAGTTTCCAGAAAAGCCCAGGCATTTCTGCACTTTAGCATGGACTCAGTTGGGGCTATCCTCCCACACCCTTGTCCCTATATTTCATGTGAAGAATAATAGAAACATGGCAGCTGCTTTCAAACGGTGGAAGGGTGATCACAGGGAGAAACAGCATGATGGTTCTGTAAAGTTCTAGGGGACAAAGCTGGGACTGATGGGAAGGGTACTCTTACATGAGAAGAGAGAGGTCTCCGCCGTTGGCCATATTCACTTGTTGGGATGGATGTGGGATGGATGTGGGATGGATGTGGGTGGAGGGCAGAGGCAGAGACAGTAGATGACAATGTCCTTGGCGTAAGGTTCTCAGACTATATTTCTCTCCGGGGTTGACCTTACATCGATTATGGTATGATTTGTGGGTTCTTGAACCTTCTTCCTCCACATCAACATCTTGATCACAGCTGTAGCCACAAGACCCAGAACAGTGTCTGGCACATAGTAAGTGCTCAGTAAATGTTTGTTGGAATGAATGAATGAATGAATTGAATGAACCTGGCTACTGTGACTGCTCCTTTGTCCTCCACTTCTGGAGACTATGGACAAGCAAACATGTTGGAATTTGAAAGGGCTTTGGTGGGAAAGATGGAGAACTGTTGGCCTCTTAGCTCACAGAATTACCTATTTTCTATTGTTTCCTGGGAGGACCCTTGGTCTTGGCTTTCACATGGTGGTGTATAGAATGGACTGGGAAACAGCCAATTTGGACTTTTTCATCTACCAAACGACACAAACCCAAACATTGGATTTGATGGATGGAATCCCCAAGTGGTTGATTTCACTCAGTCCTTTAAACAATGGAATAAAACCACTGGCCTCCTGCAGGCTTTCTCTTGGTGGGGGGTGAGGGAGGAGTGGTGGGCTGGAATGGAGAGATAACAAGTGGTAAAGGATGAAAAAGGCAGAGGATTACTTGAAACTAGCAAACACCACTTTTCAGGGATCAAATGCCACATACAACCCTAACTTAAAATATAGAGTCCTAAAATTAAGTATTACTATATTTTTGTGGCTTAAGGGCACAATATATTTTTAAACTTTGCTACCAAATGACATTTTAGGAGTTTATAATATTAACATTTTCTGGCCTGCTTAAAAGAATACAAATAGCAATTCCGTAAGCAGAGACCAATGTACATATAGTAGATTTGAAGCCATAGCTTTAGAAGATTACGTACCTGAGTTAATTCTTTTTTTTTTTTTTTTAATTTTTATTTATTTATTTATTTATTTATTTATGGCTGCGTTGGGTCTTCGTTTCTGTGCGAGGGCTTTCTCTTGTTGCGGCAAGTGAGGGCCACTCTTCATCGCTACGCGCGGGCCTCTCACTATCACGGCCTCTCTTGTTGCGGAGCACAGGCTCCAGACGCGCAGGCTCAGTAGTTGTGGCTCACGGGCCTAGTTGCTCCGCAGCATGTGGGATCCTCCCAGACCAGGGCTCGAACCCGTGTCCCCTGCATTGGCAGGCAGACTCTCAACCACTGCGCCACCAGGGAAGCCCCCTGAGTTAATTCTGTGCCTGAGAACTGGAGGTAAAACCTGCCAGCTAGGAGTAAATGTCTCCCCCCCCCCGCCCCCCGCTGTGTCATAAGCAAGTGGGCTGTGCCTGGGAATCTCACCAGAGCTGAGGTCAGCTAAGGTTTTAGTTTGGAAGAGCGGTAAAAGGTGGTGGTGTTTCTCAGAAAAGTGGCCTCAGAGGTGAACCAGGTAACTGGAAATACCTTGCTCCACCCAACACAAGAATGACAAACATCAACCATGGCTCCTGCTTCGTTCACACCAGTGTAGTTTACAGAAATTAAACATTAGTGGACACATTCTCAGGGTTTTTAGGGGGCACATTATATCTTGAGGTATTTCATCTGCAGAACCTGCTTAGGTGGGACATTGTTGGCCATTTACTTCAGACAAATAAACACTTTTGTGCTACTTGAAAGAGAAAATATGCTGAGTTCGTTTCAGGAACTGACAGTTACTAAAACGTGTACTTTGGCCTCAGACCAGTTTGACAAGTGAGTTCAACCAAATATACTCACAACCCACCAACTAGTTATATAGAGATAACACTTTCTAGACTAAATACCAGTTCCCAGTGTTTGCTGACTAGGAAAATAATAAGGTTATACCCATCAGCAAAATATCCGGAGCCAGAGAGAACGTAACAGTGCAACAATTTTGAACCTGGTTAGGAAACAGCCCAAAGCTAGTCTGGCAGGAGGAACAGAAATTGCCTGGCTTTAGCCCCAGGGACTCTCAGGGCCTTATCTGCTGTCAACCAGGAGGGAGCCTGAGGCTTCAGTACTCTTCCGGACTCTGCCCCTGGCTTCCAGAACTAAGCCAACACCAGTCCAGCACACACACCTCTCTCCACAGTAACTGGACCCACCCCAACCAGACTGGGTCCACCAGCCATATTTTTCCCCCTCCTGATTTTTCCAAGTTCAGGGACCAAAAAGAAATGCAAAATTTTTTCACTGAGATTTTTCTGAGGCTGCTCAGCTCAGCTGCCCCCTTCAATTCAGTGACTTCTGCAGAAGCTTACCTCTCTGTGCTAACAAGGCTGCAATACACTAGCCCTCACCCCAACTCTCTGCCCTTACCTGAACTAAACCCTTCTCTTCATGCCCCCAAAGAAAGCTCACTACACAGATTCCTGAGAAGTCATTCCTTTACTGAAGATTTGCCAGGGTGTGGGGTGGGAGTGGCGCCCAGGGGTATAGAAGCAGTGTATTTACACCACCCACACAGAATTGCACTTAGAAAAGTCCCCTAGATGTGTCTTTCTTCCCAGATCTCTCACCTTCCCTGTAAGCTCCCTCAGCATCAGCAAACTAACCTTCCCCCTCACCCTAAACTCCCCATTCCAACGCCCTTACCCCTTGGTTCATGCAAAGGCAAGAGCATCCTGCAGAGGCAAGATGACCTTGGGGTCCAAAAACAAGAGCTCCCTTAGCTACCAGGAGCGTTCCTGCTAGAGGAATTTTAAATACCTGATCATGTTTGTTTTACTTTTTTTTTCCCATCACCTATACCAACTCATCTGGGCAGCCTGAAAAACACCTCCCTTGAGGTCCCCTTGCCAAGCCCATGTCTTTGATGGTGGCAGCTTCTCTTTGTGCTACACAGTTTCTGGAATGAGCTCAAGTCCACAAATAGATGCCCACTGACCCAAGTTACCACAGCCCCTCACTTCTGATTCAAAGCTTTTGGTGACTCTCACGCGGGGCCAGCCTCATGGGCATGCAACCCATGTGGTGGCATAGGGCCCCATGTTTAGATGGGCCGTGCCCTCAATATCAAAAAATGAAAAAACCCAATCCAAAAATGGGCGGAAGACCTAAATAGACATTTCTCCAAAGAAGACATACAGATGGCCAAGAGGCACATGAGAAGCTGCTCAACATCACTAATTATTAGAGAAATGTAAATCAAAACTACAATGAGGTATCACCTCACACCGGTTAGAATGGGCATCATCAGAAAATCTACAAACAATAAATGCTGGAGAGGGTGTGGAGAAAAGGGAACCCTCTTGCACTGTTTGTGGAAATGTAAATTGATACAGCCACTATGGAGAACAGTATGGAGGGTCCTTAAAAAACTAAAAATAGAACTACCACATGACCCAGCAATACCACTCCTGGGCATATACCCAGAGAAAACCATAATTCAAAAAGAGTCATGTACCACAATGTTCACTGTAGCTCTATTTACAATAGCCAGGACATGGAAGCAACCTAATTGTCCATCACCAGATGAATGGATAAAGAAGATGTGGTACATATATACAATGGAATATTACTCAGCCACAAAAAGGAACGAAATAGGGTCATTTGTAGAGACATGGATGGACCTAGAGACTGTCATACGGAATGAAGTAAGTCAGAAAGAGAAAAACAAATATCGTATATTAACGCATATATGTGGAACCTAGAAAAATGGTGCAGATGAACTAGTTTGCAGGGCAGAAATGGAGACACAGATGTACAGGACAAATGTATGGAAACCAGGGCGGGGAAAGCAGGGGTGGGGTAGGGTGGGATGAACTGGGAGATTGGGATTGACCTATATACACTAATATGTATAAAATAGATTAATAAGAACCTGCTGTATGGCACAGGGAACTCTACTTCGCTGTACAGTAGAAACTAACACAACATTGTAAAACAACTATACCCCATTTAAAAAAAAAAAAAAAAAAAAAAAAGAAGGGCCCTGCCATGGTTCAGTGCTCTGCTGTCACCATCAGGACATGCTTAATGAGTCTGAACAACGGGCTCATATTTTCAATATGTTCTGGGCCCTGAAAATTATGTAGCCAGTTCTGGCCACACAACCCTCATGGAAGATCTCCTTTCCTTCAAAGCAGTTTCTCCACAGCACCCCACAATCCTTAACCTCCAGGTCAATCTGCCTTGCCCACCCGGGCCTCCACTCATTGCAGGGCGCTGGGCCTGGAAAGGGCATTTGTGCAGCTGGAGGTGGTGGGGTCCTTCCTTTGCTCTGATGAAGCCACAGAATCCAGGGTCCTGGGGAAGCGGTGACGGGGAGAAGGCAGGGAGGACTAAGTGGGGGAGAAGACCCTCTGCAAAATTATCCACCCCACCACATGCCAATTCCAGAGATTCCACCAGGAGAGAGAATTCCTTTGTGATAGGGCCCTTTCCAACTGTTTTAAAAATAAAACTATTCCTGAGAAGGTCAACACCCCACGTTATTGGTTTCCACCATGCTGTGAACAAGCTCGCAAGCTGTTGTAAGTTGATCATGGGTGGATGTCTGGGCACAGGAGAAAATTTGAAGAGGAAGTGAGGATACTCCTGAATCTGGGAGAGAGTGAATCACAGAGGAGAAGTCTGAGTGAGGCCTGCAGAGCGGGTGCTGGGGCTTGGGAGCCCCAATAGGGGGGACCTGAGGGGAGCGAGGAAGCTGGGTAGAGGTATTTCTTCTACTTCACGATTTTCCTGGACTCTGAGAACGAAAGCTTTTCTGCTCAGCCTCTCTTGATGGGTAAAGAGGTCTATATTAGTTTCCTGTGTCTGCCTTTTTTTTGCCAATAACAAATTACCACCATCTGAGTGGCTTAAAATAACAGAAATGTATTCTCTCACAGTTCTGCAGACTAGGAGTCTGAAATCAAGGTGTCAGCAGGGTTGGTTCTTTCTGGGGGCTCTGAGGGAGAATCCAGTCCATGCCTGTCTCCTAGCTTTTGCTCACTGCCTGGACGTCTTTAGTGTTCTTTGGTTTGTAAACACATCATTCCCGTCTCTGCCTCCGTCTTCACACCAACTGCTCCTCTGTGTCTCTCTGTGTTAAATCTTTCTCTCCTTTCCCTTACCAGGACACCACTTGTTGGATTGAGGGCCCGCTCTAAATGCAGGATGATGTCCTCTTGAGAAACTTAACTTAAAATACATCTGCAATGACCCTATTTCCAATATTCAATAATACTGAATTAGATATTTCAAAATTGCTAAGAGACTAGATCTTAAATGTTCTCACCACAAAAAAGAAATGATAATTATGTGATGTGATAGAGGTGTTAGCTGAAGCTATGGTGGGAATCATACTGCAATATATAAATGTATCAAATCAACATGTTTTATACCTTAAACTTACACAGTTATATGTCAATTATATCTTAATTTAAAAACTAACTTAAAAAAAAAAGATCTTATTTTCAAACAAGGTCTCATTCACAGGTACAGAGGTTAGGACTTGGACTTATCTTTTTGGAGCCACAATTCGATATACAATACAGTTTTCAGTTTCTGTTTGTTTTTTATTCATGCTTTATTTGAACTTTCGAGCTTTGGTTTTTTTCCCATGATAGAAATCCTGAAATTCTGAGACACATTATTAAATAATAATAGCAAAACCTCTGCAAATCCAAGGCATTTTACAAGTATGTAATGCAAGAGACTCTGAAGGATCTCACAGTATCCCAGGAGAACAAGGAAGGAACAATAGCAAATGCCTTTGATCCCTTCAGTAGGAAAGTTGCAATAAGAGCCAAGTTCTATGATTTTAATATTGTTGTACATTAGTCAGAACACAGAAATGTGAGTGTTTACAACCCTGAAACTGAAATGGAAAAGTAACAAAAATGTACTTCTAAGAGATTTTCATTAGATTCATTGGTTTGTTGAAAAATATGGAAAAGCCTAACATAATATTTGTGAATAAAAACTGAATCCCATCCACTAACCCCTTACCATGCTTTCAGGAACAATTTGCTTTTTTGGCAAACTAGATCCAAACTGTAATACAGACAAACAATCAGAAATTTTGCATGATTCCTAATCATTAAGAAAGATTCAATTACCCTGAAAGAGTTGGCACACTAAAATTCTTAAGAGAGGAAAATGATCTTATAAAAAGTTAAGGTTTTTTTTTTTCCTCATTAATCTTTACCGCTCTGGGTCATTTCTATTTAAGTATCATCATGGCTTAGATCAAGGCCACAGAATATTCTGCAGATTTGAGATTGAAATTTGTCCCTGTAAGTGCCAATTTTCTTTCTAGGACATCAAGTTACCTCCCATTTCCTTCTTTTATGTGCAGAAAATCCCAAATATCTCAGCCTAATCACAGTTCATGACTGGTAATATCACCATGCAATTAACTTAAGGAATTGTTTTCATGGAAAAATAAACTAGAAAGAATATCCTAGATAATTAGGAAAATGATAAATAAGGGGAAGTAGTCCTACCAGGTGTTAAAATACATTATGTAGCTACAATATTCAAAACAGTGTGGGACCATCACATAAAGACCCACAGGAACAAGTGGGACAGAAGGAAAAGACATGCAGAGCTCATGAATGTAACATGACACAGGCAACACTGGTTAGCCATTGGGAAACAGGACATTTGAATCCACACTTCACACCTTAAAATAAATACTAACTGCATCAAAGGTAAAAATGTAAAAACTAAACCAAGCCAAACACACACACAGAATAGAAGAAAACATGGGAACACTCACAATTTCAGAGTGAGAAAAGCCTTTCCAAATATGACAAAAAACCCAGAAGGCTAAAAGAAAAGAGAAATTTAACTACACACACACACAATTTTTTTTTCATGGAAAAGCCACCAATGTAAGTTGGTCCAGCCACTATGGAAAGGAGTTTGGAGACTCTTCAAAAAACTAAAAATAAAATTGCCATATGATCCAGCAATCCCACTCCTGAGCATATATCTGGACAAAACTATAATTAAAAAAGATACATGCACCCCTATGTTCATAGCAGCACTATTCACAATAGCCAAGATGTGGAAACAACCTAAATGTCCATCAACAGATGAATGGATAAATAAGATGTTGTACATATATACAATGGAATACTACTCAGCCATATAAAAGGATGAAATCATGACATTTGCAGCAACATGGATGGACATAGAGATTATCATACTAAATGAAGTAAGTCAGAAAGAGAAAGACAAATATCATAATGATATCATTTATGTATGGAATCTAAAATATGACACAAATGAACCTATCTACAGAACAGAAACAGTCTCACAGACATGGAGAACAGACTGGTGGTGGCCAAGGGGGAGAGGGCATGGGGGAGGGATGGATTGGGAGTTTGGGCATTAGCAGATGCAAACTATTATATATAGAATGGATAAACAACAAAGTCCTACTCTATAGCACAGGGAACTAATTTCAATATCCTGTGATAAACCATAATGGAAAAGAAAAACGAATGTATATATATGTATAACTGAATCACTATGCTGTACAGTAGAAATTAACACAACATTGTAAATCAACTATACTTCAATTAAAAAAAAAAGAAACGAAAGCAAAGCGGGGGGCTTCCCTGGTGGCGCAGTGGTTGAGAATCTGCCTGCCAATGCAGGGAACACGGGTTCGGGCCCTGGTCTGGGAAGATCCCACATGCTGCGGAGCAACTAAGCCCGTGAGCCACAACTACTGAGCCTACGCATCTGGAGCCTGTGCTCCACAACAAGAGAGGCCGCGACAGTGAGAGGCCTGCGCACCGCGATGAAGAGTGGCCCCCGCTCGCCGCAACTAGAGAAAGCCCTCGCACAGAAACGAAGACCCAACACAGCCAAAAGTAAATTAAAAAAAAAAAAAAAAAAAAAAAAGCAAAGCCACCATAAGCAAAGTCAAAAGGTGAACAATAAACTGGAAAAAATGTTTGTAACTCACATCACAGACAAAAGAACAATTAGCTTTCTCCCCTCCTCCCACATTGGCTTAACCAATAGAAAAATGGCCATAAACCAATAGAAAACCAATAGTAAAATGAACAAAGCTGCTAAAGACAGCCAAAGAGGAAATAAACACTCAAAAGATATTCATCTCACTCACAATAAGAGAAATGCAAATTTAAAAGCACAATTCAATTATATTCAGAAAGAAGTTCATTTTAAAAAACAAATAGAAAGCCATGTTTCAGATTGGAAAGGTACAAAACTTGAGCATATAACCGTTAAGCTCTTTATACAATGTGACTGACACTGTTCTTATCAAGATGGAGTTCCCCTGGGTTCCCTCCCTTTGCCTCTGGGCTTGTAACTCTTCTGAAGAGTGGAGTGTGGACGAGATGCTATGGGACATAGAAGCAGGGTTGGGAATAGGATGAGGCAAGAGAGGGGCCAGGGCGCAAAATGTCAGAAAGCACTCATCTTCAAGGGTGTGCAAGTGTAGGGTCAGCCTTCAAAAAAAATGCCCTCTTAAACCCTGTGGTCCAGAGACCTCTCTTGCCTCTTGCTTTCAAAGGAAGTCTGGCGACCTTGATGCCACCAGGTTGGAGAGACTATGTAGAAAGACCATGAAAGGACAGAGACACCTGAGTGGTCCCCACAATTCCATCACCTGGAGACTCAGTTCTTCCCAGTCCTGCACCAGACACTTGACTGAAGAAGTCTTTGAAATGACCCCAGCCACCAGCTGAATGCACCTCCTGAGAGATCCCAAACCAGAATGACCCAGTCAAGTGACTCATCATCTGGACCCACAGAAACTATGAAAGATAAGAAATGATCACTGATGTTTGAAGCTACTAAGTTTTGGGATGATTTGTTATAGGAGTAGTTACAGAATTTATAGATACCTAAGATAGGCACTCTCATATCTTTCTGGTGGTAGATTAAATTGGTATATCCTCCTTGGAGATGAGCAATTTACTAACGTCTAATTAAAATCAATACATACAGGCCCTTGGCCCAGACATTCCACTTTTAGAAGTTTCCCAATGAATATATTCACACATATGCAAAGTGATATACATACAATATATTTATCACAATATTGTTTAAATAGAAAGAATTGGAAACAATCTAAAAGGACACCAATATGGGCCTGTTTAAGCAAATTATTCAATGGAATGCTCTTCAGTTCAACAAAGAATGAGGGTATTCTTTGTATGATGATATTAAAAAAAAAAAAAACTGCAATGTAATTTCTAAGCAAAACAATAATAAAAAAGTAAGGTACAAGGCAGTATGTATAGTACAGTAGCAGTTGTGAAAGAGGAGGAAGAAAAGAATATCTCTGATCATAATTGCATGAATATGCATAGATCATCTCCACAAATTACACAAGGCACATTTACACCCATTGCTTGGAGAAAAGAATGGATGGCTGACAGGCAGGGGGTGGGGGTATGGAGATTTACTGCATGTGCTTCAATGCCTCTTAATTTTATACCAGGTGAATGTATTACCTAATCAGAAATAAATAAATAAAATGAACTTGAAAATTTTCTCTTTCAGTTGTTTTGCTTTAACTTAACACTGTCTGGACTTTTAGATATTAGAGCTGGATCTTCAAACTGAGGTTCATGTAGTCCTGAGGATCAGGAAGATTTTCTTCCAGGGTGTATATTCATGGGTTAGGAGGCTGGAATCAGTTTCTAGATGTAGAATGAATACAAGTGCTCGTGCCTAAAATTCATTTGTCTGGGAAAGTACCTTGCCGGGCTGGTTCTACTTTCTCACTTCTTTTCTCCCAGTCCTCCTTTTCTTACTTGACAAAAGTTAGTCTCACCTGTCCTGCATTTTATTCTGGGTGTTGCCCAGAGAGGGAAGACCCCTGGGAGGCCAAACAAAAGAACGTTTCAAAATATTGGCATTGGTTTTGAGAAAGTGAACAACTTTAAAGATTGGGAAATAAATACTTTTGCAAGTCTAATTTCTTGGGAAAGGTAGTTTCCAAGTTTTGGCTTTCAAAATAATTGAAAGAGGACCTATTGAGTTATCAGCTGATAGAACATTAAAAATTATTTTTAATAATGGATCACAGGGCCATTTTTTACATATAACTCAGAACTTCAAAGAGTGATAATTGCTGTAAGAAAAATCCTTCCATTGCCATCTGCTCGTATATAAATAACGTTCCTCAGCATTGACATTTGTAAAAACAAAAAAAGGGGAATAACTTTGATGTGACAAATTATACTCAACCATAAATAACTGAACTTGCTTAAAAACTATGGCAACTCCCACCTTCCCTGGTGGCGCAGTGGTTAAGAATCCACCTGCCAATGCAGGAGATACAGGTTCGAGCCCTTGTCTGGGAAGATCCCACATGCCTCAGAGCAACTAAGCCCGTGCGCCACAACTACTGAGCATGCGCTCTAGAGCCCGTGAGCCACAGCTACTGAAGCCCATGCGCCTAGAGCCTGTGCTCCGCAACAAGAGAAGCCACTGCAACGAGAAGCTTGAGCACCGCAACGAAGAGTAGCCTCCACTCACCGCAACTAGAGAAAGCCCGCGCGCAGCAACGAAGACCCAATGCAGCCACAAATAAATAAATTTATTAAAAAACAAAAACTAAGGCAGCTCTATCTATCTTACCAAGAGATACATTTCCAATAAAATTTTACTTTTATGTTTAATGATTACAGTTGGTCAGATCAATTGTAGTGATAACTCCATCTAAAGTTTTTTTCTTCTTTTTTTTCTTTTTTTTACCTTTGAGCTTTATGGTCACAGGAAATTTTTTGAATTTCCATGTGTTCACACACTTTTGTTGTATCAAAGAATGAGAGAGTGATTTTTTTAAAAAGCTTTCAAGCATACAGATAAATTATATCAAGGGTAAAATTCTTTGGAGGAAGTAGAATAAAATGACTTCAAACTGAAAAGGGAACAATGTAAAATTTCCATGTATTTAAGAATAATTTTTTGATAAATTTTCAAAATGATGATGGTGGGTATAAAATGGCTGTGGTATTTGGATACATTTTAAAGAATGATGTAACAAGGTTTTTAAAATGTCCATATTTATCATGTGTTGGAAATTACATCTTGTGTTAAAGAAACATTTTAAATAATGTAAAATTGCCTAAGGGAGAAAGTTCTTCAAATTCTTTAAGCAATATACAAATATTTTCAACTATTGCCTTAGAGACTATCTGGTTTAGCTCTCTTTACTTTGCAGATTAAAAACTTGCTCATCAAAGTGAAAATAACTCTCATGGTCTCCAAGTGACAAATGGTCTCCTACCTCCTTGTCCAGGCAGCCAGATCTAATCCTGGCAACCTGCCTGGTCAGGGTGAGTCCTCTATGGTCCTTGGCAGGAACACCTGAGTGGTAAGGAGCAAAGGGAATCAGCCCAGATGCCAGTACTGTGCACCTCACCAACCCCTCGGGAATGCAGATAAAATTCAAGCAACATAATGCTGTCTTCCCACATCCTCATGGGGTGTATATAACCTTTTGATGCCCCCTTAAGACCATCCTCCCTTATCTTTTGAGTCTTTTCACCTCTAATTTCTGTGAATCTCTTGCTTTCAGTTTGCTTATCAGACACCTCTCCTGAGAACCAGTCTCATCCCCACTATGATGCCAGCAAATCTGGTTGAGGACCAGTGAGTAGGGGAATGGGGATGCAGGAGAGACAATGGTTGGCACCTTCTAAACTTGGCCTTATAGCTCTGCTTTTTCTTTTTCCTCACCCTAGATTTGCCTTCAGGCTTCGCTCAAATTCATTCAGTTACAGGTAAGGTTACCATGTATTTTATTTTCCAAACTAGCACACATTTGAAAGAGCGATCAATATATTGATAATTATGCCAGAAAAACAGGTAGAATCCATGATCATCCTGGGATATATATTGTCACCTTAGCTATAGGTATTCTAGTGAGGAAGGAAGGAGAAAACTGCTGAAAATATTGGATTAAGTGTGGGGAGTGTCAGAGCAGTAGATTAATCGGGGTGATCTGGCCTGGAATTGGGTAATAAGACTCAAATGAGGGGGAAAATGTATGGACAATCAATGTTGTGTTGATTTTGCCTAACATTCTGGAGAAAGCCAACACTACCTATGGGCAGAATCAACAGCTATGCGCTCCATGTAATTTGGGGAGTCCAGAATTCTCTCTCTCTCTGTCTTACTGATGACTTCTGCAGTACCTGATATTCCCCAAATCAAAGTTATTGCTTAGGCCTTCTGGAAACTAGTGCATTTTATCTGAGTGGTATAATTTGGCGGGAATATCATAAATGAATCCTTCTTTACCTTACAGAGAAGAATCATGAGAACATGGGTCACAGGATAGGTAAGTTTTTTGTTTTGTTTTGTTTTTGACTTGTACCCATCTAAGCTTTTGTTTATTACCTTTTTCATGGATTAAAACAAAAATTCCATATCAAGAATGTATAAAGAAAAAATTAGAATAAAGAAATGTTACAAATCAATAATAAAAGCTAAACAACCCAACGTAAAAAAAAACTAAGCAAATATTTGAACAGAAATTTTACAAAAGGAGACATAAAAATGGTCTATGAAAATATGCTCAAATCACTACTCATCAGGGAAGGACAGGTATGTTTTGAAGTGGTGACTAGAGGTGATATAGTATATATAAACATAGAACAGAAGGCACTGAACCAAGATTGGTAGGAGGCGGAGGCCACAGCCTCTGGGGCGGGTGCTGGGTGTGCCACATACACACAGGCCACTCCATTTAATCCTTCCTACAGCCCTGTAGGTGGGCACAGGCTTTTCTGCTTTACCCAGGATGTAACACCCAGATGGCTTGTTACTCCTCTGAAATTTCTTTGAAAGGATCATTACAGGTGATAGATTGTGCCAGAAATCATTCATGCAGTTCTCCATGTTGACAAGTGCTTTCAGATGAGTTTGTCCATCCAGACTTGATAAGACCTTCATGAAATGGATTGGCCAGGTATCATTATGATCCCATTACTATGAGCACAGCTGAGACCAATACTCCAGGTGGCCTGACTTTGGGTTTAGTGATTCGGTGCTTTTCCCATAGAATACAGACCTCTAGGCAGTTTATGACAGATCAATCCTGATAAATTTCCTTGGCCTTATGGGGAAGATATTGGATCACTCCATACTGAGAAAATATTCACTCACCATTAGATTCACATATAACCTTTACAAAGGCCTCTAAATCCCTAAAAACACGATTCCTGCCCACTTTCCTAATCTCTTTTTTTTTTCCCTCTTCTCTCTATATTCTAATGGGTGGGGCCTTCTTTCTGGGCCTTGACTATACCTTTCTGGCTGTTCCCTCTGCCTGGACCTCTTTCTCCCCAGATCTTTGTATGGCTGGCTCAGTCTCATGCCTCCGGCCAAGGTTGATTTCCTTAGACTCTCCCCTATCCCCTTATCTAAAGTTGCCTCTCTGGATACTCTCTTTCACATCATCCTGCTTATTTTTTGATGACACAGCACAACTTGCAATTCTCTAGCTTATCTGCTAAGTACTATTATCATATTTCCTCTATTAGAACATAAGTCCCTTTAGACAAGGACCAAGTCTGACTTTTTACTGCTCTATTCCCAGTGCTGGTACATGGGAAGTACTCAATAAATGTTTTTTATGAATAAAATGAATAGGCAACTTTGACTGGGATTGCTTGATCTTGGTGTGTGGCCAGTTAGCATTTCCAGCAAGGATGGTTATGCTCTAATTCCAACAATAGTTCGTTCAGGAAGTTATAGTCAGTCAGTCACTCACTCACCTAACTAGAGGTACCTGCTATGATGGAAAGGAACCACCATCTACTTGAAAGGATCTTCTAATCTACATACCTCAGTAAAGGGAGTATCAAGATTGCACTGGGCAAAATTTTTAAGTCCAAATCTTCCAATCTACATATAAAGTGCTTGATTTTTTAAAAAGCAAATCCCAAATGCTCTAATCCAGTTATAATGGTGCAGTTATGGGGAAGCATAGTATATAAGATTATTTAATTGGAAAATATATCAAGCAAAAACCATTCTTCAATCTGCTTTGACAAGATACTGAGCTCAGGAATTATTCAATCCCAATTCCAGAGGCTCCAGCACACATTAATTGCAATGATTTCCTTGGACTCTGGTCATCTCAGACCTTAGATACCATTGTCTGTTTTAAATTTTTAAAATTCCACATTTACTGCTATCTTATGACCATGATGCTGGTTCCTTTAAAGTGAGGATTCCCCGGGATTCTGGCACAAGATAGCCACCAGTGAGAAAGGACCTAAATACTCTTTGGGAAGGAGGCGAAATCTTAGAAATATAGAATTTTTAAAAATTTGAAGTCTGAGTTTTTCAAGGGCCAAAACATTTTCACACTTTCCTTAAAAGAATAGAGGCCAAACCAAATTTATGCAATTCTACATTTATATATTTTTACCCTGTGAGAATATATCTAAAATAAGTTTAAAAATTAGAGTTGAAGACTGAAAATGGGAAGAGAGAGACATCTTATATCAGTTTACTTCATACCATAAGAAAAAAATTGGAAATCCCCAAATTGTGACTCTAATTTTGGCAGTTTTCTTCCTAGTTTCTAATATAAGAAAAAGTATTTTTATACTCTAATATTGGTATAGAAATGGAATACATCACTCTGGAACTGAGATATACGTTTTTTACCTCAGTGATGTAATGATGTGGTGTCATTACGTAGATTCCATACTCATTTTTTAAAAATTGCTGAGATTCTGGTAATGATAGACTGGCTAACTTAAACCAGTACAGCCACTGAGGAAAATTAGAAGAGGGGGACAAAATATTTTAAATGCCTGCTTGAGAGCATCTGAGAGGAATGAAGATAACAAAGAATTCCCAGGCTAGAGGAGAGAGGCTGAGGAATGATCCAGCATGTGGAGATGGTTTTCCCTGGGGACTTTTGCCACTCTGAAGGAGCTGGCTGAAAGGCTGAAGGTCACTTTTGACAGTCATATTGGACTAGTGCTCACCAAGGGGACCTCTGGTGAATTCTAAATTGAGACCCCAAAAAGATTACTCTAGGAATAAGGGTGAACTGGAGTTAGAAACACCTTACAAGAATTGGAGCTCAACTTCACAAGAGCTCATCTCTGAGCCTGGATTGAGGTAACACAAATTTGTGGTATTCTTCTCTGGAGGAAAATGTCACCCTAGACCTAAAGTTGATCCTACAGGCAATGCTGCAAATACAATGTGGGGCACACAATAAAGAATAACCAAGTAGATGATGAGACAACATGAAACAAACTAACGAACAAAATCAGAAACAACAAACTACAGAAACAGACCCACAGGAGCTTCAGATATGGTAATTAGTATCAGGAAAAGTCTCATATTAACTGTTTACTATGTTCGGAGAGACAAACGGAAAGACTGGGAATTTTTGACGAGAACTGGAAACTATAGGAAAGAACCAAGTGGAAATCTTAGAACTGAAAAAGATAACAACTGAAATTAAGAACTCAGTAGATGGATTGAACAAAGACTTTAAGACAGATGAAGAGAGAATTGGTGAAATGGCAGATAGGTCAGAGCAAATAATTCAGAATGAGCTGTGAAGAGGTAAATTAATGGACAACATACAGGCAACGATAAAAAAAAAAGATACAGTAAGAAGATACCACAAATTTGAGAGAGAATGAGGCAAAAGTACTATTTGAAGAAAGAATGTGAATTTTTCAAAGTTGATGACAGATGATATGCCATATATTCAACAAATCTCACCAATCTCAAACAGATTTTTTAAAAAGGAGAAAACCACATCTAGTTACATTATAGTAAAACTTGTAAAACTGAAAACAAAGAGAAAAATCTTAAACTGATCCTGATTATGATACAGACAACACTCAAGGAGCAACAATGATACAGACAAGTGAGTTTAACAGAAGCAATGTAAAATTATGTAAAACAAAAGACAATGGATGGGGGCTTCCCTGGTGGCACAGTGGTTGAGAGTCTGCATGCCAATGCGGGGGACGCGGGTTCACGCCCTGGTCTGGTAAGATCCCACATGCCGCGGAGCAACTGGGCTCGTCAGCCACAGCTACTGAGCCTGCGTGTCTGGAGCCTGTGCTCCGCAACAAGAGAGGCCGCGATGGTGAGAGGCCCGCGCACCGCGATGAAGAGTGGCCCCGCTTGCCGCAACTGGAAAAAGCCCTCGCACAGAAACAAAGACCCAGCACAGCCAAAAATAAATAAATAAAAAAATAAAATGCTGGCTTTACTCCTAGAGAGTTTCATTATAAAAAAAAGACGATGGAACTTTAAGGTGCTGCCATTTGTGACAACATGGATGAAGCTTGAGGGCATTTTACTAAGTGAAATAATTCAGACAGAAAAATACAAATATTGTATGATCTCACTTATATGTGGAATCTAAAAAACAAAAATAAAACCCCAAACCCATAGAAAAAGAGATCAAATTTGTGGTTGGGTGGGAGGAGGGAGGAATTGGAGGAAGGCGGTGAAAAGGTATAAACTTTCAGTTATAAGATACATAAGAACTAGGGATGTAATGACAACATAACTGTAGTTAACACTGCTGTATCATATATAGGAAAGTTGTTAAGAGACAAAATCCTAAGAGTTCTCGTCACAGGGAGAAATTTTTCTTCTTTCCTTTTATTGTATCTGTATGAGATGATGGATGTTAACTAAACCTATTGTAATCATTTCACAAAATACGTAAATCAAAGCACCATGCTGTACACCTTAAACTTACACAGTGCTGTATGTCAATTATTTCTCAATAAAACTGAGAAAAAATTCAAAATAAGAAGAAAGGAGAGGAAAGAAAAAAGAATGTAGACCAAATAAGAGTAACAGTAAGTTACTTAATAAGTTTACAAACCCCAATATCACAGTAATTGCATAAAATGCAATGTGACAATTAATGGTCAAATATCTTTGAACTCATATTTTAAAAAACTATGCTTATAAGAATTATCTATATCTATATAAATACAGAAGTGTTGAAAGTAAAAAGATGGATTAAGAAATATAATGTAAATACCAATGAAAAGGAAGGGGGTATAACTTTATTAATATCAGATACAATAAACTATATCTGTAAAGAGGGACACAATAATGATAAAATGTACATTTTATTAGGAAGATATGACAATTGTAAATTTGTATTCACCTAAAAAATATGGCTTAAATATAAAGCAAAAATTGACAGAACTAGATAGGAATAGTCAAAAATATTATTTTACTGGGAGTTTTAAAAACATACTTTGTAACTGTTGAATAAGCAGACAAAAATCGGTAAGAACACAGAACCCTCAGCAACATGACTAAGAAATAATCTAATAGACAACATGGAGTATTCAACAACTGCAGGGTATATATTCCTTTAAGGCATATATGGAGAAGTTGATCTTACAAGTTGATCATATACTTGTCATAAAGCAAGTCTCAGATTTTTAAGGATTGAAGTCATATAGCATATGCTCTCTGACCATATTGCAGTTGAAAAGAAATCAGTAACAAAAATACACTAGAAAACATCCATATATATGGAAATTTAGAAATGTTCCTCTAAATAATCCCTGTGTCCAAGAAGAAATCACAATGAAAATTAGAAAATATTTTGGACTGCATGAAATGAATGAAAATGTTATATATTAAAGTATGGGGAAATTTCTTGATTTTAAACTGTTGGACATTGTCTATTGACTTTCTATTATGGAAGAGCTAAATTTAACTCTTTAAAATTTTCTTATGCTCCCCTACCCGACCCCCAATATATCCTTTCTCTCTTTCCCCATCTTCCCAAATAGTTATAACATAATTTGTTTAAATTAATATTCATTACTTATATTATTTTGGCTATGTAAATATTTTTCACAAAATATGAATGGGATAGATGTTGCCTTCAAAGCAGATTAGTCTTTACCTGTTATTTACCCAACTGACTTTCTCATACCTTTGCCATCTCCAAACCTCACCCCAACCGCCAAAGTCACCTACCAGTTGAGTAGTTACAAATCTCCACAATCCAGACTGCCAGGGCAAAATTTTCCCTGAGTTAACGGCAACTCAAGATGGAAAGAGATGTGTTTGCATATTGCAAGATGGTAAGAGCAAAGCTAAGGAATGCACAAATGAAATAGTGTTAAAGAATAAAAATGAAATGAGGTAGGTGCTCTCAAAGCAGATGGGAATACCTGTTTCTTTTTGGCTAACTGAGAATGCAAAGAGAGAAGAGACTGGGAGTTGAGATTCTTAATGATTTTGTGACAGGAGAAAGTAAAAGTTCAAAACTGTCTTCTTATTTTCCTTCCTTTCAAAAGAAGAAAGAAAGGAAGGAAGAAAAAAAGGAAAGAAAGAGAAAGAGAGAGAGAGGGAGGGAGAGAGGGAGGGAGGAAGAAAGGAAGAAAAGAAGGAAGAAAGGAAGGAAGGAAGAAAGAAAGGAAGGTGGGGGAGAAGGAGGGAGGGAGGAAGAAAGGGAAAGGGAAAAGGGAAAGGGAAAATGTAAAGGAAAAGGGAAGGGAAGGGAAAGGAAAGGAAAGGAGGGGAAGGGAAGGAGGAAGAAGAGGCAGTTACCAGGATACAAATACATCACTTAAGGAATGTTCCCCAGGATACAAGTATGTGCTTATGAATGTGAGTAGGTGGCATTCTTTCTGCTGTGACAACCTAGGAGACATCCTCTTTATGCACTAAGTGCAGGGGGTGGTTTATAAAGAAAAGAAAAGAGCAGGTGGGGAGGCAGAAAGCAACTGTCTTCATTAAAAACACTGAAGCGGGATAAACATGTTTTGGGAGTCCTAAGATCCTGGCTCGAAGCCAAAATGCATTTTCCAACAGAAACAATGGAAATTTATAGCTTTATGAGGAATGGTCCCACATGGGGTATACTCATATCAGGATGGGAGAAGGGAACAACAGATATCATCCATGAAAAACCAGAGTTAGGGTTTTATTTTTCTCCTGTGGAAATGTATAGATTTCTATGGAAGAGCTGAAAACTTAACAACTGCTCATTTTTTTCATTAAACAGATATTTACAGAACACTTACTGAGGATCCAGCAATGAACTAAAGCCAGAGAGTTTTCTCAAAATGAACTTAGAGTCTATTAGGGGACACAGATATAAAAAGGCAACCACAACAGTGTAGTAAGGTGA
Organism: Balaenoptera borealis; assembly: GCF_965194805.1. Classification (NCBI taxonomy): domain Eukaryota; kingdom Metazoa; phylum Chordata; class Mammalia; order Artiodactyla; family Balaenopteridae; genus Balaenoptera; species Balaenoptera borealis. The sequence goes on from NC_138867.1 coordinate 63,985,721, forward strand.
AATTGGGTGGATTCAGGTGCTACAGGGGCCCCAGGAGAAGTGGTCCTCAGTGCAGCCTGGGTGGATGGATGGGATGCTTTTGGAGTAACGGTCATCTGTGGTGACATCTACAACATAAGGATCTTTGGCCTGTAACTATGGGAAAATGTTATAAGTCCAAACTTCAGACTTACTAACTAAAGACCTAGCCAGGATATAAATTTCACATTGCTTGTATACTATTTCTTCTTAATACAGAGAAAAAAGTCAACCATACTCATTGTTACTAAGACTTCTGATTTTTACCAGTTGTCTTAAGGCTGAAACGATTTCTGTTGCTTTGCCTTCCACATTACCACCTTAAGAGATCCCAGTGCACTCATCTGCTTTGCTCCACTTCTTTCTGACCCATTATGCAGTGTTGCCTCAACATATTACTTGGGAATTCAAGGAGAGTTCATGGTGGGGAAGACTGAGAGCTGCTTTTTAGAACTTGCTTTCAGGAAACGCCATCCAAGTGTAAGCCAAGTCCAGCTTTTGATCAAATTTTAATAATCACACTGATACAAACCATTTTCTGTTCTTGATCTATTTCCCAGGATCTTTCCTGCAATTAATCACCAGCTGAGTGGATTCTGGGGCTCCAGGTCAAAGTGAAAGTGCTCTGAGGCTGGCAAGCATCTCAACAGTTTGTGCAGGGACATTACAGAGCACTTTTATTAGCTCTGACTTACCCTGGGCAGTCTCTACAGCCTGAAGTCAGGCTGCCTGTTCCCATTGTTTCCTCCAGTTGTTATGGATACCACCCGAAGGGGCTTTGGATGCTTCTAGTATAAGCTTCCTCTGTCTTTCGGTCCTTCCCTTGGAAATCCACCGTGGGGTCCATCTGGCTCTTAGTGTTCAGACAACATGGCATTCTCGTGGTCCCCTACCCCAGGTTGGCACCAGTTCCCTTCGGTGATAGGGAAGGTGACACTGCAGTGACCTAAACACCGTGGCTGCCTCTAGAAGCGGCCTCTTGGACTTGGGACTTGAACCTTATCAGGAACAAGGCAATTAACTGAGTTCCCTGTAGGTTGGCTGGACAAGTGAAGTGAAACAGAAAACTGAGGTAATTTTCTGAGACAGTCAGGCTAGAAATAAATAAAGATAAGCAACCTGGCTTCAATCTTCTGGATCTTTCAGTGAAAGAATTTTAGCCCAAATGATCAGGAGAATGGCCTCTACTTCACACTGCGTGTGTGGACACGGCCTCGGGCAGTCCGTCCTACCACTCCACCTCCCCTCCCCATCCCCACCCAGACACCTCTACCCTGCAGGCACTTTCATAAGAGTGATTGACCAAAGAAGCGCTTCCTGGTTCCCCCATATTCTTTTATAGTCCATGTAGGGGAGACAATCATTCCTACTTCTTTTTCTTTTCTGAGCCATGCCTGTACTTGGTCACAGCTGGAAACTATAACAAGCAGGGTGGAAGAAGTCAGTCCTACTCACAGCTGATGGGTGAAACTGCACATTAATTACTCATGGAGATGCTCAAGGTTGCTAAGGAACCAGGTAACGTTTGTGGATGAGCTAAGTGCAGGTGGGCTGTCCTCAGCGAGGCCCAATTCCTCCCGGATCTGGGCGGTCCAGAGGGTGGGGTCAGGGGCAGGGAAAATGGCGGTGGGGAATTTTGTTTCCTTGGCAGCCCATCTGCTGAGTTCATGAACAAGCCCTCTTCTGGCCTTCCTGCCATCCTGGCCTTGTGGGTGGTCTCTCACACATCCAGCTACACAGCACAGCCCACCCCCTGCTTATGGCCTCTGCCAGAGTACTAATTAGGAACCCTGTCTCCTTGGAAGACTAAACAGCTAGGACTTTATAATTAAAGACTTCATTAGTTTCCTAGTGCAGATTTCCATGGCTAATGGAACTGAGGCCTGCATTATTTATGGCACCAGAAGGCGTACCGTCGATCTTAGCCATCCTCTTAGAGCCAGGGGCCCACCACACCCCGTCTCCCCCAGGAGTCTGTCAGCAGAAGAGGAGGTAGTCAGTGTCAGAGTTAACAAGAGAGACCCCCAGAGTCTCCATACCGGTTTGCATGAATTCATAATTCGGCCAAAACTGGCTGGCAAATGTAACAAGTCTAACACCCATTTATCATTAATTGTCTTCTCTTCTGAGCTCATCCCATAAGTAAAAGGGGCCTTCCAGCAGACGACGCTGGACTTTCTCCATGGCTTGTCTTTCAAGATTGCCACTAGGGAGTATTTTAGAAGCTCTTCGGGCCAGAGGAATGGAGGCCCTTAGAGAAAAGGGGTGAGTGATGTGCTGAGAGCTGCCAAGGGAACCTGGCAGAATATGACAGTGAGATCAGAAACATTTTTCCTAGAAAGAGTCATTTTGTAGCCTAGTTTGAGGAAAAGCTTTCTTTCCTAATTCCTATTGCATGAGAGAATTAACAATACTGCAACAGCTAGTATTTGAGAACTACCCTGTGTTAGGGAATATTCTAAGCACCTTAAATGCACCATCTCTTTTACACCTTGTGCAGTGGCTCTCCACTGAAATCTGTTCTTCCCTCATCACTGGCAAGAGTTGTAGCTGGAACATGGCTGTTCAGCCTGAGACTGCATTTCCCAACCTCCCTTGAGCCAAGTGTGGTCACATGTCTACACCTTCACCAGTGGATCCTGAGCAAGAGTGTGCCACACTCAACTGGAGCTGCCTCCTCCATGCTCTTTCCCCCTTTCCTGTTGGCTAAGTTGGTGTAAAATGTAATGGTCTTAAAACCCATGAGTTGGGCTTCCCTGGTGGCGCAGTGGTTGAGAGTCTGCCTGCCAATGCAGGGCACACGGGTTCGAGCCCTGGTCTGGGAAGATCCCACATGCCACGGAGCAGCTAGGCCCGTGAGCCACAACTACTGAGCCTGCGCGTCTGGAGCCTGTGCTCCGCAACAAGAGAGGCCATGATAGTGAGAGGCCCGTGCACCGCGATGAAGAGTGGCCCCCGCTTGCCGCAACTGGAGAAAGCCCTCGCACAGAGACGAAGACCCAACACAGCCAAAAATAAATAAATAAATAAAGTAAACAATGCGTTAAAAAAAAAAATACATTAAAAAAAAAAAAATTAAAACCCATGAGTTGCTATCAGACCTGGTGCTTAAGCCACCCACCAACACAAGCACCTGTCCTGGATGGTTTCATAGAAGAGAAATAAACCACTTATTCCTTAGCTCACCACATTGTAAGGATCTTTGTTAGAAAGCTTATATTAGAAAGCCTAGTATACTTTGCAATGACCCTCCAAGGCTTTTTTCTTTTTTTTTAATTAACTCCATTTTACTGATAATACTACAGCTCAAAGAAGTCAGTTTGTCTAAAGTCTTACTGTTGATAATTAGCAACATTGGGATACAAATCCAGGTTTTCTGACAATCTCTAATGAAAGAGGTCAGAACAGTGGTTCCTTTGGGTAGAGTGGATTGGCTGGGAGGGTCACAAGGGAGACTCCCCACCCCCCCTTTTTTTGTAGGAGAAAGGTGCTTGGATTAGTAATTAACATTCAGACAATGTTTTATCATCATACAAAACACTTTCACACTATCAGCTCATTTAAGCCTCGCAAATACCTTGTACAGATGAAGAGACCGAGGTCTGGACAAGTTATATATCTTGAACACAGAATCGGCTCTACACTTCCAACACAGGTCTTCACTCTAAATCCTGAACCCAATCCATTATATGCATGCTGAAGCAACTCTCTCAGGTGTAAATTACAAAAACCAACTCCTACCAGCCTAAGCAACAAGCACACACCTCTCCCCACCGTACACACCCCTCTATATGTCCGTTTACATGAGTGGGGTGGGCTGGGGGGTGGTAGGGAGTAGAACTGGCCAAAGTAGCATGACTGTCATCAGATTTCTTGTTCTCTTACTCTGTCAGTAGTTTTCCTCAACATGGCTGGAGGAAAATGGGGCCAAAAACAGTTCGAACTTACAGCTTCCAAGTTTAGCAACCCCATAGGAAAAATTGAGTTCTTACCTACTGTTTTAATATAATGTATAAGGAAAATCGCTGATTGGCCCAGCTTGGGTATGTTGCCTTTTCCATGGACCAATCCCTGAAGCCAGGGGGATGGGGCAATACATTGTGACTCTCAGTCCCACAAGAACCACATGGAATGGGTAGCGGGACAGGAACAACTGTCTGTAGGAAGTGGAGGAAGGTGGATACTGATGTCAGAATTGGGAAGGGATGTTGGACAGACAAAAACAGATCTGTTATACATGCCTGCATTATAGAAAGGATTCAGCAGAAAACTGGCAGCAGTATCCCTTAGTTTGGAAAACACCGTGTGTGTATATATATAATTATATATGTATAACTGTCTCCTGGTCTTACTATAGACATCCTCTTGCACAGTATGGTCCAAAAAGTTGCACTCCATAATGTGCCTATCCATTCAAAACCCTCTCTAGAACTTCTTAGCAGTTCCCTTTTAATTACAGTCCCCAGCATATGTGCACATAGTCCTGTCCCAGGGAGACTGAAATTCCCGATTTAAGGTGAGACAGAGTGAAGTAATTGCACACAGGTGTGGGAATCCGTATGGGGATAGGGAGGGAAGGATTGCATGTACCCTTAGTTTTCTGTCTCCAGGGTTTGTTTCTCATTACTCTCTGAGGAGCAAAGTTCATTTTCACCACAGTCCCTCAGCGTGATGGGAAGACTTTAACAAAAAGTCAGACCTGCCCTTCTGTCTGCTCCTCAGGTGTGCAGAGGTTTTTGACTGCTTTCAGCCAAGCAACTTGCTTACCCTATGGGACCAACTTTGGGGACACAGACACGAACGTCACAGTGTACTGAGCCAAGAACGCAAACAGTCAGAGCTGCCTGGTGGGGACCGTCACCTCTTTCCTCTGGCATGTGACCTTTCTAGCAACTTGTGATCCGTTTCTAAGACTCCAGACATGTCTGTTCCATGCTTTGCGTTAAGTAGTGGCTTTTAAACTTTTAAAGAAAATTAAACCCATGGTAAAACATACATTTTACATTGAAGTAGTACACACACACACACAATATAACCAAAAATACTTATTGAAAAATGACTAATATTTACCCCTACCATCGTGTTGCACTCTGGTATATTCTATTCAATTTTATTTCATTTTTTAAAAAATTGCTGAGTATATTGATTTCATGACAGGTCACAACCTACAGTTTGGAGAGTATACAGTCCAACCGTTCCATGCACTGCCCAAGTGCGTCATCAGCTAAAACCATGAACACCTTCTCATCAGATGCTTCCAGAGCCCTTTGTTTCAGGACTCTGGCCCAGGAGATCATGAACTGTGCTAGATTAAGTAGGCGGGTTCTCGGTCTCAGACGTCATCTTCCTACTCTTTCATGACGTGACTCATGGAAGGGAGGGGAAGGGACACTTTCTCAGCTGCATAAATTCCTTCCCCAATATGTCAGCACAGGTGGTCACCCAGCCTCTGCTCCCCATCTCCAGTAGCTCACTGCCTGCTGCTTTAGCTGAGTTATTAAAGAGATCTTTGACATTTCTAATAAAAATGACCTTGCTGCCATGTGCATTCCTCCATCTGGTCCTGCCCTTTGAAGCCAGGTGAGTTCAATCTCTTTTCCACACTGTATTTTAAACCTTTTGAAGACAACACCCATTACTGTCCTGAATTCCCCCATCACCAACTCCTTCTATCTCTAAGGGACAGGGTTCCCAGGTCCCTTGCCATCATCCTGTCTGCTGTTTTTGGACACCCACTTGTTTGCCAACATTCTTCTGAAAGTGTGGCTTCCAGAACAAGGAATTGAGTACTTGGTGAATATAGATGTATATGTGTGTGTGTGTGTGTGTGTGTGTGTGTATGTGTGTGTGTGTAAAATCCTATTTTAAGAAATCAGGTGATGTGTCAGAGCCCTTGATTCCAAGATTGGAAACTCTTGTCCTACCTGCATGACATTGGGCCAGCCCTTCTCCTTTTCGGTTGATTTCTTCATTGTTTAAAAAAAAAAAAAAGGCTGTATTGTTTAATGGGTACAGAGTTTCAGTTTGGGATGATGAACAAATTCTGTAAATGAGTAATGGTGATGGTTGCACAACATTTTGAATGTACTTAATGTGACCGAATTGTGCACTTAAAAATGGTCAAAATGATAACTTTTATGTCATGTATATTTTACCAAGATTAAAAAAAAGAGAGAGGGTTAGATAAGATGATCTCTAAGAATCCTTTGAACATTTCTAAAGCTTTTGCCATCTGACCCCACAATACTTTGACTTAAAGGCCTGAAGGGCCAGGCTCAGATCTGAGCCTTCCATGGAAAGTGGTGGCAAGATGCTGACGGAGATTCTCAGTCCAGAATGAGGGAGGCTGGCATTCAGCACCCCCGTGCACAACCCCTCACGTGCATTGTCCTGGAACTGAGTGGTCTAGTGAAGCCTAAACACCAAACACATCCCCGAGAAATCAGAACAGTGATTCCGGCTAGAATCCCTGGGCTCAGAGTCCCTGGAGGGCATTAAATACAAGCAAATGCTCCTCTGACAGCCTGACCTCTGAGTTATCTTGGAGGGCCAACTCAGAGAAGACCCAGAGGCCCAGCCCTGAGAAATTCCTTCCCTGCTCCCTGTCTTTGGTTTTTAAAATCCTTTCTCCTGCTGTCTATTCTAGGGCGGTGGTGGGTTTAGAGAGCTGTTGGCATGCAGGTGGGAAAGCTATCCAGTTGGGCTTTAATTCTTTTTCCCTAGTTGTGGGAAGCAGCCTCCTCTCTTCTATTTAAAAGGTGGAGGGAAGGGGAAAACAACAGAAACCCCAAACAAGCTGAATCTGAGGCCTGAACAGACAGCCTCACGTGGGCCGGCAAAGGGCAGTCATACTGTTGTGTGACCCGAGCACCCTTGCCTTGGTGCTCTTGACTGGATCAGCACCCTCAGGCTGCCTCCCTGGGGCTGCACTGGGATTTCCAGACCCTCCAAGAAGTAGCATCCAGGTCTGACGGCCAAGTCCCTCCCCTCCACCGCCCCCCTTGACCCCCGTGACAATGTGAAAGGCTCTGCACCTCAGTCAAGAGATATTTAGGGTCTTTGAAGTGAAAAAGGAGGGCCTAGAGTATTTGGTTTTTCAATGATTTTCTTCTTTTTACAAACTCTGGGAGAATGCCCAGGCAGCTGAAAACTACATCAAGGGCCTGATTTAGGGAGTGTTGTCATATTTCATCTATTCAACAAATAGCTGGAAGCAACTCCACAGGGACACTAAGAGGCAAGATGAGATGATGTTCATTCAGTGTGGATCTGGTACCCTTCTTGTGATGCAGAGCTGAGGAGACCCCAGCACTCACCAAGGTCGACAAAGAGACCAAGGAAGGAGTTAAGACTGAGAACGAAGATGACATTAACTTGAAGGTGGCTGGTTCTGTGGTGCAGTTTAAGATTAAGAGGCATTTTTATACCACCTAATGGAAGCCTGTTGTAAACAACAGGGTTTGTCAGTGAGGCAGACCAGATTCTGATTTCATGGGCAGCCAATCAATGAAACCGACACACCTGCACAAGTGGAAATGGAGGATGTAGATACAATTAATGTGTTCCAGCCGTGTCTACCAAAAAGGAATCTGGTACCTTACTCCAGAACTCTGTTCCTACAGACCACGAGTACATTCACGATTAGAAAACCACAATCTGGGGTTTCCCTGGTGGCGCAGTGGTTAAGAATCTGCCTGCCAATGCAGGGGACACAGGTTTGATCCCTGGTCCGGGAAGATCCCACATGTCGCGGAGCAACTAAGCCTGTGTGCCACAACTACTGAGCCTGTGCTCTAGAGCCCGTGAGCCACAACTATTGAGCCTGTGTGCTGTAGCTAGAAGCCACCGCAATGAGAAGGCTGTGCACCACCAGGAAGAGTAGCCCCCACTCACTGCAACTAGAGAAAGCCCGCGGAGAGCAATGAAGACCCAATGCAGCCAAAAATAAATAAATAAAATAAATTAATTTAAAAAAAAAAAAGAAAACCACAATCTGTTTCCACCACATCCTGACTACAAAACAGTTTTCTCTATTCTTTTATTTTCCTTTTCCTGTTCCTTTATTGTATATCCAGGAATGGTGTATGTGCACAAACATGCTGCAATAAAAAAAAAAAAATCTAAATAGTATGTTTTGATCAATTTCAAGTGGAGGTGGGATGGGGAAAACTTCCTGATTCCATGGAAATTCTCCCTTTCCATCAGCTGCATGCTCCTTCAGCTCTTATCTTTACATTCCAGTAAGTTGTTTTGCTCTCTCAATGTTTAACAAAAACAACAACATAAAAAATCCTTGCATAGTTTGTTCTATTGTAGACCTTTAGTGTTTTTCATTTATCATTGTAAAACCACGGGCAATTTGATAACATTTTTGTATGTAGCTGTTACACATAGGACGATCTGTCTTGAAGTGGGGGTAATTACTCTAAAAGGAATGCATTCTATATAGTTTTTCTTTCAAGTCAAGCAGCTTGTTGTTTAAGTAAACTTCTTGTTCAAATTGAGAAAGAAAAAAGAGATGAAACCAGAATAACACTCCCAGGTGGCAGTCTGGGTGTCTATTAACAATTAAAGAACAAAACCATTTGAAACCCACTACAGGGGAAGGCAAGGCTAGCATGAGGGCATCCCTCCCACTTTCCCCCAAACATCAAGTGCTTTCCTCCCAACACAAGGCGCTATGTCAGGCATCCACATCTGGGGCCCAAGTGTGGTACATTAGTCATGGCTTTGAGTTCTGGAGTCAGTCAGACCTGGGTTCAAATCCTGAACCTGACACTTAACAGCTGTGTGACTCTGCACAAACATTTCATGCTTTCTGGACCTTTCTGCATCATTTTTTCCAGGTTGTGTGTCCCATCTATAAAGTGAGGATAATGGTACTTCATAGGTGGTTGTGAGAGCAGATGAGATAGTACACATAAAGTGCTTAGTGAACAGCGAGGACTCAGTAACCTACATCATTATATTCTGTGGTCGTCCCAGTCTGTGACAGCTGAAAGCCATTTGCTCTCTTCAATGGTCAGAGCTATGTGGATTTTTCTCCCCAATGCCTTATTACAAAAAATTTCAAACATACAGAAAAGTTGAAAACTATACACTGAACATCCATATACTTATCACCTAGATTCTATAATTAGCATTTTGATGTAAATGAGTTACCACGTACTTTTTAAATCTCTTATCTACCCATCAATTCATCTGCTTTTAAAAATGCATTTTCAAGTAAGTTGCAGACATCAGTACTTTTCACACAGTTCTGTGTCTCCTTAATGAAGTTTCCCAATGGCCAGGGCCCCATCTAAGGCTTCCGTATGCCAGCCTGAAACACTGCCTTCCTTGAAGTCGCCAAATGCGTGTGTGTGATTGACTTAGATGGAAAAAAGTAAGGATATTACATCTGTTAGATATAAATGTAATTGATGTGTGAGTCCAAACAACTTAATGAGCTTTAGTCTTTTAAACATATTTTGGACCACATCTCATGAGTAGGAGAGCTTGTGCTTTACTCAGTCTATATGCTGTAGAGGAAATAGCCGTAGAATATAACACCTTATCCAAGAGCTTTGATTTATGACGCTATGAATAAAAATATGGTTCCGCTAGCTCTGTGTTGTTAAGGTAGGGCTGGCTGCCTGAGCCACCGTGGCTATATACTTTGGATTATTAGCATCATAATTTTGGAGGAGAAAACCTTGCTGTCCAAGAACCTTCTCTGAAGTGTTACCCCAGTCTTAATGCCCACCCCCAGGCTGAAGGCCGGGAAAACAGAATTTCAATCCAGGGCACATCAAAGTGCGTTCTGGTGTAAGGTTTCTTCCAATGCCCCAGACCTATCCTTCAAACAAAACCTCCCTGTTTTCCATAAAGGGCACTGGTTTCTAGGGGACTGTGTGAATGAAGAAAGTCCAGTTCCATTCAGGTGTTATCTATTCACTTGCTTCCCAACTCATTCACAGGAAACCCAAGTTGAAATGTCTTTAAGTAAACTTTCTTTGATACCATAAATGTCTCCATCTGGGGCAGGCAAATGCTCTGCTGACTCAGCTGGTTTACATTTTTTTCAGATTGTGTTTACAAAAAGGAAAAACTGAGCTAATTTTTACCAAGCCTTCTCCTCTCTCCCCCGACGAGACCAAGAGTTAGCCAAAAGCCAAAAAATCACTCTGACAACATAACTGTGTCCTTACCCTGCATGTTTTTCTTTTCTTCCAAAATGAAGAAAAAACCCCAAACCTATGGTCATGTATAGTTTTCATGAGAGGAAAGAGCTGTTGACACCCAGCAGATGGGGCCTGGGTGGCACTGGTTCTGCCCTGGAGCTGGGGAGGGTTTTCAGGGAGAGGAGAGAATCAGAGTAGATATACTTGCAATGACTTGTGTACACTGGGAGCTTAGTAAATGTAAACTGAGCCTAAGTGGGATTTTACTGCAAAAGTCAGGGTACAAAGGCACTTCTCCAGCAGTAGGACAGCATTCAATAGGGCATCTTTGGGGAGACATCTACTTAAAAAGAAAAGAGCAACTTAGGATCTCAGCATTTTTGGAGAAATGTGTTTTGTTCACTCCCTGCTACAACCCACCTGTTGCATATGGCCCCATGGTCCCCACAGGAGTTACAGACTATGATAGTTATTGGCTGTTCTCCAGAGAGACTGGGCCTTGTCCAGTGGAGGTACTGAGAGGTGGTTCCTGAAACAGCCAAGAATAAGAGGGCCACAGGGAGTGTGTCCATCATGCCTGGACCGCACCAAGGGTCAAGCCTGGGGGAGCCCAAGTCTGTGTCCAGCGCATTTAACACGGCGCCTGGAACAAGTACAAAAAGCCCGCTGGATCGGCTGCTGAAATGGATGGAAAGTGAAAGAAAGGGTAGGAGGTGATAGGGAGCGGCCAGGACGATCTACTGTATTAATTGTCCTGGGTCACCAGGACAGTTTCCCTGAGCAGACGTAATGTCCCAGCTTGTGTTTTATTGCTTGCCCAGTGCATGGCGAATCTGTTTGGTTTACATTAAATCACAGCACCCTGGAAAACAGCTGCCTTCAGAACAAAGTGATTTTGCTTTCCGGAGCTGCCCTAGCAGCTTTAGCAGTCTCATCTTCGCTCTGGGGTCAAAAAGATCTGCCCCTTGAATGTACAAGTCAAAGCTAAACTGTGTCAAATTTTTAAAACCTATGACCTTTAACTGCACTGTTGATTCACAATGTCAAAAAGCCTCAATCTTCTTCTGGACTGGAAAGTTTTAAAGATACTTGGCACAAAGTTGGATACTGAATCCACATTAAAAAAAAAGAAATCTTTCTATCTCAGCTGGAAGAGCTTCATTTTAACTGTCAGAGCCCTGCTTGATAGACTTATAAACTATGACCATAAAATAACGAAACGTTTTAACAAATACATTAGAATGTGCAACCCAAATATATGTCTATATACCCAAATAAATGTTGGTCTTGAAAGCATCTTTTTAGTCAAATGATGCCATTATTGTCCAAAGCATTTTCCAAATTTCTCTTTCAGAGTAGCCTTCAAAACAACTGGCACGAAAGCAGAAAGATGTCACCTAACTTAATAGTCACAGGGTTGCTTTTTTTGATCCAATGCAATTCTCTGCCTTTCACATTTTTTGCAATTTTAACCTTGCTCTTCTCCCCTCCTTCCTGTCATGAACTAATAACTAGGGGATCCCAAGAGATGGTTGTAATGGTGCTACCTGAGAATGGAAAGGTCCGGGAGAAAGACTGTGGGACAAACAACAGCCTGGAATCTGAGAGACTGATGGAGCATGGCCACTGCCTCAGGTCCTTTGGATATTGAGTCACTGTAAAAAATTGAAGCGGATAACTGGCCAAAGTGTCCTCAACCCAAATCATCTCAAGTTGGACCCTCATTACGTCAGGGAATATTTCTTGGCTATAGCCAAGAGGTAGCACCATGCATCTAATATAAATCTGGGTTTGGTCAAGGTCCTTTTTTGCAACAGGCCAGAACACGAACATGGGAGAGCCATGCTGGTGCTGGTTGCCACTGGGTGGCAGGGAAGTTTGTGGCACAGAGGTAAGGTAGAAAAGAACCCATTGTTGTTTGGAGTCCTTCAATGGCAGCAGCTGTAAGAAATACTTATGAGTTAGCTTGGGCCAGTGTGTGAGGAAAGATTCATTTGAGGGAGTTCTTAGCTGTGTGGGAGGAGAGAACACCAATTCAGAGCCAAGGGTCATATAGCACCTGTGGTGTGTACCCAGATTTGGAACCAACCAGAAGACCTCTTTGGCTTCTTGGGAGGATTAAATATTTATGCAAATATTTTCAAAGTACAAAATGCTTTCATTGATATATTATTCACCACCCTTGTTACCCACCAGGAAAGCAAATAAACATCAACCTTTCTTCCCCTCCAGTTATCACTTACCTATATCTACGCCATATCCTCTGCTCTTTGCTCTTTCCCTAGCTTAGTCACAGACTGTTCCTATTGTTATCCAGGGCTAATTACTTGTGCAACGCCTGTGCTCTTCTAGATCCATCCCTCCCTGTTTCCTGAGTCTTTGTTTTATCAGTTATAACCCATTCGTTCACCTCTTCAACCTCTCCCTCCCTCTTCCCCATCATCATTCAAACAAGCTCTAAGATTTCACAACTAGAAAAGAGAAAAACCCTCTCTCATGGCATTACATTCCTACAGGTACTTCCTGTTTCTCACACTATTGCCTTTCCTTCATAGGCAGCCTTCAGGGAAGGGCAATCTCTACTCCCTCCCTCCAGTTGCTTACATTTTTTTCATACCTGAGCTCAGTGCATTCTGGCTCCTGAATCCATCACTGCACAGGAACTGGTTTTGTCAAGGTGGTCAGTGACCACCCCCACTAAATCCAAAGGACACGATTTTGCTCTTATATTGATCAACTTTCTAAACTCTTTTCCCTCAGCTTTTACGGGAACACACCCTCCTGCTGTTTCTCTCACTTTTCCAACCGTCATGTCCCATTTTTCTTCCTCTATTCGTTCCTCAAATATTGGGGATTGCTCTTGGCCTCTAGGGGCATGGATGGTTCTTAAACTCTTAGGAGGAAACTGGTTGGCACATAGTTACTTCAGAGCCAAGACCCTTTCTTGAGCCCCAAATTTTGGAGTTGGTGCCTTCTCTCTTGGCCCCTTCTTTGGGATTCTTATCTTCCTGGCTATCTGGTGTAGTGAGTCAGCCAGTGGCCATCTGCTGCTGGGAAAGCACATGTCCTAAAGGTGCAATGTCCATCAGCAATGCTCCAAGCACCAGTATAAAACCTCTCTTTGTTTCCTTATCTCTTGGGCCATGCCTTTTCTAGGGTTTACCCGGTCTCTCTCTAAAGGGGATAAGACAGAGTGGAGACTTGCATCTGAGCTTATGAAGACAGGTGGCCACTCAGTCTGTTCTTAGATCTGCCTACTGCGGTCCAGAGAGTCTGTGCAGCTCTATTACCTAAGCCCAGCTCACCAGGGCTAGGGCTCCTCTTTGAGGTCCTGGGCTAAAGCCCTCAAACATCCATTCCTTGGGGGATTCCTCTGTTTGGCTACATTCTTCATGTACTTACCTGCCCCAGGGTCCTAGAACAGGATTTAGGTGTTGAGGTCCTGGGGACAGGTATTCTCAAGTGCATCCCAATCTGACCAACTTGTATCCACAGCCTCTGTCTTCTCTATATGTACTTTTTCTGAGAGATCTGATCCACCTACAGGGCTCCAAACTCTGCACTCTGGTGATGTTGCCAATCACGATCTGTAGTACACAGACAGGCCTCCTGACCTCCAGGCCCATATTCACTTACGTGGATGAAAAATGTCGCCTGCCGTATCAGCCAACAAATGATGGGGCGGCCATCAAGCCATCAGCCACTGTAGCTGTCCCGACTGTGCACTCTTTGGGGATTCAGGCTGGAGAAAAGCAGGATGCTGGCCCTAGATAGTCAAGGTGTATATCAAAGCAGTGATTTCAATAAGCCCAGACTCTTGCATCTTCCCATACACAGAAAAGTGCTAACTTCATTAACTTGGGACGTCTGGTTTTTATTTAATTAAAAGTAATCGCTTGATGTTCTGACTACCTGGATTTTTTCTTGCAAAAACTCCTATGTATCTCGGCTCCTCCCTCACCCCTTTGTAGCAGTCCCCCAGAGGGGTCTGAGAGGCTGCCTCCCTGGCTTAAGTCCTCAGAAAGTCTGCCGAATAAAACATAATTCTCAACTTTTAGGTTGTGTGTTTTTTTTTTTTTTTCTTCAGCTGATACTTACATGACCAACACAACTAAAAGTTAATTCATCAACACTCCCCCCTTGTCTGGTCGGCTCTGTCTTTTCCCTAAAAACCAAGATATCACCTCACTGGAAGCCTTGCCTGGCCCCCAGGATCGGGTTGGCAGCCCTCCTCTCTGTTCATATAGTGCCCTGTACTTTCCCAATATGACACTGTATTATATCCCATAATCACTTTCTTTCCAGTTTTCCCACTAGACTGTGCATTCTTTTAGGAAAGGAGTGATGTCTTGGGTATGAAATTCCAGGAGTAAGTACATTTGTGAAATGGGAAAACTCCTCTATTCCAAATTGGAATACTACTCTTCCCCAAACACTTCATCAGTTTTTTGAGCAAGCTGAACTTGGTAAGAGTCTTTTTTTTTTTTTCCCCCCAAAACCACTGTCTTCAAATGAGCTCTGTCTGGGTCTCCTTTCTTGTTCTTTGGTGATTTCTCCAGGCAGATCTCAAAACTTTGATCGCTTTCAAATATCAGTTCCATTTTAGGATCTTAAAAGCTCCAGTCTACACCCAACCTGAGTCTCACCTCCAATTTAATGTTTCTTCCCTCCCTCCGACTTGGGTCTGACATGGTGGTTACGGCCCTATAATGGAGATGGGGGCATGGCTTGTTCCTTCACCCTCCTGCTCTCTCCCCCGTCCCGCCTTTTTCAGGATCCTCTAGGGCTTAGCAGATGAGGAAAAATGAGAGCAAAGGGGCAGAGGCCATCGTGTTCAACATGTGCACTGTGTGTGGCTTGTGTCTGAAGGTCTGGAGTCCCCGGCATTCTCAGTCTAGCTCTCTCGTAAGGCATATTAATGGGACTTTTGAGGTACCCTCTTCCACCCCCACTACAGGGACTTCCCACACTGCAGTCTCCAGCTGATCTCTCAGTCTCTCTCTCTGCTGGAACCCCCTGCTCCAGAAGGTAGCCCTCTCACTACTAAAGCAAGCATGGGAATCTTCTCACTCTTAGCCTTTCAAATGGCAGAGCCTCATCTTGCTATCCCTGCCACCCAGCTCCACTCTAGCCTCCTGCTTTCAGAACTCCCAGTCTTCACGCCCCAGACTCTAGGAGATACAGGTAAGCTCTCCCAAGACGCTTGGCGTCCTCCATTCCGGTAGCAGCACTATGCAGGCCGACGCGTTTTCACCACACAACAAGCTTCTTTTTTTTTTTTTTTTTTCTTTTTTCAACAAGCTTCTTTGAAATGAGAGGCAAGTTTGTCTCCCTTTCTTGCAAGATACCCCCAGACCTGAGGGTCTCTTGGCCCCCCTCTCTTCTTGCTTTGCGTGGCTGGATCCCCTTCCCCATGGGGAGGGAGGGAAAAAACCAAGCTCGCTCCTCTTACAAATTCCCTTCAAAGAGCCCTCAGGAACCTCTAGCCTTTCCTTCATACATCCTGTGGGATTTCTGTAGCACCTCTCTTTAGAATGTGCGGGTTCTTATCACGTTGGCTTGAGCTTTGAAGCTTTAGCCAACACCTGAGACTACAGGAAAAGTTCCATTCCACATCCCGTTAGCTGTTGCCTCTGCTTAAAATAGTCTTTTTTCTTCCTTAGACCTGCCTTGCACCTCATAACAGTGCCCTCACCAACCTTACCTAAAATATCATAGTAAATAGGAAGGAAAAAAATGGGTTTGGTTAGAACTTGATCTTCGAACAAAACCAAAAATTATACATACATATTATATTATATATATTATACATACATACATTAATCTACTCTATAAAATGGATGTTGTGTAATTGTGCACCAATTCTTATACTAATAAAAAGAATGAGTTGTGTTTTTCTGGCATTAGCTGTCTGATAAAATTATATAACAACACAGTATGCCTTCCTTCATTTTACATTCAAGGACAGGAAGATAAAAAGGAATCTTTTTGCAAAAATATTCAAGAATTTCATCAGTTTCCTGAGGGCCGCTCTTCCATCTCTGATATTCAAATCACCTTCTTTTGAATAGCCTGTTGTGTCAATATCCTTGTCAATTTTCTCTCCTCTGTTAACTGCTCCATTTCTGCCAGATCCTTCTTTGTTAGGGGCTTTACCCATGAGTGAGTAGTTCTCCAACTTCATCAAAGTGCATTCGATTTGCATCTTATTCTGCATTTGTAAGACACTGGAAATCAGCTGGAGGATGGCTGACAAGGAGGAGGAGGTGGCTGGTTAGGAAGGAGGCTGGTTTAATTAGGATCAAGGTATTTGCATGACACCTTTTATGAGTGGTGGGTAAGTTCATTCGTCACTATTGTGTTATAACAACTGTTGCTCCCCATGCCACCTTATAACTTTGGGGCTTAAATCCTGAACCCTGGGATAAGCAAGGGCCTCTGCCCGTCCCCACGAAGGAGCTGTACCTTAAGAGCTTCTCAGCTAAGATGGAGGCAAGGACTGACTGGATCTTGCAGAGAGCTCACAGGAGACAAGGATGACTGGGTACTAAGGGTGACTGTGCTGAGTCGCAGAGCCAGGAAGGGATTGGAAGGTCTGAAAGGGGAGATGGGGAAGGTACCAAGAACAGTTTGGCCTCTGTGACCATATGGGAAAGGCTTAGCCCTGAAAAGGTACAGAAACTGTACTCTTCTGCAAGATAGATATTCGGCCCTGTGCCTTCAAGGAGACTACAAGCATCTTTAGAAGATGGCAGATGACTTAGCAGATCAAGGGACAGGCCGAGGCTTCAAGTCATAATTTGAAAAATGGCTCCCCTCTAGCCAAACACTTCCAGAAATGACCTCTTCCTGAACATATTGCCTCCCGTTCAGTACTTGGCCTCTTTTTTTTAAAGCTAAACTTTATTATTATTATTATTATTATTTTAGCCAGACAGAGTGTGGGATCTTAGTTCCCTGATCAGGGATCAAACCCGTGCCCTCTGCATTGGAAGCACTGAGTCTTAGCCAATGGACCGCCAGGGAAGTCCAGTACTTGGCCTCTTGAGAGGGAGGCTTTGCTAGCACCGCCAAGTGCCTCTGGGTCCCCCACCTGTACAAGCAGAACATCCAACCTAACATCCTGCTATGATGTAAGGCCATTCCCCACTCTCGGTGACACAGAGGAAAGAGGGAAGCAATCACTAGTCCTTTTTATAAGCGAAACCTGAACTGGGAAGAAAGCAATGAGAAAGGGAGGAGAATGGGGCCAGGGGAGAGGCACAGTGGGCAGCCTCTAAGAAGGCCCCCAGGGATCCCTGTCCCTGGTATCCACACCCTTGAGTAATCCCCTCCCTTTGAGTATGGGCTGGATTTAGTGACTGGCTTCTAACACATAGACCATGACAGAAGTAATGGATGTCACTTCTGAGATAGTAGGTTATAAATGACTGTGGCTTCCACCATGGGTACTTGTGCCCTCTCTCAAATCCTACCACCCCCGGACTCAGTCAAGTCTTCACTGAGATGGCCACCTTATGAGAAAACTTAGCCAGAGACACCCAGGCAAGATGCACCCAGATTCCTTACCCTCAAAACTGGAGGAGATTGCTGACTGAAAAAAAAAACCACACACACACACACACACACACACACACACACACACACACAATGTAAGAGCCGTGAGTTGAGTCCTACTGAGGACTGTAGCCCAGGAGAGAGCCTCTCAGGTAGCTGTGAGGAACTCCTCTGAAGCGGTGGGGAAAAGGCCAGAATATGTGTGATTTTGGCTAAGGAGTACGTGCAGTCAAGCCTATATCTCAGTAGAAGGTTACTGCTACTTACGAGGAACTATCTCAGTTAATGATTTCAATGCTTTGCTAAGTACGTGGAAGATGCAAGAATCCAGGTTCACAAAACAAGTTTTCCTGAGATATATCTAACTTTCTAAGGGGCCTTTTCCCCCAAAGCACGGAGTGCCTCGTCCTGCATTCCTTTTGGGGTATACTGTCAATCAGCAATTGCAGTGGCTAATGACTTGATCCTTATAGAAGTGGATGGTGGGCAACATTCTTTGTTTTATAAGATAATAAATATTCTTTGTCTCCAGATGTAATTTTGTGGTAATTTGCTACACAGCAATAGGTAATCAATACATGGGGCAGGAGTATTGTGTTTGGGTTGTTTCCCTGGTTTCGGAGTCCAGCTGAGAGAAAAATATGAGACTCTCCAAACAATCTTGATGACCGTGAAGACATCTGGGATCTTGGGCCCCAGGGATTTGAGGCTTTTTAAAACTGGCTTTCTAGGTCCCATTGCCACAGTCAGTAGCAGTGCTGCCAGGTCAGGGGTCATGCATGCAACCCAGATGTTTCTGCTCTCCCTATCTTTAACTCCCGCCTCCCTACCTCTACGTGGCACTCACCATTCCATGTTGTCCTTGTCCTAATATACTGTGGGCTCCTTGATGGTAAAGACCATGGCTTATGTATCTTTGTTACCGGTTATGCCAGACATAGTAGGTGCCCAACAAATGTATGTGTGTGTTTTAAATACATTGTGTGTGTATGTGTGTGTATGTGTGTGTGTGTATGTTTTTGGCTGCGCAATGTGGCATGCAGGATCTTAGTTCCCCGACCAGGGATTGAACCCACACCCCCTACAGTGGAAGCACAGAGTCTTAACCACTGGACCACCAGGGAAGTCCCCTAAATACATTTGTGTCAACACTTTTCACCGAGGTTCATGCTATCCTAGTCTGTGCCTGGGTGACTAAGAGTGGATCTCTATTAACACCAACCCCGACCTTAAAAAAAATTTCCAACTCCACTTCCCTTAAGGAAACCATTAGTTTACCTCCACTGTATCTGCACCAAAACCTCCACCTACTCCACCCTGTGGAAGGAGAAAAGCCTCTTAAAGATGGTTGGATAACTAAAGAGCATCAGGAGACATGCCGCCTGCTCTTTGCAGCTAGTCCTTGGCATTTGCAGGACTTCTCAGCTCTAGGCAGAAGCTACGCAGCCAGTTTTCTGCAGGGAAAGTCGCACAGGGAAAAGCATTTATAATAAAGCTTGAACAAATGAAGGGGGAAAATCTTAGGGAAGGTTTGGAAGATGAAGGAGGAAAATCTGAGTCTGTCCAAATGTGAGACCATAAAAAGTGTTTGAAGCCATCAGCTGATATCTTGGAGGAGATCCCAGAGTAAACAAAACCTGCCTGAGGAGTCTGGATAGTGTAATGTTCACCCCGATTTGATGAAGGTGCTGAAGTCCTTCCAGCTGATCCAAACAAAGCCCTCTGAAGATAGCCAATGCTCCGGACACACACTTCCCCAGAGCAGGCAGCGGGGCAGGGCTGCCATCAGGCTGAGTAAACACGGTCTGCAGGTAGGATGGAAGGGTTGGGGACAAGGACCAGGCTTTGAAGTCAGGGACTGCAATGTCATCCTGAAATCAGAAGGTATGGCCTTTGAATTCAACAAACGGAACATTCATTCAACTAGTCATGTCTAAGTGCCAAGCACTGCTTGATGAGACAAAGATATTCCATGAAACAAACCAGACAGGAGACTTCCGCCTGGTGGGAAAGACAGACATTTATTCGTGAGTAACAATAAGTGCGATATCCTCTCTCACAGGAGAGGGGCCAATCAGGAACACTGGTCCAGTTCAGCAGGGCTAGAGGGAAAACCTCCCAGGGGAAGGCACCTTTAAGTTTACACCCGAAGGATGAGCTAGTCCAGCAAAGAGGAAAGAGAAGAGGGAACTATGGGCTAGCCTGGGTCAAGGCTGGAATCACAGGAGTGCTGGCAGATCAGAAGAGCTGACAGAAGTACAGAGTTAGATGAAAGGCTCTGGGATTATTCACACCGGAAAAAGAAAGGCTAAAAGTAGAAAGAAAGTTTTCAGTTATACAGAGGACCTCCACCACTGACGCTCGCTTGGAGGAAATGGGCTTCAGGGGTCCCGCCAGAGTAAATTGAGACTCAGGGATGGGCCAGCCCAAGGATGAGGGCCTGAAGGTGTGAAAGCGTTGTCGCCAGGGAGACACAGTTGTGGTCACCAGAACTCCACTCCTGTATGGGGCTGGGTGGGCTATGGCCCTCGGGGGTGAGATCACCCCAAGGGGTATGCTTTATAAGAAACCAGGGGTTGTTAAACTGCCTCTAAGAAGGGTGACTCAGTTACCTGTAGGGCTTTTGTTTTGCCAAATGGGGAAAATGGGTGTGCCACTGGGACCAGACTTGCCGAGTTTGGGATCACGGGGGAACGACTGGGCAGCTGCCAGTGGCCTTCCCTCTCCGGCTCCACCCCTCCCCCCGCCTCCAGTGCTCTTATTTCAATATTAATATTCCGATATTAAAAGAACATCACTTGGAAGGAGCGCCATTAGCTTTCGCAGGGGGCTCACAGGTCTCAGTTTGGCTCTGCCCATAAGAAAGGAAAAGGATCTTGCCCATCCCTCCTCCGCCTCCTTACTTTTTCCTGCCCACTGACACAGTTCCAAAGACGGAATAGAAAGCAGAGGCAACTGACAACTTGAAACGCACCACCTGGAAACGGGAGGCTAGCAGCCTCAGCTGAGATGATAGTTCAGGTCCGAACAGAGGCTGGCTTTGCCTTGCGTTACCCTCAGCGGGGGCTACTGTTCCCCCCGCACCCCAACCCATGACAGGGCCAGTGAGACTGGGGAGGGGGCGATGGGCTGATCAGGCCACCCAGAAAAATAGCCATAGGGGCCAATAAATACATGGAAAAGTCCAACCTCCCAGCACCGAAAGAAACACACACTAAAGTTCCATTTTAAAGCCTGTCAAACCAGCAAGAATTTTTAAATTGTATAATAATAAGTACCGAGAAAAGGTCAAGTTCTCTTCACTGCCAGTGTTCTGTGTACAAAGGAGGAGAGGGCAATGGCACTACCTGCGCCCTTCATCCTGCCCTCCCTGACCCAAGACGGCATTTCCTCCTCGTCTGGGGATGGACTAGCTCCGCCTTGGCTTGGCCATGCCTGGTAACTAGGTGGCTTTGCCCAGGGGTAATCAGTGGGATGACTTAGTCTGAAAGCCAGCAGAAGCCCCCCAGCAGCCCAGCCCTCCTGCAGCATCAGACCAGAGCCTGCCTTCAGGGGCAGACAGCTTCCACGGCTGCGTGAGAAGCAGGGAATTACCTCTCACCGACATTTCTCCTTCCCAACCCACTAGAGGAGCTGTCAGCAGCATCTACCATGGCTCAGCCACTTAACTTCTGACTTAAGGCAACAATGTTGAACTATAGAAATCAAAGCATTTCTCTAACCAGGTCCTGTTGGCCAACATGGAGCTCTCTCATTTATACAACGATTTAAACCAAAATATACCATCTGAACCCCACGGTCATTATTTGTGTTCCTCTTTTCAAGGAGAGATCTTCACAAAGCAATGTTCCTCATAAGAAAGTCCACATACACAGGCTAACCTTTGCATTACCTTCTTTCATCCCAACCCCCAAAGATAAATCATTACAAACAGAACTGTACAAAATAGCCTATGTATCTGAAGTGTTTGTTATGCTTCATCTCAGAGCCCTAAACACAGAGGGGGACTGAGGTTCTACGGACATTATATAAAAGACAGCAGTCAGGGTTGCTGGTAAGACCCACTTCCTGCTCCAAAATTCAGCAAGATGGTAAGTGCAGCTAGAGACTAGTTGATGCCAACTGGTCATAGGACATTCCATTCCATTTTCCAGCCAGCACCCTCCTCAGAAGCTGCAGTGTGTTTTGAGAACCCACCTGTCACTCTCCTCTCTTCCTCCTATTAGCGTTGTGCTGCCAGTTTTGTCTCTGCGTTCACGGGGAGGATGGTCACCAGCCTCAGAGCCCTGCGTGGGGGAAGGCGATTTTCCTACGAAATACAGGAAAAACATTAATAAACTTCCTCTCCAGGCTGAGTTATTCCAACTCCTTTCAAATGCTTTTTATTTTCTAAGCCTCCAATTAGCTTTCTACCCTACTAATCTCATACCTCTTTTTTTTTTTTTTTTTAATTTTATTTATTTATTTATGGCTGTGTTGGGTCTTCGTTTCTGTGCGAGGGCTTTCTCTAGTTGCGGCAAGCGGGGGCCACTCTTCATCGTGGTGTGCAGGCCTCTTACTATCACGGCCTCTCTTGTTGCGGAGCACAGGCTCCAGACGCGCAGGCTCAGTAGTTGTGGCTCACGGGCCTAGTTGCTCCGCGGCATGTGGGATCTTCCCAGACCAGGGCTCGAACCCGTGTCCCCTGCATCGGCAGGCAGACTCTCAGCCACTGCGCCACCAGGGAAGCCCCCTCATACCTCTTGCTGAACTGTTACACTAGCTTCTTCAAGGCTTCCCTGCCCTCCACGCATCCCAAGCGGTCTGTGGGGCTGAGTTCTCAACTCTAGCTCTGAGTGTCACTCACCTGAGGCCCCGGTCCTAAATGGTCAGAACAGGACTTCCTACAAATGATCCTTAAAGGCGCAGGACAGAGGGAAGGGAAGGAAGCTGAGTACTAGAGGTTGCAGGGAGGCTGAGTAGAGAGCTGGGGCATTTTAAGAGCAATCTGGGCTCCAATTCCAGCTCTACTGGCTGTGTGACTTCACGCAAGATCGTTTCTAAAATGGTAAAACCATTTACCTAATGATTAGATATTACTGTGAGGAGTTTAGTAGCTATTGTAAAAGTCAAACGGTATCTGGCATACAGCGTGTCCTCAATGAAGGTTAATTCCTTGCCTTGCCTCTATAATTAGCAAGATATGACATCCCTGATGAGCTACGTTACAGGACCAGACGAGGCCCACCTGGGCACCTAGGGGGTGTGAGAGGGCTGTGAGGCAGAGCAGAAGAAATTTCTAGGCATTTGTGACACAGAGTCTCCTGGGAGGGTGGCTTTATAGTCCCTGGGACCACAGATTACAATCCTGGAAATGAAGGCTCAGGGAACTTCTTAACCCAAGAACTTCCAGGTTGCCTCTTTTTTCCTCCCCTCAGTGTTTATTTCTTCTAAACATTTCATCTCCGTATGTCGCATCTCCTCCAACTTGTTTATTGAGTTTCCTGGCTTCTTCCTGTGGTTGGATCCTCTGTGATTTTCCTGCTGTATTGCAGAGGATGTGTATGTTGGTTTCTTCTTTGTGCTTGTATGTTTACCTCATTTCGAATGCTTGCCTTGCTTTGGGGCCTCCAGGCACACGAGCAAGACAAGCTGTTGGGAGAAGAGTACAGCTGTGATTCTTCCTGGAGGCCATGGCAGGCGAAGAGGACAGCAGCGCATCAGCAAGCAGAGTTACCAGTCACGTGGAGCGCCACCCAGCACCGCCCAGGGCCTGGGCACACGCTGAACGGGCGGCTGGCCCTCGGGGCGTTTCCTTGTCTCCAGGCCAAAGTCACAGCCCTGACACTGGTGACACTGAATCATTTAGTGAAAAAGTTAACCGCTCTTCAATACTCTTTCCTTCCAGGTCAGGAACAGTTCCTAGATCCAATGTAAGAGCAATTTATTTATCTATTGAGTACCTATTGTGTGTATTTATTAAGAGTATTCATTGTGTGTATTTTTATGATTACCCAGGATATTAGTTTTCCCCTTACCACAGTGGTAAAAAAAGCATTTCAGGCTTCCCTGGTGGTACAGTGGTTAAGAATCCGCCTGCCAATGCAGGGCACACGGGTTCGAGCCCTGGTCCGGGAAGATGCCACATGCCGCAGAGCAACTAAGCCCGTGCGCCACAACTACTGAGCCTGTGCACTAGAGCCCGCGAGCCACAACTACTGAGCCCACGTGCCACAACTACTGAAGCCCGCGCGCCTAGAGCCCGTGCTCCGCAACAAGAGAAGCCACCGCAATGAGAAGCCTGCGCACCGCAACGAAGAGTAGCCCCCGTTCGCCACAACTAGAGAAAGCCCGCATGCAGCAACGAAGACCCAATGCGGCCAGAAAAAAAAAAAAAAAAAGTCTTTACAGTACTTATTCTAGTAAAGAATGTGAATTTAAGGAAAAGTACCACGTTAAGACACGCAGCAGTGAAAGGGCCCATGTGAGCCACGGAGGTCTGGGTGGGGTCGCAAGGGGCCGTGGGGGCCGGCCTCCTGGCTCTGGCTGCCCCGGGACCTGGAGCCACTTCTTTTGCAGAGAAGGAGTATCTGCGGACCTCAGTGACAGAACACAAGCAGGTGCCCCTGGGAAGGGCCCTTCTCCTCTTTCTGGGTGTTGGGGGCCACATATTTCCATCACCTGCATGCGTTAAACCCGAACCCTTTTGCTCAAGCCCTGGCTTAAGGACCAGGGAAAACCAGATGTGCCCTTGTGAAGCCCCAACAATAATGTTTTCATACCAAACCCGCCGCTTCCCTAACAAATCAGAGGCTCCTCTAATCAAATGTAAAAATAGTTTATATAGAAAGAACTCACTGCTCTCATGGGTGTAAAAAAACAAGAAGCAAAAATTAAGGGAAAATGAATTCCCTTGCCGGGCGCTAAGGTGCATTGTCTCTGACTTTGAGTCCCCTCCACCTTGCCTCTGCCCTTTCTGGGACCTCCTCCTCCTGTCTGCTGTGTCTCCCATCTGTGCTCCCTGGTAGGTGAGCTTCCTGGGAGTGGGGTCTGATCCAGTGCACCCATCCAACCCTGCTGCCATCAGCTGCCCTAGTCCTAGCCTCCACAGTGTGGACTTGAATGATCCCAGCTACAAAATCCTGGCACATGGGCAATCCGAGCTTTGATTCATTTAATGTAAATAAAAACACAATAAGTCCTGTTCACCCAGGAGGGGAGGAGAGTATGTGTTTATGTTTATCCCCTCTGCTCTTCTCTGCAAGACTCTGGTGTGAATAAGAGGTTGGTGCCTAGTTGCTGGTTTGATTGATGGTACACTGGCCCTCTCTGTGCCCAGGTCCCCTGTTGAGACCCATGGAGAGGGAGGGAGGGAGGGGGAGAGGAGGGAGAGGAGAAGTTATGCCCCTTTAGGGTAACATTCCTGGGATCATCTACAATTCGTTAATGGGATTAAAATCAAGATTACCAAAAATGGCAACATTTTATTTATCTACCATCTTGAGTCTCCAATGAGACGTCAGCTGGGCACAATGGGATTTGAAAACCAATCTGGGAAGTGGGTCACTTCCTCTCTTAAAGGGGTGTAAAAAAAGGTGAATGGTGGCTAACTCTGGGTGGGTGGCTTATTAATTGCTTAATTTTCTTTGATATGTATTTTCTGTATTTTCTAAAATTCTTACAGTGATACATATTATCTCTATTATCAGAAAAATAATAACGGTTATTAAATGAAATAGCTTAAGCTCAATGACTGGTTACTTGAGTGAATTAGTTTGAGAATGAAATTGTCTCTCCAGTTTCCTGATGGTCACAGAGCCCTGACATCAGGCCCAGGACAGCGTGAGTCACTGCTCTCCTCCTCGACTTTGTGCCATCTGGTGGGTGGCTCCCATGGCAATGGGACAAAGGTGAAAGGGATGTGGCCGGTACCTCTATGTCAGTCAAACCTACCTGCTCTGGTGATCGGTAAGGGTGATGCCAGGGTGAGCAGGCTGGTCTTGGAATGGCCTGAAAATTAACCAATCTACACAAGCGATGACTATTCTCTACTTGGACAAAAAATAGATTTTAAGTTTAAGTGGTGATTGGGAAGGATAATTACTACTTCAATACATTTAGTATTGGCTGGACTATTCTTAAAAACTGTTGAGCTAGAAATAACTTGGTACCACAGAATCCAATCATAAGCCCTTTCGGGCCAGAGGCCATGCCCTCAGTCTTGGTTGTGTCATTTCCTGGTCTCTACACCCCTCCCCCAGCACTGATACATGGGTGTGACTCCTTCAGGAAAACCTGGGTAGCAAAATCTCAGTTTAGGAAATCTAAATCGACGTATTCAGGTTTTGTAAATACAAAAACCTAAATTTGTGTTTTCAAAAGGATTCACAGAAAGGTTTCATCAAATAGATTTCCTTGCAGCATTTAAAATGTTTTATGTACAAATGTTTGTGTGTTCCAGGTACATTTTTGTGACTTATAAGTATGTAGTGCTCTTTTTGTTCTAAGGGCAGGTGTTTTTTGTTTTAAAGTACTTTTTAATTAGGTATAACATATAAACTGTAAAGTGCATTAAGTATACCTCTCAGTGAGTTTTTACATATGGATACACCCATGTAAAGACCACTAGATCAAGATATAGAGCATTTTCTAAACCCCAAAAGGTTTCAGCATGCCCCTCCCTAGTTAGTATCCTTCCCCCATAAGGAAAGCACCAAGCTGACTTCTATCACCAAATTAGTTCTTTTTTTTTTTTTTTAAGACTGAGCACAATCTCAGGCTATTTTTAGCACACTATTATTTCTCACTGTTGTATTAGAATTCAGTCAGTTGAGAGTCAATCAACCGACATTTATTGAATATCTACTACGTGCCAGGAATTGTTCTGGACCCTAGGGTTATAAGAGAAGTTAGGGATTATCTACTTCAACCCATCACTTCATCAGGTAAAATAACTGAGGCACAGAGAAGGTTAAATGATTTGTCCATGGTCATTCTACCAGTAAAGAGCAAAGCTGGATGCTTTTTCTACTCTTTCTCTTCAAATAGCAGCATTTGATAAATGCATGTGGACTTGATTGTACAATCAATTCCCCAGGAAGCTACACTTGTCCATTCTCCTCTGTTGTCTGTGGTGGTGTCAAATAGGTCCACAAGTCTAACACTTCCTTTAAAAGGTGGAGCCTAATTCTCCTCCTCTGTGTATGGGCTGGACTTAGTGACTCCTTTTTCAGGAAGTGAAAAAAGGTGGAAGGGACAGTGTATGATTCTGGAGGCCAGGTCATAAAAGGTACTGCAGCTCCCTCTCTCTCTCTCTCTGGATTTCTGGCTCTGCTGGAAATTTGCTGCCATGTGTGAGGATATGACACAGCCCATGGAGAGGCCCACAGGGCAAGGAACTGAGGCCTCCAGCCAAGAGCCTTGTGAGTGAGTCACCTTGGAAGTGGGTCCTCTAACCCCAGTCAAGCCTTCAGATGACTGTAGCCCTGGTCAACTGCTTGACTACAGCCTCATGAGAGACCCTGAGCCAGAGCTACCCAGCTAAACCACTCCTAAAGTCCTGACTCTCATGTAATGTGTGATGTAATAAATCTTCATTGTTTTAAGCTGTTAAATTTGAGGATAATTTATTATATAGCAATAGAGAACTAATACACTCCCTTATTATCACTTTATATTTACTCTGACCCTCTCTTGACCTTCCTCCAATATCCTTTTTTATAGTTTGTGTCTTTGGGGCAATGATGGACACATTTTTTTTAGCTCTGATATTTTTTGCTATATTTATTTATTTAATAGCTTTCTTGAGTTATAATTCACATACCATAAAATGGGCCAACACATTTTTGAAATTGTAGTTAAAAACTACACATTTTAACCATTTTAAAGTATACAATTCAGAGGCATTAAGTGCATTCATGATGTTTTGCAACCACCACCACTATCCAGTTCCAGAACTTTTTCATCTCCCAAATGGAAACCCCATACTCACAGCTGACACATTTTCAAAGATAAATTTAATTTTTTGTCCCCCAAATCTGGCACAATCAGGTAGTAAAAAGAAAAACAAAAAACAAAACTTCTTTAAAGGTAAACAAAATCAGAGAGAAACACCATTAATACTTCTAATGACAGCATATGAATCTGTTCACATTCTTGTACAGAATAAGAAAGTTCAATGAGTACATTCTATTATGGATAACATAAAATCTCAAATAAAAGTTTTACCAAAAACTCTGTCTTTAAAGTTCCCTTTAGGTCCATCGAGTGCAGAACATCCACATCGTACATAGCGATCAAGGAACTAGAACTGGGAACAGCTGCTGGGACAGCAGGGGGAGCAAATAGGTGTCATGTAGTGATGTCCTCCAATCTTATAGTATTAATGGTACCTACAGTCCTGGGGTTAGAAGGATCCAGAAGGAACCTCTGGGCTCAGTTAGTTCCTAATATCCGCCACAGGTATGGGAGTGAGAGTTAGTAGCATTTTGGCCAGCTGCATGCCAGCCCAGGAGTAGGGTACAGGTTGGTAACAGGTGTCATTAGTTCTAGCACCATTTCTTTCCAATCACTGTATTTTAATACAAGTTAGTCATAACCGGAGAATACTGCTACTGAATTGAAGGATGGCTGTACCATGACCTATATCATACGGCTTGGTAGTTTTAGTTTCTAGTGTCCTCTGCAGAAGAGAACTGAGGATTATTGGCAGAAGAGTATCTTCAGTAGGCATATTTTTCTCCCCTCTCCCTCTGAGAGGACATTACAACTTCACTGTGGCGTGTCCTAGACTTCCCAGATATGCAGACTGTGCTCCTACCCCAGGAGGGCAGCTCGAGAACAGAAAAGCGACAGTTGGAAGATATTTATATTCAGCCCCGTATTCAGCTCATTGGATTAGCACCTTCCATGGTGTGAGACTTTCTCATTTACTCATTTGTTCATTCATTCATTTATTTTTTAAAAAGTGTATTGAGTGTCTTCTATGTACCAGGCATTGGTACCAGTTTGACACTCCTGAAGCTAATCTGGACTGGTCCACATTAGTAGGACATTGGTGGGGCTAAGAAAGAGCTGGCAGGTCAAACTGTGCATCCTCCTTCCCCAACTTCAGAACCTCAATACAAGCAGTAAAACTGAGAGACTAAGAGAAACGTGGATGTGCCTTCATCCGTGTTACCAAGGCCCGGTATCCCGGATGCCGGCCATTTCCTTTTTCAAATTGCCTACTTGCATCGTCTCAGGACAATATTATCCTTTCCCAGGGTTTCTCCTCACTGCTACCAAAGAGCAGTGCAACTGAATATATTATGAGACACAGCTACACTCATGAGAATAAACTAGAAAAAAAGTCACCAAGCAGATGACAGAGACCCAAGCACTGCCATGAGCATGCCCACAGAGCCAGACGCACTGCCCTTTCTGGGCGGGGCTCTAGCTTTAGTGTCAGGAGCAAAAGGAAGGCAGGCCTCAGCAGTGTTCCAAAAACCAGTGGTGCGCATAGTGGAGAAGCGAAGCAGCCTTCCCAGGCATGGGATACCTGAGTCAGAAGAAAGGGTAGAAAAAGAACCACAAAGGGAGTGGGGTAGCAGGCAGTCCAGACAAGATGCGCAGTGGCTGGAAAAAACTGGGGAAAAAACAAATTTCTTTATTGTAAAAACCAGAACCAAGGAGTAGGCCTAGTGCCACACTGATCTTAATAATGCAACGAGCCTTACGCTCCATGACGGGATGAGTGACGAGGTGAGTGAAGACATGCATGAGCAAGGGGTGAACCAAGCCGGGGTATTCACATGGGATGCCTAAACACGATCTCTCACAGACAGAGAGAACCCCTGGCCAACAGAACCATTAACAACTGTCTGACCCTTTCATTTTGTTACAAGAAATGTGAATCACTCCAATAAAACCCAGCTATGGGCAGAGGGAAATCTAACATCTGACTTGTGAGGCAAAAAGAGCCAGCTGCTCCAGGTTCCAAGACTCAATAACTTCCTCTTTCAAATTGTGTTCCCTGCTGTCCCACGGCTCAGGAAAGGGGGAATGAAGCCAGTCACCCTCTCCTCTAGACACACGCCCCAGTCAACAGCAGAAGTACTCAGATTTTATCAGCATCTCAAATGTACTAGGGGTTGAAATTAGACACCTCAGTGTGGTTTAGGAGCAAGAGAAGGGCCAGGTGAACCTAGGTTGGGAGAACAAATGAGACAAGAGTCATAAAGTAAAGGCCTGAAGTCCAACTCGCAACAGAAAGGCTTTCTAGCTGCCCCTTAGGTTGCCTGAAATCCTACATCCAAGGGCCCCAAGCCCCAGTGGCCTTGGGATCACAGCGGGGATCTTGTGCTGGGAAGTACACGGGCACCGAGTGTTTCTGGTAGAACTGCAGACGGGAAAGGAGCTGCTTGACGATATGAGGATATTCTCTTGACAGGTCATGCCTTTCCTGTGGGTCCTGATCAATGTCAAAGAGCCAGTAGGTCTTGGTCGGAGGGTCCGAGGAGGGTATCACGGAAACATTATATTGAGATGGTGGAGGAAACCAGTAACCACAGCCTGGCAAAGAAATACAAGAGTTTATTGGAGGAGGAGTATTGTAGGCAGGTTCTAATTTCAAGCAAGGAGTCTGGGGCACAAGGCTGAGCTCTGTTGTGGGTATGGACACATAAAAAAATCTGGCCCTTGATGTTATGTCTAGATCTGTCTCCGACTCTGACTTCTGGGGCTTTAACTAAACATGTCTCATGTGTGTGTGTCTGGGGGTGGTGGTGGTAGTGGTTATTTTTAGTTGTCACAGTGACTTGTCGGGGGTGCTACTGCCATTTAGTGGTCTGGGACAGGGATACTAAAATATCTTAGAACGTATGGGACAGTCACAAACGATGAAGGATTGTCTTGCCGCAAACGCCAAGAATGTCCTCATTATAAACATTGCTTAATTGCATCACAATCTTAACCATCATACCACATACCATAAAAATATTTAAAGGATGTCACTTCTAGAGAATGTGCTCAGGGGAAGCAACCTCCTCCCCCTGCTATACCATTGGTTGAAGATGTAGCTTTTAGGAATGCTCTTTGCCAGCTAGAAGTGCTGTGCTTGACGGCCGTGCATATCTGAAACCCTTATTTTCCATGAAGCACTAGAGCTGCATTTCTTCCTTTTACCCTCCCCCCACCTCTACAGTTAATTCTTAATTTTTTAAAATTTAGGACCAGATGACGCTCCTTCCCCTCATTCAGCAGCCCCAGAGATCATGTTTTGCAAAAGGCAGTTGCTCTTTGGTAAAATTTTCCTAGCTGTTCTAGTGGGAAATGTTAAGCCTTCTACCTGGGTAGCCCGTGAGGAGTTTCCAGTTCCTGTATCTAATGGCAGCATGGACAGATGTGTTGAAGGCTGAATATTCTGGAAGGGAAAAATCATCCTTTGCCGGAACCATGCTGTTCCCAGGACCTGGTGAGAGGGTTTGGAAGAATTAGATCACTGTTACTGGAATGTGTCGTTATAAATCAACATTTTACATCCCTCTTGCAGAACAGTAGCTTTTATTCAACACTGGAGCGTAAATGTGGATCCTGCCACAGAAATGAATCTTCTATTAAATATAAACAGAAAGCTCCAGTTACATTAAACGTCAGTCATAAACCACCACTAATATAAAGGAAATCCCAAAGAGATTAGAACACTAATTCATCCTTAAAACCACTATGTTCTGCCTACGTACAGCTGGCCACATGCAGAACTGTGTTCTGTGACAGCATATGGGGTGGGTTCTTTGGTAGGTTTTGTTTTTGCTGTTAAATGGTTGAGTTAAATCCATTCTCTGTGTATACTTGTACACCTATGCAGATAATGTAATACATTATAAAATGCACATTTTAATGGAGTCTGTCTCAAGCTATGAGAGTTCAAGCATGCCATGATAAATCGTACATACATTTATTTTTTTAACCACACTTATGAAATCTAAAAGTAAGTGAGCAATGCTCAGGTGACTATTCAGATAAGATAATTCTGGTATATAAATTATTGGTTGGTATCATGGATTATATTAATTTATCATCTTGAGGTCTTATATTAATTGATCATCAGGTTTTGAGGGGAACAATTAATAGTACCTGCTCCCTCTTCCCCTCTTGACTTTGGAACCAGTTGAGAGGTAGAGGCCAGAGAGATGGAGCTAAAAATATTGCTTTTGTTACTGATGAAGTTGATTGGAGATAACATAACTTCAGATCTGTGTCAGAGAGGCCTTGCTAATGATTGACCCTTGTGTGTTGACATATATCCTGGGGATAGGCTGGCTCCAAAATTAGACAGACAAAAGGGTCTGAACTGAGCATGCTCAGTTCCTTCTTTCAGATAACTTCCTTCTGCGCCTGCTTGTGGGGAGGAGCGAATAAGGTGAGAGAGACCTGAGTTCTACTCTAGTTGAAGACCCTGGTGGATCCCTGAAGGCAAGGTATGGAGGTCCCCACCTCACTCCTACCTGTGCATGTTTAAAAGCCTCAACTTAGGGCTTAATTGTTTAATATTTAGTCTGTTTTAAATCCACATTTATCTGTCAACTTTTCAAATATGGTCATAGCAATCACCTTGGGTGTACTTCCAAAGGCTGTCAGACTACCTGTCCAATGACTAATAGCTGTAGTGTGTGATGTGTCTGTAAAAGTGCCCTCACCACCATCTGTCCAGCACCACCATCATGTGATAAAGGACTTTGGGAGTGCCCTCCACCCCGCCTGAGCGGGACTTCTGTGCTGCACGCAGTTTAACGCGGGAAGCACCGTCAGTGGTGGAAAAGGCAGGGAGTTTCATTCTTTTGTCAGTCTTGTGGGAATGACCCTGGAGAGGCATACTGCAGACTGAGCCAATAAACACTGGTGGTTTCAGACCTTCAGTCTTAACAATCAGTACCAACAAATCATCAGCGCCAAAGAGGAAATCTTTTGGACTTCTTGTTTCTCTGTTTGCTTGTGGCTATTTTGGCTCCAATACAAACGGATGCTTCTAGCGATCGAGGTGTACGAGGACGTCTATCATAGGAAGTATGTTCTTAATATACAGACTGTGGTAGAACTGTGAGCCCTCATGATTTACTACTCACAAGTTTGTATATAAAGACCACATTTTGATAGCAAAGAATGTTAAATAAAACAAGTATGCTTTGTGAACATAAACAAAGGAAGGAAATTTAGCTGTCTCAGCTATACTTATATTTATATACATTTATTTTTAAAACAAACAGGAACATAAAATACCTAAACAATAAATAAGTCTAAGACTAAATGATGAAAGATGCTGTTATCTCAACTTAAGTTTTTTCACTTTGAGAAATTAAACAAAGAGCAAAGCACAAAGAATAATATAACTAACACCCTGTGAGCTGTCACCCAGAATGAACAGATGTTAACAGTTTGTCATATTTGCCTTTTTTTTTTTTTAAATAAGGGAAGTAGGACAATTAAGATGAAGTGACAGACTCCTTCTTCTCCATCCTCAATCCCAGTCCCTTCACCCACTGCCCCAGAGGCTGCTGCTGTCACGACTTCAGTGCGTCCTTCAGCCATTTAAAAATACAGCAACACATTATGTGTCAAGGAATAATACACAGTAGTTTTATACTTTAGAAATGTACATGTATGCGTTATGCTATACATATTTTGCAGCTTGCTTTTTCACTCACTACTGTGTTTTTAGAGCTCAGTGATTATGTATGTATATATATATGTATATGTATGTATGTATATATATATTCTTTTTAACTATTTAATATTTCACTACATGAAAATACCACATTTTATTTATGCATTCCCCTTTTAATGGGAATTTAGGTTACTTTACTTATTTATTTATTTTTGCTATTACAGTTGACCCTTGAACAACATGGGTTTTTTTTTTTTTTCAAATGATCCTATTTTATTTTTATTTATCTATTTTTTACATCTTTATTGGAGTATAATTGCTTTACAATGTTGTGTTAGTTTCTGTTGTATAACAAAGTGAATCAGCTATATGCATACATATATCTCAATATCTCCTCCCTCTTGCATCTCCCTCCCACCCTCCCTACCCCACCCCTCTAGGTGGTCAGAAAGCACGGAGCTGATCTCCCTGTGCTATGCAGCTGCTTCCCACTAGCTATCGGTTTTACATTTGGTAGTGTATATATGTCCATGCCACTCTCTCACTTCGTCCCAGCTTACCCTTCCCCGCACCCCGTGTCCTCAAGTCCATTCTCTATGTCTGCGTCTTTATTCTTGTCCTGCCCCTAGGTTCATCAGAACCATTTTTTTTTTAGATTCCATATATATATGTTAGCATATGGTATTTGTTTTTCTTTTTTTATTTAAATTTTTGAATTTTATTTTATTTATTTTTTTATACAGTAGGTTCTTATTAGTCATCAATTTTATACACATCAGTGTATACATGTCAATCCCAATCGCCCAATTCAGCACACCACCACCACCACCCCCTGTGGCTTTCCCCCCTTGGTGTCCATATGTTTGTTCTCTACATCTGTGTCTCAACTTCTGCCCTGCAAACCGGTTCATCTGTACCATTTTTCTAGGTTCTGCATACATGCGTTAATATACAATATTTGTTTTTCTCTTTCTGGCTTACTTCACTCTGTATGACAGACTCTAGGTCCATCCACCTCACTACAAATAACTCAGTTTCGTTTCTTTTTATGGCTGACTAATATTCCATTGTATATATGTGCCACATCTTCTTTATCCATTCATCTGTCGATGGACACTAAGGTTGCTTCCATGTCCTGGCTATTGTACATAGTGCTGCAATGAACATTGTGGTACATGTCTCTTTTTGAATTATGGTTTTCTCAGGGTATGTGCCCAGTAGTGGGATTGCTGGATCATATGGTAATTCTATTTTTAGTTTTTTAAGGAACCTCCATACTGTTCTCCATAGTGGCTGTATCAATTTACATTCCCACCAACAGTGCAAGAGGGCTCCTTTTTCTCCACACCCTCTCCAGCATTTATTGTTTGTAGATTTTTTGATGATGGCCATTCTGACCGGTGTGAGGTGATACCTCATTGTGGTTTTGATTTGCATTTCTCTAATGATTAGTGATGTTGAGCATCCTTTCATGTGTTTGTTAGCAATCTGTATATCTTCTTTGAAGAAATGTCTGTTTAGGTCTTCTGCTCATTTTTGGATTGGGTTGTTTGTTTTTTTGATATTGACCTGCATGGGCTGCTTGTACAATTTGGAGATAAACCTTTTGTCAGTTGCTTTGTTTGTAAATATTTTCTCCCATTCTGAGGGTTGTCTTTTCATCTTGTTTATGGTTTCCTTTGCTGGGCAAAAGCTTTTAAGTTTCATTAGGTCCCATTTGTTTATTTTTGTTTTTATTTCCATTTCTCTAGGAGCTGGGTCAAAAAGGATCTTGCTGTGATTTATGTCATAGAGTGTTCTGCCTATGTTTTCCTCTAAGAGTTTGATAGTGTCTGGCCTTACATTTAGGTCTTTAATCCATTTTGAGTTTATTTTTGTGTATGGTGTTAGGGAATGTTCTAATTTCATTCTTTTACATGTAGCTGTCCAGTTTTCTCAGCACCACTAATTGAAGAGGCTGTCTTTTCTCCATTGTATATTCTTGCCTCCTTTATCAAAGATAAGGTGACCATATGTGTGTGGGTTTATCTCTGGGCTTTCTGTCCTGTTCCATTGGTCTATATTTCTGGTTTTGTGCCAGTACCATACTGTCTTGATTACTGTAGTTTTGTAGTATAGCCTGAAGTCAGGGAGCCTGATTCCTCCAGCTCCGTTTTTCTTTCTCAAGATTGCTTTGGCTATTTGGGGTCTTTTGTGTTTCCACACAAATTGTAAAAGTTTTGAACAACATGAGTTTGAAATGCATGGGTCCACTTGTACACGGATTGTTTTCAAGAGTAAATACTACAGTACTACAGGATCCGAGGTTGCTTGAAACCACGGATATGGAACTGTGGATACAGAGAAACTATGGATACAGAGATTTGACTATAAGTTATACGTGGATTTCCAACTGCACAACAGCACAGAGGGCTGCCGCCCCTAACCCCCACATTGTTCAAGGGTCAACTGCATAAGCTATCCTACAGTGAACATTGGTCTTCAAGAGTCATCTCATCATTGTTGGCCTTTTGTATTTTCAATATACATTTTAGGATCAGCTTGTCAATTTCCCAGACAAGCTGCTGGGATATTGATTATAAAGATACTGACTTCAGGGATCAGTTTGGGGGTATTGATGCCTTAAAACATTGAGACTTACAGTTCATGAGTATGGTGGATCCCAACATTTATTTAGGTTTTAAAATTTTTCTCTTAATAACATTTTATGATTTTCTGTGTAGAGGTCTTACACATCCTTTGTTAACTCCCAGTTGGTTGATGTTTTTTGATACTAATATAAATTCTAAGATATATTTCACATTCTGAATGTTTGTTGCTAGTATATAAAAATACGATTGACTTTTTCACATACTGACCTTGTATCCAGTGACTTTGCCAAATTCATTTGTTAATTCTAATCCTTTGTTTATAGATTCTTGGGATTTTCTACACATGATATTGTGTCATCCGCAAATAACAACATTTGTTTCTCCCTGTATTATCTTTACATCTTTTAATTTCCTTTTCTTACCTTATGACATTGAACAAAATCTCCAGTATAATTTTTTTTTATATCTGAATCACTTTACCACACACCAGAAACCAACACAACACTGCATATCAACCACAGTTCAGTTAAAAAAATATATATATATATATAGCATCTATGGCAAAGTAAAATAGGTGGTAAAATCCAGTATAATTTTGAATAAAAGTAGTGATAGTGCAAATTTCTGTCTCATTCCTGATTTCAGAGGAAAAAAAAGCTTTTAATAGTTTACTGTTAAGTATGATGTCAATATAAAATTTTTATAGATACACTTTATCTGATTAAAGAAGATCCTTTCTCTTCCCAATTTACTAGGAATTTTTATTTTATCATAAGTGATTGTTAAATTTTATCATATGCTTTTTCTGCATAATATGAGAATATCATATAATTATTCTTTTCTATCCTTTAATGTAATGAATTATATTTATTGATTTTTAAATGCTAAACCAACCTTGCATTTATGGGATAAACTGCTTTTAGTCATGATGTTTATCCTTTTTATATATTGCTGGATTCACATTTTGTTTATGACTGATTATATTTGCCAGCAAATATTTACATTTTAAGATTTTTGCACCTATGCTCAACACAGAAATTGCTCTAAAATTTTTTTTGTAATGTTCCTATCATGTTGTTGAATCAAGGTTATATAGGTTTTATAAAAGGAATTGGGAAGTGTTCCCTGAAGAGTTTGTGTAAAATGAATGTTACTCCCTAAATATTTTGAAGAGTTCATTTGTGACGCTATCTGGGTCTAGAGTTTTCTTTTGGGGAAGGTTTTACATTATTGATTTTTTAACAGATATAGGGCCATTCAGATCTTCTATTTCTCCTTTTGTCAGCTTTGATAAATTGTATTTTATTGGGAATTTGTCTAGTTCATATAAACTTTTGGTTTTTAAATTCTCTTTCTAATGCCTGTAGTGTCTGTAGTAACACCATCTTTTCATTCCTGATATTAGCAATTTCTCCTTTTCACTTTTTTCCCATGATAAATTTTGCTAAAGGTTAATTGATTTTGTTAGTTTTTTCGAACAACCTATTTTTGAGCTTTAGATCCTCACTGTAGTATGTTTTTCTATTTCATTAATCTCATCTCTTATCATTATCCTTTCTTCCCTCTATTTTCTTTGGGCTTAATTTGCTGTTTCTTTTATAACTTCTTGAATAATTGATTTCAGCATTTTTTTCATTTCTGATATATACATTTAATACTATAAATTTTTATCCAAGCACCAATTATTTTTATCATACAAGTTTCAAATATGCATCTTCATTATTCAGGTCAACGTATTCTCTAATTTTCATTGTGATTTTCTTTTGGACTCATGATTTCTTTGAAAGTATTGCCTAATGCTCAAATATTTAAGAATTTCCTAGTTATCCTTTTGTTATTAATTTCCAGTTTAATTCCATTATGGTTAGAAAATATATTTCTTGAGTTTTAAAAATAAACTTTTAATTTTAGAATCATTTTAGATGTACAGTATATGATTTAAATCCTTTGAAAAGTGTTGATATTTGCTTCATGGCCCAGCACATGGTCAGTTGTGTACTATTCCATTCTTACTTGAAAAAACATGTATTCTCAAGTTGTTGGGTGCAATATCATAGTTTATTAACTATGCTGTTCAAATCTTTTATATCTGTACTGACTTTTTGGTTTCTTTGCTTGTTCTATCAGTTACTGACAGTTATTTTGA
This sequence comes from Balaenoptera borealis, assembly GCF_965194805.1. Taxonomy (NCBI): domain Eukaryota; kingdom Metazoa; phylum Chordata; class Mammalia; order Artiodactyla; family Balaenopteridae; genus Balaenoptera; species Balaenoptera borealis. The sequence continues at coordinate 64,023,818 of NC_138867.1, forward strand.
AAATCTTTCACAATAATTTAGAACTTGTTCATTTCTCCTTTTAGTTCTGTCATTTTTTGCTGCACACATTTTGAGACTATATTATTAAGTGCTTATAAATTTAGAAGCAAAATTCTGGTTGATCGCCCCCCCCTTTTAAAAAAATATTTATTTATTTACTTATTTATTTGGCTGCACCGGGTCTTAGTTGTGGCACACGGGATCTTTGTTGCTGCGTGCGGGATCTTCCTTGTGGTGTGTGGGATCTTTAGTTGCGCCATGCAGGATCTTTTAGTTGCAGCATGCAGGCTCTTAGCTGTGGCATGCAGGATCTAGTTCCCTGATCAGGGATTGAGCCCGGGCCCCCTGCATCAGGAGTGTGGAGTCTTAACTGCTGGACCACCAGGGAAGTCCCTGATTGTTCTTTTTATAATTTTGAAAACTTCCTCTTTATCTCTAATAATGTTTTCTCTCTTTAAGTCTACTTTGACGTATAGATATTGCAGTATTAGCTGTCACTGTTGTTGTTAGTCTTTGAATAGTATGTCTTTTTCCATCTATCTTCACAGTGTTAGGCTCATATGCAATACAAAGAAGTATAAAAAAGGGTGTGGTAGGCAGGATAATGACCACTAAAGATGCCCATGGCCGAATGCCCCCGGAACCTGTGAATATGTCACCATACTTGGCAAAAGAAACTTTGCAGATAGGATTAAGTGTAAGAACCTTGAGATATGGAAATCATCCCAGATTATCTGGATGGGCCCATTCTAATCACATGAGTCCATAAAAGCAGGGACTATTTTCTGACTATAGTCAGAGGGAATTTTGGCCAGAAGAAGAGTGAGAGAGATTGCTCAAAGACAACTTTGCTGCCTTTGAAGATGGAAAAGGGGGCCATAAGCTAAGGAATATGGACCACCACCAGAAGTTGGAAAAGGCAAGGAAATGGATTTTATACTAGAGCCTCCAGAAGGGAACACAGCCTTGCTGATACATTGATCTTAGCCTTGTGAGACCTGTGTTGGACTTTTGACCTACAGAACTGAAAGATAATACATCTGTATCATTTTAAGCCACCTAAGTTAGTGGTAATTTGTTACAGCAGCAATAGAAAACTAACACACAGGGGCTCTGTTATTTGTAATCTTACAAATTAATTAGGAAGAAAGGAGATTATACATGAAATGGTTAAATAACAACATGATATAGAATATGATTAAAATCCAACAGTAAATATTATAAAAAGGTCATGGTAGGAAGAAGTTGGTGAAGGCTGAAGCACAGAGAAAAGATTGAGGAAGGAAGTGAGACTTTAGGTAAATATTTGAAAGATGTATCCCTTTGTTATCTACCCCTCCTCCCCGTTTCTAGTGTACAACAATATAGGGTATGGCCTAAGTCGGATTCATCTCTATAACCCCAAAGCTTAGCCCAGCGCCTTGGCACATCAATGATAAGTGCTCAACAATGCTTTACTGAATCAACAAATGACTAAAAATTGGATAAACTGGAGGTAGAAAAGGGAAGTTTAGACTGCAGAATGAGAAAAGCAGTCCCAATGATTAATGCATTTGAATCACAGTGATGTAACTGCTGTTGGAAGTTTGGGTGAGACAGTTGGAAGACGGGGTGAAACAACGTCAAGGCGCTAAATACTAGGTTGAGAAATTGCCGCTTTTCCCCTTCATCAGTAGGAAGACACAAGAGGAATTCAAATATGTTTTTTAAAGATTGAACTATTTTTTCTGACAGATTTATTAAGATACCATTCACATATGATACAATTCACTGCTTTAGAGTATAAAATTAAATGGTTTTTAGCATATTCATAGAGTTGTGCAATCATCACCACAATAAACTTTAGAACATTTTCTTAAAAGAAACCCTATACCATTAGCAGTTATTCCCCATTTCATTCCACACCCTCCAGCCCTAGGCAACTCCTAATCTACTTTCTGTTTCTTTGGATTTACCTATTCTGGACCTTTCTTATAAATGAAATCATATAATATGTAGCTTCTTTCACTCAGCATGTTTTCAAGTTTCATCCGTGTTGTAACATGTCGCAGTACTTCACTCCTTTTAATGGCTAATATTTCATTGTATAAATATGCTGCATTTTATTTATCTAGTCAGTGGTTGATGGGCATTTGCTATGTTTTCACTTCTTGGTTATTATGAATAATGCTATGAACACTGATGTATGTGTTTTTGTATGGATTCATGTTTTCATTTCTCTTGGATATCGACCAAGGAGTGGAGCTGCTGGGTCATATGGTAACTCTATGTTTAATCTTTAGAGGAACTGCAGACTGTTCCAAAGTGACTGAACCATGTTATATCTCACCAGCAGAGTATGAGGGTTCCAATTTGTCCATATACTTGTCAACACTTATTATTGCCTGTCTTTTGATTATAGCCTATTGGGTGTGAAGTGATATCTCATTATGGTTTGGATTTGCATCTCCCTGATGACTAATGAAGCTGAGCATCTTTTCATGTGTTTATTGGCCATCTGTATATCCTCTTTGGGGAAATACATATTCAGATCCTTTGCCCATTTTAATTTAGGTTATTTGTCTTTTTATTATTTAGTTGTAAGAGTTCTTTATATGTTTCAGATACAAGTCCCTTATCAGATGCAAATATCTTCTCCCATTTTGTGGACTGTCTTTTCACTTTCTTGACAGTGTCCTTTGAAACACGAAAGTTTTAAATATTAATGAATTCCAGTTTATCTAATTTCTATTGTACTGCTTATGCTTTGGTGTGATATCTGAGAAACCATTGCTTCACCCAAGGTCATGAAGATTTACATCTATGTTCTCTTTTAAGAGTCTGTAGTTTTAGCACTTACGTTTAGATCTTTGATTCATTTTGAATTATATTTATATGTGGTGAGAGGTAGGGGTTCAACTTCATTCTTTTGCATGTGGATATCCAGTTGCCCCAGCACCATTTGTTGAAGAGACTATTCTTACCCTATTTAATTCTCTTGACATTCTTGTTGAAAATCAGTTGACCATAAATGTAAGAGTTTATTTCTGGACTCTCAATTCTATTCCACTGATCTATATGTCTACATTCTTAAGCCAGTACCTTGATTACTGTAATTTGTGTAGTAAGTTTTGAAATCAGAAAGTATGAGTCCTTCAATGTTTTGTTTTTTTCCTCCAAGATTACTTTGGTTATTCTGAGTCCCTTGAATTTTCTTATGAATTTGAGGATCGGTTTATCAATATCTGCAAAGAGCCAGCTGGGATTTTGTGAGGAAGTGTATTAAACCCATAAATCAATTTGGGGAGTATTGCCATCTTAATGGTATTAAGTCTGCTGGTCCATGAGCATGGGATATCTTTCCATTTATTTAGGTCTTCTTTAAGTTCTTTGAGCAGTGTTTTATAGTTTTCAGAATACAGCTTTTGTACTTCTTTTCTTAAATTTATTCCTAAGTATTTTATTCTTTTCAATGCTATTGCAAATGGGACTATTTTCTTAATTTCATGTTTCATGTTCATTGCACAGAAATACAGCTGATTGTTGTACATTGATCTTGTATTGTGCAACCTTGTGGAACTTGTTTATTAGTTCTAATAGTTTTTTACCTGACTCCTTGGGATTTTTTATATACAAGCTCATGTCATCTACAAATATGGGTAGTATTACCTCTTCCATGTCAATTTGGATATCTTTTATTTCTTTTTCTTACCTAATTGCCCTGTTAGAATCCCCAATATAATGCTGAAACAAATAATGAAAGCAGACATCCTTGTCTTATTCCTGATCTTAGGGTAAAGCATTCAGTCTTTCCCCATTCAGTATGATGCTAGCTGTAGGTTTATTGTAGATGCCCTTTATCAAATTGAGTAAGTCCCCTTTTATTCTTAGTTTGAGTGTTTTTATCCAGAAGAAGTATGACATTTTGTCAAAAGCTTCTTCTGCATCTATTGCGATTACTAAATATTTTTTGTCCTTTATTCTACTGATATGGTGCATTACATTAATTGATTTTAGGTGTTAAATTAACCTTACATTCCTGGGATAAACTAACTTGGTCATAGTGTATAATCCTCTTTATATAAATTCCATTTGCTAGTATTTTGTTGAGGATATTTTGTATCTATACACATAAGAGAATTTGTGTTTAGAATTATTAAATTTGTGTTTTCATTATTAAATTGACAGTGTATTAGATACACTGTTGAGACAAAAGACAGGAAGCAGAGGTTTCTTAGAATGTTAACGACTTTCAGAATTTTACTGACATAGTTGGACTAGATCCAGATTTAGAAAATATTTATTAACAACTATGTGATAAGAGAGCATTGTGTTCTTAAATTCTATGACATGAAGTGATGAGCAAAGACACATCGAAGGGAAGTTTTGAAGGTAAAACCTAAGATTTCTGGTGACTAAAGGTTATAAAAGATAAAATTCCAAGGTTTCAAGTTTGGTGATTGAGAGAATATTGTTGATATTGGCAGAACAGAGACGTTAGGGCAGGAAATAGTGGTGATTATATGACCCTGGAGTTAGGCATGCTGACTGTGAAGAATTAATATGAACTCAAGAGAGAGAGATCCACTACCCATGGAGCTAAAACACTGGACTCTATAGGAGAGACTGAGGGCACACACTGATTCAAGCACTATCCACAATACAGTGATCATGGAACCCTGGAAATGGATTAGCTGTCTGTAGAGTGAAGCAAGAGGAAAGCGGAAGCCCAGAGACAGAGACTAGTGCCAAAGGAAAACTGTCAGCAAAGGAGGCAGAGGAGAAGAAAATAACATGAGGAAGAAAACCGGTTCAAAAGGACATCACAGAAGTCAAGAGAGCAGAAGGTTTCGGACTGTGATTCAAAAGTACCAAACATTCCATCCATCATCTTGATGGATGAGAAAAGGGCATAGAATTTGTTAACCTCTGGGCAGAAACGAGGGAGTTCAGACAGAAGCATAAACAAACGCATCTTTCTCTTTTCCTTCCGAGCTGAAAGCCACCTCTGAGATAGATAATAAAGCTTTCCGGTCAGACAAATATACTCAGTTATAAAATGGATTAGTCATGTGTATTGATTTTGGATGTAAAGAGGAGATCAGCAGAAAAATTTAGGGCAGATGAAGAAAATCACTATCTTACATAATATATAGTAAACGTATAGAGCTCCTTATCTGAGCAAACTCTGGAAATCTAAAGGAGTTCAAGTTTCCAGAATGAGGTGGACCATCAGTTTCAGTGGAGAACTGTGTTTTCCAAAGCCAGAAGGGCTTCCAGACACACCTTGGGAGTTGCCTTTAGATGGGATGGTGGGTTAATGGGTGAGGATCCAGGGTCCCATCTCCATTTCAATCAGCGCAGTTTAACCCTTAAGGAAGAATCTGTAATATATATTTGCTACATATATTGTACTTCTCTACACTTTTGATAAAAGGGTCTGCGGCTGAGATAATATGAGAGACACTAATTGGGAAGGGACTGAGGGATGCCTGGGACACTTCTGGTGGTCTGGTGTTCATGAAAGGCAATCTTGCCCTCTTGGCTATACAACGGATCCTCCTGACTCTTGGGAAACTACCCTCTGATATAGTCTATGATTGTATTTTATAAAATACATTATTTTTTCTATGTAATTTATATGTTTACTGTTATATAAGTTGGAAAACACAATGTATGAACAGGAAAATTAAAATTACCTGTAAATTTATTAGCTGCTGTTAACATTTTGGTGTATAACCTTTGAGATTTTTAACTATACAAGGCTTAAATAAAATGTTAAGTCACGTTAGCTGACTTGCAAATAAGAAGAGGAAAGCTCATAGAAAATAATGTTTCCATGGTTTAGAGAAAATTGGGCGGGGGGGGGGGCGAGGAGTCTCCAGCATCAGTGCAGGGCTGAGCGGGATCGTCTGGGTCTCTCCCTCTCTGTAACGTCCGAGTAGAATGGACTGGTTGTGGCTGGAGAGCAGGGCCTATGAAGAGGTAATGTTGTGACCCCCAAAGGAAAGCATTGCTGGGAATGGTAATGAGGGCAAAAGGAAAGGGCTGGGGGATTGAAGTGAGCCCCTTATATCCCTCTCCCAGAAGGCCACGGTGCATAGCAGTACAGAGCACATACTTTGGGAACCAGATTGCTTGGGTTCGAATCTCTGCTCTGTCACTCACTGGCTGTGTGACCTTAGGTGTCTCCTCATTTGTAAAACCAGGATAATCTAATTTATTTCACAGACTAGTTGTGTGGCCTAAATGTGATGACGCATCGAAAATGTTTATTAGCAGTATGTCTAGCACATAGTAGGTGCACAATAAATGTTATTATTTCCAGTTGTGCAATCTTGGGCAACTTTCTTAACCTCCTATGCCTCAGTTTATTATCAACAAAATTAGTAGAACAACAACAAGTGAGATAAGGCATATACAAGTGCTTAGCATAGTATGTGGTATGTTGTCAACACTATCAACATTAAAGATAATAACAGCTAATACTTATAAGCACTTACTACATGCTGAAAAACATGAAACACTGTGTTAAGTGTTCTATGTATAGTAACTCATTAATTAACTCATTAATTCCCACAGTAGCTCTATGAAATAGGGAATAATGTCCGGCAATAAAGGTCACTGAAAGCTAGCTATTATCAGTTTAAAATAGGTTTTTTCTTTTATATACTGTTCTACTCAAGACTTTACAAAGAAGAGGAAAGTAGATAGAATTCATTATTACACCAGAAAAAAGCAAAAAAATAAAACAAAACAAATCATTTCTCTGGTCTGGGTTTGGAGAGGACCTATTTGTTGCCCCATTCATGTTCTTCCAGAGTTTGAACAGGATTGGGGAGAAAAGCATTTATAGTGGAAGCATTAATTTGTCACTTTGAGGGTTTAGTTCCTTTTCTGCCCTGTTGTATGGCCTGTCATTCATTCCCACTGAGCTCCATTTGTTTTTGCTTTGTTTGTTTTATAATTCACAAAGATCAGTTTAAAATTTCATTCTACCTCTAATGACCCATTTGATTCTTCATGCTATCGTGACGCCATCTTTATACTTTGATGACAGTGCATATATACTTACCGCAAACTTAATCACTTGGGCTACTGGGGAAAATCCCCAGCTTTTCCAGGTATTTGGTTATCAAGGTGTTTTCTAAAATGCAATCCTTTCAGGTATATTTTTAGTGAACAGGTTGGATTTAAGTTTAATTAGCAACAACTACCTTCAACTTTCGTGCTTAAAAGTTCTTGAAAGTAGCTTGTTTGTCAGTTTGTTATGTGAGTCAAACGTGTCTCGTAGAGTTTATTACACTAAAGTTTTATTTACACTCAACATTTGATTGGATTTCTTCAATCCAATAGAAGTTCAAGGGACCCCGAATTCAAGGTGAAGTTCAAATCACTAAGGTCCCTACTGTGCCGGCCAGTCCGAGCCCCACTGCCCACCGCCTGCACCTCTGCCCACATCATAGTGCATTCGGGCTACTTGTGGAGAGACACGCGGGGTGCACATGTGGATCAAATCTCCAGTCTGCTCACGGTTTTACGTGTCCTGAAAGCTCAGGCCACGGCTGCCTCCCATCTCACTGTGTGGTAAGGACTTACATATCCAGATGCCAATGTGCTCATTGTTGTCTTGAGTTTGTTTTTAAAAATCATTCTGGGTCTAAAAACAGAAGTTTTTCCTCTAAAAATAGTTCCTGAAAAACATTGGTTAGAACCGCCACACTCTGAGCTGACACTTTACTGACCCTCTTTCCTTAATTTTCAGAGATGAGAAAAAAGCCCCTAACAACCATAGGGACGGCCCTCCCAGCTCGAAAGCTGGGATCCACAGAGCTTTTAGGAACGCAGCAGCATTCCCTCTGCCTTTACTCTCTAGTTCTGAAAAGGAACTCAGAGAAACCACTGTGCATTTCAGTGGCCTTTAGAATAATCTCTTTCTATTATCTTGTTAGATCATTTAACCACTCTGACTTCCTGTTTCCAAGTATGATCAAATGAGGATAAAAATAATGCCTACCTCCCAGGATGGTTGTGAGGATGAAATGAGATCCTATCGATGGTGAGTGTAAGTAGAAAAATCCTGGTTACAGGTCTTGAGTTCCCACAGCAATTGCTACAGGACTGGGCACACAGACAAAACCAACTGACCAACTCAAAACAAATCATTGCAAGTCAAGTTGAACCTGTGGCCTTGGAGTGATAGCCATCAAAATCAAGGTGTGATCAACTACCCAACCCTGTAATTACTGAGAGATTTGAACCAGCTGGAACAAGGTATTATTAGACAATTATAGGGAGAAGGGGATGGGGAAATTAGTCAAAGGTATTAGTCAAAGGGTACAAAGTGTCCTTTATGCAAGACAAGTCCTAGAGATCAACGGTACAGCATGGTGTATACAGTTAACAATACTGTGTTGTGTACTTACAAATTTGCTAAGAGGGTAGATCTTATTTTAAACATTCTTATCTCATACACACACACACACAAAATGATAATAAATAAAGGAGGTGGGAGGAAACATTTGGAGGTTATGGATATGTTTATGGCATAGATTGTGGTACTGGTTTCATGAATGTATACTTATTTCAAAACCCAAGTTGTATACATTAAATATGTACAGCTTTTTGTATGTCGATCATACCTTAATAAAGTTGTTTCAAAGTGAATGAATGAAGAAAGAAAGAAAGAAAAAAAATTTTATATGAAAAAAATGTGGTGACACCACCTAAATTTTATATGCTAAACCAGAGGTCTGGCCAAAATTGTGGAAATAGAGTGAAATAGAACAGGGATTCCCAATTCTGGTTCTACATTGGGATCACCTGATGCCTGTAGTCATCTTAGTACTGAACTCTGCTCCCTGAGCCCCATGCAGCTCAGCCCTGGTCTCTTGCCTGGCCCAACCTGCCAACATGGACTGCCCCGTCTTCAACGATGTGAAATCACCATCGTCAGCAAGCAGCATCTATTATGCTTGCCATGTTCTTACATAGTTCTTCCCTCCAAACAAACTCTGTGGAGCTGCCCATCATATAAAAGAGCTAAAAGCAGAGCTGTCCAGTCTCCACCTGGCTTCACTGTCAGCAGGCCCCAGAGGACCCCTTGGGCGCCACAGACCCCAGGGTAAAAGGCAGCGGCCCAGAGCACTCTGTTGGTCTATGGCCATACCACCCGGAATGCGCCTCATCTTGTCAGGGCACTCTGCTGGCTGCACCCACGCGGGCACAGGTGCTGCAGGTGAGGGGCTGGGGGCCTGGGGAGCATGGCGGCACTGGCGGATGGTGGCGCTGTTTAGTGAGTCTGGGTTACAGCGGGCCACGTGCCCTCTGCCCTTCAGGGCCACCTCCACCCCTCGGGGCCTGTGCAGCCCTGCTGGTGTGTACCCGGAGAAGGGAGAAATAGGGAGGCCTGACCACCATGAAAAATTCCTCACCAAACTCATCCTGCCTCTTATCTCTGGACTTAACCCTGATTGCTGCAAGTTTATTGTTACACCCACACGACTTGTTTAGAATCTCATCTCTCCTTGATGAAATCCTTACAACAGGAAACAGGAGTGTTGGGGAAAATATGCCAGACATAAAGCTAATCGGAAAAAGGTGAAGAGGAATATTACGGACGTTATTTATTACCTACAAGGGAAAAATCAAAATGCTCATAATTTTTATATATGCACTCCACATGACAGATTTCAAATGAATCTAGGTTTATGATTTTTGGTTTACAAAGTCAGCTTCTCCAACACCTACTCATTCAGTCCATATTTGATATTTTAAAAGTCCTAGTGAAAAAAAGAGCTTTGATGTGGCTTGCTCAGCCTAGACAGAGTTCAAATGTTAATCATTATTGAATTGTGCATAATAAGCATTCAGAGAATGTGCCTGTGTTACAGGGAACTTCAACAGTTGGTCCATGTCTGACATTAACCAAGAGTGTCAATTGAACGGTGTAAACCAAAGCCAGAGAAAAGCACCATTCAGGGAATCCTCAAGTCACAACTGTCCTAGAAAATTAAGCAATTTATATGGCAAATGGATTGATGAGAGATCTTCTCATACTTTGGTTCAAATGGATCTGGAATAAGTATCCTATTTTATATTAATCACTCATTTGCCTATTAAACAAATATTTCTTTGTTGATCACTCTACGTGCTAGATACTAAATCTTCAGCATGTAAAAACCGGAGTCCAGCAGGTAATAATAAAAGAATTTTGTTAAAACAGCAGAAATTCTAAACTAGTGGAATGCACAAAGTGCTGGGTGATTCCAAAGGAGATGTTAGCTGCCTGGGAGGATCCAGAAAGGTGGTGATCCCTGAGCTAGGCCCTAAAGGACAGGGTGACGTGACAGTAAAGAAAAGGTGACAAAGATGATTCAGGGACGGGGAGTGTCTTCTTGAAATTTTCTTCTCCCTATGGTATCCTCCTTCTTTGCTGTCTCTAAATAAGAAAATGTGTGCAACGCACTCACCAGGGTGCCTGGCACAGAGAAACTGCTCCATCAGAGTTAGTTATTATTCCTACCTGATATCATTTTCCAGCCTCTTGCTTCTTCTTTCTCTGTTCATCTCTTAAGTGTTTTCCTTCCCCAAGGTCAATGCTTAACATTCCCCTGGGTATGCTGGACTCCACAATCTCATCTGTTACCCAGACATTCTTCTGTCTGTCCAATCCCCCATGTCTCTAACCCAGGCCAACCTGCCCAGGCACCACGAAGCTGGAGCCCAGCCTTCTTGCCTCACTCACACGTTGCCCTTCCCATCACACTCCAACCCCGCCTTTGGAGACAGGGCATTTGACATGCATCCTCTATTTATGGCCTTGAGCATCAAAACAGGTTCAGCTTGTTCCTCCCCTCTCCTCCACGGACAACAGTTGAAGTACTCTCTCTGGCTCCACCACCTCTCAGTTGCCCCCATGAGCCATCCTGCCGTCTTCAGCCCTGTGACCGGGGTGAAGAGGAGGGACGCGAGTCAGGGCGATCCTGTAGATCTGGCTGCGCGTAGGAGATCTTCTACAGGCAGCTCCTCTCTAATGTCCCATACGCACCGCCAAGTCTTGGACTCCCAAGCTTGGTGCTTTATCTCCACATCTTCCTGTTGCAGATAAAGTGGCAGAAACATACAGACTGAGAAGAGAAAGGGGTGGAGGACGGAACCCTGGGGGAGAACCACCATTTGAAAGGCAAAGCAGAAAGGGAAGGAGCCTCCAAAAGACTGAGGAGGAGTTGGACTAGAAGAATGCCTCAGACGCCGGGGGAAATATTCCATGGAGAAAACAGTTCATGTCAAAGAGAAGGAAGGTATGAGAAAGCAGGGAAGAGAGGCTGAATTTGGCATATAGGATGTCACTGATGGCTGTGGAGATGGACTTTCACTGGGCTTAGAACATATAATGCCCCTAAGAAACATGAACGAGGGGTCCAGTGAGCTTGTAATAACAAAGATAAGACATAGAAGAGTGTGTGTTTTCTCTAATCAGCCTCCAAAGAATGTGACAATGGACAATCATTTCCAGTTCTGGCATCATTGTTCACGTGCCAGCCACCGTCTCCATTCTGATCCTGCCCCACAATGGGCTAATCTAATGCAGAACTATGGCTATCCACTGAATTCACATTTTTAGTCTGTCTCTCTCTAAGTACAAGTTTTTCAAGTAATTGGTAGACTCTGTCAGCAAATAGCTATAAATAGGCACCGTGTATATATAAAAAAAAGGGAAACTAACCAAAAATATTCATCTTCAGCCTGTGATTAAGATGATGAGCATGAACGAGGCCGAGTCGTCTGTTCCCTGGCTAGGGATGAAAGAGGAAAGACTCCCCTGCCCCCAACATGGCATTTAGTGAAATCCCAACCACAAAGCCTCACGGCCCAAGATGGCTTACTGAAGGCCATGTCTAGGCTCTGAACACATTTTTGGATAAGGATGAAATAATGCTAATTTAATCCTTCATTTGGAAAGGGGGCTCTGCTCATGGGATCAGCCCATGATGGCTGTCAGGTGGGCCTGGCTGCTCTGGGCATCTAGTGAGGCCGCCCCTCCTGACCCTGGGAGCTCAAACTGGGGCAGCAGGGGCCACAATTACAGTGCAGAAAACTGAAGCTGGTTGGCACTCCTCTGAGGACAGCCCTTCCCAGCATTGCTATTCCATGGCCCAAACTCCAGCATGTTACACAAACCCTATAATCACCGAAATGAGGACCACTAGGTGCTGCTTGCCAAAGGTCAAAAAGCAAACATTTGCGACAACTCTTTCTAGACTACCCGAGTTGTTGGCAGCAGCCCAGTTGAAACGAAGGATGTTTTATATTTTGAGACCATCAGGTTCTCACAGGAACCAGGATTCAGAGCACACTCTCCCTTTCCATGGAAGACTGGAAACGCATTGGAGACAGTAAGCAAAGATGGTGTCTTGGCTCTCCAACTGAGTTAGAGAGAATGAAATGGTCAAGAGGTGCCAATAACTCTTCAGATCAACTTGAAAAGGTTCGGTTCCAGAGAGCACCTGCCTTAAAGATTCATGAATCTGCAGATGCTGATTTGAATCTGGCAGCTTGATTACGGAGTCCACCAGACAGATATCCTGAGATTCCTGAAGCCTCAGTCCTCTCCCTGAAAACCCCGTATTAACTGTCACATCCATATTCCTGAAAGTGCTTCCTGAAGAATGCTGGCTGTTAGGCACCTCACACAATTCATGAAATGACTCACAGAAGGGGCAGAGTGTGACTCAGGGGTGGCCGTCCCTGTCTGGACAGACGTTCTCTTCCTAGTAGTCAGGTTGCCTTTTTGAGGCCCAAAGCAGGTAGGAGGGACTCCATTCTAAATGTCATTCCCCACTTCTTCTCTTTCCCCTGACATTAGTGTCAGCCTTGTCACATTAAGGGAGGATGTGAACAGCAAAGCCCTGTTTCTGAGGCCTGCATACGGGAAACCAATTAAGATGGGGAAAAAAAAAAACAAGATAGTACTGAATTTCCCATCCGACTCAAATAAGACTGTTGAGAAGCAGGCAGGTTTAGAAATGGAACGGAGGGGCCAGCTATCCTATCAGGGGCTCATCTAACTAGAGGATAGCACCCTGCAATGGTTTAGGTGATCAAAACCCCACAGAGCCAGGGAGATTCTGCAAATACGGTCCTTTGGTCTGATGCTGTCTTCTGGTTCTTGCACAGTTTTTCACGTGAAAAATCTTGATAACATGGAAAATCTAAAAGACAGACCTCCGGGGCAATACCGCTATTCTCTGCAACCCCTTTCTTGGGGGAAAGGAGTATTGTAAATAGGGAAATGGGAATATTTGTAACTGAACCCTTCATGACAAACCCAGAGTTGGTCTCCTGAATGGGCAGAAGAAACAAAGTAGGAAGCTGCCTACAGACGGCTAGGGACTCACTGACAGGCACGGCTCCCCATCAAATATTTTGTCCAAAGATCTCCCTTTGGGGCTGGAATTCCCAGAAGCATTCCCCCTTAACTGGCTAAGGCTTTACATTTTAGAAGAGATCATATATTCAAACAACAGCAACAATGACCACAACCACAAGAAATCAAAAAGAATATTCTGGGCGTCTTCTATGTTGAAGGAACTATGTGTTATAGGAATTATAGAAAAGCATTAATTACTTATTTCTTTTTTTGAGGATGTGCCAGGTACTGTTTTAGATATTGAGGAAAGTAGCTCTACTTCAGAAGTTTAGAATGAATTGGAAGGATAAATGTCAATAAAAGGTGAAACATGATAAATGCCAAAGGAGTGGTAAGATATAATATAAATAGGCATTAATTAAGCACCTAGTATTTGCAATCCATTGTGCAAAGGACTTTGGGGAGTGTAACAGGACTCCAAAGACAGAAAGCTTATTTGCTAGTTGGTGGGGTAAAGAAAGGCTTCCCAGAGAAGGTGAGACTTGGGCATGAGCGCTGGCCCTGAATAATTGGTAGGATTCGGAGAGATGGGTGGGCAGGAAAAGGATGTCCCAGGCAGAGGGGAATAGTATGAGATGGGAATTCACCGAGTCTGTTTGACTCTGGAGGATAGTTCTGATTCTCATAAAGCCCTCACTGGTAGTGATTCATGTGTGTGCACTTTAACTTGGTTATTGCATTTGCCTCTGACATAGGCTTGTGACCTTCAAGTCATAGGACCTCAGTATCTATGAAATGTCTGTCCTGCCTGAGGGCATAGAGAGAGAATCAAATAAACACTGAGCATTTGGAAAAAAATAATTTGTTTTTTGGAGAATAGTTGGACACCCTGGCTGGTTGGAGGGGGTCTGGGATAAGAACAGTTTGGAAAGGATAGGTTGACTGAGTTGCCCCAAACTATAGAAGTTAGACCTTTTTGCAGTAGGTAACTGGTAGCCAGTAGCATAATTTTGAGCAGGCATGAAAGGCATATTTTAGAAAGACTCATCTCCACATTCACTATGACCTGATTATTAAGCTTCCCAGATGACTTGATACTGCAAAAACATCGCAGCCAGGAGTAACAGGGAAGGGGTAGTCCACACTGCAGATGTGTAAATTAGCATTCCATAGTAGAGCTGGAAGAACCCAATCAAACAGCCTCGCCGGGAGAGTACTGAAACAGTCCAGGCCTGGGAGGCAGAAGGGAAGTCTGTAGACGGTAGAGCGGGGAAAAAAGGACTATGAGGTCTGGAACAGCATCACTGAAAGAAGAAGCAAACACCGCAGGGGAGAGGTTGCTTTTTGAGGGGGATGATGAATTAGGTTTAGACACGTTGTATGACATAGGCAAGCAGACACGTAGGTTTAGACGTGATGATGGATGTACCGCAGGTGCTCCAGGAAGAGAGCCTCAACCCTGCAACATGGCCCACGGGGCCTGCACGATCTGCTATGCCTCCTTCTGGGGATCACAGTCCCACCAGTTTCCTGGCCTCCTTGTTAGCTCTGTGCCAGTGGAATGCAGACGGGGTGGGAGCACGACCCCCAGGCAGGCCTGGGCCCAGAAAACCCTCTTGTGCACAACTCTCCATGCAGACAAGCATGCCTGCCTTGGCCGCTCATGAAAAATGTCAGAGCCAAAGATAGAAGGAGCTGTGGTCCTTGAAACACTGCCGGGAAGAGAGCTGTCTACTGATTAGGAATACTCACCTGTACTCTACACGAATGAGAAATGTCTGGATTATCAGAGAGTTTGGGTTTGTGCCGGATGCCAGCATTATCTTAGTGAATCCATCCCTCCTCTGGTCTTATCCACTCCCCTTGTCAGTATGTTCCAACCGCACTGGTTTCTTTCAGTTCTTTGGACACACGGAGCTCTGTTCCTCCGAACGGCCCTTCCCTGCTGCAGGTGTCTTTGCACCTGCTCTTCCCTCTCCCTAGAAAGGGAACAACTCTTTCTTTTTTTCCTACAACTCTTTGCCTGGTTAACTCCCTTTTGAGGTCTCAGATCAAATAATACTTCCTCAGAGTAGCCTTTTTTGACCTCTGAAATGAAATGAGGTCAACCCCTGTTCGTCTTTTGTAACCCACATTACAATCTGTAGTTATCTATTTCTTTGTTTCTATGTCTCCCTCTACAAGTATAAGATCCGAAACAGGCAGGGACCATGACTGTTTTGTTCGGCAGTGTACTGTACACTAGCGCTGTGAGCTGATCAACATTACTGATTAAGTGACTGAGCTGGAGCTCCCGGGGATGGTTAGACTTGAGAGGGAGCTACGTAGGGACAGATGGACAGAGAGAGCGGCCGAGATCCGACTGTGGGAAATACACATGCGGGGGTAGCATCTGTATCTCAATCTCACACCCCCAAAAGAATAAGGTGTAGAGAAAAGACACTAGAATAATTACTACAGAATGAAGAATGTTAGAGCTCCCGCGGGGCCTTAGACATCATGTAGCCCGAGCTCCGCTTGCAGAGATGAGGGCGTGGAAGCCAAGCTCCCTGACCCGGCTAGTTGGTGTCCGAGGAGGGATTTGTGGTCAGGTAGCCAGCTCTGCATTAGGCCAAACTAAAAACGTTTGGTCTCTTCTGTTTGCATTGATAGCTGAGAGGGAATTTGTGGCCAGGATGAACCTGCGGTCCTACCTCTCGATCTAAGGGTGTCTCCTGAGGTTCCTGTGATGGATTTCAATGAACTGGTATCTCCAGGATCTTTTCTCCTGAATGGTCAAAGAGGAGGGCTGTTTGCAAGCATGAGGAGGACACATCTACATTCTTATTTGGTTGTGTTTGCTCTCCTGAGAGTGAAACAAGTACTTACCCGGATGAGATAAAGAGCTTGCCTTGGAGGGATAAAGTGCAGGCACCCTGGGACCTGGGAAGCAGCATTTCCCCCTCCCCGTGCGACTCCTCTGCTCTCAAGGAGAGTGTTTTCACTCACCTGTGGCAGCTGGAGCTCCAGCCCTGAAACTGACACTTCACTATCATATATTTCCCTCTGCGCTGGGGACACTTCTTGTATTAATACGATTAAACCAGCTTGTCAGTCCTCTGGTATGCTTTGAACACTTGAGGGAAAGCTGGCAGCTTACTGGGGCTTTTCCAAAAGAAATATTTGCTACTAAAAAGTGATTTCCACACACATCCCTGCCTCCCTTGATCAGGAGATAATTACTGGGCTGTTCAAGCTGCTGAAGCTGGGACCTAGCACAGCAAAGCATGAGCTGCTGCTAAGAATGCCAAAGCGGGCAGAGGAAGCCCCCGGATTTGCACCACCCCAGGCCTGCTCCACTCTTGCAAGCTTCCGTGAGGTCAGGGCATCTAAGTTCCCACAGAAACTAGTGCTGGTCTCCTTGGCTGGAGGGCTTGGATGCTTTCCTATTTTATCCAGCCTGAGTCCTTTTCAGAGGTTCAAATGA
The DNA here is from genome assembly GCF_965194805.1 of Balaenoptera borealis. Lineage (NCBI taxonomy): Eukaryota > Metazoa > Chordata > Mammalia > Artiodactyla > Balaenopteridae > Balaenoptera > Balaenoptera borealis. Next base: position 64,040,635 of record NC_138867.1, read on the forward strand.
GGCAAGCTCTATGAAGACTGGAATTCTTCCTCCATGAAACACTGTAATTTATTCATATTTCAACGAACATTTATTGAGCATTCGCTCTAAACCTGGTGCCATACCAGGAACTGGTTTTACTCCATTCAGTGATTATTTATTGAGCATCTACTAGGTGCAGGGAGCTATGCTCCAATGCTATTCCCTGCAGGCCAGGAGCTCTATGTCTAGCAAAGGGCCTGTTGCTTGTTTCAGTGGCCCTACCCCGCACTTGAGGGCGGCTGGCAGAGTCAGACAGGCTGCGTGGCAGTCCTGGTGAGTCAAGGGTACAAGCAGAGTGCCCGAATGGCTCTAAGACTCTTTAGCCAGTAATGCTTTGAGAATAGAAAAGAAAAGCCCCTTAGCTTCAACGAGCTCACCTAAGATATAGGCAGAGCTAGACTCCTGCCAAAAGAAACAGAAACACCAGGGGAGAGATTCTCTCTCAGGATTCGTCAGTGCTCAGGCAGATGTAACCAAACTGTGAAATGGAAAGAAAAAGAGTATTTCACCCTAGCTCTGGTGAATTTTTTTCAAAACGACTTCATTCTTCTCCATGCCTGGCCACCTCCTCCAAACCCACCTGCCACTGAGGTTAGAGAATTTGGTTGATGCAATCACATAAGCTTCTCCAGAGGAAAGAGGGAGAGGGTAAGTTAGAGAGGAGAGGAAGGTTGGAAACTGCCTGATTTTCACGTGACACAGAAGAAACAGAAGCCGTGGAACTATTCTGACTTCACAAGCAGGGTGCAACAGCCACTGGGAGGACAAGGGTGACAGTTCACAGGGATCAGGGGAAATCTCTTGCCGTGGCAGATAATTAATACACTAAAACTCACAACCAAAGGCAGAAATGGAAGCTGTAATTACCCAAGTGCTTTCAGAGTGGGCCCTGGAGAGGAGATAAAGTGGGCGGTCCTTACTTTCACAGCTGCTGATGGCCCAGTGGGGATGGCCCGTCTGTCCCCATGGGGTTGGCTACAGTTGTCGGCCTATCTCCCACCTCCCCGCTCACTCACAAGGCTCCCTGCTCATGGGCAGCAGTCCCCACAGCTGTGCACTCGTGGGGCATCAGGACAATGTGGCCAGGTGTTCCTGTGTCCTCAGAGGTCCCTGTCAAGTCTCATAAAATCAAGACCATTTGAGGGCAGGGACTAGACCTTCAAGTTCCTTTCAGATTACTAGGACTTAGCTCAGTAAGAGCCCCATAAATATTTGCTGAGTGACTGATCCTTCCCTGTAACATTCCTGTATCTCCTGGCCAGGGACCACTGGTGGGGTCTCAGCATCGGCTGCCAGGGCTTTGTGAGAACAACACACAGACACGGTTTCTTAGAAACGGGAAGTTCCTCACCGATTTACTCAAAGGGATGTACGGGGGAGAGTGAAATCCCAACTAAATTATAAATCACATTTCAAAGGGACAGTTGAAAACACCAAAGCTTTTTCCTAATGATCGCTGGATCGTGTAACCAAAGCATCAGATTGAATCCTAGAGTCATATCAGGTTTACCTGTACGCCGAGTTACTTTCTGTATTTGCCCCTTATCTGTGGTGGGAATCTGACATTTCAGCTACATGTCAGAGCAGAATTACGCCAGCGAAGCCCATAGGCAGCTAGTATTCCATTGTTAGAACCTACACTTTTATACCGGATATGTGATTTTATACCGGCTACGTGATGAAGATTTAATAAGACTAGAAGGAGAACAAATGAAGTGATTAGGAAGAAATATGTCCTTTTGTTTCCATTCATTAATTTTATTTCTAATTATTTTCCTTCTATCTATCTTCCACTGCAGAAGGAATAGGCAAATGCAAACTTGTCTTCTCTTTTCCATGGCAGTAAGAACTATTTCTGAGAAAGCAAAACTCTCTTTCTGACCTTGACTAGAAAAGCAAACAGGAAAGGGAGGGAATGATAATAAGTGAGGATAAATATATGTTCAACACTGCTTTGTCCTCTGATCAGGAAAACGGTGGGGTGAGCTGGCATGTCCACTTGAAGCAACTTTCCAAGTTTTGGTTATCACTGCCAGAGCACCGCCGGCTCCAAGGCTCTGGTATACGCCCACACCCAGAAAGGATACCCGAGGCACTCACCAAAGCACCGAGCCCCGCAAGGAATACATCAAGGAACAGTCCCTTCAGGCTGTCCAAAGGGCAGCCCTGGAAAGGCAGGAAGACCCTGGACTCCGGCAATAACAGAACCTGAAATCCAGCTCTGACCCCTTCCAGCTGTGCAGCATGGGCAAATGACTTAACTCTTCTAAGGCTCACTTCTCTACAAAATAGGAATAACATCACCACCTATCTTCCTGGCGTTTCTGTGAGGATTAAAGGGGTCAATGAATGCAAAGTGCTGAGCCAGTGCATGGCACCAAATAGACGGAAAATATGGTGGCCTTCATTGTGATCGTTATTATTATTATAAAATCTACTCTGGCCCCATCCTCCTTTCTACCACCCTCTGTGTAACTTAGGAACTTAAAGCAGACAACAACAACAGCAGCAAAACTAACCACCACTCAGAGGAAATGAAAAACAACAACAGAGTCACAGCGCCCCCTGACACGCATAACAATTTGATACTTGAAGGATGCCACGAGGATGTCAATAGGAAAGATCTTTATGGACCAACTTCTGCATGCAACACACAGCATCAGGCACCATCACAGAAATAATCACACCTCTCCTACTAACAGTTAATGTTTATTGTGATGGCTCCCTCCAGAACTTACAGGAAATAAAACATAGTATCTGGATTGGCCCTTCTGGACATGTTATGGTTTCGATGCTTTCGATCTCAATTATCCACGCAACTGGATTTTAAAAAATGTGTTTGTGGGTCTGTGCAGCTCCGTCATTCCGTTGCCTCATATTAAGTTCCCAGCCAGAGATTCCTTCTCACCCTGCTCTTTGCAAAGGGCCCCAAGCACAGCTCTCTACATTTACCCAGATCGCATTCCAGCCTGTTAGATTTGTCTCATTATTCTCGACTCTCGGCTTCTCCTGGATCCCAACTTGGTTGTCCACTGTACTCATGCTCAACCACAGTTCTTATGGCATCTGGAATGTGAATATGGCTTTGGCAGCTTCCTCCAAGTCACACCACTAGAAAGTGGAACATGGGCAGGAAGCTAGACAAGATGTTAACTCAAACGGGGACATGCCCCCAAACTCTTTAAGTCTTACATGGGTCCATTGAAGACTCCACCAGTTGGTGCACACTTGCTGTGCTTACTCCTCCACTCCTTGTCACCCTGAATGAGCTAGTCTTTCTCAGCTCCCTTGCAACTATGTCTGTGGGCTGCATAGGAGGAAAGCTGGGCCAGGGAGCTGGGAAGTGGTTGAGGACCATAGCGTGAGCACAGAGCATCCCAAGGTGAAGTGTGTGTGTGTGTGTGTGTGTGTGTGTGCACGTGCAAAGGGGGGGGGGTGTTTTAGAAACAAGAGGGTGGTGGAAATGAGACCAGTGAAAATCTATTCTGGAGAACATTAAGCTAATGGACTTCAGAGCATCCAGTCTGTGGAGGGAGATAAATTGGAAACGTTCGAGAGATTAAATAATTCAGGGCTGAGCCTGCCCGCCACACTGTCTGTTCCTAAGTGGCTGGTGGTCCCCAGGCTCTATCAGATAACACATCTTCATCAGTTGGCTTCCAAGCAGAGTTAGCCCCATGAAGCTGTCTTTCTTTTAAAAGGTGCCCTTGCCAGCTCCCCTGGGACACAGGCACATGAAGTGGCACTTTCTCTTCAATAACCTGTCATCAAAGAGGCATCTCTCCCATTACCTCTGGGGAGAGGTAAGTGCTTCATCCCAGCAGGAGGCAAAGCCCAGTGCTCTGGGTGCAGATCTGCTGTCCAGAACTCAGGGCTGTCCCCAACCCCACCTGACCAATGGGAGGAGATGAGTCTTCTTTACAAGGCCTTAAACATATTTGAGAAACCTGAGGAAAGGCCTTTTAAGAAGGTGCTGGAGGGGCGGAGAAGCCAGTAATTTGGGTCCTCTTCCCTAATCTTCAGAGGTGATCTTGCACAAGGCAAAGAAACATAATAAAGTGAATCCAAGAATTGAGGGGATGAGAACAAAATAAACTTATTTCCACCTTTTCTCCTACATACTTAAAAAACATCTTATTATGAAAAATTTCAAACACACACAAGAGTAAACTGACTAGTATAACAAGCACCAAGGCACCCAACTCCAGCAATTATCTGCCTGTGGCCAATCTTCTTCCACCTTTACCTGCTTCCCCCTCCTCCCCACATTGTGTCAAAGGAAATCCCAGCCACCATAAAATTCGCCTGTAAATATTTCAGTATATATTTCTAAAAGACAAGGTTTCTTCAAAAAAACATAATTGTAATACCATCATCACATTAATAGTGATTTAATGGGCAGAGATGAGCAATGTTTCCTAGAACATTAACAGTAATTCTCTAATAGCTTCACATATCCAGTGCTGCGGTCTGAATCTTTATGTCTTTTCGAAATTCGTACATTGAGATCCTAACCCCCAAAGATGACGGTATTAGGAAGTGGGGCCTTTGGGAGGTGCTTAAGTCATGAGGGTGGAGCCTTCATGAACGGGATTAGTGCCCTCATAAAAGAGGCTCCAGAGATATCCCTTATCCTTTCATCTTGTAGGGCACAGGGAGAAGTCATGGCTGTGAATCAGGAAGTAGGCCCTCAACAGGCTGTGACCCCGTTAGTACCTTGAACTTGGACTTCCCAGCCTCTAGAACTGTGGGAAATAAATTTCTGTTGTTTATAAGCCACCCAGTGTGTGGTATTTTGTTATAGCAGCCTGAATGGACTAAGATATCCAATTAGCATTCAAATGTCTGACTCTGTGTGTTTTTTTTAAGTAATTAATTTTTAAAAATTTTTATTGGAGTATAGTTGCTTTAAAATGTGTTAATTTCTAGTGTACAGCAAAGTGAATCAGCTATACGTATACATATATCCCCTCTTTTTTGGATTTCCTTCCCATTTAGGTCACCACAGAGCACTGAGTAGAGTTCCTTGAGCTATACAGTAGGTTCTCATTAGTTCTCATTGATACACATAGTATCAATAGTGTATCTATGTCAATCCCAATCTCCCAATTCATCCCTCCCCCCCTTTCCCCCCCTTGGTGTCCATACGTTTGTTCTCTACGTCTGTGTCTCTATTTCTGCTTTGCAAATAAGATCATCTATACCGTTTTTCTAGATTCCACATATATCCACATGGTTTTTACAACACTTTTCTGATGAGGCCTGCATCACCTCCAGGGTGGCCGGGAGGACACCATCCTAGTGCACATCCTTGTGTGCGTAGCTGGCATGGGGTACATGCTCGCAGAGCACATCCTGTACTGGGTGGAGGGAAATCCATTTCATGTTGCATTTACATCCCCCAGCACAGAGGAGCACTCCCATTAAAGCACTTCCCTGATTTCCGGAGCCACAGGCAGCTTCAGAAAGCCAAATACTTTGGAAGGCCACCAGGGACCAATCTCACTCTGCCTTCAGGACAGCTCAGTACTCAATCAGCTGACACCTCCGTCCTGTTTGCAGTATCACTGGACGGACTCTGCCCCCCTTGTCCAGTCCCTCCCTGCTGGGGCTGATGTCCTGGCTGACACTTCTGTTGGATGTGGAGTGATGGGGGGCAGCACGTAGAAAGGCATAAATATTAGCTATTCCACTTGCCCTCCTTTTGAGTTTCTCAACTAGTGAGAGCTAAAATGTTAATGAGTGCTAAAGGTGTCCATCTTAGGTAACAGATTTGTAATAAGATGTGTAAATTACAAACTATGTTCCAGGTAAATTACAAACAGATTTGCAATAAGACTGTGTAAATTACAAACAATGTGCTGGGAGGGGACACAAGGATGAATGAACAGACATTCAGGTCCCTGTCTTTGAGAGGTTTGGAATCTAACAAAAAATATACATGAATTAGCCTGCCATAATGGGCTAGAGGTGCTGAGTGGTCGCTGAGGAAGGAGCAATTAGGACTTAATTCTGCCAGGAAAGGAGGTGGTGGTGCTGCCTGGGAAAGCTTTACCGAGGAAGGTTACCTCTGAACTGAAGGATTAGCCAGATTTTACCAGGCAGAGGAAGGCAAGAAAGGGCAGTCAAGGCAAAAGGAAAAGCATGAGGAAAAGCGCAGAGGCAGGAAAGCATGTGGCATATTTGGGGGCGACAGGAGGAACACGGCATTGCTGAGCAGTGGGAGGGAGGGTCAGGAAATGGGGCTGGACCCCGTGGCTGGGCCTCACCCGGGCAGGGCCTCCACAGTGTGGACGTGAGCCCAGCTCTATTCTGCAGCAGCACTGGGGTCTCGCGGAGCAGTGCTAAGCACGCAAGCAACTCTTATGGAGAGGATTTCAGGCCCACCTCCAGCCAGCATGAGAAGCATCTGGTGACAGACCTTTCGGCACATACTGTGGGTGACTCTCTCGCGTGTCTACACCGAGGGCCGGTCCCATGGAGGAGCTGGAACAAGTGAGGAACAAACAAGGACACAGATGATCTGGAGCATGTCTGGGGAGGAGGGTAGGGGCTGTCAGGTCTGGCTCAGCTCCAGAGTCAGCAGCACTTGTTGCCCTTCAGCTGGAGCTGCGAGATCCATGCTGCGGTCAGGCTGAGGCAGGCCAGAGCCCCAAACCAGGCCTGACACCAGGCAGGCGCAACCCTGCAGCTGTTTGGGACAAAGCATTTGGCCACACTTGCTGCCTGTAGGCTTTCAGCCCTGGGCTCCTGCTCTGATAACCATGTCCTGGCAACCTGCCCATGAGACCTGGGGCCTGCCTTGCTCTGCCCACAGCAGGCCTGTAGGCCTGGCCCTGAACCACATCCCATTGACATACTTCTTAAGCTCCAGGCCCACTTGCCTGGTTCTGTGATTCCAGCTGATCCGGGGACCCCCGGTCTCAGAGAGGAATCGGTGCGGCTGAATGTTGGCAGAAGATGTAGACTGTAAAAGCAGGGTTCATCTCTGGCCTATCCCCCTCCCTCCACTGAGAAACCTCAGTCTAGTGATGCAGCATGGCGAGCTTTCTCCTCGACCCCTGGATTAGGCAGACAGTAGTCCATCTGCTATCCCAGAAGAAAAGGCGCTGCACCCCAGCTTACCCTTAGCAAACTTGCTCTCCTAATCTCTATTCACTTCTCCAACTTCCTGTCAGCCCTATGCCTCACTGCCCCCAGCCCCTGCAGATCTCCCTACTGAGGCAGAATGAATGTTAACCTGTCTGTCCTTCAAGTGCTCAGAATAGGACAGTTATTTCTCTTTTGGAGACAGATGCAGACAGAGCCTGCTATACAGGAAGTCAGGACAGGAGGGGAAATAAGAATGGAAGTGATTCCATTTATGTCCCAAACCAGATCTCTGATCCCATGAATTTCTAGTACCATTGGTACAAGGATTCTGGGGAGAACTCAGTTGTGAAAAGACAGAAACAGTATAGTAAAAACTCTCCTTGCTTTGAACTGAAAAATGAAGTGGGTGCCTGTGAGTTATTTGTTTCTCATTTGCTTTGGAAAGAGATTGTCTACAGAATTTGGAAACCTACATTCCATTTCAGAAAGCAGACCCAGATTTCTGCCGACAGTCAGTTTGGCGGGGGCGGGGGTGGATTTTGTCTGTTTTTGCCACGTGAGCTCATGTTCTGGGGGACGCACTCTGCTGTTCTAATTCTAGACACCAACAGAGCTGTACCTTCAATCACGCAACTGTAATTAGCATGGAATGAATGGCTTTTGAGCTTTTATTGAGGACGCATTTTCAGAAAACACAGAGCTTCCTTCTGCAAACAGTCAGGGCCACCAGGGACTCCATTAGTTAAACATCTTCAACCAGGATCTGTACTCGGCCTTCCTGTGCTTTGAGAGTTTCAGGAACTTTCAACCACCAAACCCTCCCATGTTCCACTGCACCAGAAAATGATCGTGGTTGGACTTCTCTCAAGCTCTCAAAGGCTTTGAATCTTTGACCTACTGTTAATGTACTTAAACTTCTTGCTATGCAGATGGCTTTATACCATAATAACAACTTAGCAATACAAGAAAAGTTAGGTAAATTTCTGTGGAAAATTCAGGTCCTGAAGGGTCGGGTTCAATTTAAGGTTTGGAGCAAGTGTCTGGATCTGTGGGTGTGATAAGCTGAGGGCTCTCCCTTCTTGCGGGGCAGCAAGAGCACAGAAGCAGAAGGATAGTTGACACTTAGCATGCGCTGTCAGCCATTGTTATTTTAGGTTTCATCTGTCCAGCTAGACTGCACATTTCCTGAGGTTGGCATCCATATATTTTTGCCTTGCCCACACTTCCTCACAGAGTGAGGCAACGGGTATTCGTATTTGTTGATTTAATAATGGAGGGCACACATTGATAAGGCTAAACTTTTAGGGGGTGGCTCTTTTGGTTAGTGGGATTCTATTCTGGGTAATGAAACTGCATCCCTTACTCCCTCCCTAAGAACCCAAGTTCTACCAAGAAGACACGGTGAAACTAGTAATATAAACAAGTGGGACCTTGAAATTCATCCTAGGAGGCCACTAAAGAGTTAATTCAGTTCTTATAAGAGAATTATGAGGCAAGGCTATAAGAATTACACACAATGGATTTATAACACAATAAGATTTTTTTAAAGGACAAAAGTAGTGACTGGGGACGTTTCAGATGAAGAAATAACTATGTTAACTTCACTGCTTTTTAAACATTTGCATCTGTGAATTGCAGAGGCTCAACATAAAGCAGATTGCCTATATCCACTGAAAGTCATTCTGGCATGAGAAATTTCTCTTGCATAAAGCAAAACAGATGTGTGAGAAGGAAAAGCAAACTCTCTTATGGGTGTATCAACGTTCGGAATTATATAGTTATCTCAGGAACTGCATATTGTGTGAAGCAATGAGTACAGAATCTTGACCATACTATGTCCCTAAAAACGCAATATAAAAAGCAGAAACTTAATATCTGGAAAATACTAATTAATGCATATGAAAAACCTAACAGTGTATTCACACTTCATCCACAATTTTTTTTTAAACTGGAAGGATATCAGCCAACTGAACTAAACCTGCACCGGAGATTAAATATTCAGAAGTTTTGGCCAAGTACTGCCCGGAAGATGTGAATTGAGATCCACTTAACTGTTCAAGCAATTAGAAAAAGTGCCACATCCTTGTGAGCAGGAAAGAGTACACCAGGGGCCTATGCGTGTGTGTCTACATATTGGGATCCACAAGCTCATCAATTTGGAGATAGGAAAGGGCTCAAAGGCTGCCCCACTCGAGGTATGTGTCAGAATTTACAGAGCAGTAGACAAGTGCTCTGCTGTCTGCTAGGCCCTGGGAAGTGCACAGAAGAATCACAAACAAGAGCACAGGCACCAAGCCAGGAAGGAAAGCTTAGTGTTCTGGGGGGCGCCCACCTGGCCTGAGAGAAAAGTAGAAAAGTATTTATAGTGAGGAGGAGAAGAGAGAGCAGACCAACTCCTTAATGAACAACCAATGTGAAACCAGGCTGGGAAAGCTGTTCAAGGAAACTTCAAATATGATCTACGTGTTTAAAAAAAAAAAAAAATATATATATATATACACACACACATATATGCATACACATATATATGTACTAGATTGGGAATGGCAATATAACAGTCAAGATCAATTTGGTAGAAATTAATGCTAATATGATTAAAGTAATCCCAAATATTTGATATGGTCACATTCTAGAAGCAAAGTCACAGGAACAGTTTTTTTCAAATACACACACACACAAAATATCACTCACACAACATAGCATTAGCTGCAGCTAAGGCTCAGAATTGTCCTGGGCACAAATGAATATAATAATTGATGATGGTGATAAAAAAAAGTTTACAAATTATGAGTGTATATCTAAAGAATAAATAAATGTATTTCCACTAATAGTTTTTCTATCCATGCAGTTATACATATGAAACTTTAGATACAGTCTCTAGCAGAAGCCACACAACATTTATTTATCACTTTAAAAAAGCCACAGCAATGATTTGTACTCTAAATAATAGTCATGCAATACTGTACAAATACCTACTTTTCTCATTTTGTGTTTATTGTGAGTATCAGCAAAAGAGAGAGCGCTCTTCATTTCCTTCTGATTTTACTAAATATATTTTCTGAAATTGTGTTCTGATATTCAAAATTACTTGACCATGATGAAGAGTGGCCCCTGCTTGCCGCAACTAGAGAAAGCCCTCGCACGAAACGAAGACCCAACACAGCCAAAAATAAATAAATAAATAAATAAAAAATCTTTCCCTCTACTTTAAAAAAAAAAAAAAATTACTTGAGTGAGAAAGAATTATAAAACACAAGTATCAAACACTCTTCAGTAACAACACTTGGGATTTTTAAATCCATTTAAAAAGAATGAACTCCAAATATGGGTTGTATGAATAAACAAAGTCTCCACATTGCAAAAGGTTGATAGCGTGTCTTCACATCTAATTGTGTGACCACTTCCTTTATTTCACTGATTGGCAGTATAGTTTGAGATGTCTGTTGGCCTGCCACTTCCGAAGGAACATATAAAGAACAAACGAAGTACACGGAATAAAAAGTTCATTTTTAATGAAAGGCTCTGGCATCTGAATTTAATAATCAGATGCCATTTGGAATCCATATTGTTTTTCAACATTAGAGACACTTAAACAAATCAGGCTGTAATTATACATAACTCATGCATATATTTAAACACTGATTAATCTCTCTTTTTTTTTTAAAACATCTTTATTGGAGCTTAATTGCTTTACAATGTTGTATTAGTTTCTGCTGTAAAACAAAGTGAATCAGCTATATGTATACATATATCCCCATATCTCCTCCCTCTTGCGACTCCCTCCCACCCTCTCTATCCCACCCCTCTAGGTGGTCACAAAGCACCGAGCTGATCTCCCTGTGCTATGTGGCTGCTTCCCACTAGCTATCTATTTCACATTTGGTAGTGTATATATGTCAATGCTACTCTCTCACTTCGTCCCAGCTTCCCCTTCCCCGCACCCCGTGTCCTCAAGTCCATTCTCTATGTCTGAGTCTTTATTCTGATTAATCTCTCTTTAGATGTACACGTGCAACCTCTTATGAAGGATTCTTAAAAGCAACCTCATAAGGAAGAAGAATGAGGTTGTGGTTCAAGAGGGATCACCAATGATGCAATGAGGAGATACCAGTTCAAGTTGCTTTGAGCTGTCTGTCACTGCATGAAATCGCAGTGCCTTTATTCATCTGTTTTCCCCACCTGAAATGGCTTCTCCCTTCTTTTAAAAGCCCAGTTGAAATCCAATCTCTTTTCTGAAGTCTCCTGAGAATTCTACTTAGGAATATTCTTCTTCTCCCCATATAACATCTCACTATTATCTGTCTTCTCTATTACTCATCTAGCTCTTCAGCATCCACTGAAATATATCTACATTTTATTTCCCTGACTCATTACATGCTCTTTGCAGACAAGGAACTCTGGGTTATACTCTTTCCATCCCTACAGCAACCTTTCTCAGTGTTATCCTTGTATCACTAGAACTGCCTGAGTGTTTGACCACACCATAGCTTCAGAGATCCTGCAGCTATATGGAGAGAGGGCCCAGGAAGCTGCATTTTTAACATGCTGCCCAGGTGAGTTTTATGCACTCTAAAGATTGAGGACCACTATATACAAGGACTACATATAAGAACTAGGAGAGTGCTCTGAACATAATCAGTACCAAGAAATATCTGTTGAATATACAAAGGCACCCCAAAACCCCATACTAAACCAAACCAAACCAAAACAACAACAGCAAAAGCAAACAGACAAACCAAACAAAAAAAGTGTGAAATTAAAAGGCATTAGGCTTAATTTTATGTCTATAAGCTTAATCACAACGCAATTATCTTTTCATGAAGTTGACTGAACATGAAGTGTTATTTTAAAGAAAATGCTTATTTTCTAGTATTATGGTTGCTGAACAGGGCAAACCATGTTTCCTAAACTTTTAATTAGGAGGTCTTATGGTCACCTCCCTTTCCCCTCTTTGCCTTTCCCTACTAGCTTTCCCCAAGAATTTTTTCCTTGGCTTTCCTTCTTGTCTCCAATGCTCCTTCCCTGCTTTTTGTCCAAGAGATTGATTACTTTTCACCCATTTCACTGTGACTCACAAGCTCAAGATAAGGAGAGAGCAGGTACAAAGAACAGGGCTCTACAAGTTTACAGAGTATGTTATTCAAATTAGAACAAGACACCCTTTCTGTGCCAGGAAGCATAACTTGGCAGATGGAGGACAGATTGTGCCCTTGTGCAGTTAGCAACCTGAGAAACTGTGCATGGCAGCCTGTCAAAAAAGGGGAAGGAAAGCATCTGAGCCTACTATCCTTGTTTCCACATTTTCCTGAAGAGAGCTTCTCTAGAGCTCCATTTTTACCTGACTTTACTCTTTTTGCTCAGCTCCAGATGCTATTAAGTAATAAGGAAAGTTCCAAACATTATTCATTTGAGTGCTCAGAAGAAAGCTGCATGTAACATATTATTGTGAAACTAGCGTGAAGCACTTGCTTTTTATTTCCACAGAGGAATGAACAAAGGGAAAAGAATTTACAGGTTGGGAAAAGGTAAAGAACTTTAGCCTTATGAAGGAGACTGAGGAATTCTTATCTCTGGAGATGGTTTGAAATAATATAAGGAATGATCCATCTTTGGTAGTTTATGGTTGATCTGAGCAAGGTAGCCTCCTGGGACCCGTTCTTCTCCATGAAGGCCCTTTCCCTATAATGTGAAGCTTCTGGTCCCTGCCTCTGCTGCCATTTCTGCTGGAGCCCCCTGAGGCCTTGAGGCCCCTTTCAGAACCACAACCTTGGTTCTGAAGTCCCTGCTTCTCAGGGCCTGAGTTACCCCCTAGAGTAGAAAGTTGGTGGTGGCTGCAATAGCAGCAGGTACTCAGGCAGGTCTGTAAAATATATAAAAGTACTTTCCTGAAGATATGTAGATTTCTCAGGGTACAAATTTGATCAGGACAGCATATCCAGTCTAGGAGATATCTCAGAATCTCACTAGCCTGTGGACTCCTAAATGGCAGGGACCCCACATTCTCCTTCATTATTCTAACGCTTAACAGTGCCTCGCAAAGAAACTTCTCAGCAAAAACGCTTACTGATGAAAGGAGCTGAATTCCTCCTCTGATTCTGCCTCCAAAAGTCCTTCTCTGTTTGGCTACTGGAGGATATTTCCTTCCTTGTGTCGCTCACCATCCCCCACCACCACCCTCAGTCACGGGTTTTTGGGGCCCTAGGCCCTGGATCTCCAGGTGTTATTTCAAGGTCAGATGGAACCACACCCTGGGCAGCTGTGGTTGGCTGAATTCTCAGCCCCATGACCTTCACTCCCCGGTGTTACTCCTGTGATTATGCGACTTACATGGCAAAAGGTACTCTGCAGATGTGATGAAGGTTACGAATCAGTGACCTCAAGATAGGAAGATTATCTGGGCAGCCTAACCTAATCACAAGCCTTTTAAAAACAGACCTTTCGGGCTTCCCTGGTGGCACAGTGGTTGAGAATCTGCCCGCCAATGCAGGGGACACGGGTTCGAGCCCTGGTCTGGGAAGATCCCACATGCCGCGGAGCAACTAGGCCCGTGAGCCACAACTACTGAGCCTGCGCGTCTGGAGCCTGTGCTCCACAACAAGAGAGGCGGCGATAGTGAGAGGCCCGCGCACCACGATGAAGAGTGGCCCCCGCTTGCCGCAACTAGAGAAAGCCCTCGCACAGAATCGAAGACCCAACACAGCCATAAATAAATAAATAAATAAATAAAGGCGTTCCTTTAAAAAAAAAAAAACCAGACATTTCTCTGGCTCACAGCAGAAGAGACATCAGACATTCCAGACCTGAGAGGGATTCGACAAGAGGAAGATTCTTTCTGGCTCTGGGGTAACAGGGCAAAGATGTGAGAACCGGCTCTAGAAGCTGGGAACAGCCCTGCGGGGAGACCAGGGACCTCAGTCCTACAACTACAAGCAACCGAATTCTGCCAACGACTTAGAGAGCCTGGGAGCAGATTCTTCCCCAGAGCCTCCAGGTGCGAGCCCAGCCTGACCCACACCTGGACTGCAGCCTGGTGAGGCCCTAAACAGAGAACCCAGTTGAGCCTGCCCAGACCTCTGACCCTGAGAACTGGAAGATGATAAATGGGTGTTGTTTGAAGCTGGGAAATTCGTGGTCATCTGTTACACAGCAACAGGAAGTGAACCCAGCAGCCCTCTGGGAGTGTCTGGAGCAGCGCTCCACATGCCTCCCGACTCTAGTTGACGTGCTTCTCTACTTGGGGAGATGAAGAATGGGCATTCATAGACCGAAAACAAACTCCAGCTCCGGTTCTTCTTATTGCTGTCCTTGTTCACTGACCCACTCGACCAACTACTTCATTCTCTCCCCTCTTAGCGCTGCCCTCCCCAAACCTGCACATCTGTCAGATCTTCCATTCTGCCCTCTGTCTAGCTGGGCTTGTACTTTACAGTGAAAGCCTCTATGCTCCAGCTCTGTCCTTTACGCACTCAGGACCCCACACGGCTTCAACCTAAGCAATTAGAAATACAAATATAGAACTTTTTTCTTTTTGCAAATTATGTGCAGTGCCTTTTATTTTAAAATTGGTTGGCAAACAACCAAGACCAATATCTGAACAATAACTTTTGTGGAATAGAAAGACAAAAAAAACCCACTATGACTGGGATGGGGTAAGTTAAAATGGGGGAGGCAAAAGATGCGTCTGAGCTATCCATGAAGATGGGTTTGGACATGGCTCTTTTAAAAACTTCATTGTCCCTTTGCAATCTTTTCAAGTTAAAAAAAAAAAAAAGTCACCTCTGTCCTCTTGTAGTGGTTTACAGATCTACACAGATCTGGAGCAATGCAGTGGATGTGCCTTTAAGAACTAGATAATGTGACTTGCATAAAATGGTCTTGAACGGAAATGAGTCAAAGTAAGATCCTTGACATACCACCAGGGCTGCTGAGACTTGAGTATTTGGGGCAAAGACAGCCACCATCCTGGATGTTTTTACTGAGTCTTGAGATAAATATCTGAGATTAAAAACTCCTACGTCTAAGGTTCAGGGGCCTTACCCAAACTACATGGCGCTGGGCAGACCGGCAATCTAGAATCTAGTTCTCTAGACGACACTTCATCCCTTCTTTCCGGAATCCTACCTCCCTTGTGTTTAAATCGAAAGAATTCATCAAACAAAGCTGCTTGTATTTCTAAGAGAGAGGGGAAACGATTTTCAAGTGCCTTGCTTGATCCCCTGTCATAACTAATCCCCTCTTTCTCCTTAAGCAACTTGGCTCAGTCCTCTTTATAGGGCTAACTGTATTCTGCCTTGCATTCTAAGTGGCCGTTTATACATGCTCTTCACCCACAGCTCCCTCCAGCTCCTCGGGGCAGGGCCAGGTCCCCGTTATCTTTGTCCCTCTCAGGGTCTGCCCAGGGACCATTCAGTCCTTGCTCAAGGAGTCCACTTAGAGCACTGAACTGGATTTATAGTGGAGCTTTGCTTTGCTGTCAGCTTTCAGGTAGGGGCTTAAGGTTCCTTGATCCAGAGAAACAAGGGCCAGGCGGCAGCTGCACTCAGCCCACTCCCGGAGACCCCTCACAGGAGGGAAGGGCTCACAGCCCCAGGAGGTGCAAAGCACGAAGCGGGGGAAGGAAGGAGGCTCCAGATGCAGGGGAGGGCGAGCCAATCTCATTTCCCACCTGGTCCAGCAGCAGGCCGGCTTGCTCTATAATTTGATCTTCTCTCTGCCTTGGCCAAAGCCAAGTGCATTCCCTGTAGAGCAAGTGTGAAACAATGCAGTTGCTGTTTCAAAGCAGAAAAAAAAGAGTGGTGGTGGGAAAGATGTGAGGAAAGCATTTTTCCTGATTTATTTTTTTAAATCTATGTGGTGGAAGAAGCAGTCATGAAGATCAAATATGCAGTAAATTCAGAACCGTGAAGGGAAAACATTTTCTATTGTCCTTTAAAATCTTTGACACTTTATCTAATCACTTATTCAGTCACTCAGCAAACTCAGCATATACCCTGATTAGGGCGTGTCTCACTTTGTGCAGCTGGTGTCTGTGCTTGTCCCCTAGACCAGAGGGTCTCCAGGGCAGGGACCTTCTCAGTCCATCTTCACATCCCCAGTGGCTAGCACGGTGCCTGGAGGGCAGCCGGCATGCTTCCAGGAGAAGGGAGATGAGCCCAGATGAATGTCACAGAAAGGCCAAGTCACCTCATCCCGAAAAGGAGCCAATGGATTTGGAAATTAGGAGGCTACTGGTGACCTAGAGGGTATTTGAGGGAGAAGGCAGATTGCAGTTGGGTAAAAAGTAAATGGGAGAAACACTCACTAATGGGCACAAATAAGCGTGTTTTAAAAAATTCATCTAAATGTACATTGTTACATGACTGGTGAAAGAAACTACAGAATACTATACAGCAGTTAAAAGAATAAAGTAGATTCATATCAGCGTTTTGCAACCTCGGCGTTATTGACACTTGGGCTGAATAATTCTTTGTTTTCGGGGCTGCCTGTGTATTGTAGGATGTTTAACAGCATCCCTGGCCTCTACCTACTAGATGCCAGAGCATCTCTGCTCAGGCTGTGACCATCAAAAATGTCTCTAGAAATTGCCCCCATTTGAAGACCACTGCTTTATATGTACTGACTTGGAAAGATCTCCAAGGTAGATCATTGGGTACCAAAAAAAAAAAAAAAAAATGTGGCAAAGAAGGACATTTTATGATACCATTTATGTAAAAAAAGTACTATATATACACACATACATAATTTCCATAAATCCATATTATGTAAGTATGTACATCTTCAGTGGTCTAGAAGGACAAAACTGCTAGCAGTGGTCATGTCTGGGGAGGGGCCTGGGGCTGGAGGGGTCACAGTAAATGTTGGTTTTATTTGTACTGCTTGTGTTTTTAAAAAATGAAAATATACTTTGTGTTAAAATTAAATAGTTTGTAAATGAATGGAAATAGAAGATATGGAGAAAGTACATGCACGTTACTCCTTGACAAAGTTTAAAGATGAAGAGAAAGTTCGCTAGAATGAGGCAGAATTAAAGGAAGGAATTTTTAGGATGTGGGAAAATTGAGCACTGCTGACTTCGGTCAAGTTACAATTTTGTATAAAGCATTATGGGGGGGGGTAACTTCTAGAATGCTTCCACTTATTAGCTTAAGATTTCAATAATGCTTTGCCAGCAATGACTTTCCCACTACAGTTAAATATGCATGAAATGATAGAATTTCTCTTTCTGTTTTTCCACCGCATGTTTCTTTAATTTGTGTTTCTTTGGTGTGTGTACAGCTTTCTGTAAGTAAAGTGCTGATGCCATTATGGAAACTGTCACTCTTCAGAGTTGGAAAGACCTGAGAATAAAAGCTGACTTTGACTTGTGTTTGGTCTGGCATGGCTGGGGATACTGCAGGAGTGTATTTGTTTTTCATTAATTTGTTTGTCATTTTTCTCCATGATCTATGGAACATTTATTTCCCCTGAAGCAAATGTCAGAGGTTTCTCTTGGTTCTGCTGGGGTAATGAATTGTTGAGAAAAAGAAATTTTTCTTATACGCTATTTGATTGTGGAAGGAGACATTTTGTGACCTTTTGCTATTTTACAGTGATAATGAATTTCCTGACACACATGGAAACTTTGGGCTTCTTTATTAAAATAATAAAGTTTGAGGAATAACTTTGACCGGGACCTTTGTAGAATTAATCAAATACAGATTTTGGAAAATTGATGAATTTGGTCTTTACAGAGACATTCTAATTTATTCCTGTCACCAAGGCAGTACACAGATCTATACCACATAGAAACATCAAACAATTAACTACAGACCCAAGTCCCAGAACAGAGATTTAGGCGTGTTTGGTGCGAGGAGGTATATATAGGCTCAGGGACTGTCAGCCTGATCACACTGTTGCTTTGTTTCCTTTTCCTTTGTTCCTTTTTTTTTTTTAAATTGCAAAAGTATTAGTACAACTTGTAAAAAAAATTTGGCCTATACCAAACAGAATGAGAAAGATAATAAAAATCATCCATAATCTCACTCTCCAAAGCTAGTGGACCATCATAACATTTTGGCGTATCCCTTCTAATCCTATTTTGATGCCTATATTTCGTGTACAGTTGAGATGATACTGAATATAAAATTTTATATTCTGTGTTTTTTCTCTTAAATATGCATTTAAGGTTTTGTTTCTCATCTCTAAACACTTAAAGAAAAACTATACTGAGTCCTCTTAGGATGTTCCAAACAAAGGCATCAACTCATGGGGAAAAAAAGAATAGGTTTTCTTCTTCACAATATGATAGGAACATCAGAGTCTACCATTTTTCCCTCTAAATGTGGTAAGTGATGATATGTTTTTCAGATGCTCTGAAATTATAGACATGTCTTTGTTTTTAGTTTTGAGAGGTGATACGAGAAAACGAACCTGCTGAGTCCAGGATGCATGACAAGCTCACACGACGACACTAGGTGAGGATGCTCTCTGTTCCTTGGAGGCAGAGTGACAGAGTGACAGGGTTCCCAGCCCCTGCTTTGACCAGCCACATGGATGCATGCATGTCCAAACCCACACCAGCGTAACCTCTCAGTCATTTACAAAGGCATGAGCACGGGGCATCTTCTTTTCCGCACAGCACCCTTAGCCACTGAGTTTCTCCACATAGTCTCTCTGGGGGTTCACTGGAGTTTCTCTGTACTCATCCCCAATAGTCTGCAAGATCAGAGCAATACCTAGAAGGAGTCAGAACCTACAACCAAGGCAGGGTCTCAGAGAATCTGGGTGAAAGAAGTTGGCTACCCCATTCTTGACTTGGGAACCACTTCCTGGGTGGTATATGCTCAGTTTACTACCATTTTTTGGAAGCTCGGGTTTTCTTCCTGAATGTTGACAGAATGAGAACATCAGGAACAAAGGGGAAAAGGAACCAAGTTTCTGAGATAAGTTCTAAAATCTTCACGCCTCACTGGCTTGAATGTATTCTGAATTTTTTTCATCAAACACCAGATTACTTTAGGATCAGAAAACAATTTGGCATTTGGATAATGAGAAAGACAATGTAAATTGCTATCCAACTAGCCTAGATAGGAACTTGGGGGGAAATTTATAAAGACCTATAAAACAGTTCTAAGATTTAAGGTCTCGTATCTGTCTTTAACTGCATATCTCACGACAATACTTAATTAGTCTTAAATCAAATATTCATGCAAATATTTTAAATTATAAATCTTGAACTTCAAATCCGGTAAAAGTCCTTCCTAGCCTAGGGACCGGCTACGCAAAGGATGCTCAGAGAACCAACAGCATTGGCACCACCTGAGGTCTTGTTAGAAACACTGAATTCGGGCCCCAGCCCAGCCCACCTGAACTGAGCGGTCCATGCGCTCATTCAAGTTTGAGAAGCACTGGTTTAGACTCGGGTAACAGACCAGACTTTTGGAATGCAAGTGTTGTCACCTGGTGGTCACAGATGACTTCTTAGGCGATGCAGGAAAGTTGTTAGTACTGTTCACAGACTGCTTTTTTCTTCCCCATTAACAACCTAATTTCTAGTTTAATCTTTTCATCACCACCTCATTGATGGTCAGAAGCTAACCCTGACTGCTGAGAGAGACTATAGCTCAGGTAACTATCTGTGATTTTCTGAGGTGGGAAAACAATGCCAAGATGATTACCCTTTTGATTTGAGGTGAGATTAAATGAGAGAAAAGAGGATGCTTGGTGTGAAAGCATCTGAATGGCTGGAGTACTCCACTGATAATACAGTGCATTTTGACAGATACGATCCGGAACTTTAAGGAGTGTGTTTTTCTCTCACTTGCTTACTTCTGCTTCTAGAAATAAAGCAGCCTATGTGCAATATAAGTTTTCAAGAGTGCTTACAAGCAGGCCTAAGCTCAAGAATATGTTTGGTTTAGCAGCTGGGGGAATTTCAACTCAAACCCAGTTTTTTTTTTTTTTTTCTCTAACATCTTTATTGGAGTATAATTGCTTTACAATGGTGTGTTAGTTTCTGCTTTATAACAGGGTAAATCAGCTATACATATACATATATCCCCATATCTCCTCCCTCTTGCATCTCCCTCCCACCCTCCCTATCCCACCCCTCTAGGTGGTCACAAAGCACCAAGCTGATCTCCCTGTGCTATGCGGCTGCTTCCCACTAGCTATCTATTTTACATTTAGTAGTGTATATACGTCCATGCCACTCTCTCGCTTCATCCCAGTTTACCCTTTCCCCTCCCCATGTCCTCAAGTCCATTCTCTATGTCTGCGTCTTTATTCCTGTCCTGTCCCTAGGTTCTTCAGAACTTTTTTTTTTTTTAGATTCCATACATATGTGTTAGCATACGGTATTTGTTTTTCTTTTTCTGATTTACTTCACTCTGTATGACAGACTCTAGGTCCACCCACCTCATTACAAATAACTCAATTTCATTTCTTTTTATGGCTGAGTAATATTCCATTGCATATATGTGCTACATCTTCTTTATCCATTCATCTGTCAATGGACACTTAGGTTGCTTCCATGTCCTGGCTATTGTAAATAGAGCTGCAATGAACATTGTGGCACATGACTCTTTTTGAATTATAACCTAGTTGGTTTTTAATTCAACCTTATCACAAAACTTGATGAAGTGCCATCAAGTTATCTAAAAGAAAGCAGATATTGCACAATGGAAGAGCTGATGTCATCCTTGGAGCTGCCAAACCATCAACAATTTGGAAAGTGAATTTTTTTAAAGGGAAAATATAAAATATGAAAAACATATAGTTCTTAGATTTGCTTACATGCTCTTCCAAGTGTCTGGTGATTTATGTACATTTTTTTCCATTCTTTTCTAGTTTGGTTTCCACTGTCAATATTTTCATTTTAAAAGAATGTATTGAGCTCAATGAAGAATAAATGTGACCCTTTGTAACTTGTAGAAAGATTAAGAAAAATAACCTCACATAAATCTGAAAATATGGTTGAAATTAGAAAAAAAGAGAGAGGTTTAGATTTTTTTGTCTCTAACATTAAAATTTTTAAACATTAGTTATTAACAGAAATCAGGTACTACATTCTAACTTGTCCAAGAAATAACCAAAATCTAACCCTCGACTTTCTTTAAATGAAATATATATCTTACAAATAATTCTTACATCTCAGGCAAATGATTATAAAGGAGGGTGGTA
Organism: Balaenoptera borealis; assembly: GCF_965194805.1. Lineage (NCBI taxonomy): Eukaryota > Metazoa > Chordata > Mammalia > Artiodactyla > Balaenopteridae > Balaenoptera > Balaenoptera borealis. Next base: position 64,061,908 of record NC_138867.1, read on the forward strand.
CTTGAGCTGACTTTCTTTCTCTTTCCTCTTTTACTCTTATTTTCTCTTTTGAGAAAAGAGCTAAAAGTCAGGTAAGTACCAAATTATTATCTGGAAGGAGTTTTTACAAAATGATATAGAAGAAAGGCACTGAAACGAATTTTTCTAAGTGGTCAAAATAATTGTGACTTCCTGTTTAAGTCATTATAAATTATACTAGTGTCAGACTCTTATTTACCATCAATTAAGCCAAATCTAAGGTTTTTGTCTTACTTTATGAACAAACATTAGCTATTACAAATCAAGTACTCTGATATCTATCTAATCTCTTTTTAAAAGATATTTAAGTCTTTCCCAAGTCTTTCCTTTTTCCACTTGTTTTTAAATAAAGAAGGACATGTATTTGACCACTGCTTTTTGTTGTGCCACTGCTCTAGACACTTGGGGACAGTTACGAATACAAAAGACAAAACTGTCTGCCCTTGTGGAATTTATATTTTAATGGGAGAGGAAGATGATAAACAAATAAGTATTTAAAATATAATTATGCCAGATGGTGATATGCACTCTAAAGAAAAGAAATGCAGGTATGGGGGAGGGGAGGGAGGGTGCCTAGAGAGAGCCTAGAACACAGTGCATTGTCAACATTCGTTTCTTTTCTTTATTTTCCTTCATGTGCTTTCTCTCAATTCCCTTACTTAAATCATGTGTGTACCCTGTTCAAAACTGCTTATGTGGACACATTTAGGAAAGGGGGCAACTATCACAGGTATCTAACACCCCTCACATTTTCAAGGGGGGAGTTAAAGCTGGCTGACAGCTCCTTTCCTGAGAAAATAGTCCAGTGCCCCAGGAGATGAGTAAGAGACACACTAGTAGACTTTAACAAACATTTCTAACTTGGAAATCAGGGCAGGTCAGAAGAACAGAAAGGAAGCCTCCAAGTGAGAACCTCTTTCATTACTATGTGTCAAGAGTATTAGAAATCACCTATGCCAGGAAGCCCAAGAGCATCTCTAGCACACTAGATGGGAAGATTGCATGCAGGGGGTCCATCCTAATACGGGGTACAGTAGCACAAGGAAAGGAACGTGCATACCTGGAACAGAATTGGGGTTGATGAGAAATGACCATAAAGCTGACTCCACATCAATGGCTACATCAAATACAAAGAGATCACCTAAAGATTATTTTCCCCTTTTAGGATGGCTCAGTGCACCAGACCACTCCTCCTCATCCACTGGCTGTTAGATCACTGAACTAGTTCTCTATATCTCATGTAAACTAGTTCTTCTGTTTTTACAGTTGAGATTATTCTAACAACATACAGAGATGGAACCCAAAGATAACCCATCTATGCCATTTTTAGCAAAATCCAGCTAAGTTACACTCAGTAGCAAAACAATGACAACATGGAACATATTAAAATATACAGAAATATGAAACTATTTCACAACATAAAAGAAGGAGATGAACATATCACTGGAGGCAGAGGCACAGCATATCTGAAAACTATTTACTGAAGAGAAAGAGGAAGCTGTCAGCATCAATTTTGTGTACTTCATACAAACAAGTGAAATATTAACTCTGTGAAGGAAGAGGCAAAAGATATAACAATAAATCTGGTAATTTTTTCTTAATAAAAAGAGCTGGGGGAAGCCTATAGAAAGGCAGGGAGGAAAGATAATTGCCATCTTACATTTTGAAAAGCCCTTGGAAGCATAAAAGAGAAGTAGAATGAGATCTGTGAAAAAATAAAATAAAATCAGCAAAGTGGAACTCACCCCAGACTATAGGGGAAAAGGGCAAAGACATAAAAATGAGAAGTGAAAAAACATATATATGAAGGGAAAAGTTTATCTAACACACATGTAAGTGGTGTTACTGCCCAAAAGACCAGAGTACATTTAACAGAGATAAAATCCAAAGATAGATCAGATAGAAACCTCCCTGGGATTTAAAACAAACAAAGAAACAAACCCTGACTTGTGCAGTGCTCACTGTGTACCAGGAAATGCTGATGAACTAAATCCAAAATACATTGGTGACATAAATATTTTTAACTATCAGTACCAAAGACAAAACACTATAATTATCTAGGCAGAGGGAGAAAAACTGGATACCTGCAAAGCAAGGCTATCAGGGTGTACTAAGGTTACTTTTCTGTAATAATAAACGTCAGAGACCATAAGCAATGTCTACAGAATTGTGAAGGGAAAAATTGTGACCTTGGGATTATTTACCCAACAAAGTTGTCATTATGCATGAAAGTAACAGAAAGAGTCTCAAATATTCAAGGCCTCAGAAAGCACACCACCCATGAAATTTCTATGGAAAGAAGATAATTCAAAGATGTACCTAAACCAATGAAAAAAAGGATCAAAACGAAAATTCTATCTTAAGATAAAATTAGTTATAGTAAAAGGAAGCAAACACTGAAATCTATAAGTAAGTTACATAAAATTAAATTTGTTCTTCACTCCTACACCCTGGGATCACTTCCCAAGTAAACTGACTACATGCAAGTCTTTGTCTCACGTTCTACTTTTTTGTGAACCACAACTAAGACAGTGAACAAGAATGAATAATTCAACACACGATGCTGAAAATATTAACTGAATAAAAAAAAATAGTTCTCTAACTGATGTCTCATAGTAAATGTTCATTTCTGGCAGTATGGTGAACTAGAAATCTCAATAGACCCTCCCTCCAAAAACAGCAAAACAACCTATATAAGTTTATTTTTAAAAGAAAAAAATTCAAATGCATTGGTGATATGTTAAGAAATTAACATTGGGACTTCCCTGGTGGTGCAATGGTTAAGAATCCGCCTGCCAATGCAGGGGACATGGGTTCTAGCCCTGGTCCGGGAAGATCCCACATGCCGCAGAGCAACGAAGCTCGTGAGCCACAACTACTGAACCTACATGCCACAACTACTGAGCCCGTGTGCTGCAACTACTGAACCCCCATGCCTAGAGCCTGTGCTCCACAACGAGAAAAGCCACTGCAATGAGAAACCTGCCCACTGCAACCAAGAGTATCTCCTGCTAGCCTCAACTAGAGAAAGCCTGCACGCAGCAACGAAGACCCAACACACCCAAAAAATAAATAAATAAAATTACAATAAATAAATAAAATTTAAAAAAAAAAGAAATTAACTTTGAAAATTATAAGGTGAGGACTGCTGCTTCCAACCAAGTAGGAGAAATGGGAATAGTGGTTGAAAGGTACAAACTTCCAATTATAGGATTCAGAAGTTCTGGGGACCTAAAGTATAGCATGGTGAATATAGATAACAATACTGTATTGTATACTTGAAAGTTACTAAAAGAGTGAACATAGGAGATTGGTTCAAGATGGCGGAGTAGAAGGACATGCGCTTACTCCCTCTCGCGAGAACACTGGAATCACAACTAACTGCTGAACCATCATCAACAGGAAGACACTGGAACTCACCAGAAAAGATACCCCACATCCAAAGACAAAGGAGAAGCCACAGTGAGACGGTAGGAGGGGCACAATCACAATAAAATCAAACCCCATAACTGCTGGGTGGGTAACACACAAATTGGAGAACACTTACACCACAGAAGTCCACCAATTGGAGTGAAGGTTCTGAGCCCCACGTCAGGCTTCCCAACCTGGGGGTCTGGCAACGGGAGGAGGAATTCCTAGAGAATCAGACTTTGAAGGCTAGTGGGATTTAACTGCAGGACTTTGACAGGACTGGGGAAAACAGAGACTCCACTCTTGGAGGGCACACACAAAGTAGTGTGAGCATCGGGACCCAGGGGAAGGAGCAGTGACCCCACAGGAGACTGAACCAGACCTACCTGCTAGTGTTGGAGGGTCTCCTGCACAGGTGGGGGGTGGCTGTGGCTCACCGTGGGGACAAGGACACTGGCAGCAGAAGTTCTGGGAAGTACTCCTTGGTGTGAGCCCTTCCAGAGTCCGCCATTAGCCCCACCAAAGAGCCAGGTAGGCTCCAGTGTTGGGTCGCCTCAGGCCAAACAACCAACAAGGAGGGAACCCAGCCCCACAGATCAGCAGACAAGCAGATTAAAGTTTTACTGAGCTCTGCCCACCAGAGCAACAGCCAGCTCTGCCCACCACCAGTCCTTCCCATCAGGAAACTTGCACAAGCCTCTTAGATAGCCTCATCCACCAGAGGGCAGACAGCAGAAGCAAGAAGAACTACAGTCCTGCAGCCTGTGGAACAAAAACCACATTCACAGAAAGACAGACAAGATGAAAAGGCAGAGTGCTATGTACCAGACGAAGGAACAAGATAAAACCCCAGAAAAACAACTAAATGAAGTGGAGATAGGCAACTTTCCGGAAAAAGAATGCAGAATAATGAGAGTGAAGATGATCCAGGACCTTGAAAAAAGAATGGAGGCAAAGATCGAGAAGATGCAAGAAATGTTTAACAAAGACCTAGAAGAATTAAAGAACAAACACCTAGAAGAATTAAAGAACAAACAAACAGAGATGAATAATACAGTAACTGAAATGAAAAATACACTAGAAGGAATCAATAGCAGAATAACTGACACAGAAGAATGGATAAGTGACCTAGAAGACAGAATGGTGGAATTCACTGCTGCGGAACAGAATAAAGAAAAAAGAATGAAAAGAAATGAAGACAGCCTAAGAGACCTCTGGGACAACATTAAACGCACCAACATTTGCATTATAGGGGTCCCAGAAGGAGAAGAGAGAGAGAAAGGACCCAAGAAAGTATCTGAAGGGATTATAGCCAAAAATTTCCCTAACATGGGAAAGGAAATAGCCACCCAAGTTCAGGAAGCTCAGAGAGTCCCAGGCAGGAAAAACCCAAGGAGAAACATGCTGAGACACATAGTAATCAAATTGGCAAAAATTAAAGACAAAGAAAAATTATTGACAGCAACAAGGGAAAAATGACAAATAACATACAAGGGAACTCCCATAAGGTTAACAGCTGATTTCTCAGCAGAAACTCTACAAGCCAGAAGGGAGTGGCATGATATATTTAAAATGATGAAAGGGAAGAACCTACAGCCAAGATTACTCTACCCGGCAAGGATCTCATTTAGATTTGATGGAGAAATCAAAGGCTTTACAGACAAGCAAAAGCTAAGAGAATTCAGCACCACAAACCAGCTCTACAACAAATGCTAAAGGAACTTCTCTAAGTGGGAAACACTAGAGAACAAAAGGTCCTACAAAAACAAACCCATAACAATTAAGAAAATGGTAATAGGAACATACATATTGATAATTACCTTAAACGTGAATGGATTAAATGCTCCAACCAAAAGACACAGGTTTGCTGAATGGATACAAAAACAAGACCCATATATATGCTGTCTACAAGAGACCCACTTCAGACCTAGGAACACATACAGACTGAAAGTGAGCGGATGGAAAAAGATATTCCATACAAATGGAAATCAAAAGAAAGCTGGAGTAGCAATACTCATATCAGATAAAATAGACTTTAAAATAAAGAATGTTACAAGAGACAAGGAAGGACACTACATAATTTTTAAGGGATCAATCCAAAAAGAAGATATAACAATTATAAATATATATGCACCCAACATAGGAGCATCTCAATACATAAGCCAATGGCTAACAGCTATAAAAGAGGAAATCGACAGTAATGCAATAATAGTGGGGGACTTTAACACCTCACTTACACCAATGGGCAGATCATCCAAACAGAAAATTAATAAGGAAACACAAGCTTTATATGACACAATAGATCAGACAGATTTAATTGATATTTATAGGACATTCCATCCAAAAACAGCAGATTTCACTTTCTCCTGAAGTGCACATGGAACATCCTCCAGGACAGATCACATCTTGGGTCACAAATCAAACCTCAGTAAATTTAAGAAAATTGAAATCATATCAAGCATCTTTTCTGACCACAACGTTATGACATTAGAAATCAATTACAGGGAAAAAAATGTAAAAAACATAAACACATGGAGGCTAAACAATACGTTACTAAACAACCAAGAGATCACTGAAGAAATCAAAGAGGAAATCAAAAAATACCTAAAGACAAATTAAAATGAAAACACGATGATCCAAAACCTATGGGACGTGGCAAAAGCAGTTCTAAGAGGGAAGTTTATAGCAATACAATCCTACCTCAAGAAACAAGAAAAATCTCAAACAATCTAACCTTACACCTAAAGGAACTAGAGAAAGAAGAACAAACAAAACCCAAAGTTAGCAGAAGGAAAGAAATCATACAGATCAGAGCAGAAATAAATGAAATAGAAACAAAGAAAACAATAGCAAAGATCAATAAAACTAAAAGCTGGTTCTTTGAGAAGATAAACAAAATTGATAAGCCTTTAGCCAGACTCATCAAGAAAAAGAGGGAGAGGACTCAAATCAATAAAATTAGAAGCGAAAAAGGAGAAGTTACAACAGACACTGCAGAAATACAAACCATCCTAATAGACTACTACAAGCAACTCTATGCCAATAAAATGGACAACCTGGAAGAAAGGGACAAATTCTTAGAAAGGTATAACCTTCCAAGACTGAACCAGGAAGAAGCAGAAAATATGAACAGACCAATCACAAGGAATGAAATTGAAACTGTGATTAAAAATCTTCCAGCAAACAAAAGTCCAGGACCAGATGGCTTCACAGGTGAATTCTATCAAACATTTAGAGAAGAGCTAACACCTATCCTTCTCAAACTCTTACAAAAAATTGCAGAGGAAGGAACACTCCCAAACTCATTCTATGAGGCCACCATCACCCTGATACCAAAACCAGACAAAGATACTACAAAAAAAGAAAATTACAGACCAATATCACTGATGAATATAGTTGCAAAAATCCTCAACAAAATACTAGCAAACAGAATCCAACAACACATTAAAAGGATCATACACCATGATCAAGTGGGATTTATCCCAGGGATGCAAGGATTCTTCGCAAGTCAATCAATGTGATACACCATGTTAACACATTGAAGAAGAAAAAGCATATGATCATCTCAGTAGATCCAGAAAAAGCTTTTGACAAAATTCAACACCCATTTATGATAAAAACTCTCCAGAAAGTGGGCATAGAGGGAACCTACCTCAACATAATAAAGGCCATATACGACAAACCCACAGCAAACATCATTCTCAATGGTGAAAAACTGAAAGCATTTCCTCAAAGATCAGGAACAAGACAAGGATGTCCACTCTCGCCACTATTATTCAACATAGTTTTGGAAGTCCTAGCCACGGCAATCAGAGAAGAAAAAGAAATAAAAGGAATACAAATTGGAAAAGAAGAAGTAAAACTATCACTGTTTGCAGATGACATGATACTATACATAGAGAATCCTAAAGATGCCACCAGAAAACTACTAGAGCTAATCAATGAATTTGGTAAAGCTGCAGGATACAAAATAAATGCACAGAAATCTCTTGCATTCCTATACACAAAAGATGAAAAATCTGAAAGAGAAATTAAGAAAACACTCCCATTTACCACTGCAAGAAAAAGAATAATATACCTAGGAATAAACCTACCTAGGGAGACAAAAGACCTGTATGCAGAAAACTATAAGACACTGCTGAAAGAAATTAAAGATGATACAAACAGATGGAGAGATATACCAGGTTCTTGGATTGGAAGAATCAATATTGTGAAAATGACTAAACCACCCAAAGCAATCTACAGATTCAATGCAATCCCTATCAAATTACCAATGGCATTTTTTACAGAACTAGAAAAAAAAAAACTTAACATTTGTATGGAGACACAAAAGACCCTGAATAGCCATAGCAGTCTTGAGGGATAAAAATGGAGCTGGAGGAATCAGACTCCCTGACTTCAGACCATACTACAAAGCTACAGTTATCAAGACAATATGGTATTGGCACAAAAACAGAAATATAGATCAATGGAACAGGATAGAAAGCCCAGAGATAAACCCACACACCTATGGTCAACTAATCTATGACACAGGAGGCAAGGATATACAGTGGAGAAAAGACAGCCTCTTCAATAAGTGGTGCTGGGAAAACTGGACAGCTACATGTAAAAGAATGAAATTAGAACATTCTCTAACACCATACACAAAAATAAACTCAAAATGGATTAAAGACCTAAATGTAAGACTGGACACTATAAAATTCTTAGAGGAAAACATAGGAAGAACACTCTTTGACATAAATCACAGCAAGATCTTTTTTGATTCACCTTCTAGAGTAATGGAAATAAAAACAAAAATAAACAAATGGGACCTAATACAACTTAAAAGCTTTTGCACAGCAAAGGAAACCATAAACAAGACGATAAGACAACCCTCAGAATGGGAGAAAATATTTGCAAATGAAGCAACTGACAAAGGATTAATCTCCAAAATTTACAAGCAGCTCAATATCAAAAAAACAAACAACCCAATCCAAAAATGGGCAGGAGATCTAAATAGACATTTCTCCAAAGAAGATATACAGATTGCCAACAAACACATGAAAGAATGCTCAACATCACTAATCATGAGAGAAATGCAAATCAAAACTACAATGACGTATCACCTCACACCAGTCAGAATGGCCATCATTAAAAAATCTACAAACAATAAATGCTGGAGAGGGTGTGGAGAAAAGGGAACCCTCTTGCACTGTTGGTGGAAATGTAAATTGATACAGCCACTACGGAGAACAGTATGGAGGTTCCTTAAAAAACTAAAAATAGAACTACCATATGGTCCAGCAATCCCACTATTGGGCATATACCCTGAGAAAACCGTAATTCAAAAAGAGTCATGTACCACAATGTTCATTGCAGCTCTATTTACAATAGCCAGGACATGGAAGCAACTTAAGTGCCCATCGACAGATGAATGGATAAAGAAGATGTGGCACATATATACAATGGAATATTACTCAGCCATAAAAAGAAATGAAACTGAGTTATTTGTAGTGAGGTGGATGGACCTAGAGTCTGTCATACAGAGTGAGGTAAGTCAGAAAGAGAAAAACAAATATCATATGCTAACACATATATATGGAATCTAAAAAAAAAAAAAAAAAAAGGTCATGAAGAACCTAGGGGCAGGATGGGAATAAAGATGCAGACCTAGCAGAGAATGAACTTGAGGACGTGGGGAGGGGGAAGGGTAAGCTGGGACAAAGTGAGAGAGTGGCATGGATATATATACACTACCAAATGTAAAATAGATAGCTAGTGGGAAGCAGCCGCATAGCACAGAGAGATAAGCTTGGTGCTTTGTGACCACCTAGAGGGGTGGGATAGGGAGGGTGGGAGGGAGGGAGACGCAAGAGGGAAGAGATATGGAGATATCTGTATATGTATAACTGATTCACTTTGTTATAAAGCAGAAACTAACACACCATTGTAAAGCAATTATACTCCAATAAAGATGTTAAAAAAATAAATAAAATGATCATATTAAAAAAGTAAAAAAAAAAAAATTAGGTAATGCAATAATATATCAGGTGATCTGCATTCTGTAAGAATGTGTGCGTATGTGTATGTCAGTCTGTGAGTGAGGGTGTGGAGGGGAGAGTGAGAGAGAAGAGAAAAGCACACCAAACATTAATATTAACAATGGTTACTTTGGGGTGGCAGGATAGTGGAATTAGAGTGATTTTTACATTTATCCCTGAGCATTTCTATATTTTTCAAAATTTCTAAACAAAAACCCTCCCATGTATTATTTGTGTAAAAAACAAACAGGGAGCTTCCCACTGCAAACAGGATCAAGGCTAATCTCCTTTGTCTAACAACCTATCCTTATTTATCTTTCGCATCTCTTCTTTCCTGCCTTCCCTTTGCCCCCAGAACAATTTTACTCACACACCCTTTTACTGACACACTTCTTCGTCTTGGGATTGATCTCCACCTCAGGAAATCTTACAACCATGTTCAGAGCAAGGCTCCCTTCCTTTCACGAACTAGCCTTGCACAGCAGCTCTCTATCAGACTTTAGGGCAATGATCTGGCAGTTAATCAGGCAGAACTGGTAACATCTCTACCACGGTTGACTTCAACTGTATTTGATTCTCTTTTAACTTTTTGTATGTTTTTGTTCTTCTCTTCAAATCGATTATAAGCACTCTTTGTGGGCTTCCCTGGTGGCGCAGTGGTTGAGAGTCTGCCTGCAAGTGCGGGGGACACGGGTTCGAGCCCTGGTCTGGGAGGATCCCACGTGCCGCGGAGCAACTGGGCCCGTGAGCCACAGTTGCTGAGCCTGCGCGTCTGGAGCCTGTGCTCCGCAACAAGAGAGGCCGCGATAGTGAGAGGCCCGTGCACCGCGATGAAGAGTGGCCCCCGCTTGCCGCAACTAGAGAAAGCCCTTGCACAGAAACGAAGATCCAACACAGCCATAAATAAATACATAATTAAATAATTTAAAAAAAAAAGTATAGTGTTAAATATTATAAAAAAAAAAAAAAAAGCACTCTTTTGTATTTTTCATCAAGTCTAGTGCAACAGGGTAGTTATCTGTGGTAGAGAAAATAATGGTCCCCCAAAGATATCACCTGTAAGCAAGTGAACAGAACCTGTGAATATGTGAGGTTAGATGGCAAAGGGGAATTCATACTCCAGATGGAGTTAAGGTTGCTAATCAGCTGACCTTAAAATAGGGAGAGTATGCTGGATTATCCAGCTGGGACTAATGTGAGCACAAGAGTTGTTAAGTGGAAGAGATGGATGGAAGAGGTCAGAGGAGGAGATGTGATGATGGAAGCAAGGCTGGAGTGATGTGCTCTGAGAAGGACTCAACTCTTCACTGCTGGCTTTGAAGATGGAAGAAGGAGAAGATGGAAGAAGGAGGCTGCGTGCCCAGCAAGGCAGGCAGCCTCTCGAGGCTGGGAAAGGCAAGGAAATGGATTGTCCCTTAGAGCCTCTGGAAAGGAACGCTGCCCTGCTGACACCCTGGATTTTTGTCCAGTGAGATCCATATTTTAACCTAGATAAATTTCTGTTGGTTTAAGTTGTTAAGTTTATGGTGATTTGGTCCAGCACCAATAGAAAATTAATACAATGTTAACTATTATTTTCCTTCATTCACATTAAAATCAAGAAAGATAAAACCAAAGTTGTTGAAATAATAAATTTAAAACTATACTTTCTGAGGAAGTCTACCTTAATCACCCCAAATGCCTCTCATTATTTCTTCATTTCTCCTTATGCCTATGTATTTGATTTATTATCACTTATCATTTGTTGCTACTTTATTTTATAATTGTGTTAATACCATTTCATGGGCATATATATTTTTCCTCTGATTCAAAAGGCTCTTCCGAAGCAAGGACCATGTATTTATTCTCTAGGTATTTGCTGCCAGTGGTAGCAGATTTTATTCTATAAATGCCTGATTACTAACATCTTACATTATGGGTTACTTAAGGCAGACCATGTCCTCAGCTTTCTGCAGTGTACTTCTCAGAAATGTTTTTACAAGTTTCATTTCAGCCTTATACATAAGCACCCTAAAGCCCGTAAAAAAATCTGACCAGATTAGTCAACATTTAGAAAGTGGACTTAATACACTTTAATTCCACTGGATTTGTCCCATAAAATTTAGTGAGGTTTTATGTTTTTCCAGAATTTTACAGTTGACAATTTCAAGAACGGTATATATCTTTACCCTTACAGGCTATAAGACTGGGGAATTGAGGTAGGAAGACGTCTGGTCTAGACTGGGAGAGAAAGGAGACAATCTGGACATCCCCAAATCTTGAAGAGACCTGGGTACAAAGAAGGTTCCAGTGTGGAGGGTGGAGGGGGCACAGGGGCTGGATCTGAAAGGGACTATTTGGACAGTAGTCTATTTCTGTGTTGAGTATCAAAATCAGCATAGACCTTCTAATAAACTAGGATTGTCAGGCTACTCTTGGAAGCCATTGCTAAAATTTCTAAGCTCTACCAGAATTAAAGAAAAGTAACCAAATAAATCAGCGGTCAGTTGGAAATGAGAGGATTTGGCATCATCATAACCCTGGGGGAAGAAATAAAAGCTGATGTGTAAATGGGGTTTCGGGCAAGTAACCACATGGCCAGATGCCCTTCTCCCAGAGGTAGGCCCAGCCCAAGCCTTTCAAGTCAGTTTCTGTTATCTGGCCCTGAGAAGCCTTAAAAAAGGTGCTTACCCTGATTTCTCCAAACATAAAATAGGGGCAGTGGGATTTGCCATTTCTGTGTAGTCTAGGCCTGTGGTGAGGATTAATTAGTGTTTTGAAAGTGCTGTGGGTTTGGTTTGGTTTATTTATTTTCTCAGGACGAAAGCCAGTACGCCAGCACCAAGTGTTAACAGCGAAGGTTTGATGTATGTTACTTGAGATGCACTGGGTGAAGTGGGGCGGATGGGAAACGAGGCTTGTGGGACCACCTTCGGCATCAAAAAGGCCACATTTCCAAACACATTTAGTACTCCCCAAAGTGAAGGAGGCAGAATAAAAGGCTTTGAAAATTAAAAAGGAGAAAAGTTATCTGTATTTAGGCTCTGGGATTGAGGGTATGTACCAACCCAGACCAAGGAAAATTTGACGAGCTGCTACAGAAGAATATTGGCAGCTAGAGAAGACACAAAATTCTGCTAACTTTGTGACAAGCTGTAAAATGAGCTCCTATATTTGACAGAGAGAAAGAATGGAACTCAGGCAGTCAGGGTATCAGGGTTAATAGCTGAGGACAAATGCTGTCACATGCTAGCTTCTCTGACCCAGGACAGGTGGGCATAGGGACCAAGAACTCTGGTATGGCCCATACCTCCACTCACTAAGAACCCAGCAACCTTCTAGATATTACAATCTCATAAGAACCCTCTAAGCTGGTTTTTAGGAATAAATCTTTATGGCTTTATTCCCGATTATGGAAGTAATGCATGCTCATTACTAAAAAATAAAACTGCAGAAATACATAACATAAAAAGTGCAGGGCTTCCCTGGTGGCGCAGTGGTTGAGAGTCTGCCTGCCAATGCAGGGGACACGGGTTCGAGCCCTGGTCTGGGAGGATCCCACATGCCGCGGAGCGGATGGGCCCGTGAGCCACAACTACTGAGCCTGCGCATCTGGAGCCTGTGCTCCGCAACAAGAGAGGCCGTGACAGTGAGAGGCCCGCGCACCGCAATGAAGAGTGGCCCCCACTTGCCACAACTAGAGAAAGCCCTCGCACAGAAACGAAGACCCAACACACCCAAAAATAAATAAATAAAATAAATTTAAAAAAACCCCACAGCAGCACCATGAAGAGTGACACCTGTCCCCATTTAAAAAAAAAAAAAAAAAAAAAGTGCAGACACTGCACCTCCAATCCAACAGCCAGGATATATAGGCTCTTAGTTATTGTTTGGACATATTTACAGGTGATAGCTATAACTGTCTCCAATTTATAGGTGATGAAACAGATAACTCAAAGAACTTATCCACCGGCTCACAGGAAATAAATCAAAGCTGGAATTCAAATTCAGGTCTTTCTGACACCACGGAACTCTGTATGTTCCATTAGGCTACACTGCCCTGTCCCCACACCCTGCTCCCTCATCCCACCACCATCCTCAAAAGTAATTACTACAAGGCACCAACTGGGTTTCCATAACTAGCTTTACAAAGAGAAGCTGCCGTCATCCACAGTGTCAGGTTACATGTGAAATAGCAAGGTTAGTGCCACAAGGAGATCTGTTTTCCCAGCCTCATTTAAATGTATAATCCTCCATCAACATGCTGTTATTTGAGTGAGATGATTATACTTTTCCATCAAAACCAGTGTAGAACAGAAAGCAAAGAGACCCCTGAAGTCAGTAGATCATATCTTATATGTGAGGCCTGGACCTGGAGAGCCCCGAGTTCCAGGTCTGTTATCTCTTAGTTGTTTGTGACCTGGTGCCTCAGTTTCTCCATCTGGATTGCAAAGCGGGTGGATGAACTGACTGCCAACATGCCTTCTCGCGGCTGGAATGAGGGCAATCTCACTGACGGCTGCTGGGCCTCATGTACCCCACCTGACTTCTATCATTCTGCTCAACATCTCATTTCAGGCTGAAAGACAGAAAGTTGTCCTGTGTGGCGACTTCTCAAATATGCCCAGAAAGAAATGAACATGCTTTGAAAATACTGTATAAGGTTATTGTTCTTGCTAGAGTTATTCTAATTAAATGAGTGGACGATAACGAACTTAAATGACTAGTTTATTAGCACGCATTCTTGCAGTATGTCTAAATCTCCTATACATAAGGCATCGAGAGAGCTATACTGATGAAACCTTGCCCTCCTTGAATATAATATACACATGAATATAAATAACTACAGTATGAAGAAGCAAGAGCTCAGTGTCTCAGGATGATCCGGAGAAACTCAAGGGACTCTAGTTTGGAGGGATCAGGCAGGGCTTCATGGAGCAGTAGGGATGTGACCTGAGCCCCCGAGAAGAGTCAGAGAAGCAAAGGAAGATGGCGGAGGGCATTGCAATGGTGCTGAGGGGTTCCTTCGGCGGAAAGACAGAGGTTGTAAAAGGCAGGCTAAGGAGTCTGCCTGTGGCTGTAGGCAGTTGGCAACCACTGACGGCCATCAAGCAGGGAAGTGAGGGGCTCTGTCTGTGTTCTCTTCCAACAAAACCTAAAGCCTACGTGATTTCCAGTACGTACAACTGTACCTAGCACGTCTTGGGCAGGCAGTACCTCCTGAATGAATCATCTCAGAAATGGCAACCTAACGTCAGGGAATGGATTTGACTTTGCTTTTAGGAGGAAACATGGAGCAGCGCCAAGCATGCAAACCTGGACGACTCTTGGATCTCGAGTACGGATCTGGCAATTTCGCCACAGAAAATGCATGCGTGAGAGAGGGGAGGGAGCGAAGACTGTTCTTTCACCCTGTAATCACGAGCAGAAATAACATCCCATTATAACCTTTAAAGAGAAGAGGCCCTTTCAATGAAATAGTAACAACACTGTACAGTATCACTTTGAAGACTTGGCCTTTGGTGTGGAAAATGCTAACATCTGTCAGGGCCCTTCATTTCAAATCAAGCTTCTGCCAGCAGAGTCTAAGTGCTTTCTACGTGTGCATGTGTGTAGGGTATCTATGTACAGGTTACACAACTGGACGGACGTGAGAATTCTGACGATTCACAGAATGCCACGTCTGACTTCCAAGGTGAGTTGCGCTCACAGATGGAGGTGGTAGCATCTTTACCTGAGAACAGCCCGGGTCAAGCTTGGGGCCTGTAGGATGAGTATATATATTTTCTCTAAGGCAAACTAATGCCTTTGAAATCATTTCTCCTCCTGGTTTGAGGCAGGCTGACTAGAACCGAGGGGAGCCAAGAGCTTGGAGCTGGAGTGCCTCAGAACCAGGTTGAGCGGAATTCACACCTGTGGGACCTCGGAGCCTAACCTGGGATCACAGCTGCTCCCCACCACTTTGGATGTTTTCAGGCTTTCCCATTAAATCAGCTTCAGCGGTACCGTCCCCTTCCCTCAGGCTCCCGCACAGGTTTCCTCCACGGCCCACTCTGTACTGCTGAAGACACTGAGTCAGGTCAGCCTGCTAGAAAGGAACACTTTAAAGAAATGCGGCGGGTGTGTGGTCCACAGGGGGAGAATGAATCTTAGGATCTTAGAAAGGAAGGAGGGAAGAAAAAGATACTATGTGAGAACATGTCCATGCAAGGTCACCTGAGAACAAAGCCTCTGAAGATGAATAAAAAGTTTCCTCAAAGCACACAGGAAAGCAATTACAGCCCACACGTGTGACACTGGCCATAGGGGCTGGCAGCTGGGGAGATAAAAGTAGAGCCAGATTTGGGGGCACTGAGAGAGCCCGTGACCAATGCAACAATGAAAGGGAGGCTTCCAGGAAGGCAGGGATGGGAACAGAGCACAAAGAACAGGAAGAAGCAGCGCCCTCAACTCAGAGGGGAAGTCAGGCTGAGCTGAGACTGGGGCAGGGGCTTTGTCAATATGTATTTGTCCATCAAGGAGGTCTCGGGGAAAGGAATGAAGAGGGCAGGGAAAATGCCACATCATCTGATATTTTCAGTTAGGGGAAGGGTGAGGGTGGGCATTTATATGCTGAATAAATCGTTTCAAATATCTGTATGTGATAATGTTAATTAAAATAAAAAGTAGCTTGTGAGTGTTATTTTTGTTTTAGGCACGAAAGGTAGGACGGGAGTTCAGGGTTTAAGAGGAGAGTGTGAATTGCCATCTGGAGGCACTTTTAGGTTCAAGGCTAAGAGACAATAAAACAGAGACTTTAACCTGTTGATCTGTTCATCATTAACAAATACTTATTGAGAACTTAGTATGATGGTAGGCCTTGTGCTATGCACTGGGAATGTGGCAGTAAATGAAAAGGGTATAGATCCTGTCTTCATGGAGTTTCTATGCTTTTTTGGGGTTTTACATTTTACTGTTAATATTTAAAATTGTGGTAAAATATACATAACAGGAAATTTACCATCTTAACCACCATAGTTCAGCGGCATTAAGTGCATTCACATTGTTGTGCTACTATCACCACCATCCATCTCCAGGACTCTTTTCATCTTGTAAAACTGAAACTCTATACCCACTAAAAAGCAGCAACTCCCATTCCCCTCTCCACCTAATCCCTAGAAACCACCATGTTACTTTTTGTCTCTGAATTGACTATTCTACGTACCTCCTGTAAGTGAAATCATACAGTATTTGTCTTTTTGTGACTGGCTTATTTCATTTACCATACTGTCCTCAAGTTTTAACCATGTTGCAGCATATGTTAGAATTTCCTTTCTTTTTAAGGCTGAATAATAATATTCCATTGTATGTATGTCACACATTTTGTTTATCCACTCCTCTGTCAATGGACATTTGGGTGGCTTCCACCTTTTGGCTATTGTGAATAGTGCTGTTCAAGTCCCTGGTTTCAGTTCTTTGGGGGTATATATCCAGGTATGGAATTGCTGAAACATACGGTAGTTCTATTTTTAATTTTTTGAGGAATTGCTATACTGTTTCCATAGCAGCTATACCATTTTACATTCCCACTGGCAGTGCACAAGTGTTCCAGTTTCTCCACATCCTCATCAATAGTTGTTATTTTCCTTCCTCCATTCCTTCCTGCCTGTAGCCATTCCAGTGGGTAGGATCTATGGTTCTTCGAGACATCTTTATGCTTTATTGTAGAATCTCCTGGTCTATGGGAGATCCTATGACTTCTGGGGTGTGTTTGTGTATGTGTGCGTGTGTGTACACTAGTCTTTTTTGGAAATATTTTTACTATTAGTACCCAAGCCACAACCTACCAAGATTATGTGGCCATGAAAAAACCCTAACTCCACAAGTAGGAAGGGCCTCTGGGGGTGCCCTCTACTCTTAGAATAAGAGGGAGGTGGTATAGATGTTAAAACCCAAGAGGCCAGATTTTGAGGGAGCTGGTCCTACACGGAAGGGAGGGCTTCCCTGGGAAAAGTCTAACATCGATTCCTCTAATTCATGACAGGAGGAGACATTGGTCCACCACTGCCAACAAGACCAGCTAAAGGAGACAGTGCAGGTGAAAAACTGGAATGATGCAGTGATGTTTTAGAACGGGGATCAGAAAGGTGGGCAGGATGTAGTAACAGCAAAATCATATAATATTCACATTACTCTAGTGCTTATAATGTTTCTAACATTATCACGTGTATTCATCTATTTACAGCCACGTCTTTGGCTACACCACTGCTTATTAATGCGTGCACCTTTTCCAGCAGGGTGAAAAAGGAGAAAGTGAGGAAGCAGCTTGCTCCCTTGAGGTCCTGTGTATACAGAAACCCACAGAATGCTGAAGCTAGAAGGGACCTTAGAGGTCACTTAATTCAGTCTTCGCCTCACAGATGAGGAAGTGACAAAGTGGCTTTGGGGAGGGTGGAGGTGGAATATTACTCTCTTCTCCTGTAAGTAAGTACACATCATCTGGGAAGTGCTGGAGTTAGAAACCAAAGAAATGTTTCTGTGATAACACAGACTCAATTGTCAATCCTTCATTGATACCCTAGATTGGCTGCTTTCTGATTTTATTCCACAACAGCCTCTAGAACATAGTCATAAAACATCTTCTGTGAATATAACATGCAGACTTGGCTGTCTGTCCTATAAATACATATTTTCTTATAGCTGGATTTAATTTTTCCCCCACAAACTAATTGCCCAGAGAAGGAACTGGGCTTGTATCACCATCCTCTGCAGGCCCAGGACCCCAAAGATAACTACCCTTTTTCCTAATTCTGCCACACAGTGGTGTGAAATGGATATGAAAACCGGGCAGAAAAGGTCCCCGGCACTGCCCACGCATAAGGAGGAGGCGGCACCTTGCCACCCGCAGGTACACACAGTAGGGGACACGCTGTTTTTGTGAACCAACAGCGAATGTGGCTCTTTGTCAATGGCAGGGCCTGACAATGTCCCTCATTACATGCAGGGTTAGAGCAAGAGTCCCCAGGCTGGCAGGGAAGGCCAACAGGAAGGCCTGGAGTGGACTCCTAGGAGGGGGGAAGGAGGAGCAGGCAGCCAGAAAGTGTCTCTGAATTTGTGACAGCAGCAAAGGGTCTCAGTACGTCCAGCAACTAACATGTGGGAAACTAAGTTGAAGAAAAGTGAAGGGACTTGCTCAAGACCTTACAATCTATGAGGGGCAAGGCTAAGACAGTTCTCTCTTCTGATTTCCATGCCCCAGTTCTTACACTGGTGAAACTTTCTGCTTGTGCTATTACTTTGCTAGAGGCACTTGAGGGGACGCAAAAATCACAGCAGGTTATGCTAAGAAGCCCGCGGCAAGCAGCACTACGGTCGGGTCACATGGGCGTATAGTTCTCAAGCTCCCATTTCTGATGCCATGACAAAATGCAGCTTAGTGAGTGAAGGGGGCTTAAGGCTTTTCACTTGTAGATGGAACTTAGTGGATGAGGACAGCTTAAAACCACTGTAATGTGGGCAGCATATTCAGCACATCCCTGGAGGTTATCCCGGGCTTTGCAGTGCATTAAATTACTCAGAAGCTGTAAAAACCGTTCCTGCCTCCCTTCTGGCCACCCTGAGGGATTCTGATATGACTGGCTCCGGGTTAGCAATCACTTCTCCAGTGAGCCGGTTACAGACTGCAATGTGTCACATCCCTAGGTGTGCTGGGGCAGAGAAAAGTTTAAACGATTGACGTAGCTCCACAGTAACTAATCATAGGTGTGTGATCCTCTCACACAGCTGATCAAATCATTTCCAAGCATTTTCTAGAACAATTCTTCTAGACCAATAGACATGCAAGGCAAATTACACATGTGATTTTAAATTTTCTATTAAGCACATTAAAAAAGGAAAAGGAAACAGATGAAATTGTGATCGATATATTTAAACTCAATATATCCAAAGTACTGCCACTTCAACAAGTCATGAATGTATATATGCTTTATATTTTTCATACTCAGTCTTCAAAATCAGATGTGCGCATACTCACAGCACATCTTGATCCACAATTAGCCATATTTCAAGTGCTCAGTAGTCACACAGGGCTCATGGCTACCATATCGGACATATTACTACCCTTGCCTCTCTCACTGACGTCTCTTTACTCCAATAAAAATAGAAATTTCTCCATCCTGTAGCCATTCTTACCTATCTCAGGGCACTTTCCTTTCCAGGTCTAGTGATTCTAGGTGGTCTTTATTCCATTTCAACTCTCCTCCAACTGTCCATTCAGTCATTAAGTAATCGTCACTGAGTACCTACCAAGTGCCGGGTGTTTGTGTTAACTTATGAGGATGTAAAGATAAATATGACATAGACCCTGATATCCAGGAGCTCTCGGCTTAGTGGGAAATGCAGGCACATACAGGAGAATTTGGTGAACACTATACAGAGATACATATGAAGGGGTGCACCTAGGAAGGAGTACTGCTTCTTCCAGGGCTTCTGGAAAGCATTCACAGAGGTGGGACAATAGCGCTGGGTTTTAAGGGATGAGGAAAAATTGTGGAGAGGCAGGGAAAGGTGTTTCAGGCATAGGGAAAAGCATGTTCAAGACATAAGTATGACGATCTGCATGCTTGGAAATGGCAGGTGTCTAGTAGGGCAAGAAGATGGCAAGGAGGGCCTGGAGTGAGGCTGGCAAGGTGAGCTGGACCTCAGATGCCTGAAGACACACTCAGAATTACTGGGGGCCATTCTCCAGAAGGGGGAATCTTAAGGCAGGTTGCAACACAGATTGGAGAGGACAAAAGAGTAAGGAGAGCCTGAATGATGGGGTAGCAGTATGTCTAAAAGGAGGGGATGTGAGCACCCAAGTGAATGAAGGGAGTATAGAGCACTGTTTTCTGCAGACAGTCTCACGATGAGGCCTTATGATGGAACCTGGGCAAAGGGCCTAATAGTTAAGGTTTTCCAGGCCCAAACTCATGACGTAGGGGCATCAGGGCCACTAGCGTGGTATTTATACAGGACTATTACAACCTGTGGGGATGTGAAAGCACCACATGGCCTCTTTCCCTGCAGGAATTAATAGGGTTCCCTATGGGTTAATTTAGGCAGTAGGCAGAATCAAGCTAAATTGCAGCCTTGCCAGGGAAATCATGGGTTTAGGAGACCCAGCAGGTCTGGGCAGCACCTGACCAGCCTGATCAGATGATGTGATGGCTTATTTGACCTTGAGTTTTCTAGAAGGAGGCTCTGACACTCTCAGGTAAGAACAGGGCAACAACAGCATGACGTTTACAGTTAGAAGGAGGCTCGGAGATCCCATGGGTTCTCCTTTTATAGATGGGAAAACTGAGTCATGGAGAGGGAAATGGCTTATAAGGTCATGTAAGCCATTAAGCAGCATTCACCCTTTGTGGCACCAAAGCCACAGTGAGATTGGTACAATAGGTGCCATGGAGAACTGTGTACCTTTATAGCAAATTCAAGTGGAGAAAGAGAATTAGGCTAGAGAGACACTAGGTAATAAAACTGTCTTTGTGAGCCAACAGTATTTAAATTAGTAGCAATAAACAAGGTACTCACATGGTGAAACATCTACAAAGTTTGGATCGATATTGTGCAGCAGCTCCATTCTGGGGGACGGGCTTCCTTCACTAGAAAAGAATTTTTTAGAAAATGTTAATTTCCTCTCTCAAATGGGTATCAATGATTTTAATACTTCCTTTCCTCGTATTTACAGGAAATGACAAACCTGCCAGTTAACAACTTGGTCATGAATTCAGAGGCCTCCAAAATGTGTGGTTGTGCATCTTCAAGTAGTCATCACTTGTCTACATTGTCACAATGACTGAACGTTTACATAACAACTTCAAGGTCAAGCACGTGACAATTAAAAAAATGAGTCCTGTGACCCTTTGCAATAAATAATCTGGCTGTACTTAAACATGACCATTTGTTACAGTAGTGAAATGAGAACTCAAGTCATCCAGTGTAGACTTCATGCTGAACACTCACAGGGAAATGAAGAAAGAGCATCTGCCAAGATGGCAGCGTCCATATCACAGATGCAACATGCCTTTTAAATACTAGCCTGCATGAGAAAAACGAATGTCTTCCATGTCTAAATTTACAACGTGAAACGTGTATGTAATACAAATACATGTGAAATAGTTATACTTCTTTAAGATTTTTAAAAATTGTATGTGCAAATACAATCACAACCTACATTACTGTTGAAAAGAACTTGGAGATCAGTTAGTCCAACGCCCTCATGTTACAAATGAGAAAGGCCCATAGTAAGTTACTGGCCAAACAATGGGTAGTGGGTGTTTTTTAAAAATTGGGAGCATAAACACGACCAGATGTATGCCGGGTGTGCATGAGGCACCCATGTCATTTTGCTAGTATAGACTCAGCCTTATGGAAGAAGTTGTTAGATATAATTTCAATCGTTGGACTACTTGATAATCCAATAAAAGGTTGCAAAGTACTGTTAACACCATAGGATTTGCCCACATAGGAATAACCAATAAGGCCCCTGAAAATAAGAGGACATGTTTTCAGGTGGTTCAATGTCCACACCCCAAACTCACAGCTAGTTGTCTACAGCAGTGGCTTGGGATTTCAAGGACCCATAAATTTTCAAAAAATCTGGATTGTGACTGGCAACGTTGTATTTGCCAAGTAAGGAAATGTTAAAACAAAATTCATGAATTAAAAACAAAACCAAAAAACTTTCAACTACCATTACCATAAAATAAAGGTAATTTTAATAGCAACAAAAGGTAGGATGAATACAATCTCAGAATAAGTGACAGTCCTTTAAAGTGAATATGTTTAACTTCAGAATTCTATAAGATTTCCTTTTTCCTCTCTATTCCATAAAACCCACTAACTGGAGAGCGAGAGGGAAATATGCAGGGACGCCTCTACGCTGGGGGGCAGCACCATGGGGGGGGGCAATGTTTCCCTGGACTCCTCAGTTTCTTCCTGAGGCATTTAACTAACTACCTGTATACCATGAGACTGTCAACCGGTCCAAAATGACAGGAACTAGGGTTTGATCCTGGAAGCTCTCAATGCAAGTAGGGATGATGAGCAAAGAAAATGGTGAATGAGAGAAAATCTTAACAGAATGATGATGATGGTGTCTAATTTGTGGGGTTAAAGACAAGCAAACAGAGATAAAATCTGGATGATAAAAATAGCAAGTAAGTCAGGAGGGGAAATCAGAATGAAAGCATTTTAAAGTCCTTGTATTGTTTGGAAGAGGGTAAAGCTGTTCATTAAATTTAGATTTAGCTAAGTAAAATTTGCATGTTAAAATTTTAAGGTAACTTAAAAACAAAGATAGGACTTTTCTGGACCACGGAAGAACAAAACAAAATTCATTCAATCCAAAAAAAGGCAAGAAAGAAGGAGGAACCCCCAAATTTCTCATCTTTAAAAGCAGAGCTCACTGGAATACCCCCAAAGTATTAGGCATGGTTAAATAACACATATTTTTCTAATAACTTTTAAAGAAAGTTTATCTGTATATTATTCATTTATTTCATTTTTTCATTATTCAGAAGAGCCACAGATATTGCAAAATAAGGGAACTTAATAAGATGAGATGAATTTTGAACACTAAAGGTTGTGAGTAATCCCAGTGATGAATTATTTGCTGGGAAAAATCATCACAGGCAGAATCATCATGATGCAAATCATGATGAAAAAAACAAAAGCCAACCAACCTTCCTAAGTATGCTGTGATGCTATTTTTTAAAATGTACGAATCAGAATATTTTGACAAGGATGTGGTTGGAGATATATGCCAAGGAAATACAATAGAAGACAAGTGATTAAAACAATAACCAAACACCCTAGGGACTCCAAGTTATTAAATAAATCAAGAAAACCAAATGTACATTTAAGGGAACTGAATAAAGTATCAAAATCTTGGGTTACTCCACATCAAAATGTTAAAAGTTATTAAAATCCCTAGACAAGGTCATGTACCAATTCCCTGGAACTAGTCCTTTGGAAAGTGATGGATTTTAGAAATATCTCCAGGTGAATTTTTTTAAAAGAGGCATATATCCATGGGAAGGGAAGATGGTAATAATGGAAATATGGAAAAATATACACCAAACTGTTAGCTGGGATGGGGGAATGGGTGGGGTGAGACTACAAAAGACTTTTATTTTCTACAGTGCTTTATACAACTAGCATGCATTATTATTGTAATCAGGAAAAAGATTTTTTAAAGTATAGAACTTGTGAAAATTTCTATGCTTCCATAAAGACATTAAAAAGTATAACAAAGAGAAAACTCAGATATTTTACAGAGTTTGGGAGTTTAAAGACAGGAAAACTATCCAGAACTACAAGGTACATGCAGTATTTAAATGCATTAGTTGATTTTTGGAATTTAATTGCATGCTACCCACGTATGTGCTATCACATACTGATAATAACTGATCATGTAATTTCCCTCTCAGGAGTGTAGAAATTTCCCTGTATGTTTAAGATCAGGCTTGCCTTTAGCAAAAACAGTAATAGTTTTAGGGTCACTGGGTCCTCATGTCTCACCACTTAAGTCACTTCTTTTCATTTTGGTAAAGGGTTCAGAGCCTCAGTGCCTGAGATGGAGGGAATAAGAGGAAAGAGAGAGAGATGTTAGGGAGAAAGGAGGGAGGGAGAAAAGGGAGATGAGGAGGAGGAAGAAGAGGGAGAAGGAAAGAAGGGAGGAGAAGAGACTGTGGGTTTCCTTTAACAGTTACGCACCAAGTTAGCAGAGACTCACTAAAGCACTTAAACGCGCACACACACTACACACATCAACTCCGCGTGGCTAATTTCTGTGGAGACAAGGGCACAGTATAGTGATGCTGGAACAGAGAAGTGGACCCAAGTCACCTGGAGAAGAACATGTGCAGAATGAGGCTGGTGGGAGGGATGGGGAGGGTGCGGGATGAAATGAGAGATCGCAAAGGCCCGCTCTGCAAGCTTCATAGCTTTGCCTAGGGAATACTTTAGAGTATTTAAAGTGATTCTGCAAAGACCAGTTATGGGTAGAGAGGCACTGGTCATTACAAGGCGAGGCCCATTGTCGGTGAGGGGAATCCTTCAGGCCCAAATGACACACCCAGGAAGAACACCCCTGACTCAGCTCAGCTCCCACCGTCTGTAGGAATTCAATTTCCCCAGAACTGAGAAACTGGACACCGATACTGGGACAGTAGTACTCTGGTTATTGGGAAGGAATATCTACCACTGGCTTAATAAACACTTTTTAAAATATATATTAAAAGAAAGGAAAATTCAGTAAGTAGCCACATATTTTCCAGTGCAGTTTAAAAACAGTCTTCCCTTAAGAACTCACAGGGGCTTTCCTGGTGGCACAGTGGTTGAGAATCCGCCTGTCAATGCAGGGGACACGGGTTCAAGCCCTGGTCTGGGAAGATCCCACACGCCGCGGGGCAACTAAGCCCGTGCGCCACAACTACTGAGCCTGAGCGCTCAACTACTGAGCACATGTGCTGCAACTAATGAAGCCTGCCCGCCCGTGCTCCACAACAAGAGAAGCCACCGCAATGAGAAGCCCGCGCACCGCAACAAAGATTAGCCCCCGCTGGCCGCAACTAGAGAAAGCCCGTGCACAGCAATGAAGACCCAACGCAGCCATAAATAAATAAATAAATAAACAAATAAGTAAAATGTCCTTACAAAAAAAAACAGAACTCACAAACTATTGGCCACTTAAATTTGAGTAGTCTCTAATAATCATATAAAAGATCACACTCCTGTACCTCTTTTCTTCTTTTCACCATTAAATGTCCCCCAAACAGTATGTTTACATCAGTTATTCTCTTTGTCTCACATTAGAATCACCTGAGGAACTTCTAAAATCCAGATGCTGTACCTCATACCAGAAGCATCACTGGGGGTGGAACCCAGGCGTCAATATTTTTTTTGGACTCCCAGATGATTTCAACATTCAGCCAAGACTGAGAACCACTGACCTGGAACAGTGCTTCTCAAAATTTAGATCATTTGGGGATCTCATTAAACTGTAGATTCCGATTCACAGAGCCCGGGGGTGAGGGGAGCTCAGGAATCTACATTTTTAACAGGTTCCCAAGTGATACTGATGTTGCTGGTCTGAAGACCACACTTTGAGTAGTGAGACTGGGAAATCTACTAGAGTCTTCTTACCTCGGATCTGAACTCTTCTGGAGTTTCCTAAATCAGAAACTCATTTAGATTAGAGCTAATTTTAGAGCAATGATTCTCAACCTTGGCTACACAATGCCATCACCTGGGGAGCTTTAAAAAATACTGATGCTTGAGTTCCACCATAAGAGAGTGATCTCATTGATCTAGGTTCAGCCTAGGCATAAAGATTTATAAAAGTACCCAAGCTGATTTTTGTCAAATTAGCTTCACTGAAATATAACTTACAAACTATACAATTCATAATGTTTTCAAGGTGTATCTATTTTATAGCATGTATCAATACTTAATTCCTTTATATAGCTGAATAATATGTTATTGTATGTATGTATCACATTTTCTTTATCTACTCATTTGATGGACATTTGAGTTGTTTCTACATTTTTTGGCTATTATGAATAATGTTATTATGAATATTTATGTATAAGTTTTTGTATGGACATTTGTTTTCATTTCTCTTGGGTATATACCTAGGAGTAGACTTGGTACGTCATATGGTAACTTTATATTTAAACTTTTAAGGACCTGCTAATTTTACACTCCTACCAGCTATGTATGAGTATTCCAATTTCCCCACATCCTCTTATTAGTGACCCTTACAGATATCTATCTTTTTTATTATAGCCATCCTAGCTGATACAAAGTGGTATCTCATTGTGGTTTTGATTTACATTTTCCTTTTCATGTGCATATTGACCATGTGTATAACTTCTTTGGAGGAATGTCTATTCAGATCCAGTGCTCATTTGAAAAGTGGGCTATTTATCTTTTTATGATTGAGTTGCAAGAATTCTTAATACATTCTGCATGCAAATCCTGTATCAGATACATGATTTGTTAATATTTTCTCTGATTCTGTGGGTTGTTTTTTGCTTTCTTAATAGTATTATTTGCAGAAAAAAAGTTTAAAATTTTGGTTTAGTACAGCTTAACTATTTTTTCTTTTGTTGCTTTTGGTATTTTATCTAAGAAATAACTGCCTAATGCAAAGTCATAGAGATTTACTCTTATGCTTTCTTCTAAGATTGCTATGCTTTTAGCTCTTACATTTATGTCTATGATCCATTTTAAGTTAATTTTTGTGTATTCTGTGAGGTAGGAATCCAATTTCATTCTTTTGCATGTGAATATCTAGTTATCCCAGTAACATTTATTGAAAAGATTCTTCTTCCCAATTGAACTATCTTAGCATCCTTGTCAAAAACGCAGCTGATTCTCCAGATTTAAGAATGGGCAGAAGAACTGAATAGACATTTTTCCAAAGAGGAAATGCAGATGGCCAACAAGCACATTAAAAGATACTCAACATCACTAATTATTAAGGAAATGCAAATCAAAACCACAATGAGATATCACTTCACACCTGTCAGAATGGCTATCATCGAAAAGAACACAAATAACGAATGTTGGTGAGGATGTGAAGAAAAGGGAACCCTCATACACTTTTGGTGGGAATGTAAATTGGTGCAGCCACTGTGGAAAACAGTACGGAGGTTTCTCAAAAAACTAAAAATAGAAGTACCATACGACCCAGCAATTCCACTCCTGGATATATATCCAAAAAAATACTAATTCAAAAAGATGTATACACCCAATGTGACAGCAGCAAGTAACCACCAACAGATGAATGGATAAAGAAGATGTGGTGTGTATATATGTAATGAATACTATTCAGCTCTAAAAAAGAATGACATTTTGCCATTTGCAACAACATGGATGGACTTGGAGGGTATTATGCTAAGTGAAAAAAGTCACACAGAGATAGAGAAACACTGTATGACATCACTTCTATATGGAATCTTAACAAATGCAACACTTCAGCAAGTGGTGTTGGGAAAGCTGGACAGCTGCATGCAAATCAATGAAGTTAGAACACTCCCTCACATTATAGACAAAAATAAACTCAAAATGGCTTAAAGATTTAAATATAAGACATGACACCATAAAATTCCTGGAAGAGAATATAGGCAAAACATTTTCTGACATAAATCGTACCAATGTTTTCTTAGGTCAGTCTCCCAAGGCAATAAAAATAAAAACAAAAAGAAACAAATGAGACCTAATCAAACTTATAAGCTTTTGCACAGCAAAGGAAACCATCAGCAAAATGAAAAGACAACCTACGTTATGGGAGAAACTATTTGCAAATGATGCAACCAACAAGGGCTTAATTTCCAAAATATACAAACTCAATATATAATTCAATAACAAAAAACCAAACAACCCAATCAAAAAATGGCACAAGACCTAAATAGACATTTCTCCACAGAAGACGTACAAATGGCCGATAGGCATATGAAGATGCTCAACTTTGCTAGTTATCAGAGAAAAACAAATCAAAACCACAATGAGGCATCACATCACACTGGTCAGAATGGCCATCATTAAAAAGTCTACAAATAATAAATGCTGGAGAGGGTGTGGAGAAAAGGGAACCCTCCTACACTGTTGGTTAGAATGTAAATTGGTGCAGCCACTAAGGAGAACAGTATGGAGGTTCCTTAAAAAACTAAAAACAGAGTTGCCATATGATCCAGCAATCCCACTCCTGGGCATATATCCTGAAAAGATGAAAACTCTGATTCAAAAAGATAGCAGTCCAATGTTCATAGCAGCACTATTTACAATAACCAAGACATGGAAGCAACCTAAATGTCCACTGACAGATGAATGGGTAAAGAAGATGTGGTATACATATCATATTTATATAATGTGGCATATATGCACATATATATATATATATATTTCACAATAGAATATTACTCAGCCATAAAAAAGATAATGCCATTTGCAGCAACATGGATGGACCTAGAGATTATCATACTAAGTGAAGTAAGACAAATATCTGATATCACTTATATGTGGAATCTAAAAAATTATACAAATGAATCTATATACAAAACAGAAACAGACTCACAGACATAGAAAACAAATTTATGGTTACCAAAGGGGAAATATGTAGGAAGGGATCAATTAGGAGTTTCGGATTATCAGATACAAACTACTATATATAAAATAGATAAATAATAAGGTCCTACTGTATAGCACAGGGAACTACATGCAATATCTTGTAATAACCTATAATGGAAAATAATCTGAAAAAGAAAATCTATCTATCTATATATCTATCTATCTATAGATAGATAGATATATAACTGAATCACTTTGCTGTACACCAGAAACTAATACAACATTGTAAATCAACTATACTTCAATTAAAAAATAAAAAAAATACAACAAACTAGTGAATACAACAAAAAAGGAGTGGACTGACAGATATAGAGAACAAACTAGCAGCTACCAGTGGGGAGAGGGAAGCAGGGAGGGGCAATATAGGAGTAGGGGATTAAGAGGTACAAACTATTATGTATAAAATACGCTATAAGGATATATTGTACAACAATATATAGCCAATATTTTATAATGACCATAAATGGAGTATAATCTTTAAAAATTGTGAATCACTATAGTATACACTTGTAACTTATACTGCCCAGCAACTGTACTTCAATAACAAACATACACACACACAAATGCAGCTGATTCTAACACACAGCTTAGGATGAGGATCGCTAATTTGAAGGCTTGCTGTAGAAGGTCACCATATTTGATTGTATGTTCTAAATTCTTGATTTTTTTTTCTGTAGAGCAAAAGATGGGTGCTAAGCTTTTAGGGTGCTTAGGTAATGAGTCCATATATAACGATAATGACTTCCTTCTGAAAGGAAGTCAGTGCGCCAGAAAATACCTTAAGAAATCTATTGACAACTTCCTACATTCACTTTCTTTATATGTCCCTGTATAAGTACCTTGAACACGAACTTTTAGCAGATGATACAATTTCTTCCTCAAAGGTGTGTGTACCAAAGTGAGCTAGAGGGAAAAAAAAGTGTTTTCTATATTCATAACACTTTTCAGCAATATCAACTGTGTGATCATCACAATCTTATAGAATAAACAGTGGCCTCGTGAAGCTCATAAAATGTTCATGGGATTGATTATTGCTATATTATAGTGTGTTAACTTTTACCTTCTATATGTATCTATGTATTTACAGGTAATGCTACAATTATTGTGGCATTTCATGATTCTTTTGTATATCATACTGTTCCAAAGTTTCATTTCCACACAACTGAAGCACTAGAAAGTGGACAATGTCAATTGCTTCAACAGTTTATGGTCTTTTTTCCCACCAATTCCAAAGGCCTCACTCTTTCACATGCAGCCCTGCACTGTCTTTAAGAGCATAACCTTTCAGGGTCTGCATCTCAACTCCACAAGGTTATATAAACTTGAGCCTTGTTTTTCTCTCTAGCATAAGGTGGATAAAAAACAGCTACATACAGTGCTGTTATGAGAATTAAATGGGGAAATGTATGTAAAGTGCTTGGGTTACATACTAAGTGCTAAATAAGCTGATAGCTTAAAAACAATGACAATTTTGCAACCTTTTGTTGCAAAATTCGGATCCTGACTCTGTAAACATGGAAAGAATATAATCACGGATACAAGACTACAACCTAGATACAGATACAAGAATAATATGTAGATAAAATGGAACATTAATATTCCTATCCATCCCTCTTGCTGGCAAGAGTTCCCGTTATGAAATACACTGGTGTAGCTATAACTTTTATTTCCAAGATGTATTACGATATTCTCTTCCATGTGAGGGTCTCTTTTTAGAAAAGTATCAGTGCCAAATACAGCCAAGTCACACAGTCCACTCACGAACTGCACATAAAAAAGATACATTGCAATCTGTTATCTATGAATTTCCCCTATTTTTTGGATTAAGCATATGGTATAGTTTAGCTGTATGAGCAATACTATCTTCATTAGACTGTTGATTCCACTTGCAAAATGTCAATCTCTAAATAATGACTGATTATGTTCATGGAAAATGATTTTTCAATAATCACACAAGTTCATGAAATGCCCTGGTTTTATTATGGCAAGGTAATGGGTGTTTTTATTAGGGCAAAAGTCTGGGCTCCAGGCTGATAGGAATGAAGCCGAGCCCTCTAATCAGCTTCTTTAACGTAGGCACCTAGGGAACTGTTCAGAGACCCTTCCTTCCTGCAATGTTCACTACCCACCCTGGCGTACATTAATGGTCATGGCAGTAAGAACCATGGCGGTAAGAATTATGCAACAAAAAAGAACCGTAAGATGTTCACATTGACCACTTAACGCAGAGACCTACCTCTAAACCAGTGAAATGGGCTTGTCTCATGCACGTTCATAAAAACCAAACTGGAGTAATAAGGAGGGGGGGGAGAGTGTTTGTTTTGGCCAAGCTAGTTAGAATAATAGTAGCTAGAATTTAGAGAGCATGTATTATGTACCACACACCATTTCAAATGTTTTGCATGTACTATCTCACTTAATCCTCAACATTATGACGTAGGTACACCTTGGCACAGAGCAGTTGAGTGACTTACAAGATAACCTGTTTGAGCAGGTGACAGAATTGGGTTTGGAACTCAGGCAAACTCCTGAATTCCCCACTCCTAACCACTATGCTAAATTGCCTCCTTGGTCAAATGTAGACATGGCCTCAGTATCTTTTTAAATGTATAATGTTTCCATTTGTTCAGCTTATTTTTTCTTTTTTAAAAATTATTTATTTTTGGCTACATTGGGTCTTCGTTGCTTTGTTGCGCATGGGTTTTCTCTAGTTGCAGCGAGTGGGGGCTACTCTTGGTTGTGATGCGCGGGCTTCTCATTGTAGTGGCTTCTCTTTGTTGCAGAGCATGGGCTCTAGGCGCACGGGCTTCAGTAGTTGTGGCGTGCAGGCTCAGTAGTTGTGGCTCACAGGCTCTAGAGCGCAGGCTCAGTAGTTGTGGTGCACAGGCTTAGTTGCTCCGCGGCATGTGGGATCTTCCCGGACAAGGGCTTGAACCCGTGTCCCCGGCATTGGTAGGTGGATTCTTAACCAGTGCGCCACCAGGGAAGTCCCCGTTCAGCTTATTTTTAAGGCTGAATTAACAAATATCTCTATTCACTTCAAATGCCTCTATTAACGAAAGAGTTAATCATTTTTCTCCATCCTCTTCTCTTAAAGACTTACATAAAATGATACATAGTTAATTGTCTCTGATGCCATTTCAGTATTCAATTCTAATTTACCCAAATTTCACGTTTTCTGGGTTAGTTTTTTTAAAAAAGGGGGCAAGGATGCACTGATCAGTAACTAGTTTCCAATATGCTATAAATATTTTCTAAAAGTCTACAGTTTCAGACACTGAGATCACAGCACTGTCCACTTATAAATAGAGTTTCCAGTTTTTGACTTTCATTTTCCAACTAGTTGAAGGGTGGGGCAGTAAAACATTTCCCATAAATAAATGAAGTACTATGATACTCCACACTTCTTTTACCACTAGCTGCTGACCATCTGTCATAAAAAAAGACACACCCTGGAAGGCAGTATCAAATTTTTAGAAACAGAAGTAGCCATGGCACTATTTCCTGAGATGAAATTTTGAGGAAAAAAAAAGTTACTGACTAAAAAATTCAAGAAACACCCACAGGGTAACATCCACCCTGTTTACCTTTTGTAAGCATCATCCTTATCATCTTCCCCTCACGCTACTGAGTTGCTACTATGTTCCAGGCACTGTGCTAAGTGTCTCATACATATTCTTTCAGTACATCTTCACACAAGTGCCTATGAGGTGGGCATCACTAATGTTACATTCTACGCATGAGGAAACTGATACTTAAGAATTGTAAAGTAACTTTCCCAAGATCATACAAGTAATAAAGGGAAGAGACCAGATTTGAACCAGATCTAACCACAGACTTCACATTTTCAACCATTACACTAGTGAAATTCCCCACAGGACTTATTTTCTTCGTTATGTGGGTGAAGGTGATATTGGGTTTGTGTGAATTCCATGCTCCTTCAAAAGCCATTTTAACATGCAAACATTACCACGAATAAAGTGTTTAGCCAAGGAAATTATAAACTTTTGACTAAATTTGGTGAGGAAATACGTAACTTAAATTCATCTGATGTAAGAGTTTTAGATGAGGAGAGAAATTTTTCATGTACATTTTTATTAAGGAATCATTAAATGTTTAAAGTAGGCTACTTGAGAAATATGTAATATTATTAATAACTGAATCACACCCTTATTACAATCTTTTACCATTCATTACTAAAAAATAATTGGTAGGACTTCTGGGTTAGTATCAGGGCAAATCAGCAGAATCTAATGTGCCTTTTTTCCAATTTCCATTATAATATCTGTGAAGAATTACAAAAAGATGAAAACTGGCAACAGTGTTGGAAACTAAAGAGAAGACCAGATGCCAAAGTCTTGAGGGGATTTTCACTAATGTCAATGCTGAAGAGATTAACAACATATTCTTGGATTCTAACATAAGAATCAAAACCCAGTACGAAAGAAAATCGAAAAAGATGGATTCACTTTGTCTACCTCTAGCTATAGAACTCAGGAGCCGCACTAAACCAAAAGTGGGCAGTGATCTCCTCTTAGCTGTCTTCCAGAGGTAGCCCATCATGCCTTTCCTCTCTCACTGCCAGTTTCTTCCCTCTCTATGTCCCTCCGGAAAGCAAACACCAGACCAACCTGGGAGGAAACAGAAGAAACTAGACAGATGTATCACATCCGAGAATGTGATGCAGCCAGACAGAAAATGTCTGCAACAACCCTCAGAGCACTACATAACTATGGACATAGTGTAGAAGCTCTTTTGTCAAAAAGGGTAAAGTAGGGAATCAAAAAAATAACATCATTTCTTAAACATTTTTTTTCCTTTTTTTAAAATTGAAGTATAGTTGATTTACAATATCAAGTTAGTTTCAGGTATATAGCACAGTGATTCAGCTATATATATATATATATATATATATATATATATGGCTGAATATATACATATACATATATGAATATACATATATATATATATTCAGCCATATATATATATATATATATATATATATATATATATATATGTGTGTGTGTATGTTCCACTTCAGATTCTTTTCCCTTATAGGTTATTACAAAATATTGTGTATAGTTCCCTGTGCTACACAGTAGGAAACATTTTGCTTTAACTTAAAATATATATATATATGTATATTTACTTGACTGCAGTGACTACACAAATAGACTTTGAATGCAGGGCTACTGGTTGGTGTTCCCTATCATCTTTATTTCATAAGCCATTTTTATAATGTTCCATCTCCAGTTTCTAGTGCTGTTTTTCTTACACTGGAGCAAAAGTTGAAGAACATGTGAATTTCCAGATTTCCATAGAATAATGGTGGCCATCTACATTTGAATCTCTCCACACGCTTCCCTTAAAAAATGTACTGAAAAGGAAAGAAAGTCAAGTCACCCAACACCCAAGCCTACAACATGAGCAGGAGAGAGAACATATTTAAACCTGGATGGACATAAGGAAATAACCATCTAAGACCTGAAGGGTCAGTGCCAGTGCCCACGCTAGGGAAGAGTCAGGCTGGGATCATGCCAAAAAGGGTGCAGGGTACAAGAGGGGAAGGGACTCAGATCATGTCTCATTAAATAAACCCAGAAAGAGGGCCCCACCCTGAGTGACCAAAGATCTGGTACCTGGGGGACTGGATGACTGGCTACCGGGAGTCATAACAAAGTGGCTTGGAAAATGTGCAGGATCAGAGTGGCAGCCCCGGGCAGGTGCCAATTCTGAGAGAGGCAGTTGAAGAACAGGTGTCTTTTGGAAGATGGATGGGAAAGGGAAAGGAGGCAGAGGCAAAAGATCATGGTCCTCCTGTAATGACATAGTATCTATCATAGAATCATAAGAAGGTGGACCAGAAAGAAAGGGGCAGCATTTACTAAAGAAAGTGTACTTCACTGGAGCAACATAAGAAGGGGCTCTTGAACTAGGAAATAAATTAAACTATCCAAATCCCACCCCCACAGATCACCTGCTATCGTGAGTCCAGGAAAAGCTAACATACATAAACATGACAGAAAGAGCTCAGCATCTAAACAAAATTACCATAGAAATTTTTAAAAATAGCAAATGAGAATTCAAAATTTTGACAAATGAAAATATTCTCGCATATGGAAAAAAAGTCACAAAGCAGAAGAAAACATTTACATAATATTTCAACATGAATTAAATATATAACTAAATCAGCAAATGCTGATATTAAAAAAAGTTACCATGAATCAAACATTTAAAAACTCAGACACCGAACTAGGGGAAGAAACTGAAAGAAAAAACAAAATCTCAGAAATGAAGGGACATTATATATAACTAAAAGTATATGAAAGCATATAGAGAATGAAAATGAAAAGAGAGAAGCTAATTAATTCAAAATAAGGGGAAAAAAGAAGTGAAAATGATCAGAAAGGAACTGAAAGAGGCAAAAGATATGCAAACAAGGTTCAATAATATCTGTAATTGGAGTCCCTGAAAAAGAAACACAATAGAATGTCAATTTAAAACTATAATTAAAATAAACTCTGAAATAAAAGACCTGAGTGTACCCTACTGTGCATCTAGGAACCTGACCCAGTTTGGTCACTTTTGAGACATATCTAGTAAAAAAGTCTTAGACTTTAAATAATAATAGTGATAATAAAAATCTTTCAGACCTCCAGAGACCTGGTCTGGGAAGATCCCACATGCCGGGGAGCAACTAAGCCTGTGTGCCACAACTACTGAGCCTGCACTCTAGAGCCCGCGAGCCACAACTACTTAGCCCATGTGCCATAACTACTGAAGCCCATGCACCTAGAGCCCGTGTTCTGCAACAAAAGAAGCCACCTCAATGAGAAGCCCGCACAGTGCAATGAAGATTAGCCCCCGCTCACCGCAACTAGAGAAAGCCCGCATGCAGCAATGAAGACCCAACGCAGCCAAAAATAAATAAATAAAGTAAATAAATGTATAAAAAAAAAGAAAGAAGATCACAGTAACATTAAATTTATAGACAGCAACATACAAAACAAGTATACAGTGGGGTAACATTTTCTAGAAACTCAAGGAAGGGAAAGTATGAGACAAGGATTTTATATCAGTTGAACTGCTTTGCTATTATCAAAATTGTAGGAATGGTTTTAATATATGGGCAAAAATCCAAAGAATCCTGAGAAATCTATTAAAGAATGAATTCCTCCAACTAAGAGATAATTGAGAACACTTTAGAAATGGACAAGTGGTTAGCACAGAATATATTATTATAGATCTAAGACAAAAACAAACTTGTGGACAAGGATAGAAGAACAGCATTATATATTATATGCTCTGACAAAGTAGAAATAATAGAACTAAAAATAAAACTGAAAGAGAAAGGCAAGAGAAAGGGTAAAATTGAATAAGTTGTTGATTTCCTTATAGGTAATAAGTGGGAGTCGAAGATGACATTTAAAGCTGACAAACCAAATAGCAGAACCTAAAAAGGGACTAGAGAATTATATAAAGATATTAGTATAATGATGACACTAGAATAAACTATACATTGTTCTAAATATTAAAAGAAACAACATAAGATCAAAGATAAAAAATAAATATAACATAGAACAATACAACAAAGCTAAGGATAAAAATTATAGCAATATATAAAAACTCATCTACTGAAATAAAATATTTTCTGATTGGATCACAAAGAAAAACCTAATATTACACCTAATAACTACAAAATACACATTCTTTTCAAGACTACATGGCATAGACTCCAAGAAAGTGGACCAAGTCTCAAATTTAAAAGGATTGACATAATAAAAAGTATGTCCTCTGACAACAACAGAATTAAACTAGAAATCAATAATCTAACAGAGAAAACCTGAAATATTTGGAAAATAAACAACACACTTCTAAACACATGGGTCAAAGAAGAAATCACCATTTGCACTATTTCCACCATTATTCTTAACAATAATTTTGACATAAATTCTACCTTGTCAGATATACCAAGATTGTAATCTCAGCTTTCTCTGTGTTTGCAGGTAAACTTGGTACACTTTGCTGTAAAGGTACTTACCAGAAGACAATAAAGTAGTGTCTATAGAATCATAAGGAGAAAAGATTTGACAAGAATTCTTTGTCAAATTATTATTTTTGTTTGAAGGTAATAGAAAGATATTCTTCCATATGCAAAGATTTTTTTAAAAAGCCTTATCATTTATGTGCCTCTATGAAAATTAAAGTATTAACCAACTGATCAAAAGATTAATTAAAATTAGGAACTGAGAATGTGAAAGTTAAGGAGTATTTGTAATATAAAAATTAATTAACATATAGATCAGTATACATACTTTCTCTATATGTGATTACAAAGTTGAATGCAGAAGAAAAACTCTTTAGAAGAGTTATAAGATTTACAATATTATATTTCAGAAAGCTGGGTCTATGATCCCAGATTGAATTAAAAAGCACTTGAAAGTAGAAAATAAACAGGAAAATATCGATCAAAAAAGTAAAGGCACAATAAAATTTTCTTTGGGTATTTCTGCTTCCAGCCAAGATGGAGTAACAGGCAGACTGGATTTACCCTCCTACCTAAAACAACCTAAAGGGAAACAGACAGAATATATGAAACAACAGTTTTCAAAAGATGAGATATCAGGCAAAGGACAGTGATCCCTGAGTGACAGGAAACAAAGGAGGTGAGTCTTATTATTGCCTTAGCTTACTACCTTGAGAATAATAAGATTCTAAGCCCTGGTACAGGGATGGGGAACTGAGGCATAACCCAGTGGACTCCCTGATTTGAGAGCTGAGGGCCCAGGGAGACCCAGGGAGCTAGAGTTGATAGGATACAGTACCAGAGAAGAGAAAGTTGCACAGAAAGAGAACCCTGGAGATTTGCAGAGAGCCCCCTTAGAATATTTAGCTGAGCACTGATCAGACGTATGTAAGAGAACTACCCAAAACTAGGGAAAGAACCATCTGAAAGGATTAAAGGGACCAGTGCCCAACATTCACATGGAGTTGGGAAAAATAGTATCTGTTCCCATCAGCCAGATTGGAAAAACTTAAAATTCACAGGGCACTTGGTAGATTACTAGGGAGGTTTTGACTCAGCAGTGAAGAATAGGTAGCCCTAGACTGGACACTGCTCTGGACCTGCCTAATAAATCATAAATGCAATACCCAGAAGGCTCAAAGTGTTCTCAACTAATTTAACTTCATCTCAGAAAAAGCAAGATGAGTTATAACAATAAATAAATATCCAAGAAGGTAAAACGTACAATGCCTGGCATCAAATCAAAGATTAAAAGTCATGGAAACATGACCCATAATGAGGTAACCATTCGATCACAACCAACCCAGAACTGACATAGATGTTGGAATTAGCAGAGGACATTAAAACAGTTATTATAAACTATATTCTGTATGTTTAGAATGTTGGATATAAAAAAGATATGAAAGATCCAAATTGGACTTCTACAAGTGAAAACCTAGAATATGTGAGATGAAAAACATACTGGATGGAGGCAAAACATTCTTGGACATAAATCATAGCAGTTATTTTCTTAGCTCTGTCTCCCAAGGCAAAAGAAATAAAAGCAAAAATAAACAAATGGGACCTAATCAAACTTAAAAGCAAAGGAAATCGTCAACAAAATGAAAAGACAATCTGCAGAATGGGAGAAAATATTTGTACATGATGCAACTGATGAGGGGTTAATATCCAAAATATAAAAACAGCTCATACAACTCAATATCAAAAAAACAAACAACCTAATCAAAAAATGGGCAGAAGACCTAAATAGACATTTCTCCAAAGAAGACGGACAGATGGCCAAAAGGCACATGAAAAGATGTTCAACATCGCTAATTATTAGAGAAATGCAAATAAAAACACAATGAGGTATCACCTCACACTGGTCAGAATGGCTATCATGAAAAAGC
This sequence comes from Balaenoptera borealis, assembly GCF_965194805.1. Taxonomy (NCBI): domain Eukaryota; kingdom Metazoa; phylum Chordata; class Mammalia; order Artiodactyla; family Balaenopteridae; genus Balaenoptera; species Balaenoptera borealis. The sequence continues at coordinate 64,100,409 of NC_138867.1, forward strand.
CTACGAATAATAAATGGTGGTTCCCCTTTCTGGGAACCCTCCTACACTGTTGGTGGGAAAGTAGACTGGTGCAGCTACTGTGGAAAACAATATGGAGGTTCCTTAAAAAACTAAAAGTAGAGCTACCATATGATTCAGCAATCCCACTCCTGGGCATATATGCTGAAAAGGTGAAAACTCTAATTCAAAAAGATACATGCAGCCCAATGTTCATAGCAGCACTATTCATAGTAGCCAAGACATGGAAACAACCCAAGTGGCCATCGACAGATGATTGGTTTAAGAAGGTGTGGTATATGTATACAATGGAATATTACTTAGCTGTAAAATAGAATGAGTAATGCCATTTGCAGCAATATGGATGGACCTAGAGAATATCATACTAAGTGAAGTAAGCCAGACAGGGAAAGACAAATATTATGTGATATTGCTTATATGTGGAATCTAAAAAATAATACAAATGAATTTATATACAAAACAGAAACAGACTCAGAGACATGGAAAACAAATTTATGGTTACCAAAGGGAAGGGAGGGGGCGAGGGATAAATTAGGAGTATGGGATTAACAGATACAAACTACTCTACATAAAACAGATAAGCAACAAGGATTTACTGCATAACCCAGGGAACTATATTCAATATCTTGTAATAACCTATAATGGAAAATAATCTGAAAAAATATGAATATATAACTGAATCACTTTGCTGTACACCAGAAACTAACACAATATTGTAAATCAAGTGTATTTTAATTTAAATAAATAAGTGATATTATAAGTTCTGAATATTTTCAATTGCATGATTTATAAGATTATTGATGACTAGTACAAGATTCATAAATATTAAGCTAATAACTGCATTCAAATATTTTAAATATACAAAATTCATGAATCCTTTAAAAAAAACTATACATCAAAGGACATATTCATTAGAATGAAAAGGCAATCTACAGAATGGGAGAAAATATTTGCTAACCATATATATATATATATATATATATATATATATATATATATATATATATATATATATATAAAATAAGGAGTTAATATCCAGAATATATAAAGAACTCCTGCAACTCAACAACACAAAAAACCAAACAATCTCATTTAAAAATGGATGTTTGTTTTTTTGATATTGAGCTGCATGTAAATTTTGGAGATTAATCCTTTGTCAGTTGCTTCATTTGCAAATATTTTCTCCTATTCTGAGGGTTGTCTTTTCATCTTGTTTATGGTTTTCTTTGCTGGGCAAAAGCTTTTAAGTTTCATTAGGTCCTATTTGTTTATTTTTGTTTTTACTTCCATTTCTCTAGGAAGTGGGTCAAAAAGGATCTTGCTGTGATTTATGTCATAGACTGTTCTGCCTATGTTTTCCTCTAAGAGTTTGATAGTGTCTGGCCTTACATTTAGGTCTTTAATCCATTTTGAGTTTATTTTTGTGTATGGTGTTAGGGAATGTTCTAATTTCATTCTTTTACATGTAGCTGTCCAGTTTTCCCAGCACCACTCATTGAAGAGGCTGTCTTTTCTCCACTGTATATTCTTGCCTCCTTTATCAAAGATAAGGTGACCACATGTGTGTGGGTTTATCTCTGGGCTTTCTATCCTGTTCCATTGATCTATATTTCTGTTTTTGTGCCAGTACCATACTGTCTTGATTACTGTAGCTTTGTAGTATAGTCTGAAGTCAGGGAGCCTGATTCCTCCAGCTCCGTTTTTCTTTCTCAAGATTGCTTTGGCTATTCGGGGTCTTTTGTGTTTCCATACAAATTGTGGAACCCTCTTGCACTGTTGGTGGGAATGTAAATTGATCCAGCCACTACGGAGAACAGTATGGAGGTTCCTTAAAAAACTAAAAATAGAACTACCATACGACCCAGCAATCCCACTACTGGGCATTTACCCTGAGAAAACCATAATTCAAAAAGAATAATGTACCAAAATGTTCACTGCAGCTCTATTTACAATAGCCAGGACATGGAAGCAACCTAAATGTCCATCAACAGATGAATGGATAAAGAAGATGTGGCACATATATACAATGGAATATTACTCAGCCATAAAAAGAAACGAAATTGAGTTATTTGTAGTGAGGTGGATGGACCTAGAGTCTGTCATACAGAGTGAAGTAAGTCAGAAAGAGAAAAACAAATACCATATGCTAACACATATATATGGAATCTAAAAAAAAAAAAAGAGAGAGAGAAAAAAAAAGGTCATGAAGAACCTAGGGACAAGATGGGAATAAAGACACAGACTTACTAGAGAATGGACTTGAGGATACGGGGAGGGGGAAGGGTAAGCTGGGACAAAGTGAAAGAGTGGCATGGACATATATACACTACCAAATGTAAAATAGATAGCTAGTGGGAAGCAGCCACATAGCACAGGGAGATCAGCTCAGTGCTTTGTGACTACCTAGAGGGGTGGGATAGGGAGGGTGGGAGGGAGGGAGATGCAAGAGGGAAGAGATATGGGGACATATGTATATGTATAACTGATTCACTTTGTTATAAAGCAGAAACTAACACACCATTGTAAAGCAATTATACTCCAATAAAGATGTTAAGAAAAAAGAAAAGAAAAAAAAAAATAGATGAAGGACTCAAGTAGATCTTTCTCCAAAGAAGATACACAAATGGCCTGCGAACACATGAAAAGATGCTCAACATCCCTAAATACAAGGGAAATGCAAATCAAAACCACAATGAGGTATCACTTCACATCCAATAGAATGGCTACTATCAAATTTTTTTTAAAGGGAAGGAAAGAATCAGTGCTGGTGAGGATGAAGAGAAACTGGAACTCTTGCACATTGTTGGTGAGAATATAAAATGGTACAGCCACCAGGCCAAACAGTACAGCAGTTCTTCAAAAAATTAGAAATAGAATTACCATATGATGCAGCAATTCCACTTCTAGGTATATAACTAAAAGAACAGAAAGCAGGGTCTCAAAGAGAGTTTTGTACACCTATGTTCATAGCAGCATTATTCACAATAGTCAAAGGTGGAAACAACACAACTGTCCAACAATGGATGAATGGATAAACAAAATGTGGTATATACATAAATGGAATATTAATCAGCCTTAAAAAAGGAAGGAAATTCTGATACATGCTACATGAATGAACCTTGAGGATTCTATGGTAAATGAAATAAGCCAGTCACAAAAAGACAAATACTGTAGGATTTCATTTGTATGAGGTATCTGCAGTAGTCAAATTTATAGGGACAGAAAGTAGAAGGGTGGTTGTCAGAGGCTGGGGGGAGGGGAAAGTAGAGAACTGTTGTTTAATAAATATAGAGCTTTAGTTCTGCAAGATATAAAAATTTCTGGAGATTAGTTATACAACAATGTGAATACACTTAACACTACTGAACTGTACACTTAAAAATGGCTAAGTAAATTTTGTTATGTGTATTTTATCACATTTAAAAATAGATTAAAAAAAGAAAAATATACTGGATGGAATTAATAGAAGATTAGGAATCGAGAAAAAAATTAATAATCTTGAAGGCATGCTAACAGAATCTATCCAAAATGAAATACGTAGAGAAAAAATAATTAAAAAAAAAAAACAACGAAAAGAACATCAGCAAGCAGAGGGCAACTTTAAGTGTCCAGGTGAGAAGACTAAATATCTCCATTCTTCCCAAATTAATTTTCATGGTTAATCTCATTTAATTTTTAAGAAGCTTTTCTTTTAATGAAATAATTCCAGAGTTCATCAGAAAAAATTAAAAAGTGGGACTTGTCAAGGAAATTTTGTAAAGGAAATACAATGGGGAGGTGAATAGCTATTTCTGCCAGGTATTTAAATATACTCTAAAAGGTATGTTTACAACAGATTACAGATTACAACAGTGAGGTGCTAACACAAGAACAGCTAAGTCAGTGGACTAAAGTAGATGGCACCAAGACAGATCATAGCACTAATAAGAACTTAGAACATAAAGTGGTACTGCAAATCAGTGAAAAAGGAAATATTCGATAATAATAATAATGAAATTATTATTCAATAATAATTACTCAAAAATCAGTCTGGGTTGTCTTGGTAATATTTGGAATAAAGCATCATTTTAGTTCAGAGGTTCTTAAACTTTGGCTCATTAAGAATTATACTTCATTGGGCTTCATGGTATCTGTGAAAATGGGGTGAAAAGTGACTTATCTTTCCTTCAAAATTCCTCTTGAAACTGAATCCATAGGTGGGGAAAGTCTTTATAGTTTCATACTAAGTTTTTAAGATATTTCACATCATCAGGTAATATTTGATTGTCACCACTGTCATGTTTTTTTAAATAATTAATTAATTAATTTTTGGCTGTGTTGGGTCTTCGTTGCTGTACCCGGGCTTTCTCTAGTTGCAGCAAGTGGGGGCTACTCTTCATTGCAGTGCGTGGGCTTCTCATTGTGGTGGCTTCACTTTTTGCGGAGCACGGGCTCTAGGCGCGCGAGCTTCAGTAGTTGTGGCACACAGGCTCAGTAGTTGTGGCTCGCGGGCTCTAGAGCACAGGCTCAGTAGTTGCGGTGCACGGGTTTAGTTGCTCCGCAGCATGTGGTATCTTCCCGGACCAAGGCTCGAACCCGTGTGCCCTGCATTGGCAGGCGGATTTTTAACCACTACGCCACCAGGGAAGTCCCCACTGTGATGTTATAACATCTAGAAGAGTTTCCCATTAATAAGAAAGGAAAAACATTCCTACCATTATGATTAGGGGTTCTGCTTTGGTTATATAAATTTAATGAAATATAAAGTAAGTTTAAAAATCCTTCGAAGTGTCTTGAAACAACCTATAGGCTGCTTATCAAGTTGAAAAGCAGAGAAACTATACAGAATCAGAAAGAACTTGGAGAAGCCATGTTCCCTAGAATTGACAAACATGTTCTGTGGCTACGAACAGGTGAAAAACTGAAGCAGTCAAGGAACTCAGATTGCAAAGAATGTCACCCACTCCAGAATGGCTATTTCTTCTAAAATTTAATATTTTGGAGCAGACCTAAGAGGAATTGATAACTACACGACTAGTGAAACGGATACTCTCAGCATAGCCGACTCTGTTACTGCCATTTCCGGCATTCCTATTTCATGAGACCTTTTTGAAATTTTCAGAAACTACCATCATCTTGAAAATGGTATTTCCAAGTAAACATCTTACTGAAAAAAAGGTCGAGAACTCTGGGCATAGACTGAGAATCCGACATTTGGCTGTCCATTTGTTTATACTGCTTTGGAAGAGAAGCTCCTGACGTCAATGTGACTGGTTGCTTTCTGCATCGGCCGGCATGGGTGCCAAATGCTCTGCCGCTAGTACTGAATGAACGCTTGCCTAGTGCTGTGAGGAGCATCAACTTCATCGGGACAGTGGGGGCTGAATCATTGCTTTCAGGATCTTTCATCAGGAAAAGGGAGCAGAATGAGAGCAGTTCTTCACTTACTAAACAGAAATTTGCTGAATTTCCAGAGGAAAGTCTTGAAATGCTTGATTAGACATTGGGCAGAAATTTTACTTTTTTCAAATAGAAAAGGAAAGCCACTCTCTCATGGTTTCACGTACTTGGACAATAGTTTTGGTTGTAATATTCTAGTTACAGCCCTGCAGTCAACATTATGTCTGCTGCTGAAGGACTCAGAGCTCCTGTTCTATTCAAGATGGGTCACTAGGAGTTCAGCATGCCTCTGACACTGAGGAAAGACCTTCTGCAATCTGGAGTTAAGGGTGGCAAAACTTTTTCCAATTTCTCAGCAGGCAGAAGCAAGTATGTGCCAAACTCCTGACAAAGATAATTTTAAGATTGAAATGTGGGTTTATAGTCCAAAATTGGTGATATGGATGAACATCAATGACTTGCACTTTGCCAAAGATCAGAACCTCAGTGAATCTGGGAACAGAGGAAATTATTCCAAATAAATTCATCTGTTTCTCAACTCAGTTCTACCCTCATTTGGCCAAGTATGCCACGATAGATCCATTTGCTCATGTGTGCTTTTATAAGCCACAATAAGCCAAGTGTGGTTTTTTTTTTGCCACCAGAACGAAACAAAACAAAAAAATCAAAACTGATTGGATGGCAAGGCTGACACATAGGTTATCATATCAAAACCACTCAAAACTTTCTCCTGCTTCTGTAAGTCAAACTTCAACAGCCTTCATGGTGGAAGTTGGCGATAAGCTGAAGTTCAAGTTTTGCTTTGTTTGGAAAGTTTTATTTCCTTTTTACCATAAAGTAGGTATTAATTTTTGCATTAAAAATGAGTGAGAGGCAAAGGTTTTCAAAGAATGTCATATTTTTCTATGTGTACACAGAAAAGAATGTGTAATCAATATCTAACATCATAAAAATAAATTCTATCTAAATTATTGTACATATGCTTAGGTACTTTTTTTGGTAACCTCATAGCTTTCAGAGTCTCAAGGAGCTCTGTGATTCAAAAATTTGAGAAAAACCCCATTCCTCTGATTTAGATATTGACCTCACGTAGCACACAAAATCATTTCACAACAGTTCAAGAATTACATGGAAGAAAATCAAACCACAACACTTAGAAGAAAATATAAATATTTAGCGGATTTCAAGCTGAGAAAAAAGCTTTCTGAACAAAAAAGCAAGAGAAAAATAATAAATAAATAAAAATGGCCATTCTCTAGTTCAATTATTTAATTTCACTTATATCTAAGGGGAAAACTGTAAACAGAGGAGGTCATTTTCCCCTGGTCACTAGGGGACCAGTCAATCAGCCACTACCCCTTGCTGTAACACCCAACAGAGGTTTAAAACTATTACACTAGACATTGTCACTCCATCAGTAGAAACAATACCTCCAGTATATGTACATTTATTTATATTTGTTTATCAATTGGGTATATGTACTAATCTACTAATATATTATATATCTTATAAAATATATACTTAAAAAAAGATGAGATAAAATTAACTACAAATACAAGTTTTAAAGTTTTCTTCCTGCACCCTTGCAGGTGTGTACACCTCCCCATTTTGGGGGCCATTGTTCGGCATAGCGGTGGCTAAACAGGAAGGCCATTGCCAAAGCTGAGTCTGCGTTCTGCTCCCCAGATTGTGTACCTCCTTCACATCTGCCAGCTCTCTGTATCACAACACACTGTTTTACTGCCTTCCTAGTGCAGATCATTATGGGACGTCATCTACTTATTTATGGGTTTACTTGTTTATTCCCACCCCCCGCCCCCCCGACTCCCCATCTAGAATATAAGCTCCATGAGAGTCAGGATGGTGCCTGTCTTGTTCATTCCTAGTTCCTCCACACCTAGAACAGGGCTTGGTATATAGTAGGTGCTCATTAGATACTTACTGTGTAATAAGGGTATACAGCTGCTCCCCCACTCAAATTCCAGCTCTTCCCCCTGCTTGGTCCTCCATTCTCCTAGCAGGCAACAGGGCAGGTCCCCTGACCCTCTGCAGGAAGCAAACAATACCCTATCCTACTTCTTAGCACAGCTTCCACTTTAAAGACCTCTCACGGAGGGTGAGCCACTGAGGACGATCTTACTCCTCATAGAAAACACAGGCCCCCAATCTCAAATCCAGAACTTAAAAATATATACATATATAATTACAGTGTTTCTAAAGGCAGTTCTTCTTCTTTTTTAATCATCTATTTGCAAGCTGAACTATCATATTCATGCAAAAGCGATCCTTCTCGATCAAGTCAAGCTGTTCTTAGAGTTTCTGTCCTGGGAGGGAAAAGAGACAGGTGGGCAGGTACCTGATGGTTTTCCACACATCGAAGCCATCCAGAGGCTTGGTGCCCTCTGTGCTGCCCCCTGCCAGCTTCACCAGGGTCGGCAGCCAGTCGGAAATGTGGATGAGCTCCCGGTTCTTCACGCCCCTCCGTTTCAGCAAGGGGCCGGCCACAAAGCCCACCCCTCGCACGCCTCCTTCCCACAGGCTCCACTTTCTTCCTCGAAGGGGCCAGTTATTGCCCCCTGCCAATGTCTGCCCACCGTTATCTGAAACACAATTAGGCCACGGTATGAGGACAAGGTTAACTGTTAGATGCATTTAAGAACAGAAGACTTGGACGCATGTTATTATTAAATGGTGCTTAGGAACTAAGAAAGAAAATTCCTCTTTCCCCTCTCCCATTCCACTACCCTCCTCCCACCCAACACAACCCTCCATCCCACAGACATAACCAGGGCGCAGCACGGCACATGTCTGACACTAGACCTTTAAATTCTCCATGGAGAGGGCCACTGAAAAACAAGGAAGGCCCCTGAGGGGAACTGCTTGGGATAGAGCCCTGTGCTGAGCGAGGACTAGGATTCAAATGCATGCATGCGACTTTGTGTAACACAGGAGAGTGAACCCAGGTAGGTGGAGCCCCTCCCCATACACGAAAAGACACCTCTGAATAAGTTTCACTTAGGAACCTAAAGCTCCTAATTAGTGGGGATAGTGAACCTTTTTATTTTCTTCCTGGAAAATTTTTCTAACATTTAAACTGGTAACAGAATTAACATTTGACTCCCTGGTGATCTGAACTCTTAAGTGTGAAAGTTGAAGACTTCGCCAGTGGGTTAAATGTCTCTGTACACAGAACAGTTGGATGGAAAAAATAATTGCAAGAAAAATTCCTCCCTTCTTGAAAGGATGGCAGGACAAAGCTTCATCGTATACTGTGTGCCAGGGAAGAGAAGGTTTCTCTCCCAAGACAGCCAAGGGAATGGAGGACATTGGGGAAGCCAGAGAAGATACAAAAGTGACTTCAGTATCTTACCAGCTGGGTGGGGCTCAGAGTTAGAAATTAAGTTGGACTGTAGAAAGTAAAAAGTCATATTTCTTTTATACTGAGGTTGTAGAATCATATTATCTCCAAAAGTACTCATACACTGAGGTGACTTTAGAGATATGTTTTAAATATCACTTATTTGCATGTGCATTACACTCCGATTAAATGCTTTCTAAAAGCCACTGGTATCCAAATGAACCACAGGAGGGCAGTATGACAGATGTGCTCTATAGAACGTTATGTATAAAGAACTCTAACAAAGAAATCAAGCTCTATCAAAGCCAAAGGATGCTCATGGAAGGAAAAAGAACCAGTATTTGTTAAGCACCCACTCTGTACCAGGCACCCTTTTAATTTCACATTATCACAGACTCTGGAGTCTGATAGACCTGGAATTGAAGCATGATGCCAGCCACTCACTAGGTGTGCGACCCAGGGCAATACACTGCCTCAGTTTCTCATCTTTAATGTAGAGATAATAATTCCTACCTCATTCATGTATTATGGTGAGAATTAAGTGACATCATTTATAATAATGGTTTGGGGCTGGGTACCTGGCACAATCTAAGTGCTCAATAAATGGCAGCTAATATTTATAAGAATACAAATAGTCTAGTATTATAACTATTTTGTCATGAGAGAGACAGAGAGAGAGACTTGAAAATGCCAAACAGCTAATAAGTGGCAAAGCTAGGATTCAAACAATGTCTGTGTGACTCCCAGGCTCCTCCTGCCCCCAGAGTGCCCTGCTCCTGAGGTCCTTGGTATAGAGTGAGTTTTATATCTATATAGAACTTTACTTCTCTATGAAAAACATAAGCATGGTCAGTCTCAGCTAAGTGTACACTCTTCCCGTGATACAGTAGGAGAGCTATCTCAAGGTGATGATAATTCCCTTACGAGGAGCCTCTGTTGCTGGTGGGTAAGAAGTTCAAGGCTCTACTGTCAAGGAGGCTTCGGATCAAGCCCTTAACACGCCAGGTCTTCAGTTCTTCTCTGTGCTTCGTGAGGGGGAGAAGGAAGAGTCTTGAGCTACATTAGCGGAAGGTAACAGTTCTTCAACACAGGTGGGTGACAATCAATCTCATAATTTGCTATCAGACAAGAACCTTTTCTTAAACCTCACATCTCTTCTTGACAAAGCAAACGGTCACCCAAGCCAGTTTATTAAATACACATTCTATTTCACATGAGCAGACCTGCACGTTCAAAACAGGGGGCACCATCTTCAGACAAAGGGAATTCCTCACACTCCACTGAGTATCAGTCACCAATAACCACTGTATCAAAACTTAAAAGAAGGTGCTGCTCATGTGATACAAAAATACACTGGAAAGAAGTGTTTACACTCTACCTGTGAAGTCAAGAATGGCTAAGACAGCAGTATCATTTCCCTCTACTGTCTGGATTGCTATAAATGATACTGGCTCAGGGATTGTAGAAGATGCCTGTTGTCTCCATTTTTGATAGATAACACTCTTTTGAAATATTAGATAATGTCTCTTTCAGTTCCACCTATTCGTTAGTGCTCAATACAGAAATGGTGGATGGTGAAGATGGTAGAAACAAGAGCGGAGGTGATAGGGAGAAGCGTGGGGTGGGTCTGGAATCTGATCTTAGGCCCTTGAGGTATGACTCAGGAAGGCAAATACTCTGGGCTGTAAAGAGAATTTGGCCATGGCTGCTACCGTAGGAGCTGGAAGGTGTTTCCGCATCTTATTTGGGAGGTGCCGATGCAGTGCGTGTGACTGTTTTTGCATTAGCTTCTGTGATGTTTTTCCCATTAGCAATGATAAGCGGTTCTATCGTCTGTTACCGATGTGGCTTCCTCCGTCATTTTTTTGAGAGCACTCCAGGGAGAAAGCACTGTTAACTGACACACCCGCAACTCATTCTCTTGGGCTCCCCAGTCACAAAGCCAACTGCAGAATCCACTGCATGAAGAGGACAATTCAGCTTTGCCAGGGACCTGGCCAGGCGGCACTGGCTGATGGTCTCCACTTAACAGCAAAAATCCACAGACTTAGGCCTTTGAGAAATAGGGTGCTGTCATTGGTCCATTGGTTCATTTGCCCAGGTATTTCAAGGAGTTGGACATAAAACTGATCAGAGTAACAGCAAGAATAAAATCAGCTCATTTGAAACAAGGTAGAGAAGGGGGCTTCCAATATTGTTCACTTAAGTCTGACATAAAGTTCAAAAAGACAATGGAACCACCACCATTTCAAACACGTTTCTTTTCATTTTCTCTCCTAATTTTCCTTTGGGCAAAAGTTAATTTTTGTTCTTGTTAAGAATTAATTTTCAAGAGAAAATTTTCATGTTTCATTTCCTGGCTGACTTATGAAAAAACTTCCAAATCAAAATAAGATAACTCGCCTTTCCGTCCGGCGGCAGCCATCAGGTGAGCCGAGATGCGCGCTTACAAGCACATCCAGGAGCTATGGAGGAAGAAGCAGTCGGATGTGATGCGCTTTTGCTCGGGGCGCGCTGCCGGCAGTACCGCCAGCTCTCGGCGCTGCTCTGGGCGCCCCGCCCCACCCGGCCCAACAAGGCGCGCAGGCTGGGCTACAAGGCCAAGCAAGGTTATGTCATATTTCGGATTCGTGTGCGCCGCGGTGGCCGCAAACGCCCAGTTCCTAAGGGTGCCGCCTACGGCACGCCTGTCCACCATGGTGTCAACCAGCTCGTTTGCTCGAAGCCTTCAGTCTGTTGCCGAGGAGCAAGCTGGATGCCACTGTGGGTCCCTGAGGGTCCTGAATTCTTACTGGGTTGGTGAAGATTCTACGTACAAATTTTTTGAGGTTATCCTCACTGATCCATTCCATAAGGCTATCAGAAGACACCCTGACACCCAGTGGATCACCAAACCAGTCCACAAGCACAGGGAGATGCGGGGGCTGACGTCTGCAGGCAGGAAGAGCCGCGGCCTTGGCAAGGGCCACAAGTTCCACGACACAGATTGGTGGTTCTTGCTGCGCAGCCTAGAGAAGGCGCAATACTCTCCAGTTCCACCGCTACCGCTAATATAAGTAATGTTTGTAAAATTCTTACCTAATAAACAGTTTAGGACATCCATGTCTGCTTAAAAGTTTTTTAATCTGTTAAAACTAGTTGTGTGCAGATTGTTCATTGAATGCATTGTCAAATTCTGAAAGTTAAAGTGCAATAATGTTTGAAGACTTTAAGTGATGGTGTATCTTGTTTCTAATAAGGGAAATGCCTTTGTTTTTGCTTTATTAGGGAGTTGATATGTCCATGTTTAAAATGCTGTTTGGGGGATTCTCCGGAAATGCTGTTTGGGGGATTCTCCGGTGGTTCAGTGGTTAAGAATCCGCCTGCCAATGCAGGGGACACGGGTTTGAGCCCTGGTCCGGGAAGATCCCACATGCCGCGGAGCAACTAAGCCCGTGCACCACAACTACTGAGCCTGCACTCTAGAGCCTGCGAGCCACAACTACTGAGCTTGCGTGCCACAACTACTGAGCCCGCACGCCTAGAGCCAGTGCTCTGCAACAAGAGAAGCCACCGCAATGAGAAGCCCACGCACCGCAAAGAGGAGTAGCCCTTGCTCACTGCAACTACAGAAAGCCCGCATGCAGCAAACAAAGACCCAACACAGCCAAAAAAATAAAATAAATAAATAAATAAATAATGCCGTTTGGTACAATAGGTGTAAAATTCTGTAAAAGAGGAGTGCAGAAACCAGCCATGTAGATTTGTTGGTGCATGTGATGAAATCTACAGCTTTACTGGGGTGATGCAATGCTCTGCTGGTTTACTCTAAAGTGGCTGTTTTATGGAGTCTGGCAAGGACAAACTTTAAATTGGGTTTTCCTTGGAAATGTGAAGGATGTCATGATCCTTTATCATGATCATATGCAGAAAAATAATGAAAGTTGACTAGGGCCCACATTTTTAGACTTAATCTACTATTCCATTTATGTAACTGCTGCTTCCAAAAGGCGAAAAGTAAAGGAATGCCACCATTTTTTAAGAGAATTGAATAAACCTGTTGCAAGAAGTTTCTCTTACAAATTGAAACAAATCCTGGTTAACCTAAATTAAATTGCCTTGGCCTCCATGGTACCACTGAAGTTCACATAAAAGATGGGAGCTCCTGATTCAATCCTATGACTCTGGGATCTGTAGAATACTTAACTTCATGCAAAATAGTGATGGTATTTACACTAGTGTATATCGAAACTGATGGAAATTGAACACTAGGTAAATGAGAAGGGAGTTTTTAACCCTAAGGTTTGTAAGCTAGTGATGCTAGGATTGGGAAATTGGTGTTCATCGGGTACCTTTCAAGTGTGGGAGGATAGAAAAGGCTTGGATCAAAATTTTAAATGTTTTATCTGTAGTATTAGTTTGTGACCATTATGAACTCTAAGCCACCTTAGGGGGGAAAATAGGGTTGGTTTTATTTAAAAGTAACATTGCTAAGTCCAATCAGTGTTATCTTGGGTCAAGCCACTTTATCCATTCCCATAAGGCTACTGAGGAGAGTCATGAAGTTGGTGTCAATACAAGTTCAATTGGTTTCCGAAAAAAAAAAAAAAAAAAAAAAAAAAGATGACTCCAAATAGTAAAGGAAGCTATGAAACATTTTTGGGGGGGAAATCATTTTTCAGCAATGTTTTTGGCAGGGGGAAAACCTAATTATAAAATCTTTGCCGTATAGAAAAGAAATGTCAAAATAAAACAAACGTCATCTACAGATGGTAAATCTCACTTTATTATTCATTATTGAACAAAAAATAGCTGTCAAAAAGTCATGGAAAAACACTGGTTAGCCAAAGATCCGAGCAAACACATTAAGTATTTGACAGTGAAGCCTCATTCACATCCAGCTGATAAAAATTAAGATGGAACCATGACAACAGCATTAGTTTTTAGGACTACTCCTCAAACAGGGTAATGTTGTGGCTTGGCTTTAGAAGGCTGCCCTGAACCATCAGTGTATATCTCCATCTTGCTGCCCCCATGGATCCTTCAACCCTGGCTTACCCAAGACAGGTCCTCACTCTGACTTGGGGATCCTGGAGAGAAAAGCAAGGAAGGCTCCAGCGGCCTTGCACCAGGGGCTAGACTTCCCTCTGAACAGACCACCCACGGGAGTGTGACAGATGAGCAGACAACAGGATTTCAGAGACCAAGAAGCCTCTTTGTCCAATAAAGGACCTGTTACTCATGGTTGATTCTTTTAGACTAATTTTTTACTTAATGCAAATTGGAGAGTTAATGTATATCTTAGTAGTCATCTAAAGGACTAGGTAAATTCAATCGTCTCCTAATGAAAGATTCTAGAGAACATATCTACCCAGACATTCAATTTACAATCTGATGTTCTTCTCTTTCCTTCTTGCTCTACATTCAACACATTCACTTCTGCCAAGTTGATCATGAAAATGGATTTCCAATCCACCTCTCCCTTCTCCAGCCCGGTTGCCTTGGGTCCAGCACTGGTCTCACCTGGACTCCTGGGGTAACATACAGAATGTTTCACACTATCAGAGGCATCTTTGTGAAGCCCAAACCAATCAGGCCACAAGCATGTTTAAAGACCTCTAACTGCTTCCCAATCAGGAAAAAGTTCAAACTTCAGTCCAACACATGGAATCCTTCATATGTGGCTCCAAACTACTTTTGGGGCATCAGCTCCTGCCCTTCCCCACAAAGCACGCACTGTGCTTCAGTCACAGAGAACTTACTTCTCGTTGTTAGAATACAACATGCTGACGCTGCCTGGGTACATGTTGGCTCCTTTGCCTAAAATGCCTTCCCCATCTTTCCTGCTTGACTTAAATGTCACAATGCTGTTTTTAACTTACTCCCCCAGACAATCTCTGTCTCTTCACTGTCCTCCTGCACTTTATACTTTTCTATCACACTTATCTCTGTATGGTGTTAATTAGTTATTCGTGGTTTGTCTTCCCCGAGAACTCTGGCTCTCCAGGACAAGAACAATGTCTCATTCTTCTTTGCATTCCTTAAGACCTAGCACAGGACCTGCCAAAGAGGAAGGCTCGAGATTTGAGGGTGGAGAGGGGTGAACAAATAAGTGAATGGAGAAAAGGCCACCAAAAATGGAGACTGAAGACACTAAAGATTAACTCTGATTACTGCATAGGGTTTTCTGAGCCTTCATCCAGCCACCCCATGACCTTAACTTTTAGGAAGCTGTTCTGCACACAGATGCTGCTTATTTTACAGGATATTGGCAAGAGGCGCTCCTGGAACCCCATGAGGATTTAAACAAATCCAACCCACAAATACCAGAATTGTTTGTCCAATCTGGATCAGTTACCCAAAGTCAAAGGGGTTGTTGGAGAGCATTTGAGGAAGCACGGTCCTGGACGGGAAGAGAGTCCTCACTCACCCCTTTAACAAATCTTTGTGGATTTCATGGCCCATGGACCACTCTAGCCTTGGGGAAATGGCAGAAAATAAGACAGACAAGGTCCTTTCACATGGAGTGAGGAGAAAAAGAGGTAGGATCTCTCCACTCACGGTAACTGGTGACTAGGCCTCTTAGAGAAGCTGTGACCAGAATGACGGGGTAGAGCCAACCACCGTCAGAGAGAGGAGAACCCAGGCACGAGGAGCAGGAGGCACAAGGGCCTGATTCAATTGCACATCAGATGGCGGGTGTTCTGTGTCAAGCTTCTTAATTCAAGACTAAATTAACCGTACTCTTAAGAACCACTCTGAACTTAAGGAAAACTTGAGCTGAACGATGACTAGATATAAACAAAAAGGTGTCTGTTTTATGACTAATATTATTTTTCCCTATCATTACTACAGTCACATTTCTAATTTTATTGAAGTGTACTCAAGGGATAGGAATTAAGTGCTGTGAGTTTGGGCAAAGCACTCTCTCTCTGAGCCTAAGTTTCCACATTTGAAAAATGAGGATAATAACAATACCCATCTTAACATAGAGCCTGGCACAGAAGTAGTGCTTAATAAATATTAGCAATTTTCATTGATGATAATCACCACCAGCAGCAGCATCAAGTATGCAGAGCAGAACAGGCTCCTAGCTGGGTATTTATTAAACAGATGCTAGGTTTAGGCTTTATAACCATATTCTGAAGTGCCATGCTTTTGTAAGAAGGTATTTCAAGCATAGACCCTTCCAGGGAGCATTCTCTTCTCTGTATGTAATTTCTTGAGAGTCATAAAAACACGATGAATTGTGAGGGGTTTTGTTACGATTCCTTTCTGTTTCCATGAATTTAAATAAAGCATATCAATTATCAAAGGAAGAGGTACAATGGCCATAGCCTGTCATTCAAATTAAATTTCAGAAAGCTGAATCTTTATTCAGATATTCATCTGAATATTTGTAGGGGTTTTAAATGGTTTGCAGCATTCAGGGCAGATCAACGCTCTGACCCCCCAACTCCCAGTCAGACACAATCAGACTTTACATCTTGATTAAAAGAACCAGCCAGGGGAGTGTTCCTGCCGAGCTAGCATTAAGGGGGATTCTGGTGGAATGGAATTGGCAGCCAGACGCCAAATAACTGATGCAGCCACCAAAAGAGCTAAATATAAAGAAAGATGGATGCAGGGAGAGGGCAAAATCAGGAATGAATGGGGGTCAAAAAGAAAAAAAAATTACACGGGGTTGTAGTAAAAGATTTCCTCATTTTAACGGGACTAATGTCATTGCTTATAATGATGAGACACCAGCGGGATTTTACCTTCTCCTTTAAAACTTATTAAGGATGAAAAGTCTCAAAATTCTGTTGAAAGATTGAAAACATTTGGTCTCGAAAAGTTAAAATGGAACTGGGAACTGGAAAACAGTGTCCTAATTTATTACATATTTGTAGGCAAATAACTGAACTCTTTTCTGAAATTTAAATCATAGGTACTCACAGATCTTAGAGATCCTTAAATGAAAGTTGTAAGCACAAAATGTTCTGAGTCACTCTCACTTAGATGGCAAGGGTGATGCTAGCTTTGATCTCCACATTCTGGATCCCCTAACAAGTAGCACAGAAGCCCTTTGTTTGGAATATTTAGGGTCAAGAAAAGTACCAAATGTTTATTCAGTCCTTTCTTGCAACTAAAGTTCTCCTTGCTTTTCCTGCAGTTCGATCTTGAAAGAATGCTTGTTTTTTTTTTTTTTTTAAGCTAATAAAGTTATGAATTTCAGGGCAAACTAAAATGTTTTGGCACCTTTACAGAGTATCATAGTTTACTCACAAATTACTTGGCTCCCCTTCCAGACTTGAAACCCCTTTAAGGTGGCCAGATAATTTTTTACTAGATAGCTATTTATCTGTCACTAACGCCAATCAAGAAGTGATAGATGAAAAAAGTATCACAGAAGTGCTTTAGAGTCTGGCAAGATCAAAGACAGCAGGAGAGCAGTGAAAATATCATCAAGAGGTAGAAAAAAAATAAAATTGTGGTTGCAAAATAGTAAGTGGACTACTTGTATGGTGAGAAAGATGGGAATTGAGGTCAATGATTTTTTCAGAGAGAATGATACTAGAGAAAGCTCACATATTCTATTTGGGCAAGCATCAACTACTTTAATTTGTCTTTATGTTTCCAAATCTACAACACAAGTTAAATGTTCTGAATTTACCCTTGAAGCAGAAACAACATTTTTCTGGATCTCTACTTCATAAGTAGTAAGATTTGCTTTTAGGGTTACTTGGAAAAAATCAATAAAC
The DNA here is from genome assembly GCF_965194805.1 of Balaenoptera borealis. Taxonomy (NCBI): domain Eukaryota; kingdom Metazoa; phylum Chordata; class Mammalia; order Artiodactyla; family Balaenopteridae; genus Balaenoptera; species Balaenoptera borealis. The sequence continues at coordinate 64,117,887 of NC_138867.1, forward strand.
CAAACTAAGTGCACAGGCAGTTTTGTTTCCCCAAAGCTCTTCTCTGAAGTTTGCTAACTGCTAAAGGATCTCGCTAGTATGTGATTGTCTAATTATGGCACGAGAGACCAAGAAAAAGGTCATGAGAACATTGATTAGCACAATCTTCTCTGAAGAAAAACAGAAGAGTAAATCCTAAGAGATCTCATCACAAGGAAAAAGATATTTTCTTCTTTTTCTTTTATTTTGTACCTATACAAGATGATGGATGTTCACTAAACTTAATTGTGGTAATCATTTCATGATGTATGTAATTCAAATCATTATTCCATACACCTTACACAATGCTGTGTGTCAATTATATCTCAATAAAGCTGGAAGAAGAAGAAGAAAAAAAAAAAGAACAGAAGAGCGAAACATTTAATGGCAGAAACAAACCAAAAAAATTCAATACACCTAAATACTAAGAAGTTTGTTAAAAGAATTTCAAATATTGAATGCATACTTAATAAAGGCATAAGAACGAGATTCCCTTCAGATCTGCAGATAACACCTGGTCCAAAGGCAGAGTGAAACAAACTCTGAGTTCTCAGACTCCTGGTCCTCCTGACCACGTGAGGTGGGCAGTACCCCTTCTGACCAGGATGACACAGTGAGAGGGAGGAGAAGTCCAGGTGACCCTGGCCATCCCAAGGGCAGGGGAAGACAGTGCTAGCTGTTGGGAGTGAAGGCAGCTGGAGGACAAGAGAATGTGTGGCAGGCAGCCTGGGTCCCTTGCCCAATGAGAGGCAAGTAGTTAAGTGGAGGCACTTTAGCGAGACCAAAGGACGCTGAGAGAGAGAGAGGTCCGGTACCTGGGAAACACAACATCTCCTGATCAGCCATGAGCTAGGATTAAAAAACAAGACCAAATAACCAAACAAATCAAAATAAATGCCCTGAGTGACCACAATAGGCATCACCAAGTCCCTGCAATCAGATTCTAACTCAGGGCCCATTGGGTCTCAGACACAATTCTAATAATACGTATGATGGCTGGCTTCCTAATTTCATAGCAAATTAGGTAGGTGCAGACTGCTGGAGTTGGTCTCCTAAGAATGAGGGAAGAAGCAGAAAAGATATGCATTTTAAAAGAAAAAAATATGCATTTTGGTTTTAAAACTAAAAAAAGAATTTCCCTGTTTTTCTAGTGTTAAGTGATCCACACTGATATATATTACGGACACCACTGTATGAAGCATAACACAATGACAAAAAAATTAAAAAGATAACCCTACATCATTAAGACGGTAAGAGGCTCGGGGTATAGTTAAGGACAGCTTAGACCTAGAAAAAGGTTTATAGCCCATATTCATGTCTCTGATCCTACCTAGATCAATATAATGTGACCACCTCCACCTGTCATTTTTAGGTCACAACTGCAGGCACACAAAAACTTTTACTATCATGGCATAGAGCTAAGCCTATACACGGAAAAGGGAGAAAATGATTCCAGGTCAGAGTTGGGACCCCAGCAGGACTGAGCTCAGCTGCAGGCGGGGGAGGGGGGGGGAGCAAGTTACACTTTTTGCACGTCTACTTCCGTGGATTGAAACCTGTGATTACCAGGCATATGTGTGAGCATTATGGCTGCACACCCTGTGTTTGGTGGCTAGAATAGTTGTGTTAAGTTACCCTGCAGGTGAGATAGAAGGTGTTTTTACTGTCGTGGTTATTTGGTTTTTATTGTGGATGTGGTAATATGTGACCTGCCTGCAGGCTCATTCACAGATTTTACCTTTTTATCTAATAGCACCTGTAATAACTGGGAAAGTTCTGAAATAGGGGAAAAAAGCTTCTATATCATATCTATATCATATCATGGTTCTCAAGCTTTTCAAGCCTAACACCCCCTTATTATAACAAATGTTTTGTCATGCTCCTTTGACTCCCTGTAATGGAATTCATACACATTATACTTGCACACCTAATTTTTAAAATAACTTTAAATGTAATATAAAGGAAAAATGGCAACTGATAATAAAATAGCGTGTATTTCATATGAAAACGTGCAGGCACAGAATATATAGCAAAGTGGTTAGATAATTGCCTGGACTATATATGAATACAACCGGACTTAAAGGAGGCCATTCCACACTAGAAGTACAGAAGAATGAAAGATAGCAGGGATGAACACGAGAATAAAAATCAGAATTTATCTTCCAGAAAACAGAGAGAAGCCTAAACTTCCCAACTCATTCTACGAGGCCAGCATTACTCTGATTCCATAGCCAAAGACACTACACAAAAAGAAAACTACAATGAACAGAGGTGTAAAAATCCTCAATAAAATTTTAGTTAAAAAAAATTTAGTAAATCTATATATAGTAAAGCTATATATAAAAATGATAATACGTGATTGTGTTAGTTTTCTATGGCTGCCACAACGAACTACTACAAATTTAGCCACTTAACACAAGTTCATCATCTTATAGTTCTAAGTCTGAAGCAAGTCCTATTGGGCTAAATCACGGTGTTGGGAGGGCTGCATTCCCTTTCACAGGCAAGAGAGGAGGATCTCTTCTTAGCCATTTCCAATTTCTAGAGGCTGCGAGAATTCCTTGGCTCAACACTCTCTTCCTCCATCCTCAAAGTCAGCAATGGCAGTTGAGTCTTTCTCACTTGGCATTACTTTGACCTCCTCTTTGTCCCTCTCTTCCACTTTTAAAGACTCTTGTGATTCCATTTGGCCCAGTCAGATAATATTCCCATCTTAAGGTCAGCTGATTGGCAACCTTAATTCAATCTGCAACCTTAGTTCCCCTTTGCCATATAACATAAGATATTCAGAGGTTCAGGGATTTAGGACGTGCACATCTTTGGGGGAAGCGAAGGGAACACGGCCCTGCCTACCACAATCATGATGAGCAAATGAGGCTTACCCTAGGATTGCAAGTCATTTTCAAATAAAAGAATGATGCTGGGAGAATTACACTACCCAACTTCCAAGACCTCCTATAAAGCTACAGTAATCCAGACAGCCTGGTACTAGAATAGGGAGCCTAATAAAAGAACCACCCGTTAGTGATTATTTGACATTTAGCAAAGGTGCCAAATAAGCCAGTCGAGGAAAAAGTCTTTGCAACAAATGATTCTAGAGTAACTGAATATCTATGGGGGCAGGGGGAGGAAGAACCTTGACCAATCCCTACTTCACAACTTACAGAAAACTTAATTGAAGATGGCTCATATTTCAACTCAATAGTGAAAAAAAATTAAAATATGAGCAAAGGATTTGAACAGATATTTCTCCAAAGAAGATATACAAATGGGCAAGAAGCACATGAAAAAAATGTCCAAGGGGATGCAAATCAAAACCACAAAAGATACCACTTCACACTTACTAGGACGGCTATAATAAAAAAGACTATGACAAGTGTTGGTGAGGATGTGGAGAAACTGGGACCCTCATACACTGCTGGTGGGAATGTAACATGGCACAGCTGCTTTGGAAATACTTTAGTAGTCCCTCAAGAAGTTAAACATAAAGGTACCACATAACCCAGAAATCCCACTCCTAGGTGTGTATTCAAGAGAAATGAAAACATATATCCACACAAAAGCTTGTGTATGAATGCTCATAGCAGCATTATTCATAACAGCCAAAAAAAGTGGAAACACTCAATGTCCATTAATTGATGAATGGATAAGATGTGATATATTTTCAGCAATATACAGGAAGAAAAAAGGATCACAATAAAAAGAATAAAGTACTGACACATTCTACAATATTGGTGAACCTCGAAAACATTATGCTAATGAAAGAAGCCAGATAAAAAGGCCATATACTGTATTTTTCCCTTTATATGAAATGTCCAGAATAGGCAAATCTATAGAGACAGAAAGTAGATTAGTGGCTTCCAAGGCCTGGGAGGAAGGGGAAAATGCTAATGGATACAGGATTTTTTTTGTGGGGGGGTGATAAAAAAATTAGATAATGATGACGATTATACAACTCTGTGAATATACTAAAAACCACTGAATTGTACACTTTCAAAGGATGAATTTGATGGTGATGTGAATTATATCTTAACAAAACAAAACTGTATGAGAAGAAAAAGATGGACCAAAGACCTGAATGTAAATGCTAAAACCATAAATTTTTTATAGAAAAACATAAGAGAATATCTTTGTGACTTGGAGGTAGGCAAATGTTCTTAAAATCAACAGGTTTGGTAATACATTTATGTATTAAAATTGATAAGACCCATAATGGTGTAAGATGAAACAGAGTGATAATATAACTTCAAAGGCAGAATAAGCAGTGGGGTAAAGTGCAGCTCTGGTCAGCTGGTGGGATCTCACTGCAATTAAGCAACCATTCTACATTTTTTGCCCTTTGGATGAGAGGTGGGTTAAGGAAGAAACCCTACATTCAGGAAAACTCTTCCTGTTGTCACTAAAATGTATACGATCTGCTTCATGGAAACAGTCCAAGCCTGCCCACTCCATGTATATTTCAGAGCACAGTACAACAGATGTGAGTCTTCTAGACAGGGCATTCTCAACACCACCCTAATTATCAAAACCCGGAGCTTCCAGGACATGGCAGATTCTTTGTTCTTGTTTTCACCAATCCATCAAATTGACTTGGCTTCTTTTTAAAACAGTAGATCTTTTCTGGAATCAATGTGTCTCTCTTTCTCTTACAGACTCCTACTTTTTATATCTCAGTTTTTCATCAGGGCCTTTTGTGGTAAGCTGACCCTACAAGACATCTGCCTGGCATGTGAGACACAAGATTTTCTTTTGGAAAGCTTTTTGTATGTACCCAAAGAGACTGCTTCATTGTTTATTCCATTTTTGGCTTCCTGCAAGTTTAAATGCGGAATCGAGTGGAAAATGACTTCAAAATAGATAAGAGATTACATGAATCTTTCCATACTTCATGTAGTCATATGAAGATATATTAACCCTATCAGATATGAAATACTGTGCTAGTGATTTATTTTTTATTTTCTGACTTGTGTATGGTAAAATTCACTTGTTTTGGTGTGTACTTCTATGAATTTTGACAAATGAAGTCATATATCTAGCACCACAATTAAATGTGAAAATTAATAAAGGGAAGACTCATTAAAATGAAGTTGAAGTCCAGAAGGGGAAGTTCTCACACAGTACCACTCAATGTCAATTTCAGGAAAGAATTGTCAATTACAGACCCCAACAGAAGAATCACCAACAGGAAAGAATCATCAAATACCGGACCTCAACAGGAAAAGACATACATTGCATCTCTTACAAGAAATCGACCCCCTCAGCAACTCAGCCAATGAAAAACCACATTCACCTTGAACTCTCACTTTTCTCCAATGGACTTTCATTCAAAACAACCCTTCCCAACTTCTTCCTTTTTCTCTATAAAATAATATCCCTCTCCTTTGTTGGACTTGCCTATTCTTTTGCTATATCTTGCTTGTCCTGAATGTGCAGTTCTTCGCCATTCCTGAATAAACTCATTTTTGCTGGTAAAATAACTTTTAAGGTCAACACAAGATATAGAACAACTCCATCACCCCAGAATCAGTCCCTTGTGCTACCCCTCTATAGTCAAATCCTCCACCCAACCCTTAACCCCTGACAACAACTGACATTTTTTTCCATCTTCAAAGTTTTCCTTTTCCAGAATGTCATATAGGAAGACTCATACAGTGTGTAACCTTTTGAGTCTGGCTTCTTGCACTCAGCATAATGCATTTGAGATTCATGCAAGTTAGTGCATGTATAATGGTTCATTATATTGCTGAGTAATAGCCCACTGTACAGAAGTAGCACAGTTTCGTTTATTTACTAGTTGAAGGACATTTGAGTTTTTTCCCAGTTTTTAACAATTATTGATAAAGCTGCTATAAACATGGGGGCATAGGTTTTTGTACAAACATGTTTTCATTCCTCTTGGGTAAATCCCCATGATCAGAATTTCTGCTTTCAAGATGTTTTTTCACCTTTGGTTTTCAGCAGTTTGATTACAATGTAGATGTGGTTTTCTTTGGGTTGATCTGATTTTACTGAGCTTCTTGAATCTATACATGTATCTTTCACCAAATTTGTGAAGTTTTCAGACATTATCCCTTCATGTATTTTTTTCTGCACCAATATTTTTCCTTTTCTTCTGGGACTGTAATGACATAAATGCTAAACCTTTTGATATTGTTCTATAGGTCCCTCAGCTCAAGTTTCCTTCTTTTTCCTCTCTGTCTTTCAGACTGTGTAATGTCCACTGATCTATCCTGAAGCTCACTGACCCTTTCCTCTATCATCTTCATTCTGCTATTGGGCCCATAGAGTGAATTTTTAATTTCAGGTACTGTATTTTTCAGTTCTAAAATTTCAATTTGGTTCTTTTTTTCCCTTTCTATTTCTCTTGAGAATTTTTATTTTTCCATTCATTTCAAGAGTGTTCAACTTTATCTCATGGAGAATGGTTATAACTAACCCAATTAGATTCAGAGTACAAGTTCTTCTTGTCTGTGGACAGTGGTCCTAATATCAGTTTAGTTTTTAAAGTCTTTGCAATGACGTTTGGGTTTACCCAGTGTCTGCCCAACCCAGGGGTTAGTCTGGGACGCAGGCAGTGACTTATATCCCAGGTGAGTTCCTGAAATCTTTGCTTTGCTTCTTTGGGTCTGTGTGACACCTGCGCATCTTGGAGCTGAGCCTGGGACTTATGTCAGTTCACACACAGAATCAGGGGATCCTCTTCTCCAGCTCTTTCCTCTCTGAGATTCCCCTATACTTTCCAGCCCCCAGCGTTCCCTTTTCCTGGCTCCTCTGGTCAGAAAGACAGGTTTCTCTCAGGTTTTAGCCACCTAAAAACACAACTGAGGTTGCCTTTTGGAGCAAAGCAGCAAAAAGAGAGAAAGAGATAAAATAATAGGATCCTCCTACTCTCTTTGGACAAAAGGGGCCCCTTTTCCCTGGTCCTGTGGTCAGAAAGAATCTTCTTATTGCGTTTTAGGAGCCCAAACCCCTACCACAAAAGCAATGCAGATCCTCAAGTGGGGCTGGCCTTGGGGCAGGGTCAGGAGAGAAAACAGAGAGAAAAAAAAAGAAACAAATAAAATGTGAACTCCCCTATATTTTCTAGCAAAAGACTCCTTTCCCAAACCTCTGGTCTGAAATAGGGGGTTTCACCTGTAGATTCTGCTGCCAACACCTGCTTCATAGTTCCATAATTCCATCAGCCCTTGGGTCAAAGCCGAGAGACAGAGGAGTGAAAACAAAGCCCACAAAACTCACCCCGGGTATAGGGGATTGGTGATGCTTTGACTTCATCCCTGTTCACCATTTGCTTGCTGTTGTTTACTTTTTAGGTGCCCCAGGCAGCTGTTTTCTGTATTGTCCAGAGTTTTTAGTTGTGATCCATGAGAGAGACAGGCTTTTCGTGGCTGCTCCATCCTGCCCGGCACCAGTAGGGTACGCTCAGGATTTTAACGCGAATAGGCCCATGGGACTTGGGATGTCTGGTCCTGGGTTTTGTTGGTGTTCGTTTTTGTTTTGTTACTGTTGTTTTTACCTTTGCCTGGATTTATATAGAAACAGAATGAACGACACCTCACGCCAGGTAAGAATAAAAAAGAAAGCTATTGTTTGAAAGGCCTTAATTAAGCACCTGCTCGGTGCCCATGACTGCTGTCAGCACTGTGGGAAAAGACAACAGAGGGTCAATACGTGGTCCCTGCTCTCAAGGGACGTGAGAAGCCCAGCCCAGGTGAAAGATAGAAGACTGTCCACTATTTGGGTTAAAAAGGATACAGAGAAAGAAGAGAGATGAAAACTGGGGAATTAGAGAGGGTGACAGGGAGGCTGTTCAACCTCGGGCCAGACCTTGATGGAGAGGAAAAGGCACATTCCACCCAAGGGGGAGAGGGCTTGATGGGGTAATTATTCTTCCGAAGTTGGTTTTGTACATTTTTATTACACATTGAGTTTATTTGCCCAAAGGAAAACTAAGAGGCAGTTTCTCAGGGCATTTTATTACTCCTGACCCTGTTTTTCCCTCCCCTTCCCTCAACTTGGTAAAAAGCGTTTCCAGGACTTTGGTTCAGAGTGAGGACTGGAGGCCCAGTCATGCTGGAGTGAGTCATGGGATCTTTCCTGGGGAGTCTTGAATTACCACAGACAAAATTCTCAATAATGGTTGTAACTCAGCTGGTTGCTGGCATTGTTCGTGTGCTTCAGCTGAGTTAAAACATTCGGAAGTTTAGTCTTCATATTTTATTTGGGTTTATTCCTACAATCACAAAGGCAGTATCTTCATTGGAGGATAGCATCTATTATATTTGAAAATACTTTCTGTGAAGTATTCAGGAAGGCTTTGCACGGAGAGCCCCTGTGAGCAGACAGCCACAGAGGAGGAAAGGCCACGGGTAGAACGGTTGCACAGATGGCCAAGTCCATTGTGAATTTTCACTTGCAGCTGTGTGGAAAATACCTATGTGGGTGACTCAACATCTATGGATTTCTAGCTTTAAATTACAGCACGGCAGAGAATGTTTTCAATGGCTGAGCATATAGGGAGGCTGGTGAACTTCATTTTTGAGCCCATCAGCTACCACGCGTTGCAATACCGATGGATGATTAAATAAATAAACAAAAGAGACCCTGTCACCATCAGGGCATCAAGCACGGTACGCGGACAGCTGGCACGGCAACCAGACCTGTGGCTGACAGAGATACTGTATCTATTTCCAATGATAGAAACTTAGCTTCCTGCTTGTGTGACTTAATGCTGGGGTCTTGCTTTTCTTTTCTGAACTGAGGTGTGCTCAGATCCAAAGTTATTACTTGGCCAGCCCATCAGGATCACATGTAAATGGCAGGACCCGTGACTGCATCACATTTGTGCCTTTTCACGGTTCTGTCTGGGAACTCTACCTTTTGTAAAAGACTTTGCTAGTGTCCTCCCATCCCCATCCCCCCACTTCCACCCTCCTCCTGGCTGGCTGCCGGGACTGTATTTTGTCGCTTATCTAACACAAAATAAACAGAACAATCTGGAGCTAATTTAAGTGGTTTACCATATCAGGATACAGCTGGGAAAGATTTTAAGAAAAAGGCTCAACAGGAACAATAGTTGTGTGAAGTTGAGCAGCGGCAGAGAGCACAGGAAGGCGGTTTCAGACAGCCTGGCAGACAGCTGTCAGCCACTCCAATAACAACCCCCGAAGCCAATGAAAACGGGCAGGGTCTGTACGGGCCGCTCAGCCGGAACCCTCACAAGGAAAACAAGGGATTCGCGGGCGTTCTGAGTTAATGGCTCAAGTGTGAGGGCCACCAGCCTCCTGGGAGGGAGCTGCAGGGACTCAAGAGGAATTGCAGACAACACTTCACTGCTCCACGACACTGGCCAAGACTGTTTTTTTTTCTTTTTGACGTGCATGCATACACGCTGGCTTTATCCAGACTTAGGAATCCAGTGAGGCCCCGCAGAGGAACATATGTTTTTGACATCAGTTTCTTCTACCCTGCAGGCGGGTTGTCTTTTTTTAACTCTTTGGGGGCCTCTGGCTAGACCTTGAATTTCCTGGTGCAGCTTGACAGAGATGAGAGGGCTTGAGGGAGTTAAATAAAGCTATGTGCTGCCCTTGAAAGAACTTGCAAACGCTTTATATATTAAAACAAACAAGAAAACCTCACTTGGATCAAGCTTTTGACAAAAATTCAACCAATTAGGTAAACGGCATGGTCCTGAAGGCAGTGACGTTTCGTGCAGAGAATACTGGATTGGAAGAGTAGAGCCTGGGACTGGAAGTCTACTTCTGCCACCACAAAAGGCTTCTGGGTCAAAGTTTCCTCGCTGAGGACCAGATGCCCTTATCCTCTTCTTCATCCTCTAATTCATGATATTAGCTTCTGCTCACACCTTCTTCCAGAGAGCATTCGACTTAGTAAAAATGTCCCTCTGACAAGGGACATAGACAACCTCTGGGTCTATTATGAAACAATTCCATTTGTAAGAGGATAACTTTTAAAAAAATCATCCTTGTCTACGTTCTAAAGGAAGAAGAATGCCATTTGGAAGATTCAATTAAAAAAAAAACAAATAAAAGAGTAGAAATTAATGTTTTACTAGTCACTTTTCATCTATTGTATCCTGTGTCACAATAGATCATGATAATAGAACTAACTTAAGACTCAAATTTCAGCATGCAAATAGGCAGAGATATGGATAGGCTTTGTAAGAGCAGAAAGGAATATAAACACTTCTAAAAGATATTTTTTTAAAAAAAGGAAGGCAGAGAAATATCCCCTTTAGAAATGTAATATCCCTTCTATTTCCAGAGCATGTAAGTTTGGACAATGATTATTTCAAAAATATCCAAGCACACTTAAAAAAATCTAACTCTCTGAAAATATAAAATCTCTCTAGAACAGCTCTCAAACAGCAGCATGTACCAGAATCACCTAGAAGGTATGTTAATGCACAGATTGCTGGGTCCCACCTCCAGAGTTTCTGGTCCAGAGGTGGGCCTGAGAATTTGCATTTCAAAGAAGTTCCCTGGTGATGGTGATAATGACGCTTCTGAGACCATACTTTGAAAACCATTTCTCCAGAGAGAGTCTGAATGGCTGATACATTAAAGTCAACCAAGTTTGCAAGTTTTACTCTGCATCTTTTTTGTTGTTCTTTTGAATCACTGGTCAAGTGTGGTTGATGAGTGAGAGTGGAAAAATAAGCAAGAACACAAATGGGTACTGAATCCATGCAGAATATTCACAAAAGTCACACAAAGAGAAAATGGCTGGACCTCAACTTTTGTGAGGATTAAATTATAAAAGTAGTTATTTTCTGAAGGGTAAAATTGACCTTTACTTAAGGATAAAAAAATGTGGCAAAGGAGAAATTTTTATAATAATGAGCCCCTACTCTAGACTCCATACACAGTGGTTCTCATCCTGGCTAAACTACAGAATCACCTGGGGAACCAGAATCTTCAGAGAGGGCTTTCAAGGTGCTTTGGAAATACAGAGAAGATTGCAAACCTGCCTAGAAGGTGTTCTGCCCTGTAGAAAAGGGTGTTTGAATTCATTACTGGACCACAAAGTCTCAAATGATATCTTAGAAATCAACACAAAGATGATGATGTCAAGGAAGATTAAATGGCATGCGAGAAACTGCACAGCGAGTTAGAAACAAAGCCACAGTAAAAACTCTTTTCCTGAAGCCCATCCAAATCTCTATTGTATTATTTGACTACAATGGCAATAATAATTTGAAAGATAGAAAAAAAAAAAGGTAATCGGGGAGAATTGAAAAGAGAGATCTCAGTACACAACAGTAAGGTCAATAATCATCTTGGAGATTCCAGTGGTTTCATTCAAAGTATCCATTTTAAGAAACTGAGGAGTCAATACAGGCTTTCATCAATTCCGAAACCACGCTTCTAATGAATGGTTATGTAACCAGGCCTTCGCTATCTACAACCTAAGTGGTTGTGGTGAGGTTGGTTAATAACATTGTTGTAGTACATGAAGACCATATGTATTTGAAGAATAAGGAAAAAGAGAGAAGATGGACTAGAGCGATGCCATCTGGCAGCCTTAACTGCTCACAGGCAAGCTCTTCTCAAGCAAGCTGTTTCTGATACTCCATCCACGAGATCACCGTATTGCACTGAGAGAGGTTTGCCAGAGGGAAAGTGAGGTCATGGAGTGATTTGGTAAGGCCCCCAGCTCGCCTGTGACTCAGCCTACGTTATGGGACTCAAAATGAATTAAAACTACATTTTAAGAGCCGTATCTTCCACCTGGTTCCCATCACTGCTTTTGGCTAGCAGGAGAAGGACCTGTCAGTTTTTATCGGCAGGAGGTAAAAAGGGACAGCACGTTTCAGGGAAAAGCAAATAAACATACTTGCCAGGATGGTTTCGGGTTTACCAACACAGCAGGTGGGTCAGGAAGCACTGCACCCATTCAAGTAATTGCAACGGCAACATTTCACTCAAGCAGACAACGTGACATCACACGGCCGAGGGGAAGGTATGTTTTGAGCTCAGAATGTGGAACAGAGGGTCACGCAGGAGCTTCTCCAACTATCTGACTAAGGCACTTACATGTTATGGGAACTTTTTTCTCTTGGGATCAATTCACATTCCCACTATCCATTCCCGTTTCTTGATAAAAACCAAACATACAATCAGAAATAATTTTTAAAGCAGCTTTGCTGAAAGAATATTTGAGGCATTAGAAAGAAGAATCAGCGTATCATTTTGATCACTAAAAGATTTTTTCATGGTTACTGAAAACACACTGAGAGCTTGGGGACAGAAGTCAGGGCGTCAGTGGGATCCATGAATGTGTCCTGGTCAGCCAGAGCAGTGCCTCCTTCACCAGTCCATTTCTTGCCAGCCAAAATCATGATGGGAACCAGGCTTTTAAAGGGTAGTTTTAATTCACTTTGAGTATCATAAAGTCACAGACAAAAGCAGCAGTTTGGGGTGGACTTGGTAGTATTCATGTCCTATTGTATGATGGAGCCTATTTATTTCATTTGAGTCTCACGCTTCTCACGCTAGGATCAGACACAGACGTCCTGGTTCCTATCGGTTTATTTTACAAAAGCGCATTTGAGTCTCTTGATCCATATTTCAATATAGGTCCAGTGTTGTATATTTGCGCTTGGCGCTGAAATGTACAGACTTGCCATCCTAGATACATCACAATCATTCTCTTTCACTATGTGTAAGTGTTTATGCCAAGATATCAAATTGAGATACCCAAAATTTTAGCAAAATGAAAAACTCCCCAAAACCCTCTCTTTTCTAGCTGGAGTCACCCAAAGCATGATTTCTTAAAATGACTGCTATTGTTAAAAATCATGTTTTTAAATAATTTTTAATATCAGAAAAATTGTTGCCATAGAAAGTTAGGTATTTACCTTGGGTAGTAGAATAATGGATAATTTAGTTTCCTCTCTATACCCTTCAATAGTTTTCTAGTTTTCTACCATTATCAAGTATAATTTTTTATCAGAAGCATGATTAATTTTAAATAAATTAATGAGAATATTAAGGATTTCTTTCAAAAGCTGATATTAAATCTAAAATAAGTGTGGCTCATTGTATAAATAAAGTCTTCTCTGGAATCCAAAGGTTAGAAAGTATTATTTTAAATGTTAATTTACAAAGAAGAAAGAAATGAACAGAGAAGTACTTTTAGAGAGAAAAGTACATTTTAGAGCCAAATTATTAAAAAATATAAAGTGAAACAAGCCCTCAATGTTTTCACCAATCCCTGTCTAAGCCCCACCTTGTTGGAACAGGGTGGCCCACATACCTGAATGGAGTGGCCCCAAATACTCGGAATCGTATGATGCCGCTGAGACACTTTATATTCATTATATTTCAAGAAAGTCTTCTGACGGATATTAAACATTCCTATTAATTTTCCACATAATTTGCCAACCAATACACTAGTTTCTTCAGCCCCTGAGCATGTTCTTCGTTCTTTACTTGTTTATTTCTGACCAGAAGAGACATAGTTCAATTCTGGTAGAAACGTTCCCTTTCGCCAAATAAATCTGGTCTTTACGATCAACGTGCAATCTGTTTGGTTTCTGTTTCCCATTCATTTCCTGGATACCTTCTTGAGTTATCTGATAACTACCTGACCAACTAACTACTGCTGCCACTTCAATTAACATGGACACAATTTATCCTGCTGACATATCTAGGCCCTTGGCTTCTTTTTTTGAGTTTCATCAGTCACGGCATAAGGGACTCTTCTGAGCTCTATCGATACTGTAACTAAAGGGAAACCAGTGATCCCAAGAAAAGACCCTCTACATTGAGGATCATGATAAGTAAAGCATTTTGTTCAGGTCAGTCTGAGGCAAGCTACCTTTATACACTAAGAGAAAAGATGCCCTAGAGGCAGTAATGGAGAAGGTCAAATGGGCTCTCTATTAAACACGAAGACTGCATTCACTAGGGAAAAAAAGAAAAGAAGGGAGAGGATGTAAAATCGAAGGTAAAATGGAATCTGACATCTGTCAGATCTAAGTGGATGTTGACTTGCCCCTATGTAATCTTAGTCTGTGACTTCATTTATATTCTGAGATCAGCATTTATTACAAATATCCTCTAAGCTAAATGAGCTATTATAATTTTAATAGGAAACTGAAGTCTTGGATGAGGATGCCATGTGATAAGTGAGGCATGGCTCCCACAAAATTCAAAATATTCTGACACATACGTACATCTCACGTGTGAATAGGTGATAATAAACACACACTCTACCCTACATTTCTTTTTAGGATCTCAGCAATTCTGTGAAGGCTTCCCATTCAAGTTCCAAGGCAGATAAGTGGCCAACTACATCAAGGTGCCCTGACTTTTGGGGAGAAAGAGAAAGCTCCTCCTTGGCTTGTTCCATTCCAGAGCAAAGAAGTCTGGGTCTGGGCACATGGACAAGCTTTCTTTAGTATAAAGCCAAGAGCAGATTTGATCAAATTTCTGGGTTATTGTGGTAAAACACTAAACTTGCCTGTCTTCTGGGAATATTTAGGTAGAATAAGAGGTCACTGAGATAACCCCAGGAATCCTACCCCCAAACTGCCCATGTCATCCCAAGTCATTCTTCTCTTACTGACAAAAACCAAAAGATAAGAAGGCAGCTAAAATACCAATTTGTTCTGCAGATAAAATGTTATCTTAATGCAAAGTTTTCTTCCTGAGATTTATCATTTTCCTATTAAATTGTATCATTTATCATGCCTTAAAAGCAATATAAGTGTCTAAGGAAATCAGTAACAGAGTAAGGAATGAGAAAAGAACTTAGTAACTGGAGATTATTACTCGTTCATGGAGGGGATCTTTCTGGCCTGTTTTCTACCAGGAATTATAAATGCATATATGCCTACACATATGCATTGCAAAGTCAAACTTAAAGTATCAATTTACTATGTGCAGTGTTCTGACCACAGGGGATATAGTGATGAATAAGACCGACAAGGTCCTTGCTCCCTTGGAACTTAATTTGATAAACAAGAAAAAAAAAACAAGCAGACAAGATAATTCCCACAGTGATAAGTGCTCTGAAGAAAACCAACGCTGTGATGGGGTAGACAGTGAGTGAGGGGGCAGGGAAGGCAACGTCAAATGAGGAGTTGACTTGTTAGCTGACAAGGCGTCAGCCCTGGGATGGTTAGGATGAAGAGAGTTCCATACAGAGGGAATTCAAGTTCAAAGGCCCTCTTTAATACAATGTTAGGATAGTGGGATACATTGTACCAAAGTTGCTTTCATTTTTTTTTATAAATTTATTTATTTACTTATTTATATTTGGCTGAGTTGGGTCCTCGTTGCTGCGCGCGAGCCCGCTCCAGTTGCAGCGAGCGGGGGCACTCCTCACAGGGTGTGCGGGCCTCTCATCGCGGCGGCCCCTCCTGTTGCAGAGCACAGGCTCCCGGCACACAGGCTTCAGTAGCCGTGGCACGCGATTTCAGTAGTTGTGGCTTGCAGGCTCTAGAGCGCAGGCTCAGTAGTTGTGGCACACGGGCCCAGCTGCTCCACGGCATGTGGGATCTTCCCGGACCAGGGCTCGAACCCGTGTCCCCTGCATTGGCAGGAGGATTCTTAATCACTGTGCCACCAGGGAAGCCCCCAAAGTTTCTTTTAAATTAAAGACTATATTAACTATATTCCTATTTTAAATATAGCAGTGTGTACATGTCAATCCTATACTCCCAATCTATCCCTCCCTCCACCCTTCCCACTTCCCCCAAGTTCATTCTCTAAGTCTGCGAGTCTGTTTCTGTTTTGTAAATAAGTTCATTTGTATCATTTTTTTTTTAGATTCTGCATATAAGTGATACCATATGATATTTGTCTTTGTCTGGCTTACTTCAATTAGTATGATAATCTCTAGGTCCATCCATGTTGCTGCAAATGGCATTATTTCATTCTTTTTATGGCTGAGTAATAGTCCATTGTATATATGTACCACATCTTCTCTATTCATTCATCTGTTGATGGACATTTAGGTGGTTTCCATGTCTTGGCCACTGAAAACAGTGCTGAAATGAACATTGGGGTGCATGTATCCCTTCGAACTATGTTTTTCTCTGGATATATGCTCAGGAGTGGGATTGCTGGATCATATGGTAGCTGTATTTTTTGTTTTTTAAGGAACCTCCATACTGTTCTCCATAGTGGCTATACCAATTTACATGTACCAATTGACATGTACACACTGCTCTATTTAAAATAGATAACCAGGGACTTCCCTGGTCTTCCAGTGGTTAAGAATTGGTCTTGCAACACAGGGGACACTTGTTGGATCCCTGGTCGGGGAACTAAGATTCCACATGCCGCAGGGCAACTAAGCCTGCGTGCCACAACTACTGAGCCCGCACACCACAACTAGAGAGCCTGTGTGCCACAACTAGAGAGCCCATGTGCTCTGGAGCCAGCGTGCCGCAACTAAGACCCAATGCAGCTAAAAATAAATAAATAAATATTCAAAAATAAAATAAAATAGATAACCAAAGAGGAACTAGTGTAAAGAAAAAAAGACTATATTAACTATATTCCTAATAATTTTCTGTTGTTGAGAAAAACATAAGCTAAATAATGCCTGGCAATCAACCACAAAGAAACTTCAAATCAAATTTTGTAATTATCATCACTTTTCTTCCATTATCTATGCCACACACCTACTTAATTTCATTGAAATGTATTTATGATAGGATATATATCCATTTGAAATCCTTTTTTGAATGCAGTTGTGTTTAAAGGTGGCAAATTAAACCACAGGTTTGACCAGAATCAAGGAAAACTGAATGATCTTCAATCAAATTTGACCAAAGTCAGTTAACTTCTTAGAAATTTATAATGGAACAAACCAAGAGAAAGGTCACAGCTCAAACTGTCACCACACTTCCTCATGTTGGCCCATCAGCTTCATGAGACATCCTTTCAATCCTAAAGACAACTAATTCATAGTTTATAACTGTAAGTTTGAGGTGTAGAGTAGATTTATTAGTAAAGAGTAGATTTATTATTTCTCTTTGGAAAGGTATCTCCTATGTAGCAACTAAAAATTCCACATGCAATTTCATAGTTAATATATTGGCACATCAGGGTTTTCTGATGGTACTACTAGGAACTAAAACTACCAATACCAATACCAACATATTGTCAATTAAAGTAGAATTATTTGAAGTGGAATTATACTTATGGAAACTTTTCAGGAATATTCCCTTTCCGTTTATAGACTTCATCTGATTTGATTTTTAAGGGCCTTTCAAATATTATATATATATATATATATATATATATATATATATATATATATATATATATATCATATCTGCTCCTTTCTGAATCCCCACACTTGGAGCCCCTTATTCTCACATATATGTATATGTATGTATGTATTTTTAAAAACTTTTAATTTTAGAACAGTTTTAGAGGTAGAGAAACATTGTGAATGTAGTACAGAGAGTTCCTGGACCTCTGGAGCCTAAACACAGATACAATATTTGTACAATAACATATTCCCCAGAGATTACTGCTGTGGTGTCCTGGTCAACCAGTGTAAAAAGGTAAAAAGCTCAGATAGTGATGATAATAATAATCATAGCTGTATTTATCAAATTCCTTCCTTACACCAGGCCTGGTATCAGGTACTTTACATGAATTATCTTATTTAATTCTCATAATAGTCCTGTGAGTAAGCGTTATCCCCATTTTGCAGACAAGAATACAGATGCTCAGAAAAGTAATTTACCCAAAGTCACCCAATTAGTAAGTGGTAGAACGAGGATCTGAACTCGGGTTTGTCTGATTAGACAGCCCCTGCTCTGTCCTAACCATTTGCTTCACTGTCTCTCCAAGATGGGCCCCTGAGTTGCCATGTCTTCTGGTCTGTTATAAATCAGACTCTGCCCCAACCTCGGAAGCCAATCCTGTAGGCAGCCTAGGCCCCTATTCCTGGCTTTGCCCAGATCTGGCTTCCTAACCTCTCCCTGTTCCCAGTATGCCAAGTAGTTGATTTTCCAGAGGATTCTAGATTGACTGAAACTGGAATCTTTGTTGGCATATTATATTGCTCTATCAGGCATCTGACTCGGGCAATCTTTTGGAGTTAAAATGTAACATCAATTTTGGGTGTTCTTTTGAGTTGGGAGAAAATCTAGGTCCATTACTAAGTTCCTATGATGAGCGATGTATGCCCAAGGCCAAGAATAGTAAAAGAGCACAAGGGCAAGAGTTGAATGGGCTTCATGGAATACACTGAACTGGAGTTGAGATAATCACATGTAACTTTAAAAACAAAGCATTGTCCTGAAATACCAACATTTAAAATCATTTTTCTTTTCCAAACTGTTTCTTACTTCTTACTCTTCACACACTGTGTAAGAAAGATCCACTGACCATTATTTCTGCACTTGCAGACATACTCTCAAGATTCTTGACATTTTTCAAGCCCTGAACGCTTAAGGAAACAAACGCTGGCTGACTGGTGGTGTCTCCAACGAAGAGACTGCTTATGTCTGCTCCTTTCTGAATCCCCACGCTTGGAGCCCCTTATTCTCACAACCTATCACATCTTTCTCGTTTACAATTCTCAGCAGGATCCCTCGTTGATGGTTACACAGACTGTGCACTAATCTACAGGAACACCGTTTCCTCAGTCCATGTAACCACTGATCTCCCTGAAGCTCCAAAATCAATCCGTGCTTCAGGACTTGAGAAAAGATTATCAACAAAGGGACAGCCATCTAAGAGAAAAAGTAAATAAGTTCTTGCAGAGAAAATAAATGCTATTGTCATACACAGCAATAAGACTGATTAAATTCTTCAAGAATATGAGCTGACAATTCAAGCAGTGGGAATGTGATAACGAAGGTTTCATAGCATCACAGCAACTCGGCCTCCAAGAAGCCAGCAAGGATGCCTATATCTTTTTTTTATTGCTATTAGGAAGAAAGTAAAAGTACCAAGATCAAGAATTCAATTTACTTCTCTTAACTTTCTAAATGTTGTATAAATAACTACATTATTTTTTATTTTTTTAATATAAACTTATTTATTTTATTTATTTTTGGCTGTGTTGGGTCTTCGTTGTTGCGCGCAGGCTTTCTCTAGTTGTGGCGCACGGGCTTAGTTGCTCCGCGGCATGTGGGACCTTCCAGGACCAGGGCTCGAACCCGTGTCCCCTGCATTGGCAGGCGGATTCTTAACCACTGCGCCACCAGGGAAGCCCATAACTACATTATTGAACACAGTGCAGTGTAGAATTTAATAAAAAGAAGTGCAACTAAAAATGAGATACACCTCCTCACTTTTCAGAGCAGCATGTTCTATTGTGGACAAAAGACTCAATTTCTCAAAGAGCCATGTGATACTATGAATGTAGTAGCTGGAATGCAAAGCAAAAGATCTAAGTTTTCAAACCATTTCTGTTACTGGTCACCTGTGCTTTTCAACAAATCACCTCCCTTGGGATTATATCCCTATTTACAAACAGGTGATAATTATTTCTTATCTACCCCAGAGAATTAGAAGACAATGGGGCACTACAACAAAGGGGACATTTTAAAGACCTTAAGAAGCAACAGCACCCTGGTGGGTAGGGGATGTGATAAGCTCGGAGGCCACGCATGAGTGGGGGGCAGGGAGGATACAGGAAATCTCTCTATCTTTCCCTTAATCCTGCTGTGAGCCTAAACTGCTCTTAAAAAATAAAATCTTTAAAAAAAAAAAAACTTTCCGTTTTGGAAAAGATTACTTCTATTTTATGGAGAAATACTTTCCTAATAGTGAACTTGTCCAAAAAAAAAAAAGATTTTATAATCTTAAAAAAGAAAAAGATTGCTGAAAATGGATACAGACAGAGGCCTTGAGAGTATCTTCGACCTATATAAGTCATAATGATTAAAATTTCAAAGAAACTGTTATACAGCATGAGCATTTAATAATATGTTGATCCCGGATCTCCTAATTCTATTTGTTCTATGTTGCAACGGTATTTCTTCTGGCACCAAGGAGGAGTGTTATCACATCACAGCAAACAAGTTAACTATTTTGGGTTTTCTTTAGAGCAGTTAGAAAAGACTTTCTTTCCCACTTCTGCCTCCATCATGTTGCATTCTGCATTTATAAAATGATAATAGGGGCTTCCCTGGTGGCGCAGTGGTTGAGAGTCTGCCTGCTAATGCAGGGGACACGGGTTCGAGCCCTGGTCCGGGAGGATCCCACATGCCTTGGAGCAGCTAGGCCCGTGAGCCACAGCTACTGAGCCTGCGCGTCTGGAGCCTGTGCTCCGCAACAAGAGAGGCCGCGATAGTGAGAGGCCCACGCACCGCGATGAAGAGTGGCCCCCGCTTGCCGCAACTAGAGAAAGCCCTCGCACAGAAACGAAGACCCAACGCAGTCAAAAATAAATAAATATTTAAAAAAAAAATGATAATAAGGGTGATCATCATTCTTGGCCAAGTGCCTCTGTACATGCTGAGACCCACTGGAGTAATATGTACTTCAAGTAATGAGACTGCCTTCTTTCTTTTTTCAATATTCCAACCCCTGATTTATGCAACCAAAGGAATCACATCTTTTGGGAGAGTCACTGGGAGGCAATACCCTTATTTCAATGATGCTGTCAGTGCTCAAGGCTGTTTTTGGAAACATCTTCAGAGCCAGTTTACAAGCCTCCTAAGCAAAACGACCTCACCACTCCTGCCTCCAAAGAAGGAGGTTAAGAGACACAGCTCTTGCTTTGTAGAATCTTACAGTCTACTATGTGTTATTTTCATCTTAGCATGATCGTTAAGAGAGAAAATCTTCAATAAAAAATCCCTGGGGAACTCCCACAAGGAATGAATTACTGCAAAGCTACAATCTAGAGCAACACTGTCCAACAGTAATATAACCTGAGCCACATATGTAATTTAAAATTTTCTAGTGGCCACATTTTGAAAAAGGTAAAAAGAAACAGTTAAAATTAATTTTAATAATATATTTTATTCAACCCAATATATTAAAGATATCAGTTCAACATGTAATCAATATAAAAAATTATTGAGATATTATTTTACATTCTTCTTTCATACCAAGTCTTTGAAATTCAGTCGTTTATACTTACAGCACATCTCAATACAAATTAGCCACATTTCAGATGCTCAATAGCCCTCTGCAGCTAGTGGGCACCTATTGGACAGCACAGATCTGGAATTTTTTCTTCCCCGAATAATGAAGGCTAGTGAGCTATTTCGTATTGGATTAACTGAGTTCTTCTTGACATTTTCTTAATTCCTTTCACTTGTGAGTAGATGACCATGGTACAAGAAAGCTGTCTGTAACACTGGGCAGAGTTTGGCATTATAACAAAAAAAACTATAACAAAGTCAATCTGACCTATGCCAGAAAAAAATGGAAATTAAAACAGAAATGGTAAAGAAAGGTCTAGAAGCTCTTTCACCCACCAACAATTTGGCCTCTGGTTGGCCTCTGAGATGCCACTGTAGCTTGGAGAGGCTGCCTGTGGCTTTCTCAAAACCGGGAAAAGCTGGAGACAGCTTTCAAGGGGAGGGGTTTGCCTTTGCCTAGGAAAAACAAAACCTGTGATCTAAGTTGCCTGATCATTCACAACCCAAACATGCTGAAAACAAAGGAATAGCGAGGGGGCAAGGACCTGGGGAGAGCAGTGAGCCAGAGGGGCTGGAGAAGCTGAGACAGGAATTTAGGGCTTAGGAACAGCAGGCGAGAAAGGAAAGGAAATTGAAGACTCAGGAAGTGCCTCTGAAGACCCTTCATTCCATTATCCAGGGAGACCAAGGAGGCCAGGCCTCCCTGCATTCATTCTTAGCAAGAGTGCAGACTCCATGGCCCAGACCTGCGCACAAAGGTACTTCATGTCTGTCGTGTGGGACGGAGGCACATCCTTTAAGAGGAGCCATACCAACCACCATCAAGATTTGCCATCCAGGACATGCAGTGTCCCAGTGTCACGTGGGGTTCTCTCACAGCTAAGCAAAATCCTTGGCCATGTGGCCAAGGGCTAGACTGCTTGCCCCACCTCCCACTGGCAGTTTCGAGGAAACACAGCTCCTGCCTCAAGCTCTAGGTAAGGATTAGTGGGCAATTTTTGGTGAATGAATGGAGCTGATCTCCTTTAAAGAACTTTAAATTCTTCCATTAAATGATCACGAGTGGAAACCTGAGATTTTGAACATTAAAAAAAAAAAATCCATGAAATTAAATGTATTCTGTTCCATAATTTGCCCCATTTCTTTTAATATAAAAATGTTTTAAATTACTAACCAGTTAAATTAAATAATTTTCCTTCTCTACATTCAAGCAAAATTAACATTCCAGGAGGACACACCCATGGTTTTGGATGTCCCTTTGAACACCACTGGGAAGGCTGGACCGGCCTAGTCACCACACCCAGAACACACCTTTGCTTCCCTCCCCCTGCTCGTCTGCTCATGCCACTCTCCATGCCCCAAATGCCCTGCCCTCTCTTTCCATTCGCCTGCTGATATTTTATCCATCGTTCAAGCACAGTTTAATTTATATCCTGGCTCCTCATGAAGCCTCTCCTGCTGACCCCGATCCAGAGGCTCTCTTCCAAACTTCATCTTCCAGTTCCACTCGCTTGACTTTGACCTGTGGCCTGCTGGTAGGTGGGTGTGTTGCTGGATCTCGAATGCAAGCACACTCCTCCACCTGCAAATGTTTCCTGAGTTTTGTGCTAGGCACTGTGCTGGACTAGTGGCTCGACAGACTTTTTGTCTTCCCTGTGACCATTCACACTGCCCTCTGTAACATTTCTCCTTGAACTAAGTGATTTTCAGCCTGGAGATCAGGGAGAAAACACAACTCCTTCTAGTGTATGCGTCAGAGACCCAGACATGGGAAAGGACTTCTCCAAGCTATACACTTGCCTGGCCCTGCCTCAGCCCCAAGGGAATGTGACACTTATGCCTCACATCTTTAGCTTCTGGTCTCCTCAGGACCAACACATTGTCCTAAATAAAGTCGAGAGTCATGCTTATTAACTGACTAATTCTTGTTGTCAGGAAGAAAATGATGACTCACATGGTCAGGTGACCTCACCTGGTGATAGCGTGATGATCACAACCCACCACAGATACCAATCAGGCCCCTCCCTTCAGGGACTCCCCGATGTGAGCTGTACGTACTGCACACAGGGCACTTTTGGGAACTGGATTTTCAACAGATCCCACCATTTAGCCTGCTCTATTACCTCTGGACGCGAGAAAGACCTTCTAACATCAAACATGACACCAAAGTGGGATTTTAAAGCAGCACCACAAAGCCAACATTCTTAGTCCAAACACAGCACTCCCTTCCTTCTTGTACACTGCTGACGAACGTGTGTATGTCTGTGGATGTCAGAACATGTTACCAGATCACAGGCTGTTTTGAAAACAGATATAGCTTTGGGTTTTGTTGGTAGTCTCCACAGAAGTGGATGCCATTTTTAATGTTTGCTAAGTTTTTTGAAGCCATTTTTCTTTTTTAAAAACTCTGCCCAAATAAGAAAGTGTTCTGGAGTAGAGACAACAAAGAAACAAATCACTGTACTTGGCACAGTCATCCTAGGAGGGGTTGATTAAGTGTGGACCATACTGTGAAAGAAAAATAGGAAAGAGATCATAGACACCACAGTTGGTTAAGGTTGACAGCTGCCGGAAAGGAACAAACCCGTGGTGCCAATAATCTCTGAAATATTTTCTCATTAAGGACACATGAAAAAAGAGCTCCCACTAGGTTAAGGATTATTCTGTAAGAAAGGAACAAGCCTGGAAGGCAGATATCTGTATACAGTGTTTTGTTGATGCTTCGTACCTAACTGCCAAAGTCAGCAAGAGACGCGATGGGGATTTTTTCAAATATATCATTATTATTGTTTTTAGGCCTGGCCGGGGGAATCTCATGCTTCTGAGAGCAAAGGATGAGCAGCCTTTTAGAGGCCGAGCACAGCAGGGCTATCTCCCACAAAGAGCTTCGGTCCTGGTTCCCAGGCCCTCCTCGGAACAGCAAGTCTCCTTAAACTCCTGGGAAGGAGGGAGACGGCAGCCTTTCCTCAGCTGCCTAACAGGGGGCCTCAGATCAAGTCGGAAAACCACAGCAATCACTGTATAAACCCAAAGTGGAGAGGAATCTGGGACAGAACGCCGGCACAAGCTAGCCCTGGAATGCTCCAATTTTGGAGCAAATGCCTTGTTTCAAATATATTCCACACACATGCACAGCAGTTACCACTGCCTCGAGGAGAACCCCACACATGGAGAGTAAAATGGGGAAGAATTAGATTGTTTGGGTTCTTTAGTAGCTAAAATTCAGTCACTCTCATTTTTTTGTTTTCTTAAAAAAACTACCACACAGTCAGTCCCCATTACATTCTGGCAGATAGGAGTATAAACAATACACAGCTTTTGTTTGTCAACTGAAAATACTGGTTCCTAAATTTTTACCTTCCATGTATAATTAATGACATTGATTTTTTTAAATTCCAGGCGCAAAACACCTGAAATACAATCTATTTTCTGCTATTTCAGAAACTCATAATTCCTAGGCCATTTAGTCCCCTCTTTCATCCTCTGGTTGCCTACTGCGTATTTGCATCTATAACTGGGGCGACCTGACTTTACTTCAGCCCCTTCCTCCTGCTGTGACTGTGGTTGCCACGTGATTATTTTTATGTAGAACCTCCTTCTCACCTTGCTTCATCCTCCAGGGCAGCCTGTCCAACTAACACTCCCCTCGCCTCCACAGGGACTTCTGGCTCTAATGAGCTCTGTCAGAAATGTACAATATAAGCAATGGATCCATTTTAAATGTGACCTTTAAAATGGAGTGCAAAACAAGAGGCGAAAGTAAACCCAAACAAATCGGAAAGCTTGTAATTTAGTCAATAAGTATGCTCAGTTCAATATATATTTTCCATTAAGTATAAACTCAGGGAAAGGCCACTTCTCATAGAAGTGTAAAAGTAAAGATTATTTCATGTTTCTCATGCTAAGAAATTCATAATATCAATAATATGATATTATATTATAGTATATAAGTAGAATTATGATAAAACATGGAAGATCTGAAAAACATAGGCATTGAGAAGCATCTTTGCCTTAGACTCTGGGCTTGTGGATTCAATGGTTTGTCACAGAGAATACAAATGCAAGACTTTGTTCTGGGGGCCTCTAAAATGTATTGATTATTATTTTCTCTCAATAAAATAATCAACAAGGGCTTCCCTGGTGGCGCAGTGGTTGAGAATCTGCCTGTCAATGCAGGGGACACGGGTTCGAGCCCTGGTCTGGGAGGATCCCACATGCCGCGGAGCAACTAGGCCCGTGAGCCACAACTACTGAGCCTGCGCGTCTGGAGCCTGTGCTCCGCAACAAGAGAGGCCACGATAGTGAGAGGCCCGTGCACCGCGATGAAGAGTGGCCCCCGCTTGCTGCAACTAGAGAAAGCCCTCGCGCAGAAACGAAGACCCAACGCAGCCATAAATAAATAAAAATTTAAAAAAAAATCAATAAATCCGTATGCATTACTGCCTATTACTAATAAAACCTTAAAGTGATCCGACATGCTTTTAGCATAGACATTAACATGAAAATTCTAAAGAGGTGAAATGGGTTAATGACCTCTGGCTAGGGAGAAGATAGTTCTCATCTCATAGTTTTGAGCTATGTGTTGTTATTCCCCTCTATGGAAGTTGTGTTGAAAAAAGCACTATTTGCAAAGAGAAAGCCAGTGTGGATCCACTATATCACTTATTCACTTAACAGGTTTTCCTTAGTTTTGTCAGAAATGCATTTAAGAGTCTGAAGAACTTAGTGAGATTGATTTGCCAGCATCAAATTACTTTGTTCCTGGCACAGAATTTCTATAATATTTATAAGTCTGCCAACTGCCTAATAAGTACATTTAAACTGTGAAGGAGTTCTCCATTTATTGGTACCAGTTTTGAAGGGAATTCAACATACGAGGGAGAAAGGGACATAAGATTTAGGGGAATTAGTTAAGAATCTTTATCACTCTAAGGTATTAAATCACACATAATTTTGTGAAAGATAATCAGATAATAAATGTTAAAAGTTTAGGCTCTGGAATAAATTACTCTGTTTGTTCAAGTAGAGATGTGTGATCGAACAGGATCTGGTCAAGGTTCCTCTATGGTGGTGCTACTGGGTTCTGTCTCTCTCTCTCTATTCTTCATTAGGTAAATTCCCAGGGTTTGAATAAGTTACCTTAGATTAAAAGTTCTCAAATTTCTCTATACAGAAGAATCACCTGGATTACTGTTAAAAATGAAGATTCCTGGGCCCAGATCCCAGAGTTTCTGATTTCATTCATTTAGGTTCTGATTTAGTAAGTCTGTAATAGAGTCTGAGAAATTGTATTTTTAAAAACTGAGATGAAATTCACATAACATAAAATTAACCATTTTAGTGTGTCCAATTCAGTAACCTTTAGTACATCCACAATGTTGTGCAGCCGTCACCTCAGCAAGTGCATTTTTAACAAACACTCCACTGCTGCAAGTGGTTCCCAGCTGGCACACTCAGTTACCACCTTAAATGCTCAGATGATGATGACAAGGGATGAGGAAGCCTCATGGGTCTCCTGCAGATTATAAAAGAAGATTTTTTTTAAAAGTGTCTTCAGACATCTGCACCTAAAAAATATATGCCTTTACCTCTCCCTTTCACTAAATATAAGTGTGATACCAAGAAGCTAGTATATGTCAGGGTTTTCTATACTACTGGATTCAATAGTTATTTGTTTGGATGCACCCAGTATTTTTATGCTTGTGAAGAAGAGCAGTGCCAAGTGAAGTAAAGTGAGAAAACTGGAAAAAATGAATCACCATTCTATAACCAGCCAGATCCAGGGCTTGTTTCCTTGGGTTTTAATCACATTATTATAGCACATTATTAAATTCATCTTCAGGCAATGAAATTGTCAATAAACACAGAAAAAGTCTCCAGAGGAAATCAGGTTTGTCCTTATAGTCAAACTCTCCTCTAAATGTAAGTGAAAATGGTTATTCTGATAAGAGTTAATATAAACATATAATAGCTGCAGAAAGATGTCGAGATCAATCGTTGCTTTCTCTTCAAGGTTCTAGACTCAGTTTTCCTAGTTTTAATTCATGATCAAGTTGCTCCACAGTTGGCTCTAATTTTAGCTCATTTTACTCAGGGTTAGACTTCTGTGAAGATTCCTGGAGTTTAGCAACTATAAAGCTCAGCTGTGGTGATAGGCGCCCAGGTTAAAATGGTATCTTCCTAATGGCCGTTAGTGCTGCTTCTCTTAACCAATACTCTGCTAAAATTACATAGACATAGAATAAGATGAATAACATCACGTTGTGATGAGTTAGAATAAGATGAAAATTCATTACAATGTGAGAAACCAGGACTCACAGACAATCTGTAATGTCAGAGAGAACACTGGAGAAATTTCCATAAGCTGGAGGGCTGGAGAAGCTGAGCTGAAGAAACAAGGGCTGGTCTACCCTGTCTGCCTCGACGTGGAGCCACTCGCCTACCTGAAAAGAGGCAGGAAGGCAGCCCGGGAGGGGACAGTGCTCATATCTGACACGACCAGAGCATTACTACCTCTTCAACTTCCTATCCGCAGTGAGAGATCACAACTCCTAGAGAACAGTGGGCAGAAGAAAGGGCCTGGCAGTGGGGCACACTGCCCTGGCAAATGCCCCCCTAAGTAAAGCCCTGAAGGTGTGGAGACAGGAAGAATCTGGTAGCCATGCCGAAGAAGCAGCCCGAAGATAAGAAAATGTTAAGTAGGTCAGTCAGGTTCACTGGAGTGTAGGACACTCAACGCCTAAAGGCCACTGGGAACAGAGCGAGTTGTGTGCATCAACCTGACCCCACGCTATAGATGTGAGAAGGAATTAACCAGGGGACAGTGACCAGAGGCCAAGAGATGGCCATGCACTCTGGGCGGATAGGTCCTCGACTGCTTACACTCAGAGGAAGAGTATATAGCTGGAAATGATTTACTATGGAAATGACGATTTTAGAAAAGTTCTGTTCAGAAAGATTCAGGAAAATCATGGGTTTTATGAACAGAGGTGTAGAAAGCCAAAAAGTAGAGATTAGGGACAATGGGATGAGACAGAAGGAAAAGATGAGATGTAAAAGCACAGCTGATGAGGTTTAACAGGTACTGACCTCAAGTTGATCTGGGTTTGAATTCTCCTCTTCCATCTATTAGATGTATGGCTCTTAGTCCATTCGGCAGCTATAACAAAATACCATGGACGGGGTGGCTTATAAACAACAGAAATTTATTTCTCACAGCTACGGAAGCTGGGAAGTTCAAGGTCAAGGCACCAGTATAGTCACCTTCTGGTGAGAATCCTCTCCTGGTTCACAGCCAACATCTTCTCACCGTGTCCTCACATGGAGGAAGGGGCTAGAGATCTCTCTGGTGCCTCTTTTGTAAAAGCACTAATCCCATTCATGAGGGGTCCTCCCTCATGACCTAATTACCTCCCAAGGGCCCCCACCTTCCAACACCACCACGTATGAATTTTGGGGGAACACAAACATTCAGACCATAGCAGTAGACTTGGGAAAGTCACTTAACCTCTTTAAATTTTGGTTTCTTCATTTTTAAAGTAGGGATAAAGAAACCCATTTCACAATGCTACTTGGAACTTTAATGATTAAAACATGACTAACAATGAGAAAGTATAGGAAAAGCACTAGAACGGCCTGGGATGCAGTAAATATTTAATAAACAGTAGTCATTATTATTACTAACAAACTTAAAAGAAAAAAGAACTGATTAAGGCAAAGAAAGGATTGCAAAGATGCTAAAAATACTATCAATAGTAATCTCCACTGGAGATACTAAAGAGGAGAATTAAAATTGCACAAATGTCTAGCTGGTATTGCAAAAGAGCTCCAGCAGACTGAGAAAAAGGATGAAAAACTGAAACTGATGAAAGAAAAGCTGAGTCAGTAATTCAACCTACAAATTAAAGACATTTTTGAGAATTAAATCAGAACAAAAGCAATAAACAGAACAAAAGCAATAAACTAAAATATGAACAAGGAAGACTTCCTGGAGTGAAAAATAATCTCAGCATGCAGATCAAAGGGCTCACTGTATTTCAGGCAAAATTAATTTTAAAATATTTTAAAGACCCACACCCCTAGATATAATTAAGCAAAAAATTTAAACTATGGAGATAATTTTTTTAAGCCTCCTAAAAAGGTTCCAGGGACCAGCTTACCAGAGGGATCTTTCAAACAATCTGCAAAGTGTTCCAGAGCATAGAAAAAGATGGAAAAACTTCCAAAGTATTTTATGACATGTGTATAACCAATACAACAAAACCCAACAGGGAGAAAAGAAACCACCTACTCCACTTTTACTTTTAAATCAATGCAAATCTTCTAAATAAAATCCTAGCAAACTGAATCCAGCAGTATAATTAAAATACATACACACTATAAAGTTGGATTTAGCTCAACAAAGCAAAGATGGTCCAAGACTAATGTATCTATTAATATATCAAACTGTCAGAATAAGGCAACCCAATTATAAGGTATTCCCATTTTCTCAGTGTAAAGCTCCAAAAATTATTTTTGCCGACTTGAATAAATATTATGGATATTTATGAAATAGTCAACTATCTATTTAAAATATATCTATGTATAACACATTTGAAATCATATAATAAAAGAGATATACAGATCTTAAAATATTGCTTTTTTCCACCTTCATTTATCATGAAAAAACTGTATTCCACCTCTCCCCATGCACACTTGACATCAGTATCTGTTGTCACAGGAGCCACCCTGAGACGTTTAACAGTTTTCCAGAGCTACCATTTTCACTTCTGTCTGAGTACTTCTCAGTCTATGTATGATACATCAATCCATATATACGTTCATTTCAGGATATAATTTATCCTTAAATTGTATAATTGTGATATCTACAACAAAGGCTTATTTCACAAACTTATAACTTCCAATTCTTAAAACAGTGAGGTCATTTCCCAGGAATAATTACTAAATCAGTATTAAATGCCTTGGACTCCTTTTTAATTGATTCTTTCCAGTGACCTCTATAAGCATTCAATACCAGCACTGATCAAAGTGCTTTACCAGGCTGTTCAAAATAAAGGAAATTGAAAAAGACTCTCGGACTATGAGAGAACTTGTAAGGACTTAAGTATAAGATGTTGCCCTCTTTTCTGAAGGGTAAGTTTTTTGGGGAAAACATATGTTATCTATACTCAACCTTTTTCACAGCAGGACACACTTAGAAAATTATAGTATTTGTATAGCACTAAAGCAACTGAAAAAGGCTGGTCAGGGTGGATGCTACCTCGGCCCTGCCGAGGCTTCTCAACAAATCAAAATTGCAGCACACCTCGGGGAAAGCACTGCTATATCTTGAGGTCCAGTAAGAACTTCCAGATCATAGTGTCAGAGGCAGAAAGGGTGACACCTGGCTCTGCTTGGCTGTGTGACCTTAGGCAAGTTACTTAGCCTCTTTGTGCTTCAGTTCTCACATCTGCAAGATGGGATAATAAGAGTCCCCAGAGAATTACTGTGAGGATTAACTGAACTAATTCATGTAAAGCACTTAGAACCATGTCCCACACATGGTAAGTACTCAGTAAATGCTACGTTCCATAACCATGCCTAATTACAAGCAAAACAAAACAAAACCAAACAACTCTTTAAAAAATCTATAAGTAGAATACCCAGATTAATTCCTCAATGTGTCACCTCATACTTCTCACACAGTCACTTTATAGTAAAAACTTACCAGATGACAAGTCCTGACCTCACCCTTGGAGTTTCCAATCAAATTTTTGGGTTTTAGCCAAGGATCACTAGGGGTCTGAAAAAGCCTCCTTCATGAAAGACAGACCAAAACAAAGATACAAATGACCTTAGAAGAGAAAGAGACAAAGTTGGGAGTACAAGCAAACTTAAAAATATATACAATATTGTGAAGCAACTATACTCTGACAAAAATGTTTTAAAAAGTAAAAAAAAATACATGTATGTGTATACCTAATACACACATATATGTATATGTATACACATACCTACATACACACTCACATTCACATATATATATATATATATAATTAATGGTTAAGAGTGCAGGCTTTGGAGAAATAAATTATTACATTTATAAAATAAAAACAAACTTTACAAAAAAGGAGTTATCAGAAAACAGGAAAGAGTTTTTGACAATTAAAAAATATGGTGGTTGCTGCTACTGGGCATATGCCCTGAAAAAAACATAATTCAAAAAGATACATGTACCCCAGAGACTTTCCTGGTGGCGCAGTGGTTAAGAATCCGCCTGCCAATGCAGGGAACATGTGTTCGATCCCTGATCCAGGAAGATCCCACATGCTGCGGAGCAACTAAGCCTGTGCGCCACAACTACTGAGCCTGCGCTCTAGAGCCCACAAGCCACAACTACTGAGCCTCCACTCTAGAGCCCACAAGCCACAACTACTTAGCCCGCACACCACAACTACTGAAGCCTGCGCACCCTACAGCCAGTGTGTCGCAACTACTGAGCCCGCGCACCGCAACTACTGAGCCTGTGTGCTACAACTACTGAAGCCCGCGCGCCTAGAGCCTGTGCTCCGCAACAAGAGAAGCCACAGCAACGAGAAGCCTATGCACCGCAACAAAGAGGAGCCCCACTCGCCACAACTAGAGAAAGCCCATGTGCAGCAACAAAGACCCAATGCAGCAAAAATAAATAAATAAATAATAATAAAATGAAAAACAAAAAAAATATACATGTACCCCAATGTTCATTGCAGCACTATTTACAATAGCCAGGATATGGAAACAACCTAAATGTCCATCTACAGATGAATGGATAAAGAAGATGTGGTACATATATACAATGGAATATTACTCAGACATAAAAAGGAATGAAATTGGGTCATTTGCAGTGATATGGATGAACCTAGAGTCTGTCATACAAAGTGAAGTAAGTCAGAAAGAGAAAAATGAATACCGTATATTAACGCATATATATGGAATCTAGAAAAATGGTACCAATGAACCTATTTGCAGGGCAGGAAAAGAGACGCAGATGTAGAGAATGGACTTGTGGACATAGGTGGGGAAAGGAAGGGTGAGACGAATTGAGAGAGTAGCATTAACATATATACACTACCATGTGTAAAACAGATAGCTAGTGGGAAGCTGCTGTATAGCACAGGGAGATCAGCTCAGTGCTCTGTGATGACCTAGAGGGGTGGGATGGCAGCGGGGTGGGAGGGAGGCTCAAGGGAAGGGGATATATGTATACATATAGTTGATTCACTTTGTTCTATAGCAGAAACTAACACAACATTGTAAAGTAATTATGCTCCAATAAAAAAATAATAAAATAGACTTGAAAAAAAATGGTGGTTGCAATGAATTCAATAGAATGATTAGAGAATAATGATAAGGAAATTTCCCAAGTAGTAGAAGAAAAATTAAGAAAATAGGGGAGGAAAAAAACTAAGAAAATTAGAGGATTGATCCAATATCCAAATAACAGGAGTTTTGTAAAGAGAGAATAGGAGAAAGGTGGGGTGGAGGGCCAAACAATTCTGAAATAAAGAATACAAGGAAATTTCCCATAACAAAAGGATCTGCATTTTCAGATGGAACATGCTCTCTGAACACTCAGCATAATGAATAAACCATGATCTACACCCAAAGCACATCATAGGAAAATTTTAGAAAACTGTGTCTAATGAGAAGGGGGAAAAAAACACATATATATAACAGATTAGGAATCAGAATGACATTGCCATAATGAAAATGATTTTTCAAA
Source organism: Balaenoptera borealis (assembly GCF_965194805.1). NCBI lineage: Eukaryota > Metazoa > Chordata > Mammalia > Artiodactyla > Balaenopteridae > Balaenoptera > Balaenoptera borealis. Next base: position 64,150,742 of record NC_138867.1, read on the forward strand.
AAATTTTTCTCCCTTCTTTTGTTTTTTCTATAATCAGTGATGTATGACTTTATTGTCAGAAAATTTTAATATAAAAAAATCTATACTTGGAGACTCTAGCCTAGATTTAAATGGTTCCATTTCTTAAGTGTCTCCATAATGTCACAATCTGTCTCTGCACTGATCAGAGACCCCTCTAGTCAGCGGAAGTCCTCTTCATAGAGGATGCCTGGGCTGTAGAGATTGTTGGGAACAAGTCAGTCCAGGGATTCACTGCCCAGCTGCCCTGCATAGGAGTGTTGTCCACTCACACTTACTCAGTTACTGAGAGCTTGTTTGCAAGCATACTCCAAGAATATTTTGATATCTGAAGGAAGACGGGAGAAGGCTCATAATTCTTTTTCCTTAGACACATTTTTCTATCCATTATTATCATGTCTCCACTCTTGCAGTTAGCATTTATTTTAATAAGGAACTGCTAAATGCTCCAATTTATCTTCATTCCATTTATTGAATACTATGTCTTAAGCTCTGCCAAGAGATGATTTTCCTATTGACGGACTTACCTGTGGAGAAGATGAACACCGTGTTGTTCCAGAGCCCACGGCTTTTTAAGGCTGTGGTGACATTTCCCACTGCTTCATCCATAAGGGACACCATTCCTGCATAGTAATGCCTATTCTTATCTTGGATAAAGTCGTATGGCTTCAGGTATTCCTCCGGGACCTGAAGGGGCTCGTGGACAGACTGGAGAGCAAGGTAGAGAAACAGAGGCTGGAAAGAGAGTTTGTGCAAATCAGTTAAGAGGGCTTGGAAGCATTAAATATATAGAGAGAAGCCCAGATTTATCAGTTAATAAAAGTAATATTCAGACAACCCACAAACTGGGTTAGAAATATTTTTAAGTCATATATCAGATAAGGGACTTGTATCTAGAATATATTAAGAGCTCTTACAACTCAATAATAAAGCTCAATTAACCCAACTACAAAATGGGCAAAGAATTTGAATAGATGTTTCTCCAAAGGAGATATACAAACGGCCAATAAGCACATGAAAAGATATTCTGCATCATTTAGTCATTAGGGAAATGCAAATAAAAACCACACTGACATACCACTTCACACCCACTACGAGGGTTATAATTTTAAAAATGGAAAATAAGAAGTGTTGGTGAGGATGTGGAAAAATTGAGACCCTCATTCATTGCTGATGGGGATGTAAAATGGTGCAGCCAGTTTGAAAAACAACTTGGCAGTTCCTGATATTGTTAAAGCTACAGTGACCATATGAGTCAGCATTTCCATTCCTAGAAAACCAAAAGCATAAATCCACACAAAAACTTGTACACGAATGATCACAGTGGCATTATTCGTAATAGCCAAAAAGTGAAAACAACTAAAATGTCCACCGGTTGATGAATGGATTAACAAAATGTGGTATATTTTCAGCAATATACAGCAATAAAAGGAATAGGATGCAGCTGTAAAAAGGAATGAAGTACTGACACATCCCACAACATAGATGCACCTTGAAAACATTATGTTAAGTGACAGAAACCAATCACAAAGATCACGTTTTGTATGATTCCATTCATATAAAATGTCCAGAATAGGCAAATCTATGGAAACAGGAAGTAGATTAGTGGTTGCCTGAAGCTGTAGGGAGTTGTGGGGGAGAGGAGGGATGAGTGACTTCTAACAGGTACAAGACTTCTTTTGCGGGTGGCGAAAATGTACTAAACTTAGACTGTGGTGATGGTTGCACAACTCTGTGAATTTACTATTGAATTGTGTACTTTAAATGGGTGAATTTTATGAAAATAAAAGCTTGAGTTCTAAAATGGCCTAGAAAGCTCTGATCCAAACAAATAATAATAATAATACCAATAATTCGGTCTCATGTAATACTCAGAACCACCTTACTACACCCATTTTACAGGTAAGTTAACTGAGGCTTAGAAAGGTCATATGACTTGCACAAGTTCATATTAATTGCAGAGCAATTTCCTATTGGAAACCCCACTATTACAGTGTGGCTATGTCCCAATAGATGGGTTAGCTTTCTGCTTTAGCTGAAAAATAAGTTACCACCTTTTAGGAGAGGTTTAAGGATTGTTTATATTTTTATAAGAAAACAAGTGAACACCGTGCCTTGTTAGTCTTTGATCTAGGACCAAACATAAGGCCAATTTAATTCCTGGAAACTAAGGAGTATGCTACATTGATTCTATTTTACCTCTTACCCAATTTACAGAATTTAACGTTAGTGATATTCTGAGTCAGCCTCTTCCTCTTAATGAGTCTTTCTGAAGGCTCTCTTCACTGTGCTCCTATAGAATTCTTTAATGAATTGAAAACCCTCAAAGAGACAGCAACTGGCTCAACCCAAGAGTAAAAACATAATTCTGTTGAAGTATTTGAGGCATTTAAATCTCATAAAGGAATGGGGAAAAGTTAGAATGCAGATTGGGAGGTGGGCTCATATTTCATTCATTACTGTTGATAAATTGTTTTAAATTACACATTACACATCACTGTGATACAGTAATGGGTATACATATATAGAACTCAAATAGACACCCAAGACGGTATTTTTAGTTCAGATCTTTGGAACTTAGAGACACCTTTTCCTGAAAATCAAAATGTTCAAAATGGCTGTTCAATATCACAGACATCACTTTAGAACCTATTTTACTAAGGAGGCAGGTGATGGAATAAAAACCATGGTGATGTAGACCCTAGGCTTCGTTTGTACATTGTTTCCATGGGAACACATTCCAAATTCCAACTCCAAAATGCAACACTAACCACTCTGACACGGCTTTAGCTCTGCCTCTGCTGCTCCTTGACACACGCGCGTTCTCCTCCAGCCACACAAGTCACACTGAAAAGTCCGTGTTCCTCCAGACCATGGTGAAGGGAATCCCAGCAGATGCCCCGCCCAGGTGGGGAGGAAGAACCCTGGGCTAAGATGTTCGGAGGGGAAAGGACGTGCGGGGGCAACCAGGACCTGCCGGCGCAGTGAGGTTCTGCAGTGGGAACTGCCGTCTGGATCTTCAGCACCAGACCAAGCCCATGCCCCAGCCACCAGCCAAGGTCTGGATGGGGACGGATTAAAAATTGGAAAGCTACAACAATCTGCAACCCACACAAAGTTTTAAAAATCAGGAAATGTCACATGAAAACCTGTTTTGTTTAGTTTTTTTATTTTCTTGAAAAATCAGAACTTCTGACAACTCCAGGCCCACACTCCATCTGACAACAAATGGCTGGAGTATGAGAAACAGAGACCCCCAGCCTCCCCCAAGGGCTCCCTGATATTCTAGTCTCCCCACTGTCCTACCTGAATGACTTCATTTATTTAGGGTAGCAGCCTGGCCCTTGTAAACACTAGACTTTGTGACCCTAGTCTGGATTCTCTACAGTGGACAGGGGTGGAGAGATGAGAACGGGAGCTCACAGTTTCAGGAAAAAGTGCTCACCCAGGTCATTATGGGCAACTCGGCAGCTCCCATGGTTAAGGAGGGAAAGGGGAAGGAGGGCAGGTCGTTTCCAGCCAACAAGTGATCCCTGGAGGCGATAGCTGGGAAGAGTGGTGGAGGAGAGATCTCATAACCACTCTGGGGAAAAAATAATGTTTCTGGGACCATCATTAAAGGGTCTTATAAATATTCAGTGTGGAAATCATTCTACACACTTTGTTAAATATAGCAAGAAATTACCTGAAAACCTTTCCTGTAATTATTCTTTAGTGGTTGAAGACATGACTGTCGCTCTTGAGGGATTAAAATGATAATACTACAACAATTCCCCCATTTTTCCAGTGGTCAGGCTCCTGTTAGTTCAAACAGAAGGGGCATAACTGAGAAGAGAAAATGAAAACAACCCCTGGGAGATGCAGTCTTCCCTGGCCTATGACTGTTACAGGCCCTGCAAAGGCCTCGTGCTACCTGCCAACTAGACTTACAGGTAAAGGTGATCCTTGAACAAAACAAGTTGTCTTTTTCCCATTTCGTCAGCAGTGGCCTAGGACCATTTAGTGTATGGGCAAACATCCTTGCACACATCGGTATGGCTCTGGGTCACCAGGAGTCAGAATGATAAACAGTGTAGTCCATTTAATGAGGTGAGGACCAATGTACCACATTTTAGAGTATTTCCATCCAATACTGTAAAAATAAAGTTTCAGCTCTCACAAGGTGAGCTTTATTCATGGAACAACTCATTTGCCAGCAGGGCTAGATGTGAAACATTTCTATACTACTTTTAACTTGAAAAAAAAAAATCAACAGAGTACTCTTCGTAGTACCTCATGGTAGGCCGGTGGAAAGAATAATTAACTCGGGCCCTCAGGTTCTCCACCGCGGTCAGGAACCCGCCTGCAGCCTCTTGTCCTAAGACCCTCCCAGTAAACAGCTGTAGCCAATTTCCCCACACCTGCCAACCTCAGCTCGCTGTTAGCCCAAAGCGAGCAGCCGCCATCCTGGGGATGGGCTCATTATTATTATGCTGTCTACTGACTTGCGTTCCAACCTAATGGAGCCTTGGCCTTTGGAGACTTTCAGGCCCATTCTGACCTTACTGACATCCTGATTCAAAACACCAAAGTCCTGGACCCGAGTTTGATCTCCATAGATCTCCGGGTTTGTGCAGGACCTTGATCTCTCCCTTGGTCTTTCTTGGGTCCAGATCTCTGCTCTCACCAACCCAGTTACAGCTGCCACCTTTACACCAACCCTAGCTGTACACCTTTCTTTAGGTCTGTAAATTGGAATCCTAAATGTGAATCATGACCAAATGTTTAGGTATTAAGTAAAAGTATGACATTATAACCTAAAGTTATTAGCATATTAAAATGGTGCTAAGGGTTCATTTCCCTTTCTCATCATGCTAATTCCAGTGAGGAAGAAAGCCTTATTTTCATTTCTTTAGTACATTTCCCTAATTTAAAGTATAACTTTTTAAAAAGCACATGATATGTTTTGAAAGTGTTATTCTCTTTGACTTCCAAATTAAGACATTTCTTTCCAAATTGTGACAGGAAAAAGTAAGTGTCTACCACTAGAAATTCACATTTGTTTTAAGAAGCTGCTAGTAGATGAGGTATGGGAGAAAACATTTATTTTTATTCTGCAAAGTTTTGAGGGGGGCTATTTTTAACCAAACGATATTTTGTGAATGTGTTACTTTCACATTGTAGTATGAGTACTAAGGGAATTATCCTGTAGAAAAAAGAGAAGACATTCCTTCTTAACATTGTGCAATGGTTATTAGCAATATCTCCTTGATTCCAGCACCAACTGTGTTTCTGTTACGAAATAGCTCCATATGCTTTTTTTTCCCCAAGTGCTCTTTAAAACAGAAACATTTTTAAGTCAGCTTGTGGATACTTTGTGTGTATTTCTTTAATGATTTCCATCTTAGAGCAAGTTGCCTACGTTATAGTCTGTAGATGGCACAGAGAAGTTAGCACAGAATTAAATTCAATGTTGGAATAAAATGATGAAAGTCCTGTTCTGCATCCTTTCATTGAGAATTGAAACTATAAACATTGGCATTTGCTGTCTTAAACTTTCTGGGGCTATTACTCAGCTATTGATTATTTCATTCATTTATGTCTATGCTTCAAACTTGACTTTGGGGATGCTGAAAAGGCTGGCTACTGCTTCGGAACATTTCAGTCACTGTAGGAAAATGACCACCTCTCACCCAGCAATTTCCATATTACCTATGAGCAGCACCATACTAATCACACGGGTTTGGGTGGCTTGTGAGCTCTTAAGGCCTACAGTTTTCCTCAGTTCCTGAGCCTTCCCCCGCTACAGGAGTTAAGACAGCCCGCCCACCAGGAATGATTTCACCCCAGGTGCTTCCTCTTATTTGATTAATGTTATGGGCACTGGGAGAGAATACTCTATTGTTCCTTAATGGAAACTAATTTTTATTGTAGGTATCTTATACTTGTTGCATGATTAAATAGTGGTATATTGTGAACTTGTAAAGGGCAGCTGGCTTCTGCTTGCTTCTCTGTGCTTGAGAGGAATCGATAGTGACTGCACATCAGAATCACTGGTTGGAGGTAGGGGCAGAGGGATAATTAAATACCAGTGATAGGGTCCCACCCCAGACCAATAAATCACAATATTTGGAAGTGGTATTTCTTACAAGCTTTCCAGATGATCCCAATATACTGTCATTGTATTGTATACTGGAACCATCAAGCTGAATCATACACTGGGGCTCATAGTCTCTGGTCTGGGATGTAAACTGTGAACTAGGTAGGCTTGTTAAGTGCACTGAGCCCTGGAGTTAAACAGTGCAGCTTCTGATTCTGTGACCTTGAACAATTACCTCATTTCTCTAAGCCAGTTTGCTTATCTGTAAAACGATGCCCACCTCAAACTTCAAAGGACAGGACAAGGACCACAGTTCCCTCAAGATCTTATCTTGTTCTTTGGGTTTTTAACCTTATCTGTAACATGCCAAGCATACAGAAGACAACTGAGAACTTAAGCCAATTACCTAGCAGTTATCTGTCCAACTACCTGAATATTGGTTTAGATCTAGATTTAAAATCTGCGTATGTCAACATATTTGAGAGAATATTCCAATTTCTTCCATGTACCACAGCAAGCATGGCCACTCCAACAGGTCAGCATGAAAGAGTAAAAAAAGGCCGAAAGTGGGGCAAAGCTGAGGACAGACACCAGGAAAGACACTCAATGCTATGTTAGGGTAGGCAGGAAGAAACTATGTCAAAAAGGGAGTCAGGAGCCGGGTACCAAGTCTGAACAGTTATCGAAACAGGAATCCAAATGGTGATCTGCACTGAGGACCTTCAGTAACTGCCAAAGGGGCAAAGCACAGGAAACTGGAAAAACTGGATAACACTGAACATTCTGTAATTTGCTGTGTTAGAGTCCTATTGAAGGTCTAATTTCGAGGGCATGTTAATACAGTTCTTAAAGAAGCCATATTTTGAACCCAATATCTGACAACACAAATATCTGACCCAGTTTTAAAGGCATTTATAAGCTAAATCTAGAGAATTCAGCTTAAACTTGGGTTCAGGAGGTTAACTCCAGATTAACAATGACAACAACAAATGTCAAGGCTATTCAGACTCTTTTCTACTTTTATCTGTAAATAAGTCAAAAGATTTCAGCACGACATATACAAATAGCTTCAGTGTGGTGGATGGGATAAACAGGCTCAGCAGTGTACAGTGTTTACAGATTAGAAGACTCAATATTGTTAAGATGTTATTGTCCCCAAGTTGGTCCGCAGATTCAATGAAATCCAAATCCAAGCATGTACTTTTTTTTTTTTTGGTATAAATTGGCCAGCTGCTTCTAAATAAACATGGGAATGCAGAATATTTAGAATAGCCAAAATAACCTTGGAGGAGGAGGGCTGGGAGATACAAAATTAGAGAACTTGCCCTGAACCTTAAGTTTGTGGATACCTAACAAAAAGCTTGCCATAATAATGCCTCATCTTGTACATAAGCCTAACATTTTTTGAAAAAGTCAATTTACTAATTACCACACCTGCACACAGGATACTAAAATAATAAAACTATATTTGTACGGAAACACTATATGCACAGCTTTCCTCAAAGTGTGATCTGGGGACCACGTGCAGCAGAATCACCCTTGAGTTTCCTTAAAATATTGATATATGGATTTTTCCCAGACCTAATGAATCAGACTTTTAGAGGTGGGCTCCAGGAATTTCTATTTTTAACAAGCTTCCCAGCTGATACTGAGGTACTCTAAAATTTGAAAGCGACTCCCTTAGAATTTATTAGGTTTTTCCCTAAAGGAAAGTGGCCTTTTCCTATATTCACCTGAAGAGATGCTATCTTCACACAATTTTGATATCAATAAAAAAGCAAGACTTACCTTCTCTGGTGGGTGGTTAGTTATGAGGGTTGTAGCCCTTTCAGTAAATACATTTGTTGAATACATATTTTTATACCCTGTTGCAACTTCTTCATCATCTCGAAAATCAAGAGCACATCGTGTAACATTCAGAGCATTGATTAACGTACAGCGCTCATGGGAATAGTAATCTTCACTACCTAGAAGATATCCTACAGGGAGAATGGGAGATGAAAGTAGTCAGCATAGCATAAAACATGTTAAACAAACGAAGGTTTCAGCATTTAATTGCCTAATGCAATTGATTATCCATGTCAGGGCTAATCAAATGACAAGGCTAATCAGAGCACCATTTCTTAACATCTCTATATTTGCTAGCATAAGGCATTAAAATGTTATTGTAAAAAAAATTCAAATCCATCCCTTAGCCAAGTCTTTTTTTTTTTTTCAAAGTGTAAAGGGTTTTTTTTAATTATGTGTAACACAAAGTTATTCAAGTCAATAAATTTTTAAGGAATTTCACATGTTCTGATTCTTTCCACTGCCAATCACCTTAGTTCCTCCAAACTCATAATCTTCAAGATAAAATAGCCCTTTCAAAAAGAAGTTATCGTGTGAGTCAGCCCACAATTCTTTTAGTTAGGCTTCTTTGATCTCCAATGAAATATGGACACACTTCAAAATTCCCCACCTGTAATCTTTGGGATCCAGTTTCCTCAAGCGATTTACTTTAGGACCATGTTTAGGGTCAGGCAATGGATCTGCCTGGTTCTGAATTTGACACCCTCTAAAAATGTATTAGGTTCAAATCATATTCACTCCTAAGCCATCACACCCTAGAACAGTGCAGATCATTGGAATATGCCAATACCTAAGATAAAAAGTTTGTTAGGTTTTTCATAGTTTACTTGGCAGCTCTGTCTTGTAGTTCTTTCCCACAGATCTAACAGGTAGTTCTATGAGTAAAGGAAACCACACAGTTAATCTATGAGGCGTTTCCAACGATGTAGGTTTACAGAAACAGCCCCATCGGGATAGACCTCACAAGTCTTTAGAATATAAGCTCTATCACGTAACTCTCAAAGTGGGTGATTCCAAGTAAATATGTTTTTAAAAATCAGAGTTTAAATTCAGTAAAGGTGATGACATTTTAATCTTTTAAAGCTATCGGTTAAAATAGCATATGGTTCAGGTGATTTGTTACAAATTTTTACTCTGAGGTGATCACATAAATGAACGCAGAATTCAAATAACGTTGATATTGACCTTGGTCGACTGGCTTCAAGGTTATTTACAGAAGTAGCTCTTGGAGGCATCATCTTTAGTCAGATGCTGACACCCACTGGTGAAAGACACAAAGATTTCCAAACAGAGGATCTCTAAACATAACAACCAAAAGAGCAAACTAACATGTGGCGTTGAAATTAGATTTTTCTACCTCTGGTGATCTCAATTTTGCCCCCAATTTAAATGGCATCAATGGCCTATCCCACAATTTAGACTTAATCATGGGAGGAAATGTTTTCTCAAGTTTAGTTGTTCCTGCAAATGTTCCATATTTTCCTAAAATATTAAAATAAGCTGTGCTGCATGTTATATGATTCTATTTATATGAAATGTTCAGAAAAGGCAAATCTGTAGAGACAGAAAGTAGGTTAGTGGTTGCCTGGGGCTATGAGGGTCGGGGGAAAATGGGGAGTGACTGCTAATGTGTATGGGGTTTCTTTTTTGGGGTGATGGAAATGTTCTACATTTGGATTGTAGTGACAGTGGTACAACCCTGTGAATTTATTTAAAAATCAATGAATTGTACATTTTAATGGGGTGAATTATATGGTATGTGAATTACACCTCGATAAAGCTTTTCAAAAGAAATAACTGTGCTGGCCTCTGAGTTATCTCCTGACAAACACTGCTTATTAACATTAAAATGAAGATAATAAAATTGGCCTAACTCTTTCCCCAGTTCTAAATATTTCTTATAATCACAATTAAAAGCCCTACATACCTTACCTAGTAAATGAATTCATTTTTAATTAATTTCCTCCTTTTCCATGATTCAGTAAATTCAAGGTCCTAAATACAATGAATATCCTAGTTTTAAGTAACTCTTTAAATGGTAATCTTTTCTCCTACATGTATAACAGAAAGGGAAAGCCAATGTGTTTGCTAATTAATATGTAATCAAAAAACAAATGTATCCATGAAAATAATTTCAGTCCTTATATGGGTAATTAAAGGGGTCAGGACACTGGTGTTCTATTTGGGGTTAGTAACTGCTGCTAACGCCTTGAAGAATCACTTCAGTTTCTTTATCTGTAAGAATAAACTGTTTTCTATCATTTGGGGAAATACATGCAGAGGATATACTTGATAAAAAGATGCATAAACCATAAATATTAAAAAGTTAGTACAAACAGGATTCCAATTGAACTCTTTATTCACATAACAGAACTATCTATTCACATACTTGGGCAAACTAATACCAAGCAACCATGTGACAGTCACACAGAACTTTCTCATAACAATGATTCACAAATTTGAACTTACATGTTGAGTCTAAAGAAGATGGCAGCCGATGCTTTTTGGGGAAAAATGAGAAACTACGTTTTGAACCATTAAATCTCTGACTGCTGTATTTAACAGCTTTATTGAGAATAATTCACATATCATACAAATCACTCATTTATGTTGTACAGTTCAGTGGTTCTTAGTGTACTCAGAGTTGTGCAACCAGGCCCACGGTCATCTGCTCTTTAACAGAACCTCTGAGTCATAACAGTGACAACAACCGCATGCTCATCATGCCCTCCTTCTCTGCAAGCCTCCCATCCATGGATGTGTGGTGGGGTGCCTGTCTGTCTAAATCCAGCTAGGCTTCTTAATCCTCATAAAAGGATATTATTTCCACCTCTGTCCAACTGATTTTTTAAATATATAATTTGGTTTAAATATATAATTTTAAAATATAAAATTTGGTTTTTTTTTTTAAAGCATTATTCATTTTAATTAATTAATTAATTTATTTATTTATAGCTGTGTTGGGTCTTCATTTCTGTGCGAGGGCTTTCTCTAGTTGTGGCAAGCGGGGGCCACTCTTCATCGCGGTGCGCGGGCCTCTCACTGTCGCGGCCTCTCTTGTTGCGGAGCACAGGCTCCAGACGCGCAGGCTCAGTAGTCGTGGCTCACGGGCCTAGTTGCTCCGCGGCATGTGGGATCTTCCCAGACCAGGGCTCGAACCCGTGTCCCCTGCATTAGCAGGCAGACTCTCAACCACTGCGCCACCAGGGAAGCCCTAAAATTTGGTTTTTAATAAAAACAATTAAAATATCCTTCCAGCTGCCAGGGTACAGGTATCGACCCATCGTTAAGCCAAGGCCTGATTGAAAATTGTCAAAGGATATAGAGGCTGTTTTTTCCTCTAGAATTTCCAAGATGACAAAGAGGTCTTACACCCAAGTCCTGTTTTTAACAGCTATTTGAGGGTACTGAGGATATATCCAGATTCATCAAGAAAGAATGCATTATTGATTAAGCAATGTCTGCTAGAGAACCCAGATGGGAGTGGGGCACACGGTGTCACGTCTGGATGTCCTTACATCTCGACTTAAACTTTGGTTCCAGCTAGGCACTATAGAGCTGTGAGCTTCAACTGCACTGTGTGGGCCCCATATAATCACTTGAACTGAAAGGTACTTTGGTGCTCTGGTCCTAGCTTGAATAAAAGAGAATGTCTCAAGAAACATCTATAAGACAACCACCATTTTATTACTAAAATGATGTTTTTGAGGATGCTGTCACCTTACCTTCTCCCAAAGGAGAAATTTCTCTCAGGTCTAAGAGCCAGAAAATGCTTTACTCTTCCTGAACATCTGGTTTCCATTTAACTTATAAATAATGTGACTCTTATAGACTGCTTTTTTTTTTTTTTTTTTTGCTTTGAACATAAGAAGTCCCAAATCTCAGAGTTGAATGTGAGGTCTGCTACAGCCAGGCAGGTTTTTTTTTTTTTTTTTTAATAACTCGGTGCCAAGCAACTATTCCATCTTTTTCTATTCATCCTGATTTTTAAAAAATAGATCTTTATTGGAGTATAATTATTTCAAAATACTGTGTTAGTTTCTGTTGCACAACAAAGTGAATCAGCCATATGCATACACATGTCCCCATATCCCCTCCCTCTTGAGCCTCCCTCCCATCCTCCCTATCCCACCCCTCTAGGTCATCGCAAAGCACCGAGCTGATCTCCCTGTGCTATGTGGCTGCTTCCCACCAGCTATCTATTTTACATTCAGTAGTGTATATATGTCGATGCTACTCTCACTTCGCCCCAGCTTCGCCCTCCCACCCCATGTCCTCAAGTCCATTTTCTATGTCTACCTCTTTGTTCCTGCCCTGCAACTAGGTTCATCAGTACCACTTTTTTTTTCAGATTCCATATATATGTGTTAGCATACAGTATTTGTTTTTCTCTTTCTGACTTACTTCACTCTGTATGACAGACTCTAGGTCCATCCACCTCACTACAAATAATTCAATTTCGTTGCTTTTTATGGCTGAGTAATATTCCATTGTATATATGTGCCATATCTTCTTTATCCATTCATCTGTCGATGGACATTTAGGTTGGTTCCATGTCCTGGCTACTGTAAATAGTGCTGCAATGAACATTGTGGTACATGTCTCTTTTTGAATTACAGTTTTCGCAGGGTATATGCCCAGTAGTGGAATATGGTAATTCTATTTTTAGTTTTTTAAGGAGCCTCCATACTGTTTTTCATAGTGGTTGTATCAATTTACATTCCCACCAACAGTGCAGGAGGGTTCCCTTTTCACCACACCCTTTCTAGCATTTATTGTTTCTAGATTTTTTGATAATGGCCATTCTGACCGGCATGAGGTGATACCTCATTGTAGTTTTGATTTGCATTTCTCTAATACTTAGTGATGTTGAGCATCTTTTCATGTGCCTCTTGGCCAACTGTATGTCTTCCTTGGTGAAATGTCTATTTAGGTCATCCACCCATTTTTTAACTGGATTGTTTGTTTTTTTGATATTGAGCTCCATGAGCTGTTTGTATATTTTGGAGATTAATCCTTTGTCTGTTGTTTCATTTGCAAATATTTTCTCCCATTCTGAGGCTTGTATTTTTGTCTTATTTATGGTTTCCTTCACTGTGTAAAAGGTTTTAAGTTTAATTAAGTCCCATTTGTTTATTTTTGTTTTTATTTCTGTTACTCTAGGAGGTGGGTCAAAAAGATCTTGCTGTGGTTTATGTCAAAGAGTGTTTTTCCTATGTTTTCCTCTAAGTCTGGTCTTACATTCAAGTCTTTAATCCACTTGGAGTTTATTTTCGTGTATGGTGTTAGGGAGTGTTCTAATAGCTGTCCAGTTTTCCCAGCACCACTTACTGAAGAGGCTGTCTTTTCTCCATTGTGTGTTCTTGCCTCCTTTGTCATAAATTAGGTGCCCACACGTCTGTGGGTTTATCTCTGGGCATTCTATCTTGTACCATTGATCTATATTTCTGTTTTCATGCCAGTACCATACTGTCCTGATTACTGTAGCTTTGTGGTATAATTTGAAGCTGGGGAGCCTGATTCCTCCAACTCCATTTTGCTTTCTCAAGATTGCTTTGGCTTTTCAGGGTCTTTTGTGTTTCCATATGAACTGTAAAATTTTTTGTTCTAATTCTGTGAAGAATGCCATTGGCAGTTTGACAGGGATTGCAGTGAATCTGTAGATTGCTTTGGGTGGTATAGGCATTTTTACAATATTGATTCTTCCAATCCAAGAACATGGTACAGTTCTCCATCTGTTTATGTCATCTTTGATTTCCTTCATCAGTGTTTTATAGTTTTCTGAGTACAAGTCTTTTGCCTCCTTAAGTAGGTTTATTCCTAGGTATTTTATTCTTTTTGTTGCATGGTAAATGGGAGTGTTTCCTTAATTTCTCTTTCAGATTTTTCATTGTTGGTGTATAGGAATGCCAGAGATTTCTGTGCATTAATTTTGTATCCTGCAACCTTACCAAATTCATTGATTAGTTCTAGTAGCTTTCTGGTGGTACCTTTAGGATTTTCTATGTATAGTATCATGTCATCTGCAAACAGTGACAGTTTTACTTCTTCTTTTCCTATTTGTATTCCTTTTATTTCTTTTTCTTCTCTGATTGCTGTGGCTAGGACTTCCAAAACTATGTTGAATAACAGTGGTGAGAGTGGACATCCTTGTCTTGTTCCTGATCTTAGTGGAAATGCTTTCACCACTGAGTATGATGCTTGCTGTGGGTTTGTCATATATGACCTTTATTATGTTGAGGTAGGTTCCCTCTATGCCCATTTTCCAGAGAGTTTTTTTTTTTATCATAAATGGGTGTTGAACTTTGTCAAAAGCTTTTTCTGCATCTATTGAGATGATCATATGGTTTTTATTCCTAAATTTGTTAATGTGGTGTATCACATTAATTTGCGCATATTGAGGAATCCTTGCATCCCAGGGATAAATCCCACTTGATCATGGTGTATGATCCTTCTAACGTGCTGTTGGATTATGTTTGCTACTATTTGTTCAGGATTTTTGCATCTATGTTCATCAGTGATATTGGTCTGTAATTTTCTTTTTTTGTAGTATCTTTGTCTGGTTTTGGTATCAGGGTGATAGTGGCCTCATAGAATGAGTTTGGGAGTATTCCTTCCTCTGCAATTTTTTGGAAGAGTTTGAGAGGGATGGGTGTTAGCTCTTCTCTAAATGTTTGATAGAATTCACCTGTGAAGCCATCTGGTCCTGGACTTTTGTTTACTTGTGATAGGACTGTTTATATTTTCTAATTCTTCCTGGTTCAGTTTTGGAAAATTGTACCTTTCCAAGAATTTGTCCATTTCTTCGTGGTTGTCCATTTTTTTGGCATATAGTTGTTTGTAGTAGTCTCTTATAATCCTTTGCATTTCTGCAGTGTCAGTTGTCATTTCTCCTTTTTCATTTCTAAGTTTATTGATTTGCAACCTCTCCCTTTTTTTCTTGATGAGCCTGGCTAAGAGTTTACCAATTTTATCTTCTCAGAGAACCAGCTTTTAGTTTTATTGATCTTTGTTATTGCTTTCTTTGTTTCTACTTCATTTATATCTGCTCTGATCTTTATGATTTTTTTCCTTCTGCTAACTTTGGGGTTTTCTTTGTTCTTTTTTTCTTTAGTTGTTTTAAGTGTAGGGTTAGAGTGTTTGAGATTTTTCATTTTTCTTGAGATAAGATTGTATTGCTATAAACTTCCCTCTTATAACTGCTTTTGCTGCGTCCCATAGGTTTGGGTCGCCATGTTTTCATTGTCATTTGTTTCTATGTATTTTTTGATTTCTTCTTTGATTTCTTCAGTGATCTCTTGATTATTTAGTAGCGTACTGTTTAGCCTCCATGTATTTGTGTTTTTTACAGTTTTTTTCCTGTAATTGATTTCCAGTCTCACAGCATTGTGGTCAGAAAAGATGCTTAATACGATTTCAATTTTCTTAAATTTTCCAAGGCTTGATTTGTGACCCAAGATGTGATCTATCCTGGAGAATGTTCCATGTGCACTTGAGAAGAAAGTATATTCTGCCACTTTTGGGTGGAATGTTCTATAAATATCAATTAGATCTGAACTATTGTGTCATTTAAAGCTTGTGTTTCCTTATTAATTTTCTTTTTGGATGATCTGTCCATTGGTGTAAGTGGGATGTTAAAGTCCCCTATTATTGTTGTGTTACTGTCGATTTCTCCTTTCATGGTTGTTAGCATTTGCCTTATATATTGAGGTGCTCCTATGTCGGGTGCATAAACATTTATAATTGTTATATCTTCTTCTTGGATTGCTCCTTTGATCCTTATGTAGTGTCCCTCCTTACCTCTTGTACCAGTCTTTATTTTAAAGTCTATTTTATCTTATACGAGTATTGCTAATCCAGCTTTCTTTTGATTTCCATTTGCATGGAATATCTTTTTCCATCGCTTCACTTTCAGTCTGCACGTGTCCCTAAGTCTGAAGTGGGTCTGTTGTAGACAGCATATATATGGGTCTTGTCTTTGTATCCATTCAGCCAGTATATGTCTTTTGGTTGTGGCATTTAATCCATTTACATTCAAGGTTATTATTGATATGTATGTTCCTATTACCATTTTCTTAATTGTTTTAGGTTTGTTTTTTGTGGGTCTTCTTCTCCTGTGTTTCCCGCTTAGAGAAGTTTCTTCAGCATTTGTTGTAAAACTGGTTTGCTGGTGCTGAATTCTCTTAGCTTTTGCTTGTCTGAAAAGCTTTTGTCTTCTCCATCAAATCTGAATGAGATCCTTGCTGGGTAGAGTAATCTTGGTTGTAGGTTTTTCTCTTTCACCACTTTAAGTATATCCTTCCACTCCCTTCTGGCCTGCAGAGTTTCCACTGAAAAATCAGCAGATTACCTTATTGGGATTCCTTTGTATGTTATTTTTTGTTTTTCCCTTGCAGCTTTTAATATTTTTTCTTTGAATTTAATTTTTGTTAATTTGATTAATATGTGTCTTGGTGTGTTTTTCCTAGGGTTTAACCTGTATGGGACTCTCTGTGCTTCCTGGACTTGGGTGACTATTTCCTCTCCCATGTTAGGGAAGTTTTCAACTATAATCTCTTCAAATATTTTCTCAGACCCTTTCTTTTTCTCTTCTTCTGGAACCCCTATGATTAGAATGTTTGTGCGTTTAGTGTTGCCCCAGAGGTCTCTGAGATTGTCTTCAACTCTTTTCATTCTTTTTTCTTTATTCTGCTCCTTGGCAGTTACTTCCACCATTTTGTCTTCCAGCTCACTTATTCGTTCTTCTGCCTCAGTTATTGTTACTGATTCCTTCTAGTGTATTTTTTTTTTTTTTTTAGTGAATACAAATGTGAACATCTTTTTCTTTTTTTTTCTTTTTTTTTTTTTAAATTTATTTATTTATTTATTTATGGCAGAGTTGGGTCTTCATTTCTGTGCGAGGGCTTTCTCTAGTTGTGGCAAGCGGGGGCCACTCTTCATCGCGGTGCGCGGGCCTCTCACTATAGTGGCCTCTCTTGTTGCGGAGCACAGGCTCCAAACGCGCAGGCTCAGTAATTGTGGCTCACGGGCCCAGTCGCTCCGCGGCATGTGGGATCCTCCCAGACCAGGGCTCGAACCCGTGTCCCCTGCACCGGCAGGCAGACTCCCAACCACTGTGCCACCAGGGAAGCCCTCTTCTAGTGTATTTTTCATTTCAGTTATCGTGTTGTTCATCTCTGTTTGTTTGTTTTTAGTTCTTCTAGACCTTTGCTAAACATTTCTTGTATTTTGTCAATCCGTGCCTCCATTCTATTTCCAAGATTCTGGATCATCTTTACTATCATTACTCTGAATTCTTTTTCAGGTAGCTTGCCTATTTCCTCTTCATTTATTTGGCCTTATAGGTTTTTACCTTGCTCCTTCATCTGTGACATATTTTTTAGCCATCTCTTTTTTTTTTTTTTTTTTCAGTAAGTGGGATTGTGTTCCTGTCTTACTGGTTATTTGACCTGATGCTTCCAACACTGGGGTTAGTAGGCTATTGGGTAGAGCTGGGTCTTGCCTGAGATGAGGAACTCTGTGAGACCTCACTCTGATGAATATTCCCCATGGTCTGAGGTTCCCTGTTAGTCCAGTGGTTCGGACTCAGAGCTCCCACCACAGGAGCTTCGGCCTGACCCTGGGCTTGTGAATCAAGATCCTGCAAGCCACCTGGGGAGGCGCAAAAAAAAAAAGAAAAACCAAAAAACAATAACAAAGTAAAAAATAAAATTAGGCTAGAAAACTAACAGATAGGAAGAATATAAAAATAAAAATATAGATAAATCAACAACTGGAATGTACAACAGTACCACAATAGTAAAAAAAAGAGGAGGAGGGAAAAGAAAGTGGGGGGGGAGGCCTTGGCTGTGGAGGGCGGGGCCTAAGCAAGGGTGAGGTTTGGGTGGTGGGCGGGGCTGATGCTCAGGACCCATAGGGCTGGAAAAGGCCCTGGAGGGGGGGTGGGCGGGGGGGGGCGGTGTTAGGCTCAAGGAACAGAAGGGGCCCAGGTGTGCCCCCCAGCCCTGGTCTCAGAGGGCAGGGGACATCACCTGGAAGCCAGCAGGCTTCCTGGGCTCGAGTGGGCAGGGCAAACACCCTCCTCTCCTCTCCTGCTCTTCCGGTCTGGGAGGGCCCCTCCTGCCTGCCTCTCCTGATCTCCCCAGCCTCCCTCCTATGCCCCCAAGAACCTATGCAGCCTGGAGGGGGCTTTGGAGGGCAGGGGATCGGTCTGGGAGCTCAGCAGGCTCCCTGGGCCCAAGTGAGCAGGGCAATCACCCTCCACTCCTCTCCTGCTTCTCCCAGAGGGCCCCTCCTGCCTGCCTCTCCTAATCTCCCTGGCCTCAGGGACGCTAATCCTGTCTGGCCTCCACTTCTCCTCCCCCTTCAGTCCCCTTACGTCCTACCGGTTCACTCTGGGGTTCCTCCTGTCTCCTTGGGTGTCAGAGTCCCCCACCAGTGGCCAGCAGGCGCCCTAGTTGTGGGGAGACACTAACTCCACTTCTTCCCATACTGCCATCTTGACTCCATCTCCTCTCACCCTGATTTTTTAATTCTATTTATTTTTAAAAAATTTATCTTCATTGTGTGTTCCTTTTTGGATATGGCAGTTTGCAAATAAATGAAGAGACAAATGGGAGGTAGGTAGGGAGATAAACAGCTAGACAGATAAAACAGAATAGCTAGATGGAAAGCAAAATATGAGGGGGAAAGTTGGGGATGGGAGGTGGGATGAACTGGGAGATTGGGATTGAGGTATATACACTAATATGTATAAAATAGATATCTAATAAGAACCTGCTGTATAGCACAGGGAACTCTACTTCACTTCACTGTACAGTAGAAACTAATACAACATTGTAAAACAGCTACACCCCAATTAAAAAAACAAAGCAAAATATGAAAAGAACTTGACAGAAAGCTATGTAGCCCCTGGCAAGATAAATAGATAGATTGTTAAGAAATGGTTTGTAACAGGTTTAAAGAGAGCATTTTTTTTCAAACTGTAGGCTTTACATTTATTTTTATAGGGCTATCAAAGCCATTAAATACTTATTATTTGGTATCTTTCCTCTTACCATTTGTTATTTACCCTCCCATTTTCTTTATTTGATCTATCTTCCCCAATCTAGTCATTTCAAAAACAGATCTCACAGAAGGAAAGAAGGATGCCAATTGGAAAAGAGTCTTGTTTACCATCTCCAGGAAATACAAAACAAAATAAAACCTTTGAACACAATTCACGAGGAGAAAAAAATATCCTGAACCTTTGTGAAGGAAATATTCTTGTATTGGGTTTTGCCTGGAATTTTTTTTAAAAATCAGTATGTATCCCCTTTTGGTAATAAGGTTCTCTAAGAATAGAGTGGTCTCTGACTTGGAGGTAGCAGACTCTTCAAAGGCCCCTACGTGGCACGTTGAACCCTGGCAAAGATAACTGCCTGTCCCATCATGAGCTGAGTGCACAGCCATGTTTATGGTGGTGGTATTAGACAGTGGCCCCACGGCAGTGCTGACTGATTCACTCTGTGTTCAAGTTTCCAGTTGTTTCATTTGATTACACTTGGCTGTGTTTTATGAGAGGGCTGTAGTTGGCCTGAGTTGTTAAAGAAACATGTGCATTTCCCTTACCAAAGTAGGTATCAAATCCTCGGCGGGTTGGAAGACATTCTTTCCGGTACATTCCCAGGTGCCATTTTCCGACCATGTGGGTAGCGTAGCCTACTTCCTTTAGAAGCTGGGGCAGGAGTTTTTCATCCAGAGGAATGCAGCTGGGCTGACAGGGCCAGATTATTTGGTGCTGTAGACCTGTGTGGATCTTAAAACAGATAAACATAAAATTATGGATTAATGATGTTGAAACATTCTGAACAAGCAGATAAAGTGGTTGCCTAATTTATTGGACATATGTGTAAACATGAATGCTTAATTCTATTTCTGTACCAGTTTAAGGCATTTCTAAAAGGCATTTTTCTCACTTATTCAAATAAGGTAATAGACATAAATAAGAATTTGAAAGAAATGAATAAAAGCAGTCTAACAAACATTAGATAGTTTCAACAAATATTTATCCAGGAACTATGTTAGAAACTGTTAAGTTTTCACTTCCTACCTCAAAAAAGTAGCCATAATATGAAGTGTGGATCTATCAAGGAAAAAGTGTTCCAATTTCTATGCACATGAGATGTTGGTGTTTGATTAGATGAAGCTTCTATAAACTTTCAAGACTTGATTTTTTAAAAGGGTATAATGAAGATAATGATTTGCATTTCTTATTCTACCTTACATAAAGCATAATTTCAAAAGACAGTGACCAACTTTTCCTTAAAAAAAAAAAAAGTGGCCACCTGATCCATAGGTTAGGAGTGGCTCCCACAAGTATCACCAGGGTGCAAGCACCACACAACTAATTTTAAGAAATTATCACGTGTTGAGTCTTGGTGTAATATTAAAATAGAATGCCCACAATTATATGAAAAGGCTATAAAAATAACCCCCTCTTCTCCAACTACATATCTGTGTGAGGCTGGATGTTCTTCAATGACTTTTACCAAAACAATATACAGTTGACCTTTCAACAACTGGGGGTTAGGGGCATTAACCCCTGTGCAGTTGAAAATGTAAGTATAACTTTACAGTTGGCCACATCCAGGGATTCATCCACAGATCATGAAACATCATAGTATGTATTTAGTGAACAAAATCCACAAGTGGACCCTCACAGTTCAAATCCATGTTGTTCAACGGTCAACTGTATTGCACAGGCTGAATGCAGAAGCAGATGTAACAATCTAGCTATCTTCTATTAATAGGAAACACGTACAAAAATATAAAACAGGGAGATTGGTTCAAGATGGCAGAGTAGAAGGACGTGCACTCACTCCCTGTTGTGAGAGCACCGGAATCACGACTAACTGATGAACAATCATCGACAGGAAGACATTGGAACTCACCAAAAGAGATATCCCACTTCCAAAGACAGAGGAGAAGCCATAATGAGATGGTAGGAGGAGTGAAATCACAATAAAATCAAATCTTTAACCGCTGGATGGGTGACTCACAAACTGGAGAACAATTATACCACAGAAGACGACCCACTGGAGTGAAGGCTCTGAGCCCCACATCAGGCTTCCTAACCTGGGAGTCCGGCAATGGGAGGAGGAATTCCCAGAAAACCAGAAGTTGAAGGCTAGTGGGATTTCATTGCAAGACTTCAACAGGACTAGGGGAAACAGAGACTCCACTCTTGGAGGGCACACACAAAGTAGTGTGTGTATCAGGTCCCATAGGGAAGGAGCAGTGACCCCCCATAGGAGACTGAACCAGACCTACCTGCTAGTGTTGGAGGGTCTCCTGCACAGGTGGGGGGTGGCTGTGGCTCACCGCAGGGACAAGGACAGTGGCAGCAGAAGTTCTGGGACGTACTCCTTGGCGTGAGCCCTCCCGGAGTCCGCCATTAGCCGCACCAAAGAGCCTGTAGCCTCCAGTGCTGGGCCGCCTAAGGCCAAACAACCAACAGGGAGGGAACTCAGCCCCACCCATCAGCAGACAAGCTGATTAAAGTTTTACTGAGCTCTGCCCACCAGAGCAACAGCCAGCTCTGCCCACCACCAGTCCCTCCCACCAGGAAGCTTACACAAGCCTCTTAGATAGCCTCATCCACCAGAGGGCAGACAGCAGAAGCAAGAAGAACTACAATCCTGCAGCCTATGGAATGAAAACCACATTCACATAGACAAAATGAAAAGGCAGAGGACTATGTACCAGATGAAGGAACAAGATAAAACCCCAGAAAAACAACCAAATGAAGTGGAGATAGGCAACCTTCCAGAAAAAGAATTCAGAATGACGATAGTGATGATGATCCAGGACCTCGGAAAAAGAATGGAGGCAAAGATCAAGAAGATGCAAGAAATGTTTAACAAAGACCTAGAAGAATTAAAGAACAAACACCTAGAAGAATTAAAGAACAAACAAGCAGAGATGAACAATACAATAACTGAAATGAAAAATAAGCTAGAAGGAATCAATAGCAGAATGACTGATGCAGAAGAACGGATAAATGACCTGGAAGAAAGAATGGTGGAATTCACTGCTGCAGAACAGAATAAAGAAAAAAGAATGAAAAGAAATGAAGACAGCCTAAGAGACCTCTGGGACAACATTAAACGCACCAACATTTGCATTATAGGGGTCCCACAAGGAGAAGAGAGAGAGAAAGGACTCGAGAAAATATTTGAAGAGATTATAGTCAAAAACTTCCCTAACATGGGAAAGGAAATAGCCACCCAAGTCCAGGAAGCGCAGAGTCCCAGGCAGGATAAATCCAAGGAGAAACACACCAAGACACATAGTAATCAAATTGACAAGAATTAAAAACAAAGAAAAATTACTGAAAGCAACAAGGGAAAAATGCCAAATAACATACAAGGGAATCCCATAAGGTTAATAGCTGATTTCTCAGCAGAAACGCTACAAGTCAGAAAGGAGTGGCACGATATATTTAAAGTGATGAAAGGGAAGAACCTACAACGAAGATTGCTCTACCCGGCAAGGATCTCATTCAGATTTGACAGAGAAATCAAAAGATTTCTTTACAGACAAGCAAAAGCTAAGAGAATTCAGCACCACCAAACCAGCTCAAAAACAAATGCTAAAGGAACTTCTCTAAGTGGGAAACACAAAAGAAGAAAAGGACCTACAAAAACAAACCCATAACAATTAAGAAAATGGTCATAGGAACATACAAATTGATAATTACCTTAAATGTGAATGGATTAAATGTTCCAACAAAAAGACACAGGTTCGCTGAATGGATACAAAAACAAGACTCATATATATGCTGTCTACAAGAGACCCACTTCAGACCTAGGGACGCATACAGACTGAAAGTGAGGGGATAGAAAAAGATATTCCATGCAAATGGAAATCAAAAGAAAGCTGGAGTAGCAATACTCATATCAGATAAAATAGACTTTAAAATAAAGAATGTTACAAGAGACAAGGAAGGACACTACACAATGATCAAGGGGTCAATCCAAGAAGAAGATATAACAATTATAAATATATATGCACCCAACATAGGAGCACCTCAATACATAAGGCAAATGCTAAAAGCTATAAAAGAGGAAATCGACAGTAACACAATAACACCTCACTTACACCAATGGACAGATCATCCAGACAGAATATTAATAAGGAAACAAAAGCTTTAAATGACACAATAGACCAGGTAGATTTAATTGACATTTATAGGACATTCCATCCAAAAACAGCAGATTACACTTTCTTCTCAAGTGCACATGGAACATTCTCCAGGATAGATCACATCTTGGGTCAAAAATCAAGCCTCGGTAAATTTAAGAAAATTGAAATCATATCAAGCACCTTTTCTGACCACAACGCTATAAGATTAGAAATCAATTACAGGGAAAAAACCGTAAAAAACACAAACACATGGAGGCTAAACAATACGTTACTAAATAACCAAGAGATGGCTGAGGAAATAAAAAATACCTAGAGACAAATGACAATGAAAACACGACGATCCAAAACTTATGGGATGCAGCAAAAGTAGTTCTAAGAGGGAAATCCAGAGCAATACAATCCTACCTCAATAAACAAGAAAAATCTCCAGTAAACAATCCAACCTTACACCTAAAGGAAGTAGAGAAAGAAGACCAAACAAAACCCAAAGTCAGCAGAAGGAAAGAAATCATAAAGATCAGAGCAGAAATAAATGAAATAGAAACAAAGAAAACAACAGTAAAGATCAATAAAACTAAAAGCTGGTTCTTTGAAAAGATAAACAAAATTGGTAAACCTTTATCCAGACTCATCAAGAAAAAGAGGGAGAGGACTCAAATCAATAAAATTAGAAATAAAAAAGAGAAGTTACAATGGACATCGCAGAAATACAAAGCATCCTAAGAGACTACTACAAGCAACTCTATGCCAATAAAATGGACAACCTGGAAGAAATGAACAAATTCTTAGAAAAGCACAATCTTCTGAGACTGAACCAGGAAGAAATAGAAAACATGAACAGACCAATTGCAAGTAATGAAATTGAAACTGTGATTAAAAATCTTCCAACAAACAAAAGTCCAGGACCAGATGGCTTCACAGGTGAATTCTATCAAACAGAGAAGAGCTAACACGCATCCTTCTCAAACTCTTCCAAAAAATTGCAGAGGAAGGAACACTTCCAAACTCATTCTATGAGGCCACCATCACCCTGATACCAAAACCAAACAAAGATACTACAAAAAAAGAAAATTACAGACCAGTATCACTGATGAATATAGATGCAAAAATCCTCAACAGAGTACTAGCAAACAGAATCCAATAACGCATTAAAAGGATCATACACCATGATCAAGTGGGATTTATCCCAGGGATGCAAGGATTCTTCAATATATGCAAATCAATCAATGTGATACACCATATTAACAAACCGAAGAAGAAAAACCATATGATCATCTCAATAGATGCAGAAAAAGCTTTTGACAAAATTCAACACCCTTTTATGATAAAAACTCTCCAGAAAGGGGGCACAGAGGGAAACTACCTCAACATAATAAAGGCCATATATGACAAACCCACAGCAAACATCATTCTCAATGGTAAAAAACTGAAAGCATCTCCTCCAAGATCAGGAACAAGACAAGGATGTCCACTCTTGCCACTATTATTTAACATAGTTTTGGAAGTCCTAGCCACAGCAATCAGAGAAGAAAAAGAAGTAAAAGGAATACAAATTGGAAAAGAAGAAGTAAAACTGTCACTGTTTCCAGATGACTTGATACTATACATAGATAATCCTAAAGATGCCAGGAGAAAATTACTAGAGCTAATCAATGAATTTGGTAAAGTTGCAGGATACACAATTAATGCACAGAAATCTCTTCCATTACTATACACTAACAACAAAAGATCAGAAAGACAAATTAAGGAAACAATCCCATTCACCACTGCAACAAAAAGAATAAAATACCTAGGAATAAACCTACCTAAGGAGGTAAAAGACCCGTACTCAGAAAAGTATAAGACACTGACGAAAGAAATCAAAGATGACACAAACAGATGAAGAGAAATACCATGTCCTTGGATTGGAAAAATCAATATTGTGAAAATGACTATACTACACAAAGCAATCTACAGATTTACTTCAATCCCTATCAAATTACCAATGGCATTTTTTACAGAACTAGAACAAAAAATCTTAAAATTTGTATGGGGACACAAAAGACCCCAAATAGACAAAGCAATCTTGAGGGAAAAACACGGACCTGGAGGAATCAGACTCCCTGACTTCAGACTATACTACAAAGCTACAGTAATCAAGACAATATGGTACTGGCACAAAAACAGAAATATAGATCAATGGAACAGGATAGAAAGCCCAGAGATAAACCTACGCACCTATGGTCAACTAATCTATGACAAAGGAGGCAAGGATATACAATGGAGAAAAGATAGTCTCTTCAATAAGTGGTGCTGGGAAAACTGGAAAGCTACATGTAAAAGAATGAAATTAGAACACTCCCTAACACCGTACACAAAAATAAACTCAAAGTGGATAAAAGACCTAAATGTAAGACCGGACACTATAAAACTCTTAGAGGAAAACATAGGAAGAACAATCTTTGACATAAATCACAGTAAGATCTTTTTTGACCCACCTCCTAGAGTAATGGAAATAAAAATAAACAAATGGGACCTAATGAAACTTAAGAGCTTTTGCACAGCAAAGGAAACTGTAAATAAGACGAAAAGACAACCCTCAAAATGGGAGAAAATATTTGCAAATGAATCAATGGACAAAGGATTAATCTCCAAAATATATAAACAGCTCATGCAGCTCAATTAAAAAAACAAACAACCCAATCAAAAAATGGGCAGAAGACCTAAATAGACATTTCTCCAAAGAAGACATACAGAGGGACAAGAGGCACATGAAAAGCTGCTCAGCATCACTAATTATTACAGAAATGCACATCAAAACTACAATGAGGTATCACCTCATACTGGTTAGAATGGGCATCATTAGAAAATCCACAAACAACAAATGCTGGGGATGGTGTAGAGAAAAGGGAACCCTCTTGCACTGTTGGTGGGAATGTAAATTGATATAGCCACTATGGAGAACAGTATGGAGGGTCCTTAAAAAACTAAAAATAAAATTACCATATCACTCAGCAATCCCAGTACTGGGCATATACCCAGAGAAAACCATAATTCAAAAAGACACATGCACCCCAATATTCATTGCAGCACTATTTACAATAGCCAGGACATGGAAGCAACCTAAATGCCCATTGACAGATGAATGGATAAAGAAGTTGTGGTACATATACACAATGGAATATTACTCAGCCATAAAAAGGAATGAAACTGGGTCATTTATAGAGATGTGGATGGACCTAGAGACTGTGAAATAAGAGTGAAGTAAGTCAGAAAGAGAAAAACAAATATCGTATATTACCGCATATATGTGGAATATAGAAAAATGGTACAGGTGAACCAGTTTGCAATGCAGAAATAGAGACAGAGATGTAGAGAACAAACGTATAGACACCAAGGGGGTAAAGCTGCGGGGGGTTGGGGGTGGTGGTGTGATGAATTGGGAGATGGGGATTGACATGTATACACTAATATGTATAAAATGGATGACTAATAAGAACCTGCTGTACAAAAAAAAATTAAATTAAAAAAGTATAAAACAATGTCACTCTTCTCGTGTAATTCTCTTGTTTTGGAAAATACAGTTATTTTCCCCAAGTTATTTACATTAATATGTAATGGAATTATTATTGCTATTTTTCGATGAATAAAAATATTTTAAAATTTCTATTTTAATTTCTGACATTGTAAATTTTGAAAGGTATAACCACACAAACGTAAGCTCTATGGGGTCTTCAATTTTTAAGCATGTACAGAGGTCCTAAAACCAAAAAGTTTGAGAAGGATGTTATGTCCGACAGTGATCATTGTTATGAGGAAAATAGAGAGGGAGATAGTGACAGGCGACTCTTTAGAGAGGATGGCAAAAGAAAGCTTCTTTGAGGAGGAGATACTTGAGCAGAAATCGGAATAAAATAAGAGAGTAAGAGAGAGCCTTGCAAAAATTTGGGGCAGAGCAATCTAGGCATAAGGAATAAGAATGCAAAGGGCCTGAACTTGCTAGGTAAGTTTGAAGGCCGCATGGAAACCAGTGTGGCCCTTGTCACAGCTCCTGTGCTGAGGGATGATACTGCACCCACTGCTGGTGCACAAGGGGGGTCCTTGGTGGCTTCCCTCATTGCCTACCCAGACCCTCCCTTCCCTACAATGTTACCCCTCTCCCCCCACCCCGCCCCGATCCCTTGTCCTTGCTTAGCCAGGGAGGTAACTCTTCTCTGTAGGAAGTGGGGTGGAGTCTCACATTTAATTCTTCACCGACACCAGCTTTCCCTAGCACTCACTGGGTGCTCCTGATTTCCCTAGAATAAATGGGGCTCTGGGGACACCAAAGGTTGACAGTGCCAGTGCTCAACCCAGCCATGACTCTCTGGCGCCTCCATCAGCTGTCAGGTGGGTAGCAAGCAATTATTAATAAATGGTAAAAACAAAATGTGTTTGCAAATGATTTACTTGCTTTTATAATTTAAAGCATAATAGCCCGAAGCTCAGAGAATTAAATCCCATCCCGGCTCTTTCACTAAGCATACACTAAACACTCAGCAACTGTCATGGTAATACTGTAAGCATTGTCATCAGTAACACATCACGCCCTCTCACCTACATCTCAATACACTTTCTTGAGGAGATGGGGTGGCATTATACAGAACATGCACCTAAGCCTGGGCCTGCCCCCTGGAGTGGGATGTGGTGCATATGAACATCAAGTGACATGTATGCTGGTTCTAATCTATAGTTCTGCTGGTGCTAATAAATACTGATTTATCACTGATCTTCTCAGATTCAAATATTGACTACTCAAACCAGACAGATTTTTGCCTCATTTTGTTTTAAATTCATGGCAATAAACAGATACAAAGTAAACACAAAAACAAAAAAAAACCCTTCAAACTCACCATCTTTTCTTTTTAATTTATTATAAGCTACTTACTATTAAATAGTTCTCTCATAAGCTTTGACATTGCCTTGAGTTTCATTTTTTGGTGTGTCTGTCCAGAGCCAATACCTTTGGAATTGTCCCTGCTATTGCTTGATTTCATGATACCTTTCCATGCCCTCCTAAAAGAACCATGTGGAATATCTTAAATGTTAAATTAAAGTGGGTTTATTTTGAAGGTGATAATATGTTCACTATCTTGATTATGTGGTAACAGCTTCACAGGCATATACATATCAAAACTTATCAAATTGTATACTTGAAATACATGTAGTTTATTGCATGTCAATTATACCTCAATAAAGCTGTTTAAAAATAAAAGTGAGTTTAAGTTTTCTATTGAGATTTTTATACCTTGCCTAGAAATAATTGGACACCTTCATTGTGGTATACGCCAGATACCCTTCATTTGCCCTCCAAATCCCCAATCTGCCTTCTGTCCTGTCTCCAGCCTGGGAAGTTGACCTACTGGGGCCAAATCAAAGGGCTCCTGCACCTTCTGGTTCTGACTGGGTTCAGCCAATGGGGAGCCCAGACTGGGATTGGAAGGAGGGAAGAGGTGAGTGGCCCTGAGCTGCCAGGCTGTCCGTATCCTGCAGGCCATCCCAAAGGCGGCCTTCTTTACAGGACTCTGTTTCTAGGTTCTGGTCACTCCTCTTTCCTTTCTTCCCCCTGGTCTAGGGGTAGTAACAGCTCCAGTGGGTTATACGCTATGCCTTGTGTTTCCCCCACACATTCATACCTTTTCAAATAGTCCCTTTGCAAATAAATCCTCCTTAAATTATCCTAATTTGAATGTGCCATCTTTTTCCAGCAAGGATCCTGAATAATAAGGATGTTACAATACCCAGGCTGGGAAAGGGAAACATTGCTCTCTAAACATACACACGCACACACACCCACATCCCTCAGATAATAGAAGGATTCTGTCCACGGTTAACGCTAGAAGTTTACTCAATAGAAAATTAATCCTGGGTTCAAAAACTTCATAATATATACTAATTGGCAACAGCACAGGATAAAGAAGGAAAATATTTTATGGAGTTCAAAAGACCCAGTGGAAATAAACGTTATGTGCAAATTTCTTTAAATGGAAAGCTCATCCATCACGTGCAGAGAATGATCTCCGATCACTCTAAAGCACTGCCAAGGGATGCTGTGTGATTCACTTTTCCGAGGCCACATGGGCACCACACCAGGTGGTCAGCTGAAGCCTGCCTCTATTACCTGCAATCATACAGAGTAGGGAACATTCTTTTCAGTTCCTGAGAATTTATTCGACAGAACGTTTTTATGGCACTACTGGGGGAGGGGAAGCCAAAGTCTGGATGATGGCCAAAAACATGTTTTTGGTCTGTTCAAACACTGTTTGAAGTAAGGAAACTGTAGTGTGTAGAGAAGCAGTAAACAGGCGAATGCAGAGCTGGTTCCAGCCCAGCACTTGAGTTTAGCACAGAACTGGAGAGCCACACCATGCTTCATGGGAAAGGATGGTAACAAGGCACCAAGAAGAATCAAAAGAAAAAATAAGCGTCACTTTGGCAACCCAACAGCATCTAAAACAATTTCATTCTAACATCCATCTTCAGTGTTTGGAGAGTAGGTGTTGAATGGAGAGGTCCTATAGATAATATATGAAAGTCCAAAGGGGCTACTCTCTTTCTTCCACATGTAGCTATCTCTTCTTCACTAAACCAAATCTTTGAAAAACAGCTTCTCCTAAGATTTTACTTGACTGTCAAGGATTCCCTCCACAAAGGCAAAAACTGATGAGAAATCCTTGTTTACATGGTTTGTTGCATGTAAAAATTTATTTGATCCTGTAAGTTATTCTGTCCCCTGTAGACCTGGAATATACTATCAGAGTGGTCTCATGAGCATAAAAGAAAAAACCACTCTCCTGGAGGGGGGAGGAGGAGGATGGCCCCCACATCAGAACCTCTTTATTTCAGCTACACTTACAATAAACTCTCCCAGGGGCCAGGTGACCCACTGCTACATACATGGCAATGGATGCTATTTCTCTCCAAACCTCAATAATGTTGAGATAACATCCAGGTGAACAGAGGAAGATTCTATCCTGTCAGTCTGACCTGTGCAAGATGAACTCATTGCAACCATGTATTTGTGCAATACCTCCTCCTGCAATACTTGAAAAACCAGAAAAACAGGCAGCTCTACTATTCCACTTTATACACCAGAAAGCCTAGAGGGAAGCTTCATGACCAGAACACAATCACAGAACATGCTGGTGGCTGGCCAGGAGTTCGGAACTGCCAGCCTGGGCCTGGGCCAGAACACTACAGGTTTTAACCATGGTCAAGTACCACTCAGGCCACCTTAGGGTTTATTCCCGGAGATGCCCCACAGAACAAATGGATAGTGGAGAATCTGCTCCCTTCCCCCTAAGCCTTCTAGAAAGCCGTCAGCTGCCCATACTGCTGAAGCCAAGAGCTACAGAACACACATTATGTGTGTTAGGGGCCTGGCTTTGCCATCTGGCCTGGTCCTTCAGAACTCAGGCTGCAGAACTGGCTGGTATCACTAACAGTTTTAAAGGTCTATTTATTTTGGTGTTGATTAGCAAAGAGTGTAAATGTGACTAAACCACAAAGGGATGTTGTTTGTAAAAGGAATAAACAAGGCAAAAACTGTTTTTGTGCCTTCCTCTGTTGAAATTATAAATCCAACCAAAAGCCCAAAATGAAAAGGAAGGAAAATATGGAGGAAAAAGACTTTTTAGAAAAGTGATATGCTTAAGGGAACAAAAACAGAGTTACCAGACAGAAACAGCTTATGCTCAAAGTGATTCTTGGAATAACAAACCTCAAATGTCAATCAACCAAAAAATCCCATAAGTCAATGGGTCATATTCCACTCAACCCCAAACTTATTTCCTTATTTCCCTTTTCCAGTTACTTGGGAAGTAAAAAGGTAAAGATCAGATTTTTTTTTTTTTTTTTTTTTTAGTATCTTCAACACTTGCAGACTAAGGCCTCCAGCTGCCCCTTCCGTTTTGGGAAAATGCTTCTGGGCTCTGGCTAGGCTTAGGAAGGACACCTGGCTTCAGCAAAACAGAAGACCCATCAGAGCAAGTCATCCCCAGGGCTCCCTGCGTTAAAACTCTGATGTGTTTTAGCAGGTGGCCATCTTGCTTATCAGTATGGAGCTGATGCGTCCTTTACTTCTCCTCTTAAATGAGCACAGGAATAAAGACTAGTAAGTTCTTTATCTTTAGAGGCACCTATGGCCTCTGGACTACATGCTCCTCTTATCACTCACTCCTTGGATGCCTTTGCCAGGAAGTCGTATGAACACTCCTAATGACTACATCTTTCCCCAAGGCTCGCCCCTTTCTTCCAACTCTTGACTCCTCTTTGCCCCACTTCTAATCTTAGAGTCCAGAGAGAGGTAACCAGGGACAAGAGACACTGAGAGGTAAGCACTTGGAGGGCTGATAAAGAATGGGCAGGCAGGATACTGAAGGCAATGAGAAAAAGCAGCAGGGAGGTGAGGGCATCCCCAGACAGAACTGCTTCCTCTTTCACGCCACAGTATGCAATGCCCTATTCTGCCTGCAGCCGTGGGTTTTCCCTGCTCACATTCTTCAAGCAAACTTGCAGCAAAAGTCAAAAATTACCCACAATGCTCCCACACAGCCTCCTTCCTAGATTTCCTGTTCAAGGTTCTGCTTCAGGTGTGAGTGAAAAGGCGTGAAAGTGTCTTGTCCGTTTATCAACGT
Organism: Balaenoptera borealis; assembly: GCF_965194805.1. NCBI lineage: Eukaryota > Metazoa > Chordata > Mammalia > Artiodactyla > Balaenopteridae > Balaenoptera > Balaenoptera borealis. Next base: position 64,182,527 of record NC_138867.1, read on the forward strand.
GATTCAGAGAAATGTGGCGTGGGTCCCTTAAGAATGAAACCTTGGCGTCATCTTTCATTGCTTCTATCCTCTGCCATGGTTTCAGAGTTCTGGTGGAGTGGCCCCCTCAGGTCCCAAGGTAAGAACATTCCCAGGTGAGGACCAAAGTTACTTTACTCTTTTTTTTTCCCGGAAGGAAGTGTTTCTACTAAGGCCTACCAGTTTTGTTACCCTTTCACCTTTTTAATTTCTTAAAAAGGAAGCCAGGGCGCTAGAAATGACCTGCCAACCCTAAGCAGTTAAGACAGTGAGCTCTTTCAGGAAACGCACAGGTGTTAAAGCGCTTAGCACATTCATTCATTTAGTTGCCCAACACCAGGTGCTTCTCCAGGTCAGAGACAAGCAAGGCAATCTCATGGAGAAGCCGGACCTGAGAACAGACAACCACGCTTAAAATGTGAACTAGGAGTGCAGAGGTGTAATGAACATTTTGTGCTGAATAAAGTCAATTTGTAAGAATAAGGAAATTCAGTATTTTCAAGTCTTTTGTTTGAACTAAAAGGGGTATACAAATTCTATTAGAAAAGCTGAAGGATTTTTATTTATTCTCCCACTCTTATAAACACCTTTATTATATGTGTTTTTTATTTTTTATGTTTTTGGTACCCCAGGTGGGACACGAACTCACAATCCCTGGCTGAGGATGTGTGTGTTTTTTATTGAAATATATTTGACATAAAACATTGTATAAACTTAAGGTGTACCACATGTTAATCTGATACATTTATACATTATGATAGGATTGCCATTGTAGTGATAATTAGCACTTCTATCATATTATATAATTATCCTTTCTTTTACAGGTTGGAATCATTAAGTTCCAGTCTCCTAGCAAGTTCAATGGTTATCATACAATATTATTGTCTGTATTCACTATGCTGTGCATTAGATCTCTAAGTCTTTTTTGCTATGTGTTGCAAGTTTGTACTCTTACACAACTGTCCTAACTCTGTCCTAACAGAGACAACGTAGTACTGGCATAGGATAAACATAAGGATAAAAATACTCACAAATCATATATCTGAAAAGGGTTTAGTATCCAGAATATACAAAGTGTTGGCAAGGAGGTGGGGAAATTGGAACCCACATACATTGTTGGTGGGAATGTAAAATGGTACAGCTGCTATGGAAACAGTTTGGCAGTCCCTCAAAAAGTTAAACATAGAGTTGCCATATGATCTAGCATTCTACTCCTAAGTATATACCCTAGAAAACAGAAAAATATATATATATGTTCATACAAAACTTCTACATGGATGTTCACAGTGGCATTATTCATAATAGACAAAAAGTGGAACAATCCAATGTCCATCAACTGATGAACGGATAAATAAAATGTTGGTGTATTCACACAATGGGATATTATTCAGCCATGAAAAGTAATAATACATATTATAACATGGATGAAAGGACATCTATTGTATGAGTCCATTTTATATGAAATGTCCAAAATAGGCAAATCCATAGAGATAGAAAGTAGATCAGTGGCTGCCAGGAACTAGGGCAAGAGGAGAATGGGGAAGAACTGCTAATGGGTTTCATCTGGGGTGATGGAAATGTTCTGAAACTAGACAGTGGTGATGGTTGCACCACCTTGTGGATATATGAAAAACCAATGACATATATTTAAAATGATTAATCTTATGGCATGTGAAATATAACTTAAAGATACATATATAGGGAAATAAGCATATCATATATTGCTGGTAAGAATGTAGATTGATACAACCTACTGAAATACAATTTTGCAATATTTATCAAAACTACAAATGCCTCTACACTTAAACCCAGAAAATTCCTTTTCTAAGAATTTACCCTACAGATATATATTCAAACATGTGCAAAATGACATAGATACAAGGTATTGACTTCAGCATTCTCTGATATATCGAAAGGCTGGAAACAACCTGCATGTCCATCATTATGTGACTAGTTAAATAAATTATGATATATCCATCTAACAAAATATTATACAGCCATAAAAACTAATGAGGATGCTCTTTATGTAACAATATGAAATTATTTCAAATGTTAAGTTAAAAAAAAAAAAAATGAGGTACAAAACACTGTGAAGAGTGTGCTACCATTCTGATCATTTTGGAATTTGTAGAAATAGGGAATCACTATGCTGTATACTAGGAACTAACATAGTGTTATAGGTCAGTTATACTCCAACAACCAAACATACACAGAAATAGAGATCAGACTTGTGGTTAGCAGAGGTGGGGGGGAGGATAGAGTGGATGAAGGTAGTCAAAAGGTACAAACTTCCAGTTATAAGATAAATAAATACTAAGGAAGTAATGTACAACATGATAAATACAATTAACACTGTTGCATGTTATATATGAGAGTTGTTAAAAGAGTGAACCCTAAGTGTTCTCATCACAGGAAAAATTTTCTCTTTTCTTTTTTATGAGATGATGGATGTTCACTAAACTTATTGTGGTCATCATTTCATAGTGCATGTTCGTCAAGTCATTATGCTGTACACTTTAAACTTATACAGTGCTGTAGGTCAATTACATATCAATGAAACTGAAAAAAAAAGAACCCCCCCCCCGCCAAAAAAAAGAGTATGCTACCATTCAAATCAAAGGAGAGGGAGGAATATCTACATATATATTTGCTTGTATATGCATAAAATACTTTTGGAAGGATATATACAATTTACATAGTGTTGCTTGCCTCCAAAGATAGGTAACTGGATGCCTAAGGAACAGAATGTGTGTGTGTGTGTGTGTGTGTGTGCACACCTGTGTATAGGGAGAGATTTTGAAACTTTTGAGTTTTTAAACCATGTGAATGGATTTCCTATTCAAAATGTAAATAAAATATAGATTTTATAAAAGATTTTTAAAATAGTGAATGAATGAGTCATAAGGCTGTGGGAAGAAAACTAACGTAAGTATATAGAGACCTGAATTTTAGTTCCTGGATTACCAGTAACTACTTAGCTCATCTGCTGATCCATCTCCCTCTCCCCTCCATCTAAACTCAATGAATTTTTCACCAAAGTATGCAAGTTTTAAAAGGTTCAAATGTGAGGATTCGGAACAATTAAATGTCTCAATATAAAAGGTTGAATTCACGTTCCTTTTTAAACAAGTTCCTAGCCGCGCAGCAAGCAGCTCCTGCAACTTGTAAGGCAGTGTTGGGCAAGATTAATCTCTCTTTCTACCAGTAGATGGAGATAGTGGGTAGATAATGTGCTTTTGCCAAGTTAGAAACTTGCTCTAGTGGACACAGGAAACATAGAGTCAAAAAAATTTACAGCTAGAAAGAGCCTTAGAGTTCAGCCCAACTCCTGTATCTTACACACATGGAAAATGATGTCCTTCGAGGTCAGAGTCTGAAGGCTGACATGGCAAAGACTGAAACCCACATCTCACAACTCTTAACTGGTCCTCTTCACTAAATACTGTTATAAGCTAAAAACCTAAAATTCAGCATTTATTGGGAATACAAAGTTCAATCAGTCAAAACTTGTTTATCACTTTGCGCGCTTCTAATCTAAAGTTAGATGATTGAGGAAGGTGGCACCTCTATTAAAGCATGATTGTTAGGTTCACAGATATGACTATTAAGCAGTTCTTTCAAGTACCTAATTTTGAAATAGTCAACAAATTTCCTCATTTTATTGTCTAAAATTATGCACAACACATGACTCATTTTGAAATGAAACCTCTCTCCCCATTTTCACTTTACATTTAACATAAGGAACTCCTAACTTGAAATCTAATGGGTTAATTTTTTTCATCAAGATGTTTAGGAATGACCTATATGTCAAAAAATAAGAGAGATTAGTTAGTAAATCCGAAGCAGCTCTTGCGATGATGTTTTTAATAATTCTGAGTAGGCAATGTGGTTATAGAGCTACTGCCTGGTTCAAATCCTGACTCACAACTTACCAGCCCTGTGACCCTGGGCAAGCTTCTTAACCCCTTCCTCAGTTTCTTTGTTATCAGATAGGGATGATAATAGTAGTACCTACTTCATCGGGTTGCTGGAAGAGTTAAATGAACTAATACATGTAAAATGCTTAGAATGGTACCAGAACATAGTATCTGAGGCCAGTGAGGCTCCTTGGCTCTCCCAGAAATACTGACTCTTTTAAAAGAGGATGCTTGCTAACCAAAGATAATTTCTAATTGAGTCTCTTGAACTCAAACAGAATAAAACAGAGGAGAAAAGCCAAGCAAAATGTTTGGGGAGGCTACACTGATTAGCCTCTACCTTTCCTTCACTTCTTAACCTCAGGGTACTCTAAATACTCGGTTTTTTTGTTTTGTTTTGTTTCTTCCCAAGATGGGATGTTGGTGACTGATCAGGGGGGATGTTCGGAGGCAAAAGCAGTCCGAACAAGTTTTTGAAGTGTGGTATTTGCTTTCCTGTTCAAGACTGTTGGAAGGGAGGAAGTTGGAGAAATGAATGGCCCTCCCATTCTTCTGCAATTTGAGTTCAGTTCTCTTACTTCAGATCAAATGCAGAACCATTTGGGCAGACCCTGTCTTCCCTCTTTTCCCTTCTTTATTCAGATGCTCTTTTACTCCTACAAAGTGTCCAGTGTGACATTTGCATCAGAGCAGAGATTCCTGATTCCACGTAGCAGCCAGTTAGAATTACGGAAAGTACTTAGGGCTGATGGTGAAGGGAACCATCCTTTACCTCTACTGCAAACCTTGACTTACTTTTCAGTCCATAGTAAAACTCTATCATTTCTGTTTCTAAAAGTCTTCAGACCACTGTGCAAATCTTTACTGCAAGTGAACCCTCCCTTCCCTTGATCTCAGGACAACATGAGGCTAGGGTTGATCTGAAAGGCTACATGAACACAGATTTGGGAGGGCAAGGTTCAGGCACATCCCTGTGACTTTCACAGTAAGGGCCCAAAGTATGGCTGTTGAATAAACAGTACATATAAACACTACCTGTTTATTGTATATTTAACATGGTCATAATCACAAAATGTCAATCTTATTCAGATTAAGAAAAAAAAAGAGTCCAATTTTAGAGGCCTGAGATGACTAGTGGATGCAGGAAAGGCACTAAACCCAGTTTTACCACTTTCTAGCTGTGTGATACTGCCAACTAAAAACTGGCACTTGCCATCTGCCTCTACAAGGACTAAGTCACTGGCCACTGCAGCCGCTGACCTTCAACCCCCCTCCGAAAGGAGTTCAGGGTGGAGATCAGGAGCAAGGCACTCTGTGCTCTTGGAAAAACTGGCAGGACAGGCCTTCAGATAGTCAGATATTTTCAGGAGAAGGTTTTATCAGCCCATTTCCTGCACATCCTCATATCTAGAAAAGCACTAAAATCATTAATGGTGACATCTGCTCCTCGTGACTAGCAGCAAGCCTCCGCCAAAACGTATGCTTGACTGCACGCTCCCCCTTCACTAAAATCATATGTAACACTGACCTTTCCCCCTACCTCTTTGGAGCAGTTTCTCAGAGCTATCTGAAATGCTGTCTCCCAGGCTATAGTCTTCATTTTGCTCTAAATAAAATTTAATTCACAACTCTTACATTGTGCACTTTTTTCAACTAATAATTCTTAACATGTCATTGAACCTCTACAGGTTTACTGCCTAATGTGTAAAAGGGGATTAAAAATTACAGCTACCTCACAGGCTGTTTCAAGAATTAACTTTAAAAACAGTAAAGCACTATGCAAATGTTCTTGATATTCTTCGTTATCTAATGTATGCGTGCTCTCTACAAATATACTTTACTCTGTTAACTACAGAGAAGTTTTAAAAGAGATAATGAAAATGCTCAGAGGCGTTCAATACAGGTTACATCTGAAGGGAAAGTCAGCAGCCCAAGAAAAATCAACTTGGTTTTCATTCCACGGCTGCTGAGAACTTGGAAAAATTAATCTTTGGTCGGGCAGTCCTAACCTCTGCCCGCTGGGTTTACAGGAACCGAAAGCGCACCCACTGCGGGCTCTCCTTCGTTTTAACGCTCCTCCCCACCCAGCTTTCCTGGCTCCCCATCTCTCTCTGCTTCACTCCTGGGTGCCCCGCCTGCTCGCTCTCCATCCTCCCACTTCAAGACCGCTCGGCAAAGTCCACTCGCACCTTCAGCCTACTGACTCGCAGCGCCCCGCATCTGGCACTGCCCAGAAACCCCTTCACCCCGACCTTTTGAAAACGGAAGACAGAAACACCACCCGGAGAGGTGGGGCGCCGGGGGATGAGCGGCGCCCTGGAGCCGGGCATGCGCAGAGGCCGCCGCGGGCTGCGGGCCTGAGAGAAGCAAGGACAGCGCTGCTAGGGCCAGAAGCCGCCTCTTTGGGACCCGGTTCGGGGAACCGATTCCGGCTGGCCGGCACCCGCCCAGGGCTCGGGGCCCACTTCTAAGAGGCTCGCGGGCCGGCCGGGCCGCCGGGGGCGCTGCGTACCTGGTAGCGGCCGGTGAGCAGCTGGCTCCGCGACGGCGTGCACAGCGGCTGCGTGTAGTAGTTGTCTAGCAGCACCCCGCCGGCCGCCAGCGCGTCCAGGTGCGGCGTGCGGATTTCCGAGCCGTGGAAGCCCACGTCGTTCCAGCCCAGGTCGTCCGCCAGCACGAAGACGAGGTGGGGCGGCCGGCCGGCCCCGGCGCCTGAGCCCGGTGGCGGCAGCAGCAACAGCAGCAGCAGCGGAAGGACGGCGGGGAGGAGCGGCCTCCGCGGCCCGGGGCCTCGGGGCAGGCTCGCCGCGCTGCGCGGGCCCATCCTGCGCCGCCCGCGGTGCCCGCGCCTGTGGCGCCCCCGGGCCCCGGGCACCGCTTATGGAAGCAGGAACTGGGCGGCCGGGGCCCGCCCCGCCCCGGCACGGGATTTCACCCCCAGCAGGCCGCGGGCAGGAGAGGCCCGGCGCCGGAGCCTCCGCCGCCTCTGACCCGGGCCGGGGCCGGTGTGGTGGGGGAGGAGCCAGCGGAGAAGAACTCGGGCAGCCCTTGCTGCAGTGCTCCGTGGAAACTCCGTTGATGCTTAATAGGAGCTAAGATCTCTTATCTTTCCACCGAAGAGCTTTCCCTCGTGGCATCGTAAAAGAGGAGCAGATTTGTTCTTTGTACTAACTCTTCACAGCTTACAAAGCATATTTCACAGCCCTCATCTCTTTAAATCTCGGAGCAACCCTGGCAGCTAGGAATCACAATTATTGCCTTTTTTTTTTTTTTTTTTCCAGAATAAACAAGCTTGTAGTTGGTTGAGGCTAACCCAAACCCAGTTCCGACTCCAGATCTTGAGCTACGAGGTTTTAAAGGTCGTGAAATAATAATTTCTAGCAGAATTATTTCTAGCAAAAGAACCCAGCCTCGTGCAGGTGGGGGAGACGATGAAGAGGCAGAGGTCTGGGTGATATTTCCGATTCATTTAAGAATAGCGTACGCCTGTGAAGCCATTTCCTCTCCACTAGCAAAAAGGGGTCAAACACACACTCCGACTGCACGGTGCCCTTTTGAAGGTGCAGTTTTACTTAGGCTGCCCTGGCTCTTGATTGGCGTGCTGTGTGGCCATTGAGTAGCTTATTAGTTTGTCCGGTTCATGAGCCCTTTAAGAGCTGGCTCCCCCAGAATCAAGTAGTGAACCAAAGAAGTATAGTATCTAATTTGCCTGAAAAAAGCCTGTGGATGGAAGGAAAAATTCCCTTAGCCACATACTCATTGAATTGAAGTTAGCCTTATGACCAGTATATTCCCATTGTCATCAAGACTCTGCCTACTCTGTGTCTGGAGATACACAATAACTGTTAACAGTTGTAGGGGAAGAAATTTTGCACAGCGTCCTTTCACGTTATCTGCATCTGATTCCATGGGAATCGTTTTACACCTTTATAGGCTGTAGATAACCGGTAGCGATGGAAACTAATTCTTGTTTATACAAATGCAAATGAATTCTATACAGTGGAGTGGCATCCTCACCACCGCCGGAAAAAGGTTTTGCCTCCACTTACACATTTATTTAATATTCCTGATCTGGTTCTTGGATTGTCCTTTGAACTGGTGTTAACACCTTACCCGTTTTCTCATTAATGTTAAATAAAATCTTTAACATGTATTCATTCTTATATATGTATTAGGGTCACGATTTTATCTTTTTTTGAAAATTATTCTTTAATATGTGGAATGTTTCCTTCTTACATACATATAATTTTTTTTTCTTTGTATGAAGTAGATTAGTTTATGTTACATCCACTTTTCACCACTGGTGGAATCAATGAAATTTAACAGGAAAAAAATTTTTAATTTAGCATTAAAGTAAAAAGAAAAATTTTGAAGCGCTGTTTGACTCTCATTAGGTTAAGGCTTGAAAATTCCATTTAAAGACCCTGTAAGAGATCTTATAGGGCTGAGAATTTTCCACAGTGGCACTTGCACGCCCCTCTCTCCATAACTGTTCCTCTTTAGGCTTCCTGATAGAAATCAAATTGCCAGAACAATGGCTGCTAATCTGCAGGAACAATTCCTCCTTTGACCAACTGCTCCAGAAACTACTAAGCTTTCACTGAGCCTTCCCATGTCCTGAATTTTCAAATAAAAGCTTATGCAAATAGTGCTCTGGAAATGTGCACATCAGCTAATTAAAAAGCTAATTAATTCTATTTTTTATTTATGTATTGAACACCCATGATGTGCAGTACTGGCTAGTTATTGTAAAATCTCTGAAATGGAGTTAGTCTGTTGCTTCCTAATGATTAGATTCAGATTATGGGTTTGAGCAGAAATACTGCAAAAATGATGTTGTCTTCTCAACGCTTCATGTGGAGGCGCATGTTGATTTGCATTTGTATTTGATAACTTTGTTAAGGCCACCATTTCTCCCTGTAAAGTTACTATTTTCCCCTTGTAATTAATCTTTATTTTATGGGGAGATACTCTGAGAATATGTATGTATTCTGTTATTCCTAAAACTTTTGCTTATTGGTTTTAGCACTTGCTAAAACTAATGCTTCTTGCTTCAGTCAATATTAGGATGATTGCCAAATGGTGATTTTCTAATTCTATCATTCTTTCTATAATTTATCAGCTGTCTTTCTACTGTAAGGAGGAACTTTGCATTCTTCCCCATTTGTTTATTTATTTGTATCACTCTGAACTCATAGATTATTATTTTAATCAGTATGCTATAATACTTTATTTCAGTGCTCAACTTTCCTCTGATTTGGCCAGTGGGAGCCCCTTCAGTCTGGCTCTTGTAACCTTTTGGCATGTCCTCTTTAATCTTTGAGCACTCCCTTACTTTTTGATACAACAAGATATTCTAGATTCATCTTGTACTTTTCCTTCCCTAACCCTGGAATCAGCCATTTCTCCAAGGAACCCTGATTCCTTTTAGTGGAGGATGGCTTCTAGAAACCAAGATCTGTGCTATAGGTGTACTCACTGTTACTGGGCTGTCACTGCTTGTAGGACCTCCCACTAAAGATGGAAACTAGGACTTCCCTGGTGGCGCAGTGGTTAAGAATCCGCCTGCCAATGCAAGGTACACGGATTCAAGCCCTGGTTTGGGATGATCCCACATGCCACGGAGCAACTAAGCCCGTGCGCCACAACTACTGAGCCTGCGCTCTAGAGCCCGTGAGCCACAACTACTGAACCTGCATGCCACAACTACTGAAGCCCGCACACCCAGAGCCCATGCTCCGCAACAAGAGAAGCCACCGCAATGAGAAGCCCACGCACCGCAACAAAGAGTAGCCCCTGCTCACCGCAACTAGAGAAAGCTCACACACAGCAATGAAGACCCAACACAGCCAAAGATAAATAAATAAATATGTATTTTTAAAAAAGATGGAAACTAGATATATGTGTACACATATACACATACATTATTTATATATATATATATACACACACAATTATATAGATACATATGTATAGACATAAAACCATGAGTTCATAGTGAACACCTCCAATTCTATTTTCCTCTTTCCCATATGTGTATGGGTTGTATCAATTTTCACTATCACCAGCCATTAAAAAATACTATGCTTTTTAATTTTTGCCAATCTGATAAGAGAAATGGTATCTCAGTATAGTTTTTGTTTGTTTTTCTTTTTGTATTTCTCTTATTATGAATAAGGTTAAACATCTTTTCATATGTTGAAGGGACATTTTTACATCATTTTTCTGAATTGTCCATGTCATTCTCAATTGGGTTTTTGATCATTTTCCCCTCAGTTTTAAGAGTTCTTTCTATATTAGATATATCACCTCTGTGTGATTTATATCACAAATATTTTCTCCCAGTTTGTCAATTGTCAAATATTTTGTTAGAGTGTTTTTTGACATGCCAAAGTTATTTTTTATGTAGGCAAGTTTATCAATATTTTCTTGTTGTATTGCATATGGATTTGAGTTAGACTTTCCTTACACTAATGTTTAAGTCAAATTCACCCATATTTTTTTTTCTAGTACTTGTATGGTTTCAGTTTTTACATTTAAATCCCTTATCCATTGGCATTTATTTTTGTGTATGATGTGAGGGATCTAATTTTATCTTTTTCCAAATGGTTACTCAGTTATCCTACCTCCACTCATAAAGAGAATAAAGAAGTCCATCATTGCCCCAGTGATATGAGATGCCACCTTTATCATATGCTTAATTTCCATATATACTTGGGTCTATTTCTGGGCTCTTTATTCTATTCCACTGGCCTACCTGTTGACTCATGGACTCAGTACCACACCATTTCAGTTACAGAGGCTTTACAGTATGTTTTAATGAGTGATAGGGACAGTGACTCCTCAGAGCTTTTAATTAATATTTTCCTAACTATTCCTGAATGTTTTTATATAAACTTTAATATAAACATGTCCAGTTCCATAAAAAAGTTTATTGGTATTTTTATTGGAATTGCATTAAATTTATAAACTAACTTAGGGACAACTGAAATCTTTATGATATGAAGTTCCATAGCTAAAAAGAAAGGGTATCTTTCATTTAGTAAGGTCTACTTTTGTTTTTTAGAAGTGTTTTAAATTTTTCCTCATATCAGTTTTGTACTTTTTTTTTTCAACATCTTTATTGGAATATAATTGCTTTACAATGGTGTGTTAGTTTCTGCTTTATAACAAAGTGAATCAGCTATACATATACATATATCCCCATACTGCCTCCCTCTTGCGTCTCCCTCCCACCCCCCCCCATCCCACTCTCCCCATCCCACTCCTCTAGGTGGACACAAAGCACCGAGCTGATCTCCCTGTGCTATGCGGCTTCCCACTAGCTATCTATTTTACATTTGGTAGTGTATATATGTCCATGCCACTCTCTCACTTTGTCCCAGCTTACCCTTCCCCCTCCCCGTGTCCTCAAGTCCATTCTCTACGTCTTTATTCCTGTCCTGCCCCTAGGTTCTTCAGAACCATTTTTTTTTTATTCCATATATATGTGTTAGCATACAGTATTTATTTTTCTCTTTCAGACTTACTTCACTCTGTATGACAATCTCTAGGTCCATCCATGTCACTACAAATAACTCAGTTTTGTTCCTTTTTATGGCTGAGTAATGTTCCATTGTATATATATATGCCACATCTTCTTTATCCATTCAACTGTCGATGGACACTTAGGTTGCTTCCATGTCCTGGCTATTGTAAATAGAGCTGCAATGAACATAGTGGTACATGACTTTTTGAATTATGGTTTTCTCAGGGTATATGTCCAATAGTGGGATTGCTGGGTCGTATGGTAGTTCTATTTTTACTTTTTTAAGGAACTTCCATAATGTTCTCCATAGTGGCTGCATCAATTTACATTCCCACCAAGAGTGCAAGAAGGGTCCCTTTTCTCCATACCCTCTCCAGCATTTTTTTTAAATTTTTTTAAAGTACAGATTTTGTTTTTTTAATTATTAGAACTTTAAAAACCCACAATCATAATTATCTTGTGTCTTTGGAGAAGAGGGAAAAAAAGGCAGATTTTTTTCTTGAATTTTTGAATTTTATTTTTTTATACAGCAGGTTCTTATTAGTCATCAATTTTATACACATCAGTGTATACGTGTCAATCCTAATCGCCCAATTCATCACACCACCACCACCACCACCACCCCCCGCGGCTTTCCCCCCTTGGTGTCCATACGTTTGTTCTCTACATCTGTGTCTCAATTTCTGCCCTGCAAACCAGTTCATCTGTACCATTTTACTAGGTTCCACATATATACGTTAATATACGATATTTGTTTTTCTCTTTCCTACTTACTTCACTCTGTATGACAGTCTCTAGATCCATCCACGTCTCAACAAATGACCCAATTCTGTTCCTTTTTATGGCTGAGTAATATTCCATTGTATGTATGTACCACATCTTCTTTATCCATTCGTCTGTCAATGGGCATTTAGGTTGCTTCCATGACCTGGCTATTGTAAATAGTGCTGCAATGAACATTGGGGTGCATGTGTCTGTTTGAATTGTGGTTTTCTCTGGGTATATGCCCAGTAGTGCAATTGCTGGATCATATGGTAATTCTATTTTTAGTTTTTTAAGGAACCTCCATACTGTTCTCCATAGTGGCTGTATCAATTTACATTCCCACCAACAGTGCAAGAGGGTTCCCTTTTCTCCACACCCTCTCCAGCATTTGTTTTTTATAGGTTTTCTGATGATGCCCATTCTAACTGGTGTGAGGTGATACCTCATTGTAGTTTTGATTTGCATTTCTCTAATAATGAGTGATGTGAGCAGCTTTTCATGTGCTTCTTGGCCATCTGTATGTCTCCTTTGGAGAAATGTCTATTTAGGTCTTCTGCCCATTTTTGGATTCGGTTGTTTGTTTTTTTCATATTGAGCTGCATGAGCTGTTTATATATTTTGTAGATTAATCCTTTGTCCGTTGATTCATTTGCAAATATTTTCTCCCATTCTGAGGGTTGTCTTTTCGTCTTGTTTATGGTTTCCTTTGCTGTGCAAAAGCTATGAAGTTTCATTAGGTCCCATTTGTTTATTTTTGTTTTTATTTCCATTACTCTAGGAGGTGGATCAAAAAAGATCTGCTGTGATTTGTGTCAAAGAGTGTTCTTCCTATATTTTCCTCTAAGAGTTTTATAGTGTCTGGTCTTACATTAGGTCTCTAATCCATTTTGAGTTTATTTTTGTGTATGGTATTAGGGAGTGTTCTAATTTCATTCTTTTACATGTAGCTTTCCAGTTTTCCCAGCACCACTTATTGAAGAGACTATCTTTTCTCCATTGTATATCCTTACCTCCTTTGTCATAGATTAGTTGACCATAGGTGCATGGGTTTACCTCTGGGCTTTCTATCTTGTTCCATTGATCTATGTTTCTGTTTTTGTGCCAGTACCATATTGTCTTGATTACTGTAGCATTATAGTATAGTCTGAAGTCAGGGAGTCTGATTCTTCCAGCTCCGTTTTTTCCCCTCAAGACTGCTTTGGCTATTTGGGGTCTTTTGTGGGTCCATACGAATTTTAAGATTTTTTGTTCTAGTTCCGTTAAAAATGCCATTGGTAATTTGATAGGGATTGCATTGAATCTGTAGATTGCTTTGTGTAGTATAGTCATTTTCACAATGTTGATTCTTCCAATCCAAGAACATGGTATATCTCTCCATCTGTTGGTATCATCTTTAATTTCTTTCATCAGTGTCTTATAGTTTTCTGCATACAGGTCTTTTGTCTCCCTAGGTAGGTTTATTCCTAGGTATTTTATTCTTTTTGTTGCAATGGTAAATGGGAGTGTTTCCTTAATTTGTCTTTCAGATTTTTCATCATTAGTATATAGGAATGCAAGAGATCTCTGTGCATTAATTTTGTATCCTGCAACTTTACCAAATTCATTGATTAGCTCTAGTAGTTTTCTGGTAGCATCTTTAGGATTCTCTATGTATAGTAGCATGTCATCTGCAAACAGTGACAGCTTTACTTCTTCTTTTCCAATTTGGGTTCCTTTTATTTCTTTTTCTTCTCTGATTGCTGTGGCTAAAACTTCCAAAACTATGTTGAATACTAGTGGTAAGAGTGGACAACCTTGCCCTGTTCCTGATCTTAGTGGAAATGGTTTCAGTTTTTCACCATTGAGAACGATGTTGCCTGTGGGTTTGTTATATATGGCCTTCATTATGTTGAGGTAAGTTCTTTCTCTGCCTACTTTCTGGAGAGTTTTTGTCATAAATGGGTGTTGAATTTTGTCAAAAGCTTTTCCTGCATCTATTGGGATGATCATATGGTTTTTCTCCTTCAATTTGTTAATATGGTTTATCACATTGATTGATTTGCATATATTGAAGAATCCTTGCATTCCTGGGATAAACCCCACTTGATCATGGTGTATGATCCTTTTAATGTCCTGTAGGATTCTGTTTGCTAGTGTTTTGTTGAGGATTTTTGCATCTATGTTCATCAGTGATATTGGCCTGTAGTTTTCTTTCTTTGTAACATCTTTGTCTGGTTTTGGTATCAGGGTGATGGTGGCCTCGTAGAATGAGTTTGGGAGTGTTCCTCCCTCTGCTATATTTTGAAAGAGTTTGAGAAGGATAGTTGTTAGCTCTTCTCTAAATGTTTGATAGAATTCGCCTGTGAAGCCAGCTGGTCCTGGGCTTCTGTTTGTTGGAAGATTTTTAATCACAGTCTCAATTTCAATGCTTGTGATTAGTCTGTTTATATTTTCTATCTCTTCCTGGTTCAGTCTCGGAAGGTTGTGCTTTTCTAAGAATTTGTCCATTTTTCTTCCAGGTTGTCCAATTTATTGGCATATAGCTGCTTGTAGGAATCTCTCATGATCCTTTGTATTTCTGCAGTGTCAGTTGTTACTTCTCCTTTTTCATTTCTAATTCTATTGATTTGAGTCTTCTCCCTTTTTTTCTTGATGAGTCTGGCTAATGGTTTATCAATTTTGTTTATCTTCTCAAAGAACCAGATTTTAGTTTTATTGATCTTTGCTATTGTTTCCTTCATTTGTTCTTCATTTATTTCTGATCTGATCTTTATGATTTCTTTCCTTCTGCTAACTTTGGGGGTTTTTTGTTCTTCTTTCTCTAATTGCTTTAGGTGTAAAGTTAGGTTGTTTATTTGAGATATTTCTTGTTTCGTGAGGTAGGCTTGTATTGCTATAAACTTCTCTCTTAGAACTGCTTTTGCCGCATCCCATAGGTTTTGCGTTGTTGTGTTTTCATTGTCATTTGTTTCTAGGTATTTTTTGATTTCCTCTTTGATTTCTTCAGTGATCTCTTGGTTATTTAGTAGTGTGTTGTTTAGCCTCCATGTGTTTGTATTTTTTACAGATTTTTTCCTGTAATTGATACCTAGTCTCATAGCATTGTGGTCGGAAAAGATACTTGATACAATTTCAATTTTCTTAAATTTACAAAGGCTTGATTTGTGACCCAAGATATGACCTATCCTGGGAATGTTCCATGAGCACTTGAGAAGAAAGTGTATTCTGTTGTTTTTGGATGGAATGTCTTATAAATATCAATTAAGTCCATCTTGTTTAATGTATCATTTAAAGCTTGTGTTTCCTTATTTATTTTCATTTTGGATAATCTGTCTATTGGTGAAAGTGGGGTGTTAAAGTCCCCTAATATTATTGTGTTACTGTCAATTTCCCCTTTTAAGGTTGTTAGTATTTGCCTTATGTATTGAGGTGCTCCTATGTTGGGTGCATAAATATTTACAATTGCTATATCTTGCTCTTGGATTGATCCCTTGATCATTATGAAGTATCCTTCTTTGTCTCTTGTAATAGTCTTTATTTTAAAGTCTATTTTGTCTGATATGAGAATTGCTACTCCAGCTTTTTTTGATTTCCATTTTCATGGAATATCTTTTTCCATCCCCTCACTTTCAGTCTGTATGTGTCCCTAGGTCTGAAGTGGGTCTCTTGTAGACAGCATATATATGGGTCTTGTTTTTGTATCCATTCAGACAGTCTATGTCTTTTGGTTGGAGCATTTAATCCATTTACATTTAAGGTAATTGTCAATATGTATGTTCCTATTCCCATTTTCTTAATTGTTTGGGGTTTGTTATTGTAGGTCTTTTCCTTCTCTTGTGTTTCCTGCCTAGAGAAGTTCCTTTAGCCTTTGTTGTAAAGCTGGTTTGGTGGTGCTGATTCTCTTAGCTTTTGCTTGTCTGTAAAGGTTTTAATTTCTCCATTGAATCTGAATGAGATCCTTGCTGGGTAGAGTAATCTTAGTTGTAGGTTTTTCCCTTTCATCGCTATAAATATGTCTTGCCCCTCCCTTCTGCCTTGCAGAGTTTCTGTTGAAAGATCAGCAGTTAAACTTATGGGGATTCCCTTGTATATTATTTGTTGTTTTTCCCTTGCTGCTTTAAATTTTTTTTTTTGTATTTAAGTTTTGATAGTTTGATTAATATGTGTCTTGGTGTGTTTCTTCTTGGATTTATCCTGTATGGGACTCTCTGTGCTTCCTGGACTTGATTGACTATTTCCTTTCCCATATTAGGGAAGTTTTCAACTATAATCTCTTCAAATATTTTCTCAGTCCCTTTCTTTTTCTCTTCATCTGGGAACCCTATAATTCGAACGTTGTTGCGTTTAATGTTGTCCCAGAGGTCTCTAAGACTGTACTCTATTCTTTTCATTCTTTTTTCTTTATTCTGCTCTGCAGTAGTTATTTGCACTATTTTATTTTCCAGGTCACTTATCCGTTCTTCTGCCTCAGTTATTCTGCTATTGATTCCTTCTAGAGAATTTTTAATTTCATTTATTATGTTGTTCATCATTGTTTGTTTGCTCTTTAGTTCTTCTAGGTCCTTGTTAAATGTTTGTTGTATTTTTTCCATTCTATTTCCAAGATTTTGGAGTATCTTTACTATCATTACTCTGAATTCTTTTTCAGGTAGACTGCCTACTTCTTCTTCATTTGTTTGTTCTGGTGGGTTTTTACCTTGCTCCTTCATCTGCTGTGTGTTTCTCTGTATTCTCATTTTGCTTAACTTACTGTGTTTGGGGTCTCCTTTTTGCAGGCTGCAGGTTCATAGTTCCTGTTGTTTCTGGTGTCTGTCCCCAGTGGCTAAGGTTGGTTCAATGGGTTGTGTAGGCTTCCTGGTGGAAGGGACTAGTGCCTGTGTTCTGGTGGATGAGGCTGGATCTTGTCTTTCTGGTGGGCAGGACTGCGTCCAGTGTTGTGTTTTGAGGTGTTTGTGACCTTATTATGATTTTAGGCAGCCTCTCTGCTAATGGGTGGGGTTGTGCTCCTGTCTTGTTAGTTGTTTGACATAGGGTGTCCAGCACTGTAGCTTGCTGGTTGTTGAGTGGAGCTCGGTCTTAGAGTTGAGATGGAAATGTCTGGGAGAGCTTTCGCCATTTGATATTACGTGGAGCTGGGAGGTTTCTAGTGGATCAATGTCCTGAACTCAGCTCTCCCACCTCAGAGGCATAGGCCTGACACCCGGCCAGAGCACCAAGACCCTGTCAGCCACATGGCTCAAAAGAAAAGGGAGAAAGAAAGAAAGAAAGAAAGAAAGAAAGAAAGAAAGAAAGAAAGAAAGAAAAGAACATAAAAAGAAATAAAGTTATTAAAATGAAAATTTTTTTAATTATTAAAAATAAAAAAATTAAAAATAAAAAAAAAGAAAAAAGAAAGAAAGAAAGAAGAGAGTAACCAAACCAAAAAACAAGTCCACCAATGAAAACAAGCACTAAAAACTATATTTAAAAAAAAAAAAACAAAAACGGACAGACAGAACCCTAGGACAAATGGTAAAAGCAAAGCTATACAGACAAAATCACACAAAGGAGCATACACATACAGACTCACAAAAAGAGAAAAAGGAGAAAAACATATATCTTTTGGGAAGTCTGACGTCTTCTACCAGTGTTTAGTAGGTGTTCTGTAGGAGTTGTTCCACATGTAGATGTATTTCTGATGTATTTGTGGGGAGGAAGGTGATCTCCACGTCTTACTCCTCCGCCATCTTGAAGGTCTCCCCCTGTACTTTTCTTGTTAAATTTATTCCTAAGTATTTTATCTTCTCTGTTGCTACTGAAATGGGGCTTTCTTTACCTTTTTCTCTATCTTTTAACTGGTTATTTTTTGTGGACATGATGGCTACTGATTTCTGTATGGTAATTTACATTCTGCCAAATAATTATTTTATTGTTTTAGTTTAGTCATTGATTTTTTTTAAGAGTTTCCCCAGTACATAATCACATAAAATAAAATAAAAAGCATTCCAATCAGTCTGAAAATGCAAAAATTAGGACTGAAAGAAAGGGAGCTCACAACTCACAAGTAGGTATTAAAGTTAATTATTTGGTAGGTGGGGTGCTTGGAACTTGGGATATATGTTTTACATAGAAAAGATATTAGAAACACCTGATTTGCATTCTAACCCACACAAAACCCATTTAACCTACAGTTAAAAATCTCATAACTCCTAAAAATCAGTAAGAAAAAGACCAACAATCCCTTTTAAATAGGCAAAATATAGGAACATAATCGTTTACAGAAAATGAAATATAAGTGGTTATTAAATATATGAACACATGTTAACATCACTCAAGTGAGAAATACAGGTTGCAACTTCAATAACATACCACTGACACTCGTGAGAACTTACTGTTTGGGTCAAGTAAGCCCTCATACACTAACCACAAGTGAAATGTGGCACAACCTCTACGGGGAACAATTCTGCATATCTACCAAAACGCACATACACTTTAATCCTGCAGTTCCAGTTGTAGGAACTTATCCTTCAGATATAATCAGTGTCAGAAACATCATATGCATCAAGATATTCATTTTAGCCTTATTTTTTTATTAGAAAAAGGTAAATAGTGGGGCCTGGTCAAAATAATTGTGGGATACTAAGCAATCATTTAAAAGGATGATATGGAATAATCTCCAAGATACACTGTTAATTTTTTTAAGTTAGGCAAAGAACATTATGCTTGGTATGATTTCATTTGCTTAAAATTACATGTATAAATGTGTGTATATATACATATGTATGTACATATACACACATATATTCGTATATTGAGAGAGAGAAATGCTTACATACTTATAGAGAATCTCAAGAAGGATACAGAAGAAATGATAACATTGGTTGTCTTTGGATAGGCTGGTTGACTGCAGACAGGGATAGGAGAGAAATTGACTTTCACAATATATCCCTTACACCTAAATTTTAAACTCTGAGCATATATTATCTGTTTCTAATAGTATTATTATTAACAATTTTGTAATAACATAATTTACATTTAAACAAAAAGTAAAATGAATTTTAAGTTAGAACAGAGTGCTAAGAATAAATATCCCCCAATGAACATGGTTGTAAAGCCCGAAGGCCGTACACTGAGAAAATCACATGGATGCTTTTGCTGTACTTCTTTATTTCTCTGGTTTGCAGAGACTCGGGTTCTTGTCATGGTGCTAACTGGCTATAAGCTATGCTCAGAAGTCATGATACCTGTGTTTCAATGCTTGTCTCAACCTGTTTGATTTCAGTGCCTTTGAATATGATAAATTTTGTATACAAAGGCTGAACAATTTTCAACATATCTCTAAAGGTTTAACCGTTGGAGTAGAGATAAGAATGGCAAGAGGTCTTTCCTCAGAGAGATAATCTGAAGTTTACTAACTAAATGTGGTTAATTATGGTTGGTGTTACTCATTGCCCCATCACTACCTTGAATAGTCCAGAAGGAGATAGACTTGAATATCAGAAAGAATAGCCATACTTTGTTATTTTAGATGTCAGCTATTAAATTATTTTCAAAATATATTTAGTTTTGAAAATTGATCTGGGATGGGTTTGTTTCTACCATATCTAAATGAGGGGGTGAGAGTCTTCTTAAAGGCTTGTAAGGTCATATACTGGACTTAGAGATGAGTATATAAGTTGGCAGTAGTTACATGCATCAGTTATATGCATGAACTGCTATCAGTGCTAACTACTGCCAAGGCATTAACAATCGTCAAGCCTCCAAGCATGTAGGAAGGTAATTTTCTCTAAGAAGCACCTTCAGTTTATTGTTGGTTTTGTTTTGTGTGTTAGTGTATGTGTGTGTGTTGAGAGGAAAAGGATCTGTTTAAAAAAAGAAGAGAGATTTCTTTTAACTCTGAAAAATCTCCCAATTTCTGAAATTGAGAGTCTGGCTAAAAAGAGCTATGGCCAACTCAAATTGAAACCCCTTTTACCCCCTCATCTTGCCCGTTGCTTATCACCTCCTACCTCCTCAAAACCAACTAGATGAGAGTAGATAGTGGAAAATAGTACCATTTGTATAAAAAAGATTTTGATATAGCATTTTCTGTGTGCTTAAGACAGTGCACAAAAGTGTACATAGGTCAATGAATTCTCAAAAAGTGAACAGACTCATGTAACCACCATCCTGATCAAGAAACAGGATGTTGGTATTACATTTTGTCTTGTATCTTATTTCCTTACCCTCAGCTTTCACCCAGCCTGAGCCTTAGTGTTCACACAATATTTATTATATACAACAACTGAATTGCATTCACTTTATCTGTATTGAATTTTTTTACATTGTATACCAATTTCTTAAGCAGTTCTAAGCCAACTCTTTCCAGCCATCCTTAAATATCTCAAACCAATGTGAATACTGTATTAAAAAATAGAGGGTCACATTACATGACCAAAAATAAGAACTTACTTTTACTAGATAAGAAAGCACAATTAATATATATGTGGTCTTTTAAAAAGTGAAACATGTACATAATTTAAATAAATCATAAAAGACACACAGTGAAAAGTAAATTTCAACCCCTCCCCAGAAATACTAGTGTTACTCTTCCAGAGATAGTCTATAATATATAAATACAATTTAAATATTTACATTTTTTCCAATTTGAACCTAAATGATAGCATGTTGCATATTGTAATACACCATGCTTTAAAAAAATTTTTATTTAGTATTTATTTATTTTTTTGGCTGTGTTGGGTCTTCATTGCTGCGCGCAGGCTTTCTCTAGTTGCGGCGAGCGGGGGCTACTCTTCATTCCAGTTCACAGGCTTCTCATTGCGGTGGCTTCTCTTGTTGCAGAGCACGGGCTCTAGGTGTGCAGGCTTCAGTAGTTGTGGCACGTGGGCTCAGTAGCTGTGGCTCGCAGGCTCTAGAGTGCAGGCTCAGTAGTTGTGGCGCACGGGCTTAGTTGCTCCGTGGCATGTGGGATCTTCCCGGACCAGGGCTCAAACTCGTGTCCCCTGCATTGGCAGGTGGATTCTTAATCACTGCGCCATCAGGGAAGTCCATACAACATGCTTTTTAAAAATTATAATGTAAGTAGCCCTTTTAAATGTGTTAGCCCATCCCACGACCTCCTTCCATCCTACTAGCCATGTTTGCACCTCTTGACCCTTTGGCCAGAGCTGAACAGAGTGTTGGTGTTGTATGCCAGTCATTGTCTTTTGCGATGCGATCCATTTCATGATCTTTCTTTTCTCTGCTCTGTATCACAGGTGGGCCAAACCCTACAAACTACATATCCCAGGCTCCTTTACCTACATGGCTCCCAGCTAGGTCCATCCAGTGGGAGGCACTTGTGAGAGATTGGAAGGTGGAAGGAAGAAAGAAGCCAGGGTGTTTCTTCCCTTCTGTCTGCTTCAGGCAGCATCTTCACCGGTGTGGATATATCTCTTCTATGGTTCCTGCTCCCACTAGCAGGCCCTCCCTGTATGGTCCTAGTGTCAGCTTGGCAGCTGGCATCCCTCGCTGATTCTCCATGTTAAGTTCCCTCCTCTGAACTACCTGGCAAGTCAGTCACACAGTGAGGCCATATGGAGAGAGGTGCCCTGCCAGCCCCAGGTGTTGCCATCAACCTTAGTGAGGTGCCAGACTTGTGAGCGAAGAAGCTACCCTGGATGATCATTTTTTAACGATTCTCTGCCCCTTTTACATGACAAAATTATTTTTAGCAATAATCACAAAATGAAATAATAACAACCAGAAAAGAAATGCAAAGAGTGAAAAGTTTCTATTAAACTTTGAATATATAGTCATGCCAGTAATAAGAAAAATAGAAATAAAATAAATGTTATAGTATAAAAAAGCAAGGGGTTAATATTTTTAAATTATATTAAGTAGTTTTGAAAAAGGAAAATATTTATACCCACAAATTGGTCTATTGTAATAAAGTGGTCTGTTGCCTGTGAATAATAAACATTTTCTGTTTTTAAGCTTTGCAGTGACTTCACTGAATTTTTTCTTTGCATATTAATATTTACCAGACAGTATAGCCAGATTTATCCAGTTATCTTTGCACAAAGTTGATAGAAGAACATTTTTTAAGCTTTTAATTTCAAAAGTTTCTTTTACATGAGCAACAGATGTAAAAAAAACTAGGAAAGGACTTTAACATAATGACAAATTTGGCAGAAATTCATAAAAATCTTTCACAACAAACTCCAGGAATTGCAATACTGCCTTTGGTTCTTTGGGAACAATTATAGTGGCTTTCAAACATGTCTATAGTTTAAAAGTTTCCACTAAAATATCTTCATCAGAAAATTCATCATACATTTCTATTACATACAGTAAAAACTTCTGAAGTTTTTCTTCATCTGCTAAAAATCAGAGAAAGTGGCTGAATGGTAACAAACTTTGATGTTATTTGATCTATTGCTTTAGAACAAGTGCCCAATTATTGGTGAAAAAGATGAAGGCATTCAAATACTGCTTTACTGATTTCTTCTAGCAATGTAAGATCAGCATCTTTTGTTGTTTCTCCTGGCATTCTTTAAAATTTGACTTTTTAAAATAAATGACCATTTCTTTAGATTTTGTTTTTGCATAGTCAATTGCCTTCTCCACAAGTTCTGAGTACTGTTCCTTTGATTAGAGTCTGCTATAATAATATTTTATGTAAATAATTTTCCAGTAACTAGTTACTGAAAAGTTACAACTTAGGTAACTATTAAATTGTGCCACTGACGTAGCGTTATATTTTCTCAATTCTTTCATTA
This sequence comes from Balaenoptera borealis, assembly GCF_965194805.1. Lineage (NCBI taxonomy): Eukaryota > Metazoa > Chordata > Mammalia > Artiodactyla > Balaenopteridae > Balaenoptera > Balaenoptera borealis. The sequence continues at coordinate 64,205,473 of NC_138867.1, forward strand.
GTTTTAACACAATTAACAATTGGGCTACAGAGAGGCAGAGAATGAAAAGCACCTATACCCTATACCAGAACTGGGAGAGAGGGTCTGGATAATATTCTAAATAATTAGCAAATGTTTGTTACCAAAAAGATTTCCTTCATTTCTCATGTAAGAGGAGATACCAAAGATAAATGAATGGCATGTTGAAGAGTTCTGATACATGATTACTTTTATAAAACATTTAAATGTAAATTTGGCATGTTTTCAAAACTTACAAATTAAGAAATTATTTTAAAATCTATTCTAACTATAGAATCTTATTATGCTTCACATTCAGCTTCTTTAATACCTATTTACTGAACTTTTCCTAGGCAGCAAGTGTGTGTGTAGAACAAATGATAAATGACAAACTACCTTTTATGAAAAATTTGATTTATTCTGTCAACTAAACACAAATAATTTCAAGAGGTACATCAAAGAATTATTCCTAAATGGCTTTTTTTTCTTGCTGTACACAATGTTAAGGGCAATCCTGTCAGCTCTTAAAGCTCTTGTTTGACCTGCTTTGTCAAATGCTTGTGAAATGATATTCAGAACGGCACAATGTGATGTCAACTTGCATTAATTCTTTCCCAAAGAGAGGTGTTCAGTATTCAGACTGTGTTTGTACTGGCACAATTTATATTTCGGCTTCATCTCAGAAGGTTTACAAGTACCATTTCCTTTGGAAGACTCTGTTCTTGTTTGCAATTTCTCTTCTAAAACAACCTTTGAAAGGACAATAATGACGTCCCATAAAACTGCTTTCAGGGAAGTCATTAAGGAAGTAAATATTTCAAGGAATTGAATAAAAATGTTACATATACCTATATTAAATTTTACTATTTTCTTCCTAGATATATTATGAAAAATTAAAATGATCCCTTATTCAACTAGTATTTTTCAATGAAGTAAATCCATCAACAATACTGCTTTTGTCTTTATGTAAAACATAATTTGTTTTCAGCTAACAAGAACCACATACAAATGTTCCTAAAATTATATAATGTTTTCTACTTCAGTTGTAATAATGATTGTATGTCAGCAAACACTTAAATGTTTTGCTGAGTTTCATAAACAACAATATAGAATAGTAAAAACATTAGCTTCAAATTTCATCTGAAACAACAATGTAAATCACTCATGCATTATTCTATCTTGCTTAGAAAACAAGAGAACGGTTTTAAGATTCTGATGATTTTGAAATAAATTTTTTGGTTTCCCTTATTCCCCAACAAATCAGTTATAATTTTCAGTGCAATCATATAGCAACCATAATTCAGTTGCCTGCTCAAAGTCTTTTCAAATTTTGTCCTTTCCACCTTTTTTCTGAAGTTGGTTTCTGATTGGTTCCGTCAACACCAAGGGTTCTTTTATGACGGTTGCTGAGTAATTTTTGCCTAATAGTTCAACTTCCACTTGTTGTCCCACTTTACTTAGCTCTACAGGGACGTACGCGAAAGCCAGACTCTTCTGGATGCTGTAACTGTAGCTTCCGGAGGTCGTGTTGCCAACCACCTGAAAAACAAGACCCTACCGCCCTCAGCATCTTGGTCACAGCTTTGTGTGCTTCCTCTTTAGATGAAAATTCTCAAAAGATACGTTCAACTTACAGAGTTTTATGATATGCTGTCTGTGAGGATAACACTAGGAGGAAAACTTCACTTTTTTGAGAAGCTTAATGAAAGTTTAAAACTTATGAAAAACAATTCTCAAAATACACATCCATGTTGCTCTGAAATTTATCAGTTTTAAATAACTACATCTAGTTTCTTAATACCTAGGACTATTTTGCTCAGTTTCATGCCAAGAGATCTGATAGGAAGAAGGATCAAATATTTTCATTTTGAACTTTAAAAAATTCTCTTCCATCAAACTAGCATGGCAATAATAGATACAAAGGAGAAAAATCTAAAAATCCAAATGCAAATCTAGTCAACTGTTCCTGCTGGTATTTAGAAAATGGCCTGCCAGAATAGTGCTGAATTAAACTCTATTAATATATCAATAGTCAATGTGAAGTGAATCTTCTATATGAATATATACAGATTTAACAATTCCTGGTAATTGCTAGGCATTTAAATAAATGTTAACTTTACCCTCTCTAGCTCTACCATGTACAAAACATTTTGCTAGACATTCTGGAGAATGAGCAGAGGCATGGTTCCTACCCTCATGAGCTTCCTGCCTAGCTGAGGAATTAACATACAGACACGAGAAACTGTAACCAGGAAGCCAAGGTAGGCAACGTAAGTAAGCCAGGATTTGTTCTACATTTTGAAGGTAGGTGGAGTTAGGTGGGTAGAGAAGGTGGATAAAACTTTCCAACATGAGTGGAGACATGGAGTTCGGTGTGAATGATCAAAATTAACAAGGATGAAATAGGATAACTTGGGATGGCAAACCAGAGAAAAATACTGAACAAGGAATCAAAATTTAGGAGATGAAAACAATAATTTTATGCTACCAAAAAAAAAATCTATATAACAATCCTGATTAGAAGATTAGATCTGGTTTCCACAACTCCTCTTATCTGAAGGAAAAGATGCAAGAAAAGGAAAAACAGAGTAAAATGCAAAAAAATTACAATACTGGTTTAAACACCACTTTTTTTTTCTAACATCTTTATTGGAGTATAATTGCTTTACAATAGTGTTTTAGTTTCTGCTTTATAACAAAGTGAATCAGCTATACATATACATATATCCCCATATCTCCTCCCTCTTGCATCTCTCTCCCACCCTCCCTATCCCACCCCTCTAGGTGGTCACAAAGCACCGAGCTGATCTCCCTGTGCTATGCAGCTGCTTCCCACTAGCTATCTATTTTACATTTGGTAGTGTATATATGTCCATGCCACTCTCTCACTTTGTCCCAGCTTACACTTCCCCCTCCCCGTGTCCTCAAGTCCAGTCTCTACATCTGCATCTTTATTCCTATCCTGCCCCTAGGTTCTTCAGAACCTTTTTTTTTTTTTAGATTCCATATATATGGAATATGTATGGAATTGTTATATAGATTTTATATAGATCTAAGCTTCTAATCAGGATTGTTCCATATAACATATATATGGAATATATGTTAGCACACGGTATTTATTTTTCTCTTTCTGACTTACTTCACTCTGTATAACAGATTCTAGGTCCATCCACCTCACTACAAATAACTCAATTTTGTTTCTTTTTATGGCTGAGTAATATTCCATTGTATATATGTAAACACCACATTTTTAAAAAGTAAAAGGAAGACAACAAAAGCAAAATGATACATAGCCCGACTTAAAACTGCTTCTCCTGGCTACGCAACATCGCACTAATCTTTACAGCCTTACTGTCTAGCACAGCGGCTGCTTATAGCTGGTACTCAAAAATATCCATGGACATGAATCAGCCTGGTGATGTTTCAGCTGCCTCAGCAAAGGGCTCACGACAGTCAACAGTCATATTACAGCATTTCTAGTCTCTTATGCATATATGACATTAAGTACAGACTCCTATCTCTGCAGCCCCAGTTTTTAATTATCTTGTTGAAACCCCAAATCAGAAGCTCTCCATATAATTTCTGAACTTGTTATGGTGATAAAAAAAAGTGAATGCATTCATTAGTAAAAGTTTCTCTCTGGCAGATTATTAACTGCCAAGGTATTGCTGAGATAAAACACATGTTTTAAAATGGCTTTTCTCCTCTAGATCATATTTCTGTGATATAAAACTGGGATTTGGGTCAGGGAGGCTGGAGTTTTAATCATCGCTTTTTTGAAAGACCTTCTTGGTAACTTTGGTTTCACTTCTGAGTCTCTAAAACAGAGATTTGTGTTTGGAGCTCTGGGAAAGTTAACCTGGTTTTCTTGGGCATCTTAAGAAAACAGGAAGAATCCTGATCGAATCTCTTGGTCAAATCCCCTAACTCACTGGATAAAAAACCCACAATCTCTCTTCAGAGACTGCGTGCCCCATCTCCTTGGGCCTTCCCATCTCTTAAAATCCCAGCAGTGATTCTTCTTGCAGTTATTTCTGCATTAGTAACTTTAAAGAAATTGCATGTTTATTTTGTGAGTGCTTTTCTTAAAATATTTATTGAATACTTTGCTTTCTGTTCGATTATTTTCATTTCTCCTTTAATTTCTCTCTAATCCAGGGGTTGGTAGTTCAAAGTATTTTAGAAAACTGGCCTTTCCTTTTATCTTATTACTAAATCTCCAGGGAAAGGTTTTCCCCGGCATAAATTCTATATCATTCTACCTTAAAATCTTCCAGATTCAATTAAATCCATTGCTTCGTTTTGCTCAGTGAATCACAAGAACAAACCACCCTCACCCTTTGCCTAGTAGATTCTCATATTCTTTGTGAAATCAAACATCAGCCTTCTTTTTACCAATGTAAACAATCCTCACTTATTTTTAGCCTTGTCTCATTCTTCTCTTAATTATGAGACTTAAAGACGCCTGTAACAGACTTAGAGAAGATAACATGGTAAATAACCTTTGAAAGCGGGAACATAATTTAAATTGGATGATATATTATGTTTCTTTGGCTGTCCCTGTGTGTTTTAGTTTATTAATAATGAAAAAGAAGACTTTCTAAACTCTTCAAACTTCCTTCCTCTAAAACCTTTTCTTCAAAACTTACTTCCCAGCAAAGCTGCTTTTATAACTAATTAAAGCCCCCTCCTGCCCACACTTATGCCTTGATTTTTTTATATAAAGCCTTACTTAAAGTCATAATCCCTCCCTCTAGCACTGCCCATCTCCCAATTAGACTTTACTTTTCCCCAAAGTATTCATCGCCCTCTGACATGCTATTTATTTTATGTTCATTGTTTATCTCTCCCTCTCCTGGAATATAAGCTCCATAGGGGCAGAGATTCTTGTCTGTTTTGTTCACTGCTGCATCCTTAGTGCCTAGAATATTTGTCACATACCAGAACTCAGATCTGTTGAACAAATAAATTAACATGTACCCTATCGCTAGCATTGCAAATATCTGCATGAATAGAATACCTAATACAAAAGGTAGACCAAATCCAAAGTCAGGAAATAAAAATAAAAAAAATTTCATCTCATTCTAGAGATAAGGAAGATCAAAGAGTGTCATCTGCATGATAAAATGATGATCCTACTAAGCATCCAAGAGCAGACAAGCTGATATCAGGAAATTTAAGAGAAATATTACTAATAACTAAAATTACAATTGCCTTAGCAGCTCTATAAACAGATGGCACGTATAGGAAAGATGAAAAATATAATGTGTAAACTCAGTGCACAAATGAGGCAAAGGGAATAAAATTTAAAAATGGAACTTGAAGGGGATATATGTATACATATAGCTGATTCATTTCATTGTATAGCAAAACCAACACAACATTGTAAAGCAATTATACTTCAATAAAAAAAAATGGAACTTGGGTTTCCAGGGTTCTTCTTTTTTTCCAGCTTTGTTGAGATACAATTGACATATAACATTGTATAAGTTTAAGGTACAAGTTTCCAGTTTTTTAACTTGGGTATGGTCGCATTTAAGATGACTAAAAATCTGTCAGTTGAACATGGTCGATGTGGGGTTGCATACAGAATGTTATGACAGAGCTTCTCGTTCATTCCATGGCCAAGTAAAACAGACTATCAGTAGATGTATGAGTGCAGACCGTATTAGGAAGACTGAGATAGTTGGATGAGAATAGAGTGAAAAATGTAGAACAAAAAGATGAGGTGAGGGAAGTGTAACAACCACGGAAAAATTAATTAGAGGCGGAAAGAACCTTAGACATTATCTCACTCAGTGGCTTCATTTTGTAGATGAGAACACTGAGACCCAGAGAGGCTCAAGCAGTTAGTTAATGGCAGAGGTGGTTATCAGTGGAAATTGTGGGCAAATCTTAAATCAGAGAAAGAGCATATTAAGAAAAGAAGGCTGAACCAGAGGTCTAGAATAGAAACAGGAAGGGGAGACCGGGAGGTAAGACTAGGAACGGTTCAAACAGAAGAGCAAACAACACAATTAAAGGTGAGGCATTTGAGAAAGAGCTTCAGATCTGAGAAAAGATCTATTGGCTTCATATAATCTAAAACTATAACATCCACCTGTTACTCAGATGTGCAAGAACTGTGGGTATATAATGAAGTGCTTAGGAGAATACAGTGGGCCATCAGACAAAGAAGAGAACAAATGGGGGTATTCAGCATGGCTTAGAAGAAAGGATAAGAATTCAAAGTCCAACTGTACCTGGGTCAGAAATCAGCTTCGTCAATCACATGTCATAGCTGTGTAACCTCAAGCAAGTTACTTAATCTCTCTGAGCCCCAAAGCCTCATCTTTAAATGAGAATGATCATACATATCTAGGAGGGGTGTTGTAAAAGTAAATGAGAGAGGGACTTCCCTGGTGGTCCAGTGGTAAAGAATCCGCCTTCCAATGCAGGGGACACGAGTTCAATCCCTGTTCAGGGAACTAAGATGCCACATGCCACGGGGCAACTAAGCCCGTGCGCCATAACTACTGAGCTCACGCGCCTCAAGGAGAGAGCCCGTGTGCCACAAACTACAGAGCCCATGGGCCCTGGGACCCACGTGCCACAACTACAGAGCACATGCGCCCTGGAGCCTGTGCACCACAACTAGAGAGAAGCCTGAGCGCCGCAATGAAAGATCCCATGTGCCACAACGAAGAGCTCGCATGTTGCAGCTAAGACCCAATGCAACCAAAAAAATAAATTAAATAAATAAATATTTTTTAAAAAGTAAATGAGAGTACATAAAAATATCCAGCACTAGTAGGAACTCTGGAGATGTTAGTTCCATGTCAAACTGACCCCTGCCTCAGGCCAAATGGCCATATCTTTAGTAGTCCAAAGGCTGAGATTGACACCACTGGCTCTCCTCTCCTCCAGTGCCCGTTTTGTCACTGAAGAGATGGGGAAAATGAAAACAACTATTAAGTAGGCTGTAGTGCGTAAGGAAGAACAAAACCCAACCTGGGAATAGAATCTCTGAGTATTTGGGTGTTGACCAAGCAGACCCTGCTCAATACAGAACAGATGTTTAGATGAGTCTTGCCACATGGTCTAAGCTGAGTGTCCCTGCCTGATAACCCCTGCCTGATAACACCAGCCAAAACACAGCAAAACACTGAGCCAAACTGGGTTTTACAAATAGTCATAAAAAGTGGAGGAAGTGAAATTCTATTGATAGGTTATCTAACTCTGGCTTTACTGAAGACCAAGAGAGACAGTGAAATGTAGCATCCCGAAGGGAGAAGAAGGTAGTCTTACTCCCCCTGAAGAACCAAAGGACTTCCACTTTTTCCTTTATTTACTAAGGTTTAACCCTCTCTTGTCATAGATGTTTTCATTTGGAAATTGTTTTCTGCTAATGTGCTAAGTTACGAATTGCTTCCTCCTGAAAGATCCCTGAGAAGCTAAGTCAGAATACTAAATTCTCTATAAAATCTCTCTCTTGCATTCACAGATACAGATGTGGTGAGCCAAGAGGTCATTTTACCTTCTCAATCATACCTTCCTCATTGTCCAATGTATTTCAAGTCCTGCAGTTTATTTTCTTTCATTAAACCATATAGAATATTATGTTTTCCAAAATGAGCAGCATTTCATTTTCCTTTCTGTTAAGTAATTTCTGTTTCTTGAATGTCACTTCAGAATTCAAAAGAGTGTCATCTCACCAATAGATAAATAACTAGCAAAAAACTGTAAACGGAAACAGAGACAAGGAGTTTCTGCTGCAGAAACACTGCAGTGGCCCCTCGCTATGGGGCCTCAGCACTCACCTTGCCATCATACCAGATGCTTTCATTTCCCTCCGGATCAACATCGTCCGTTGCCAAGGTGAGGCAGACCAGTCTCCGTTTCAGCCCCTTGGCTTTAATCTGTTTCAGTGCTTGCTTTCCTATGAAGTCTGCTGGCTGCAGAAATCCAAGATAATGATGATGAATGAATACTCAGACACTGTGACAAGGTTAGAGATGCAAGCATTTAAATTTGCCTTTGCTATTTTCTCGCCAATTACACATTAAATAAAAATACAGATTGGATCAAACGTCTAGACAAATATTTCTTAGTCCCTGAATGACACCTATTCTTTCAGAAGAGGTTAGACTTAAGGGTAATAACTTGTGATAACAATTTTACCAGAACTACCTAGGCAGAAAAACGTAAGGCATGATATTGAGATGGTGGGTTACGAAAGGGACCCTTGTATCTACTGGTTCTGGACAGTGGGACCGGTGGACAGTGATCAAGGCGCGACTCAGTTTCTACCTAAAGTAAGCCTTTCCTAAGAAGGAAATTCACTTTTTTTGAAATGTGATGCCAAAGCAACTCCAAAATGCCTACAGTTTTTCCTTCTTCAGAATAATGGTCCCCGGAATGCATTAACCTACTGGGTAGCACCGTTAGTTCATTCAAGAAATTTATTGAGCCCCTACTCAATAAATTGGGAGGTATCATGCCGGGCCCTGGGTTACAAAATTAGTCAAACACAGACATTCTGATCAAAGAGCTTATTCTGTAATGCTGCGCTTTTCAACATTTTTTTCCCCTCCTTCCCCACAACACATGACAGATGACATTCCTACTCCTAGTGCAGTCCCCTGGGCACAATCAGGGTTACTCCCAATGCAGCGCAAGTGAGTGAGAGTGACATTGTTATACAGAGGACGTTGAATCCATTCTTACACATTAAGAAAAGTAGGGAGCATGCAAACTTTCATGTTTATTAGTGACACACCTTACAACTGAGTAGGACAAACAGGTGAGCCACGACTCCTCAGTGGAGACACTTAGCTGATAAAGGAGACACCATTCTCTCCAAGCAGAATGCTAGGGACACTTGACAAGTATGAGAAACTAGTCAGAGGCTAAGAGCAGTGAGAGTGCAAAGGAGGGAAGGCTGACCCGGGTGGGGTGTTGGGGTAAGGCTTCTACATAAATGTGCCCATCTCTTTTCTTAAGGAGCCAAAGGAAGAATTTGTGATATCTAAATCACATCTCTGGTGAGTTAGATTTATAATGCGGAAGACAAAATTCTCAAAACAGTTCTCATAGACTATTCTCTGAAAGAAAAGGAAACAATAATTTTGATTTCTTCACTGGTCACAGAAGAAAGGAAGCACTCTTTCACGACACACATGTCCTCTGCTACCAACATGTAGGATTTATACAGCTCTTTCTGTGCACATAACATTAAGGATTAGGTTCAGCAAGCCCCTTCACCTCTCAGTGAAGCAGCAGGAGGGGTCCTCACACACCCTCTGCCTGAGACCCTCCCCAGCTCACTCCCTTACTGACTCAAAGCTTCTAGGACAAGCCCAAAATGCAGTATGATTTCTATGGATATTGCAACTTTTGATTGCTGACTGCACAGGAAGCTAAAGAAAGTTTCCATTGGCCAAGGTTAAAATAATTGCAAAACAAAAGTCCAGTTCTTTCCCCTCTGCTGTGATCCAGTTAGTGAGAACCAACTACAAGCTTTATTATGAAACCAGATAAAAATTCAAAGAAGACTGGAACCCATGTTATTTAAGACAGGACTACTGGGGGAAAACAAAACAACAAACACAGGAAGAGCTTGATTCATTTGAGTTCTTATGTAGGATAAATTCATGATAACACAAGTCATAACAAACCAAAGTTCATTATAGTTAAAACATGTTTATCTAAATACAGAAAGAATGTTACAACAGAATTTTTTTGCTATCTTGGTATATTTTTAAAAGAAGACTTGCTATCATGGATACATGATGACAAGGGATGCTTTTTAGTGTTCTTGTCTCTATAGGAAGCCAATGATTGCAATGAAAAAAAAAAAAACCACTTTATCGTGTGGAAAAGCACACAATCCTGGAGTGGCCAAGCACTATATAGTGTGTTTTGTGGAGTGCTGGGAGATCCTGAATAACTTCCTCATCTCCTATTATGAAATCTGAATCTTTGCTGATAGAGATTCATTTAGATCTTGAAGGTTTGGGGTCCTCCTGAGTCCCTATTAAAGAATTTTCTTTCAATTATTTACTCAGTTGTTGTTATGCCCCTGCTATGTATCAGGTACTAGATACAGGATATTCAGAGCTAAATACAACAGGGTCTTGTAGCCTCTGGGAGGTCCCTGAGGAGATGTGACCCCTTCCCTCCACATCACAATATGCCCAGCGCTGAAATTATTTTATCTCCTCAATGTTTTAACATATCAGAGGAAAAAAGAATGATTTGAGATTACTGGAAACATGGTAGAATATGACAGCAATAGTATACAAATCAGCTATACCAATTTGAAACACGATTCACTGTTGCTTCTGTGTGTTTTATGAGAGTGTGAAAATCACAACATTTTGGAAATTTAAAACAAAAAATGTCTAATGCATGTCTAAGGCAGAAATGCAAACAAACAGTTGCTATGATGGGGGCATGTACAGTGGGACCTCAAGAAGGCGTATGATCAGTTCTATCTAGGGTGAGAGGGGGTCTGGGGCAGCATTCTGTCAGCAACAGTTTTATAGAGGAAGCAGCTTGAACCGAGTTTGAAAGATGAGGCTTCATGATAACTACTGTCTGCATGCCCTTCTCCAAAAATCCTCGCGCTTTTAAGTCGATCTTCCCAACAATCCATAGATGGTGGATTTGGGGTCTAAAAGAAGTGAGTTAATTTAGCCAAAGACACTCAACCAAGATCTCAGAAGTCCCAGCCCCATTCTTTTCATCTATTTTGAGCTGCCTTCACTGAGCCTCTTAAGCCAATATCTGCCACACCTTCAGAGGGACTGTGGTGAAAGCTGGCCGCATCCAAAGCTTTCAGAAATGGGCACTCTGGGGGGTGCTGGACGAGAACTGCTGGGGTGGATGCCATGGGGGTGGGGGGAATAAGATGTGCTGGAAGGGGAGTCTAACTCTGCCAAATTCATAATTTTACCAAAGTCTAAGCAGGAACATAAGGTACCAGTGAATCATAAGAAATAGGAAAGATGGGCACCCCAGAAAACTTCCTTTAAAAGAGAAAAGTTATAGTAAAAAATTCAAAAAATAATTTAATTCATTATTAATTAAATTAAGTTACTAATTTAATTCAAAAATTAAAGTAGTAAGTAAGTAATATTAATAATATTTACAATTTATTAGGCACTTGCTATGTGCCAGACACTATGCTGAGGGCTTTACAATCATGAGCTCATTTAATCCTCATTAAGATTCCTATAAGACAGATCATTTTATCCCCAGCTTAAGAAGAGAAGGCCCAACAAAGTTAAGGGTCTTTCCTGAGGCTCAGTTATGTAAGTCAGCACCTTTAGATTTTATCCATATGCATTTTTTAAATGGCTGTGCCTGGAGTCTATCACTGGCAGGAACAGCTGATGTAAATACTCTAAAGAATGTTTCTTTTAAATTATTTTGAAACACAAATATCTGATATCACTTATATGTGGAATCTAAAAAAAATGATACAAATGAACTTACTTACAAAACAGAAACAGATTCACAGACATAGAAAACGAATTTATGGTTACCAAAGGGGAAGGGGGGAGGGAGGGATAAATTAGGAATTTGGGAATAAAATATACACTCTACTATATATAAAATAGATAAACAACAAGGACCTACTGTATAGCACAGGGAACTCTACTTAGTATTCTGTAATAACCTATATGAGAAAAGAATCTGAAAAAGAATACATATATGTGTATAACTGAATCACTTTGCTGTACACCTGAAACTAACACAATACTGTAAATTAACTATGATTCAATAAAATAATTAATTAATTAAAAAATTATTTCTAGGTAGCCTGAACCTATCTTGAATGACATTCACTACAGAATAATATTTTTGTACTATGTGAAAGGATTTGAAAACACCCTGAAGGTTAATATTAATGAAATTTAACCTCTATATCTGTATATCCCTGAATTAGGAAGTGATCTTGTTAGCAATATCGTCCTTGGACATGAATGAAAACAATACTCAAACAACAACAACAACAAAAACCTAATTAAAAGTAAGGAACACATACTTAAAATACAGATAAGAGGTGACACCTGCCCCTTGAGACAATTCTCCCTTCCCAAGCTAACCTTGGGCCTGACTTGGGAAGATTTAAAAGTGGGGTACGCAGTGGTTGAGAATCCGCCTGCCAATGCAGGGGACACGGGTTCGAGCCCTGGTCTGGGAAGATCCCACATGCCACGGAGCAACTAGGCCCGTGAGCCACAACTACTGAGCCTGCGCGTCTGGAGCCTGTGCTCCGCAACAAGAGAGGCCGCGACAGTGAGAGGCTCGCGCACCGCGATGAAGAGTGGCCCCCACTCACCGCAGCTAGAGAAAGCCCTCGTACAGAAACGAAGACCCAACACAGCCATAAATAAATAAATAAAAATAAATAAATAAATAAAAATAAAATTAAAAAAAATAAATAAAAGTGGGGTGATAGCATTTCATTCTCATTTTGCTTGGCTTTCCTCCCAAGATTGTAGGCTTTATTATATAGTTATTATTTATAAATGAGAGAGGAAAATGTGTCTGAAGGTTAAGTGCTGTGATTAAAATTGGTGCCTTCAGGATGACCTGAGAACAGAAATGTATTTCTTAATGAGTCACTACCAAATTAACTACATAAATAGCTGTTAATGTCTTTGAGAAATATTTCTGGGGCACTGAGATTATACCTTAAAATAATTTTGCCTTATATTTCTAATCTATTAATTTTTAAGAAGCAGTAAGAGCCATTAAAGCAGCCACCTGTGATGCATCCTAAATATAACATCCACACAGATGAAAACATTAAGTAGATTTTAAGTGAAATGTAACTCCTCATCTCTTACTAGCTTTATTAAAAGCACACATATTATTGAAAAGCACATGGAAATGAAATAAATTAAACCAGTATATTTTGGGTTGGGATTCTCAGAGCAATGGAGAGTTTTCAGATGTGTAGCTAAAGCGAATTAGACAGCAGCAGTGGAAGGAAGGTTCTGATACGAACTCAGGGTGGTGGGCTCTTACAGACCAGGAGAGAAATGATAAAAACCTAGTTTTAGACCTCTTGTGTTCCATATTTAGAGTCAAAACCCATCAGAAAATTCAAAGCAGTCATCAGTTTGATTGAATTTCTGGCCAAAATCCTTTTAATCTAAATGTAAAAAGTTTCCAAAGGCATAAGAGGATCAGTGTAACATCCTGGGTCCTAAGAAAGCCCCCCTTAGAAACCAGGCACAGCACTGGTTGTGGAATGACGCTCCCGTGTTTGCAGATCTGAAGACAGCTGCAGAGAGACCCGGTGGTCACCAACTACTGTCAGTGGCAGAGGAGAGATGAAAATCTGGGTGATAGATTTCTGTCGCTGTCCCTCAACACATTCCTGAAAAGTTCCTTATTTAAAATGAGGCCAGGAATCATTCATTAAAAACAGTCCTCATGGGACTCCCTTTAGAAAGCACGTGGCCCTGACTAACCTGCGGTCCATATGAACCTTAACTTTCTCTGGTCATTTGTCAAATACCAGGTGCATCTGTGTTTGTCTCGCAGTTAAACTGATGAAGCCATATACTGGATTCGTTCATTTGGGGGAATGGATCTGACCGGCCCACCACCCCATCAAGACAAATTATACCAACATTCATTTCATAGTCACACAGTTAGAATCACAGAAGTTTTTAAGCAGGCAGAAAACTTAGTCCAAGGTCATTTTTCATATGAGAAAATTAAGGCCCAGAGTTAACGTTCTTGCCCAAAGTGACAAAGTGAGTTATTACCAAACCTCGAATCCAGGCTTCCCAATTCTTGCTTCCTTTTCCTCTATGCAGAACTTTGTAACATTCCATGTAAGTTTATAATAACCACAATTTCTCTATCTCTTTATTAGCAAAATATTAAATTATGAGTGTAGCAAGTCCAGTCTATTATTGACTGGAAATGAATACTCTCACATTCACAGTTTTTATTCTTTGCTCTTGGCAATTTAAAACAAACAATTTATCTAGCATTTTTCTAACCAAAACCACTAATCAGTTAAGTATTCCTTCTCAAAAAGGTCTTTAATATAACTAGAAAAGGGACTCTATTAACCCAAAGAAAGGTGTGGATACATTGAAACCTGGAGAAAATATTTAAAATATGATTCCCAAGCCAGGCCAATAATTCGTTAATTAGCATCCAAACCAAACTAGATGTTTTCAAAATGAAAATAGCCCCCATTGTGTTTTATGAATTTTACTAGATTCAATATTAAAGAAAATATTTACTTTTCAGTCTTTGAGTCTTATGATTCACAGGAAAACAGTGGAATGGACTTGTGGCTTTGTCAGATGTACTTTTTTTTTTTTTAATTGGAACAGTTGATTAACAATGTTATGTTAGTTTCAGGTGTACAGCAAAGTGATTCAGATGTACTTTTATGCTTAACTGCATTAGCAACAATTAGAACATAGAGTTTTCATAATAGCTTTCATCTCTCTGGACTACAGCGAAGAACAATTGCCCATTTGGTGTTTTAAGTAGAGCACTCAAGCCTAAATGCAAAGTAAATAATTATTATTTATTTCTTAAAGGAAATAAGAAAAACACAACGAAATGAAGCTGGAGTCTTCAAAAAATTGAAAGGGTTTTATCTATAGTTGGTTTTCCATAAAAGATTTGTTTTAGATTCCATTCAATAAGATGGAAGGGACCTAACATTTATTGAGGTATCAAATGTTCTTTAGCTCATCTAATATTTATAACAAACTTATAAGGTGGATATTTTCTTCATTTTACAGCTGATAAAACTAAAGTGCTTTTAGGTTAAGCAACTTTAGTTTTAGAATAGGTTAGTGGCAGAGCCATGGTTCAGACCCTTCAAATACTTACTAAACTTGTACGAATTATTGGACACAGAACCAGCCCTGAGGATTCTTGGCCTCTGTCCCCAAGGAGCTCAGAGTCTAGCTAAGGAGGCAGCCAGTATTATGGGGTGTAAAAATATCATGGTAGAGATAAGTACAGGGTGCTATAGAAGAGGGATCCCAGCACTCCCCTGGCTTTAATTGCCGCCTATATATCAATGATCCAAATCCATACTTTCAGAGCAGAGGTCTCCAAACCAATGTGCTCAGCTGCCACTGAGACTCTCCACTTGGCTGTTCCATAGCCCCCAACCTCGCAAGTCCTTCCAACCTCTGAATCACACCCTACCTGTGTTTCCTAGTTCATTAACAATATCCTAGATCCTACTTTCCACTCCCTTCACAAATAGTCCTTCATGTGGTCTCCAGCCTACCTTTTTATTATCACTCATACCTCTTTCTTCTCTATCCTATGGCCACTGCCTTAGTTGAAGCTCTCAACATCTCTCCACTAGATTTCTTCAATAATTGGGGAAAGTTATCTTCCAGTCACCAGGGTAATTCCCTTTTAACCTGTTTTCCATCACCAGAATGTCACTCCTTACTCAAAATCCTTCAAAGGCTTCTCAGTGTCTCCAGGATACACTCCAAATTCCCTAGCCTGGCAGATGAGACCCTTCCTGATGAGGTCCCAGTACTTCTCTGGCATTATCTGCATCTGCTATGTGCCAGCCCTGATAAGTGTTGTGGATAGAATGGTAAACAAGATGTATTTTGTATTGCCAGAATCTGTACTCAAGAAGTTTATGTCAAAAGATCAAGAAAAATGAACAAAATAATTGCAAGCTGTAACATATCCCATAAGGAGGATGTAGCTACAAAATTTCTTTTAAAAATTATCAAATAAAATCCAATAACATAGAAAAACATAATATATCATTACTAAGTGGGTTTTATGCCAAAATTAAAGTTGGGTTAACATTTGAGAATAAATGTAATTCATCATATAACAAAGTAAAAAAGAAAAACCATATGATTATCTCAATGGATGCAGAAAAAGCACTTGCCAAAATCTAATATTCCTAATTCAAAAAACAAAAAAACCCAAACTTTTAATGCTAAGAACAGAAAGGAATGTCCTCAGCCTGATAAAGAGCATCTATGAAAAACCTACAGCTTACTCTATGAAAAACTTACAGCAAACATCATACTTAGTGATGAAAGACTGATGATGATGATGAATGTTTTCCATTTAAAATCAGGAAGCAAGATAAGCATGTCTGCTCTTACCACTTCTATTTAACTTTGTTGCAGTTTCAACAAGTAGAGGTTCTAACCAGTACAATAAGGCAAGAAAAAGAACTGAAAGGCATCCAGATTAGAAAAGAGACAAAGAAAAGCTTTATTTTCATACAACGCAATTGTCCATGTAGAAAATCCAATGGAATCTACAAAAAAAAAAAAAAAAAAAGAAAGAAGAAAGAGAACTACACAAAAAGTACTAGAACTACTAAGTGTGTTTAACAAAGTTGCAGAATGTGAGATCAATATACAAAAGCCATTGTTTTCTACACACTAGCAGTAAACAACTGAAACTTGAAATTTAAAATGCCATTTACAATAGTATCAAAATACAAAATACTTAAGGATAGATCTGTAAAAAGATATGCAAGAGCTATAAACTACCAAACATCTTTGGAATTAAAGATTACCTAAATAAACAGAGAGATATACCTCATTCATGAGTTAGAAGACTTGAACTGACCTATAGATACAATGCAATTCCACTCAAAATCCCAGCAAGCTTTTTGATTCATGGAAATTCAAAGGACGCAGAATAACTAAAACAACATTGTAAAAGAACAGCAAAGTTGCGGGACTATCACAACATGATTTAAGCTACAGTAATCAAGACAGTATGGTATCATTATCAAGAAAGATAAATAGGTCAATAGAACACAGTAGAGTCCGGAAACAGACCTAAACACATATGGACAACTGTTTTTTGACAAAGGTACAAAGGCAATGCCATTTGAACATATAGCCTTTTTCAACAAATGGTGCTGTAAACAACTGGACATCTATATGCTAAAAAGTAAACTTCAATCCATATCTTTTACCAGATAGAAAAATTAACTAAAAATAAATCACAACTCTAAATGTAAAAAGATGATAAAACATCTAGGAGAAAACAGCAGAAAATCTTTGTGACTTTGGGTTAGGCAAAGATTTTTTACATACAACATGAAGAGTATGATCCACAAAAGAACAAATTGATAAGAACTTTAAAAATTCAAAAATTAAAAACTTCTGCTCTTTGAAAGTCACTATTAGACAGCTATATGTATACATATATCCCAAGTTCCATTTTTAAATTTTATTCCCTTTGCTCCATTTGTGCACTGAGTTTACATGTTATATTTTTCATCTTTCCTATACGTGCCATCTGTTTATAGAGCTGCTAATGCAACTGTAATTTTAGTTGTTAATAATATTTCTCTTAAATTTCCTGATATCAGCTTGTCTGTTCTTTGATGCTTAGTAGGATCATCATTTTATCATGCAGATGACACTCTTTGATCTTCCTTATCTCTAGAATGATATGAAATATTTTTTTATTTTTATTTCCTGACTTTGGACTTGTTCTACCTTTTGTATTTGGTATTCTATTCATGCAGATATTTGCAATGCTAGCAATAGGGCACACGTTAATTTATTTGTTCTACAGAGCTGAGTGTCTAGCTGGTATACTTTAAATGTCAATTTATTGCATGTTAAGCTGTTAAAATTATAACAATAAAATAAAAGCAATCTAAAGAATTACTTCAATTCATTCCCAGCCCAGAGTTTCCATAGACTTCCAAATTAGAAAGCAGTGAGCTAAATAGCACACTTAAGCTTTTAGGCTGGAAATAGAGTATTGTTTCATAACAGAAATTGGATATATATGAGGATAATGATCCAATGGTTGTAAGCTTAATGTGCTCTGACAGATGTTTCAAGAATAATAAACTAGATCTCAGACTAGATTTTACTTCCTTTTTTTCCTCCCTTTCTTTTTTTCCCCCGTTATCATTCAGCAACAGAAATGGGTAAGAGACTAAGGATGGCTTAATTAAAATAACACAATCGTGTGGCTCATATAGATAACATAGCAAGTGTCTTCGACCACTCTGCAAGGTGGTATTTCATAGAGTTTTAGACACGGAAGGGAGCCCTCATTTTACAGACCAGCAATCCCAGATGGAAAATGAAGTTAAATAGCTTTTCCAAGGTCACAGAGCTAGAATTTGGTGACATTTAAAAAAAATTCATTCAAAAAAAGAAAAAGATTTGGGGCAGAATATATTAACTGGTAGCCAATTGTCTAACCAGGCTGTTTTTCTGCTTTCCTGTTTATGCACAGGACCATAAGCAGGTATGAAGTTAAAATAACTAAGACAGTGGTTCTCAATCTTCATTGCATAATAAAAACAAGAAACCAGACCCTACCCCCAGGGTTGATCCAATTGGTTTGGGCAGGTCAGTGTTCTCAAACTTCAGCGTTCATCAGAATCACGTGGAGGGCCTGTTAAAACAGATTGCCAGCCCCACCCCCAGAGTTTGATTTTGGGGGTTGGAATGGTGCCCGATAACTTGCATTTCTAATAAATCCTGAAGTCACATTGATGCTGCTGGTCTGTGAACCACACTTTGAGAACCATTGAGGGTAAGGCATCAGGTAATTTTTCTTTAAGTTCCTCAAGATGGTAACGTTCAGCCAGTTGAAAATCACTGGCCTAAAAACAATCATTCTCAATCTTTTTTGGTATCACCTGGGGAATTAAAAAAAATACTGCTGCCTGAGTCTCTACCCCAGCGCTTCTTTTTTAATTGATCTGGGATGCAGCCTGAGCCTTGGGAGTTTTTAAAGGATTGCATGAATAAAGGAATCGTACTTCAGATGATTGTGACATGCAGTCAGGACTGAGAGTCGCTGAAAATTTTTTGCCTCCTCAAATCTTATTACCATTTACCTAACATTTCCCCAGAGCTGGGTACTTTCACCACCATCACATATTAGAAATTCCTTTCTAACTGGTTGTCTATGAACAATGATTTATTTCCACTTCGATGTTTTACTAATGCTAATATTTATTGAATACTTGGATGCAGTCGGCCTGGTGGTGAGGGTTTTGCCTCTTTACCATCCTTTTGTTTTGCTTTGCTTACTGAATGGTTATGCTTTAAATCATCTTTCCTTAAAGAGAGACCCTGTAATTTCTAGAATCAATACTGTCTTCTAAGTTGTGGTTAATATATATCACGTTTTATTCTGTTTCTGCTGGTTAGAAACTCAAGACAGGAAAAGAGAGGGAGAGAGAGAAAGGGTGGGGGGATCTTATAGAAAAAAAAAAATTCTTCTGATCTTAACACATTACCCTTAATATTTGCTTCTCTGTGGCTCTTGGCTGGGGTTATCTGGAAATGGATAGATTCAGTAATTCCAAGAGGAAAATTCCAAGAATACTTATGACTGCAACCTAAGGCAGCTGATTTTCCTTTTGCTTTTAATTAATGCATTTCTTTCATTTCCAACTAAAAAAAAAAGCCACTAATTTTTTCCCCCAAAAGTAACTTCCTCTGGAACAAATTATAATACTATTAAGCACAATGATATGACTTGTTTCAGGTAAAGGGGATTTAGCTGAGAAGACTTAAAAGGAAATATTCAGTTATTTTTACCTGTTTCACAGCTGTGCTTAACGCTTCCTGTCAGGACCCTATGCTCACTCTTTACAAGACAGTACGGATACGTGCTACTACACAGCCCTCCTCATGCAGAACAGTATTTTCAGAATTAAGGTTAAGAATGCATCCTACAGCTTTAGTTCCCAAAGTTCCATTTGTTCCAAGCTTCATGAGATCTGAGAGCCGTCAGGAGCTGTATCTTTAACTTTTAGACCTGTGGCCTAGCGAGGTGATTAATAAATGGTACTTAATTAATGTTAACTAGATGAATGAATGTATACACATGTCTGTATTTGCTTCACATAAGCCCACACCATAGGGAGACCAAGGCTCAGACAACTCTAAGAGTTAAGGAAGGCAAATGCCACCTTTACGATCTAAGATGTCTTCGATACTCCGTTTTTCTTTTCCTGACTTTTGTACCAGTTTTGATAAGAACACAGTTCAGCCTAATGAGGTCAGATGGTCCATCTCCTCACCCACCCACTTTCCTTCTTAAAATGGCCAAAGCAGCTATTCTGATCCTACCACAAAACACAAAATTACTTATCACAAAAACATAACTGTGGGAGGTATTCATCGATGAAATGTAGCCATGTAGATTCTATGATACATGTTGCCAGAAAATTTGGGGGCAGTTTTTCAAGGCCGATAAGCCCCTTATGGGAAAGGACCTGGCTGGGAAAAGTGGTGGGTGAGAGAGCACTGCAGGGAGGTCAGAGTTCAACCTGGGCCAACACACAGGACAGCACCTAGGTCACTTCTCTGCGCTTCAGTTTCCTCATCCTCAAAGGAAGAGGCGGTGCTGAGTGATCTCCAGTGGTCCTCCTAACTCTGACACAGCCTGCATCTCTATATTTCTCTTCATATTATGGCTTACACAATCACTGTGGAAACACTTAAGGGCCGAGCAGGGAAGTCTACATATTTACTTTGAAGGATAAGAAAAGAATTGATTTTAAACTATTGTAAAATGTTAGGATTTAGGGTTTTGTTTTGTTCTGATTGGTATTAAATACAAATATTCCCCTGTATTTGCTGCTTCAGTTTTCATATAACATCAATTTTCCAAAGCAATATGGACTTGCATTATATTATTCTTTAAAATGTTGTATGAAGCCAGGTTGGGTAACATTTTTGTTTTGAGGCACAGGACTTGAATTACCAAGGGACACAGTTCAGTTTATACTATAAATAAGTTTTCCAGGAACCTGTTTTACATTAGAGACTGCTACAAGACTAAGATAAAATTGTTGTGAGACCACCAAACAGGCTTGAAACAAAGTTGATCCAACCTATTCACCTGTCTTGGAAATTAGCAAGCATCGCTACAGTTAGGTTGATGCCCACTAACGACCTAAGTCATGATAATTAAAAAAGACTGGCTTGATTAGGTCCAGGTCCTTGTGCTACATGGACCTTCACCCAATGAAAGCATTAGAAATTAACTTTATGACACCAAAATGAGAACCAACAATACAGAAATCATAAAAAATACCATAAATCAAAATCATTATCTATTAAATTACTTAGTTTTGAGCTGAGCTTTGGTTACTGAAATAATTTAAAGGAACTAATAAATATGCAATCCACACTACACCTGCTTATAATCATAAAGAGAGTTTTAAAAATCCATTTTCAACATGAAGAGATTGTTTGTGCCTTATTCCCGAACAATAATACCCAAACACTGAAGCAAAAAAGTCAGCTATCTATTTACCTATTGGTGACCAACAACAGAACTTTAGTGCTTTCAGGAGTCAGGCCATTTTCACCCTTATTTTACAAAGCTAAACCAAGACTTCTGTTATCAGAAGGAGCAATCTGCTGCTAGGGTCTGCCCAAACTTCAAGCACCTGCTTTCTCTGGTCTGGAGGCAGATGGTACATCATAAAGATAAAATCATGGGGAAAATGCACAGAAAGATATTCCCTTTAAAACCCTTTAGGAGGTTCTTTTTTCCTAAAATCTAATGCTATAAATATACATGTTTATGTTAATATCTTAGCTTAGAATTTGGGAACTGATTCAGGGGCATTAAAAAAGTTTCCTTAGCCTGATTCATATTCATGTGTTCACATATTTCCATAGAATGGGGAAACAGCCTTTACTTTAGCTGATTAGCACCTAAGGCAGGCCAGAATAGGAATTTTGGAATTCTAACAAATATCCTGAGCGAAAGCAGCTGCCATCCTTATCCTTCAATATTACTGCTAACTGTACCTCCATTAAGCTCTCTTATAGTAACTAAGACACCGCTTAACAGGTGTCTGAATCAGCTCAGGCTGCTATAACAAAATAGCACAGCTGGAGTAGCTGAAACAACAGGAGTTTACTTCTCACAGTTCTGGAGGCTGGTGAGTCCAAGATCAAGGTGCCAGCCAATTTGGTTCCCCCATGAGTCTCCTCTTCCTGGCTGGCAGACAGTGCCTTCTCACTATGTCCTCAGATGGTAGAGAGACAGAAACCTCTGATCTCTCTTCTTCTTCCCATAAGAACATTGATCCCAACATGGAGGCCGCACCTCATGATCTCATCTGAACTAATTTCCTCCCAAAGGCCCCGCCTCCAAATAGCATCACATGGGGCTTAGGGCTTCAGTGTATGAATTTTGGAGGGACACAAACATTCAGACCATAACAATGGAATAACCTCATTTATATTTGTGGGATTTGTATAGATGAGCTAGGGTGTAATAAATTGGCCTCATAATATGCTTTTCCACAATAATTATGTAGGGTGGTGTTTCTCAAACTTTAGGTACATCGGAATCCCCTGAAGCTTGTTAAACACAGATCTCTTGGTCCGACCTCCAGGGATTCTGATTTAGTAGGTCTGTGCGGGGACCTGAGGATTTGCATTCGTAACAAGCTCCCAGGTGATGCTGACGCTGTTTGAGAACCACTGATGCAGGGGTTCCCTTTGGAATGTTAATATCAGTTATGATTCTTTGGGCCTGTATTGGCTTCTCAGTGATACCTGTTTTATGCTGAACATATTTGAAATGTGTCAGTTTGCTTATACGCAGATGTTGCAGTTACATACAAAGATGCTCAATAAGCAGATGGATAGATCTGCTGGGGCGAGGCTTCTTCGTGCTGTGAGCACCCAGGGAGAGTCAATTAATGCAGTATGTCTCATTAGCCAATTGTGACTTCACAAGTCACCAAGATTTACAAGAGTGTCTGCTGACACCTTATCCTTACTGATTTTTAATCTTAGAATTTAGATCTAGTCTTTAAAGTTGCTGGATTCTGCTATCTTACATCTACAAGCACGTTGCAATTGTTTGAACGAATATCAAATTTTGACAAATATTAATATGAAGCATTTGAGCAAATGCTTACTATACATGTTCAACTCATTTGTCCTGTAATCATACTTGGCTAAATTTTAAAGCATGGCTCTGTCATGAAACAGCATAATTTTAAGATTTACTTTAAATACACTTTGGAATGTAAACATACCTTATTTAGCTTTACAAAATATTGCAGTCCAGCTTCCAAGGGATTTGTATCACAGTTCATCTAAAAGGGAAAACACGTATTTTAAATCTTAGATGAGTGCAAATTGTTTTAATAACATCACTTTCATATATACTTTTTAGGGAAGAGAACACTTTTTCACTATGAATATAGATTCTGAAAAAGGAAAATTGTGGACTGGCCTCAAAGTAAATTTTTTTAATCTAAAATTCAAATGTAGCCTTTCAGCAAATACTGTTATTTCAATAGCAAATTAGAAACTAAAATTCACAGTTTGTTTCCAAGGCTCTCTTTGCATAATAAACATCTGAGGGATACCACAACAATGATGTCTTCCCAGAAACAAGATTTTCAGAAGCTTTTATCTAATAATTTTACATAAATAGGTTTTGAAAAGGTATTAAGTAATTTACTTATCTTACAATCACCCAGAAATTGGGATAAGTAGAGGAAAAAGCAAGTGGTGGGAAAATGGCTTCTACAGAGTTCAGGAGAGGGAAAAGGAAAAAATAGAGATTGAATCTCAATCTTTTCAAATTGGTTGAGTTATTACAATATAGTTCAAGGGGAACTAAAGCCACTATTTGGGACTAGACTTGATTTTTGTTTGCTTGTTTATTTTGTTGTCGTTGGTCTCTTTTGCTCCAGGAGAACTGGTCTAAACCTCATAAAAAGTAGCCAAACTTAAAAAAAAAAGACAACACAGCCCTCGTATGAACTGGATGAGTAATATAAACTTGTTTTACATAACATAACATTTTGGCCTCATATTTCCTAATCCATTTGAGCACCTCTAAAATTATTTTTTACCTGCTCAAAGTTTCAGAATTCCAGGAAAAAAATGAAAACAAAGCCCAGATGCTTGATTGATGTATTAACACTAGAGGGCGTGCTGGCACTGCTGGGAAATCGGAGGGACAGGGGATGGAGAAAACCATTTCAGAGGAGGACTCCCAGGGAAAAGGCAGGGAGGCGCAGAAACGCCTGACCGCAAAGGCTGCTTCAGCTGCTTCATCCCTTGTGGAGTGAGGAGCCAGAGCCATCCTCTACTTTTCTCCCTGCAGCAGCCTCCGCTGAGAACCCCACCCACACCCGGCTTGTAGGCTGAGAATCCTTGTAACACAGCACCTCTCCTGCAAAACAGTGACTTGCCCCAGGGCCCTTGTTCTTTCAGGGGCTCCAGGAGGCTGCCCTCTCTACCTCAAAGCCCACTTGCTTCTTCCCCTGGTCTAGCTGTCCAAGGGACCCTGCCTGCACTTTCAAACCCACCCTGCCCTCAAATTTATTGTTATATCCTAGGCACTTTGTAGACTATCTAATCTCGACAATAACTCTGGAGGAGAAAGATTGGCCCTATCTTATAGAGAAGTAAACAGACTCTAGAGGGTTAAGGCCACACAGTTAGTATGTGGTGGAGGATACATCTGAACCCAAGAGACCCTACCCTGAAGTAAGTACATCTTTTACCACTGTCCCTTATCTCAACTCTCAGGCCTAAAACCTTAACATCTTCCAAGGAAACAACTAGCAAATCTGAAAAAATTAAGGGGTCTAAAAATATCCTGCCATATTGGAGATAAAACAGAGAATAGAGCCACTTTTGTGTAATCTGGACCAAGTTGTTTATTATTTCTTAGTGTGATTGTGTTTTGAACAGGGATTGTGTGTAGAACTGCCAACCCCTTGCCCAAGAATCACCAATAATACCTCCTTCAGGGAGAGTTGAGAAGGTAGATGAGATCATGCCTAGGAAAGTGGTGTGTCACTACACAAATAGAAACCCTGAGTTCCCATTATTAATGGTGGGAGTGGGCTGGACCAACACATCCCAGACCACCAACCCCGCCCCCCCCTCAGAAAGACCCCTTTGGTTGCTACTTCCCCAAAAGGTGCGGGATAAGAAAGAACTGAGGATGGGCAATGTGACAGAGGAGAAGGAAGAATTTGAAAGGTAGTCCTCAAGTCCCGTGCGGTAGGCAGGCTCCCTTGGGATAGCCACAGCTCCGCACACAGTCAGAGACAGATGTCCAGGGCTCTCTGCTAAGCCGGAGGAATTAGGGCAGAATAAACATTATGTCATAATTCCACTGAATTTGCAACTGGGAAATTGAGGAGAAAAACCTCTTTCCCTAATTAAATAAAACTTCGGGGAATTCCCAGGTGGTCCAGTGGTTAGGGCTCTGCGCTTCCACTGCAGGGGGCACGGGTTTGATCCCTGGTCTGGGGAACTGAGATCTCGCATGCTGCACGGCATGGCCAAAACAAAAAAAAATTTTTTTTATAATACATACTTTCTCTTACAGCCAGAGCCAATGTTAACGCAGTTAAAACTAACCCTTATACAAAAATCAGATACAATACACGTAAAATTTTAATAAAGATGCTAGCATTTCAAACCTCTGACCCCCAGGCTCTGAAAGCTTTCTCCAGTCTTAAGGCATTCATGGCATAGGTTCCAAAGTTGTCAATTCCCTCTTTCTGGCCTGCATTCATGATAATGTCATAAAGTGCTGCAGAATCTTCTCGTCTGTGGTACAGCTCCCAACCCAGCTCACCTGAAATACACCCACAAGTGCCCACCAGAGTAAGAATGATGATCATTGAGTCTAATGTGCATTAGCTAAAACACATCAATA